>NC_088394.1:54754375-55421250 GCF_037993035.2 Macaca fascicularis
TTTGTTGTTCTTGTTTTTTTTTTTTTTTTTTTTTGAGACAGAGTCTCGCTCTGTCACCCAGGCTGGAGTGCAGGGGTACAATCTCGGCTCACTGCAAGCTCGGCCTCCCGGGTTCCCGCTATTCTCCTGCCTCAGCCTCCCGAGTAGCTGGGACTACAGGCGCCCGCCACCATGCCCGGCTAATTTTTTTGTATTTTTTGTAGAGACGGGGTTTCACCCTGTTAGCCAGGATGGTCTCGATCTCCTGACCTTGTGATCTGCCTGCCTCTGTCTCCCAAAGTGCTGGGATTACAGGCGTGAGCCACGGCACCTGGCCGGAACACGATTTTTTAAAACAACACTGTGGGCCCAACCAATCTGCCTGCTTCACAGGGTTGCTGTATGGTGCAAAGGAGGAAATGTCATGCTTTGTAAACTGTGAATTGGAAGAGTGTGTGTGTGTTTGTGTGTGTGTGTTTGTGCATGCGTGTGTGCGCGTGCGTGTACAGCACTAGGCACTGGGGTTCTAAGCTCCTCTTTTTGCTCTTCTGACACCTGAGCAGGAAAGAGACATCCTGGCCAGGTACAATAGCTCATGCCTGTAGTTCCAGCACTTTGGGAGGCCAAAGTGGGAGGATTGCTTGAGCCCAGCAGTTCCAGACCAGCCTGGGCAGCATAGCAGAGAGACCCTGTCTCAGTTTAATTTTTTTTTTTTTTTTTTTTTTGAGATGGAGTTTCGCTCTTGTTGCCCAGGCTAGAGTGCAATGGTGCGATCTTGGCTTACCGCAACCTCCGCCTCACAAGTTCAAGGAATTCTCCCGCCTCAGCCTCCCGAGAAGCTGGGATTACAGGCATGTGCCTCCATACCTGGCTAATTTTGTATTTTTAGTAGAGATGGGGTTTCTCCATGTTGGCTAGGCTGGTCTTGAACTCCCGACCTCAGGTAACCCACCCGCCTCAGTCCCCCAAAGTGCTGAGATTACAGGCGTGAGCCACTGCTCCCGGCCGAGACACCCTCATTCTAACCTTCCTCTGATTCTGAGGAGAGGAGGTGACTCACCGCTTTCAGGCAGTGGTTCTCTGTGTTGCTGAAGTTGCAGGTGCCCTCAGAGCAGCAGTAGATGTGAGGAATGGCCAGAGGCTGTGGACAGAGGTCTGGAAAGTCGGACAGTGACAGCAGGGGGCCACTGGACCCACCTCCATTCCCATGGAAGTCACCCCATTTCCTGCCATTTCTAAATTGGTCTGCATGGTGGCATCACCTGTCTCTGACTTAAGGATGGCAGAGAGCCACCTGCCTCACAGGTAGGTGTACCACAAGGTGCCAAAGATAAGGACTGGAAGGAGACAAAACTTACTCTTTGCCAATGAGGCCATTGTAACCAAATTCCGTCAGTGTAATTGGCCTAAAACCAGGAGGGACAAGTAAATGCCTCTACTTGATCATGACAGTGGTAATGACACACCTTGACTGAGCACTCGCTGTCTGCCAGACTCTGCCTTGAGTCCTTCATTTTAATTGTCTTTTTTATTTACCATAACCCTGTGAAGCAGGTACTACTCTGTGCATTCCCATTTTTTTTTTTTTTTTTGAGACAGAGTCTCACTCCACTGCCTAAGCTGGAGTGCAGTGGCGCGATCTCGGTTCACTGCAACCTCAGCCTCCCAGGTTTAAGCGATTCTCCTGTCTCAGCGTCCCAAGTAGCTGGGATTACAGACATGGGTCACCACGACTGGCTAAGTTTTGTATTTTTACTAGAGACAGGGTTTCACCGTGTTGGCAGGCTGGTCTCGAGCTCCCGGCCTCAGGTGATCCACTCGCCTTGGCCTCCCAAAGTGCTGGGATTACATGCATGAACCACCGTGCCTGGCCTGTGCATTCCCATTTTGCAGACAAGGAAATTGAGGCAAAGGGACGGTAAAGAGCTTGCTCAAGGCCACAGTCAGTCAGAGGCAGTGCCAGGATTCAAACCCAGATTGGTGTGATGTCCAGATCTACACTTGTAGCCACTTGGCTACATTGCCTCCTGCAGGGTTAACACAGAGCCACACTCAGAACCTCAGAGCAGCTGACACCTTTCAGATTGCAGTAGAGGGGGATGAGGATCAAGGTCAGAGATCAGTCACTATCCTCTGAATATATCCCCACTCTTCCCATTGATCTCTATCTCCCATGTTCTCATTCTAGTCCATGTGTCGCTGTCATCTCTGCCTGGACCACAGCACGCCCTGATTGGTCTCCATCTTTGTACTCTGCCCTGCTCCTCCATAAACTATCCTTCTGCTAAAATCCTTCTAATAGCTCCCTATATAATCTTTACATGGCTTATAAGGCCCCCACCTACCACAAGAGCCTCTTTCTTACTGTCCATCCCCAACACTGAGGTGGGTCTCATTCGGTCACCCAGGCTGGAGGGCAATGGTGCGATCACTCAGCCTTGACCTCCTCAGGCTCAGGTAATCCTTCCCTTCAGCCTCCCGAGTAGCTTGGACTACAAGTGTGCACCACCACACCTGGCTAATTTTTTAAATTTTTTTTATTTTTTGAGATGGAGTCTCACTCTATCACCAAACTGGAGTGCAGTGGCGGGATCTTGGCTCAGTGCAACCTCCGACTCCCTGGTTCAAGCAATTCTGCTGCCTCATCCTCCCAAGTAGCTGATATTACAGCCACGTGCCACCACGCCCAGCTAATTTTTGTATTTTTAGTAGAGATGGGCTTTCACCATGTTGGCCAGGATGATCTCCATCTCCCGACCTCATGATCCACCTTGACCTCCCAAAGTGCTGGGATTACAGGCGTGAGCCACCGCACTCAGCCAATTTGTTTGTTTGTTTGTTTGTTTTCGTTTTTTGTTTTTCTTGACAGAGTTTTGCTCTGTCGCCCAGGCTGGAGTGCAGTGTTGTGATCTTGGCTCACTGCAACCTCCACCCGCCCCGGGTTCAAGTGATTCTCCTGCCTCACCCCGTTTAGTAACTGGGATTATAGGTGCCCGCCACCACGCCTGGCTAATTTTTAGTAAAGATGGGATTTCACCATGTTGGTGAGGCTGGTCTCAAACTCCTGACCTCAGGTGATTCACCTGCCTCGGCCTCCCAAAGTGGTAGGATTACAGGCATGAGCCACCACGCCCGGCTAACTTTTTGTATTTTTAGTAGAGACGGACTCTCACTTTGTTGCCCAGTCTGGTCTCTAACTCCTGGGCTCAAGCAATCTGCCCGCTGTGGCCTCCCAAAGTACTGGGATTACAGGCATGAGCCACCATGCCCAGACACACTCCTTTTCTCTCCTCCTGGACCAATCTTCTCTAGCTGTTCCTCATCCTTCAACTCACCTGTTTCCTTCTCAGGAAGGCTTCCAAGGATGCTAAGGAGGCCCTTCACTGCAGTTAGTGTTCTAAACGACCTTTTTGTATGTGTGTGTTTGTGTTCACTGCCTATTTCCTCCCACCTAGAAGGCAGAGATTGTGTCTGTCTTGGTCACTGCCATATTCCCAGTGCCACATCAGTTCCTGGCACAGATGGGGTGCTCAATACATATTTATAGGATCGAGGAAGCCTTGAAGCAAAGGATAAGGAACTCAAGGTTTTGCTGGTGTTAATTCCTGCTCAGCTGAGGCTTGAGGCTTACTTTGAAATTGATGGAAAACAGACCCTTGACAATTTGCACACTCAGGGAGAGCACATACACACCCCTGTCACATTTTCCAAAAACAGCAGTCATGGCTGGCAAAAGTGGAGAACTTTCCAAAGAAGCTCGCCAGTGCCTGGTAGTTGTCGGCAGCCACCTGAACAGAAAGGAAGCAGACTCCCAGCAGCTGGTCACGATGGGAAAGATTCTCAAACAGGCTTCCCTGCTCCAGGCAAGGGATGAGACAGGTCATCTACTCATCTGCATATTTCACTGGTCTCAGTAGAGTTGATCATGACAGCCTGGGCTTCATACCCTTCAAAAGCTTCCTATTATCTTTAACCCTGCTGGGGCTTGAATGACCCTCCATAATTGGACCCTACAGAGCTCCTCAGTTCCTGCCTCTTAAACATCATGCCCCAGCCTTTGCTGTATCAACTTCTTTTTTTTTTTTTTTTTTTTTTGAGACAGAGTCTCGCTCTGTCACCCAGGCTGGAGTGCAATGGCACAATCTTGGCTCACTGCAACCTCTGCCTCCCAGGTTCAAGCAATTCTCCTGCCTTAGCCTCCCGAGTAGCTGGGACTACAGGTGCCTGCCACCAGCCTGGGCAACAAGAGCGAAACTCCGTCTCAAAAAAAAGAAAATCAACAACCCAAACCTGACTACCCAGCAGAGCACCCTGGCAGGATGCATTTGATAGAGTGGTGTATTCCGTGTTCTGGTGGCCACACCTGCAGTGCACACGCCCTGGGCCAGCCCAGATGCTGAGGACGTTCCAGCACTGAGCTCACTTAATTCACCCGAGAAACCTGTCCGATGTTTATTTTTGTTTTCACCATGTAGATGTAGAAATTCGGACTCAGAGAGGTAAAGTGTCTTTCCTGAGGCTTCTTATGCAATGCTTTTAGAGCTCACTGATCAAATGATAATGCATGGGAAGTGTTATACACAGTGCTAAGTGCATACATAGTAAATGCTTGAGAAAGGTAAGTTATGTAAGATCCTACTGACTGGAAATGGTAAAACCAGGATTCATATTCAGACGTATCCAATTCCAGCTCTGCTCTATTTCAATTATCAAGACTGTCCCAGGGCCCAAGACCTGTTCAGTTAAACCTCAGTTAATTTGAACTCAGCTATCCAGAGCTCACAATTAGTTTGATTTTCCCCCCCCTGGGGTTTCAATCCTTAGGACAAAAAAAAAAAGCAAATCCTCAAGACACAAACTAGGATTCAGTACAAGCTCTGGCTTGTACTGAAGTGAAGGTCCCTAAGGAGCTCTAATCAACCTAGAACCAGGAAGTAAGGGCTGGAAGCAAGGCATTCAAACTAGAATTAGTCTATAGGCAAGGCATTCAAACTAGAATTAGTCTATAGGCAAGGCATTCAAACTAGAATTAGTCTATAGGCTGGGCGTGGTAGCTCAAGCCTGTAATCCCAGCATTTTGGGAGGCTCAGATCACTTGAGGGCAGGAGTTCGAGACCAGCCTGGCCAACATGGTGAAACCCCGTCTTTACTAAAAATACAAAAATTAGCCAGACATGGTGATGTGTGCCTGTAATCTCAGCTACTTGGGAGGCTGAGGCACAATAATTGCTTGGACCCATGAGGCGGAGGTTGCAGTGAGTCAAGATCACACACTGCATTCCCCAGCCTGGGAGACAAAGCAAGACTTTGTCTCAAAATAAAAACAAACACAAACTAGAATTAGTCTATGAAGGCAACTTCTCAGGAACAGTCTGTGGTTAGTACTCACTCTGGCCCGTTGCCTGCACCCTCTCGGTTCTCAAGGCTAGACAGGGGTGACACGTCATAGGTGCTTAAAAACAACTTTTGCAGGAAAGGAAGCTCTTTACCAGACCTTAAATCAGCCAAAAAAGATTCGGTTTTATTCATGAGGTTTGCTCAAGAAGAAAGGATTTATTTCTTTTTGTAGAGATGGGTCTCACTGTGTTGTCCAGATAGGCCTCAAACTCCTGGGCTCAAGGGATCCTCCCGCCTCAGCTTCCTAAGTAGCTAGGACTACAGGTGCATTCCACCACACTTAGCTAGAAGAAAGGATTTCTAACACATGTTAAGATTATTTGTTTGAAACATCAAGGAATATACAGGTTAGAAGACTAAACCCATATCAATCAGGAATTCAGTTACATACAATGGTCATTAGGTTCTGGTTGTTTGAGGTCCAGCTGTATTAGCGCAGAACTCGGAAGCCTCCTTTATACTAATACTCATGGTGCCAGCTTCCCTTATACCAATATCTTGGGTGTGGTTGAAGAGAAGGTAGAGTCAGCTTCTCCCTGGGCTTCTGTTAATCATGAGCAGCCAGACAAGTAAGGAAGATGCTGGGATTTGTGAACTGCTAAAATTTATGGTGAAGCTGAGAGGCTGCATCTGTCTCACCTCACCCCCTGCACAGCCCTTGGCTAGTTTTCCTGGTCAGTCCCATTCCCTTTGTCAGCCTGAGCTTCTGAGCAGAGGCTGATCGGACAGCTGGCTCTGATGCAGACCTCTGCTCAGTTACTGGCATTTCAGTGCCCCAGGGTGAACGCTAGGGTGCAGGGAAGCAAAGGGGTGGGCTGGAATTGGCTGATTTGGTTCAAGGTCAATTGTAGCTTTTTAAAATCCAGATGTTCCCTGGGGGCAGGCAGGACACATACAGGAGAAAAGCTGCCAGATTGGAACCGTAGTGAACTTGAGGGCAGGGGTCCATCCAACTCTAGCTCATGGTTTCCAAGCAGGAATGAGGACCAGGGTTGCCGGAAATTCCAATTTCTCAGAGAAGCCAGACATTAAGATACTTTATTTTTATTTTTGTTTTTTTTGAAACAGTCTTGCTCTGTTGCCCAGGCTGGAGCACAGTGGCGTGATCTCGGCTCACTGCAACCTCTGCCTCCCAGGCTCAAGAAATGCTTGTGCCTCAGCCTCTCGAGTAGCTGGAATTACAGGCACATGTCACTATGTCTGGCTAATTTTTGTATTTTTAGTAGAGATGGGGTTTCACCACGTTGGCCAGGCTGGTCTTGAACTCCTAGCCTCAAATGATCCACTTGCCTTGGCCTCCCAAAGTGCTGGGATTACAGGCATGAGCCGTTGCACCCGGCCCAGCTTTGTTTTTTTTTTTTTTTTTTTTTTGGGGGGGGGGTTATGGAGTTTCACTCTTGTGCCCAGGCTGGAGTGCAATGGCACGATCTTGGCTCACTGCAACTTCCACTCCCATGTTCAAGTGATTCTCCTGCTTCAGCCTCCCGAGTAACTGGGATTACAGGCACATGCCACTGTGCCTGGCTAATTTTGTATTTTTAGTAGAGATGGGGTTTCACCATGTTGGCCAGGCTAGTCTTGAACTCCTGACCTCAGGTGATCCACCCGCCTTGGCCTCCCAAAGTGCTGGGATTACAGTCATGAGCCACCCCGCCCAGCCCCAGCTCTTAGTTTTTAAATGTTTCTTCTTCTCCCCTTTCCCTACCTTCCTCTTCCTCCTCTTCTTTCTTTCTCCCTTCTTTCTTTTTTCTTAGTCTTTCTTCTCTTCCAGTTTATTTTTTCCCCCCGAAATATCAGCACACAACAGCTTCTATTTACAACCTCTGGGGAGGAGAAGGCTGAGGACAATTTAATCAGCCAGAGCTGGAAGGAACCACAGAATCTCACCATCTCACAAATGAGGGACCAGTGCAGAGAGGCCTGCCCAAGGTCAGGCAGTGGTCAGTGCTGGAGCCAGCACTGGAAGCCAGGGCCCAGGCTCCATCCAAAAGGAGGATTTCAGTCCCTGAGGCTGAATTAGAGGGTAGAGATTTGCAGCAGAGAGATTGGAATTAGTTGTAAAGAACTTCCCGGCAGCGAAGATGAGGGAACTGGGAGGCAGCGGGAAAAGCCGTGCTCTCCCTCGGGCCGGGCTGGTGCTTTATTGCATGGAGATTGCACCAGTCCCTCAGACTTGGTCACTTGTCTGGTCTGCTGTCTGTCTTCCCATCTGCTGTGTGAAGCATCTACCTCAGTTCTGAGGGTGTGCCTTGTACACACTGAGCGTTTGCTTTGGGGGATCTTGCCCTTTTACTATTTTTACAGTTTGCCCCTGTTTGGCCCTGTTCCCAGTGCAAAGAGCCCTGATGGTAGCTACAGAAAGCGAGTGCCTTTGTTCTATGGTGAATGGCTGTGTCTCAACTCAGAAGATGAAAGGAAATAATCATTTGTCTACAAATGCTGGGAGCTGGGGTCCTCACAGAATGCAATGTCTTCCTCTCACCTTAGCTTCTTTGGTGGCAGAGGGCCTCTAAGCTAAGATTCCATTCCAGGTAGGTCCCGCCACTGTCTGTCCTGGCAGCTCCTGCTTGAGTCCTTTTCCCATGACCACAGCCCTACCTGTGGGGAGAGAGCTGGGGGAACAGAGGAGGAGTAGATTCTGCAGACTCTACCCATGGGCAGCCAGCTGCTGTTTTGCGCTTTTTCTGAAATAGGTCACTGCTGAGTCTGTTGTTTTGAGGAAAAAGGACAGAGAAGGATCTCAGGGCTTCCTCCTCATATCCACATCTTTCCATTCCCTGGAATGAGCATCAAGAACATAGGCGGAGACAGAGACTCAGCCAGCTAAACATTAACCATTAGACTAGGAGGCTGGAGGCCTGGCTTCCAGGCTGCCATTAACTGCTGGTGACCTTGATAAGTCACCTTCCCTCACGGGGCCTCAGTTTTCTTTCTTTCTTTTTTTTTTTTTTTTTTTGAGACGGAGTCTCGCTCTGTCACCCAGGCTGGAGTACAGTGGCCGGATCTCAGCTCACTGCAAGCTCTGTCTCCCAGGTTTATGCCATTCTCCTGCCTCAGCCTCCCGAGTAGCTGGGACTACAGGCGCCTGCCACCTCGCCCGGCTAGTTTTTTTTGTATTTTTAGTGGAGACGGGGTTTCACCGTGTTAGCCAGGATGGTCTCGATCTCCTGACCTCGTGATCCGCCCGTCTCGGCCTCCCAAAGTGCTGGGATTACAGGCGTGAGCCACCGCGCCCGGCCCTCAGTTTTCTTCTCATTTTAATAAGAATGTTGGATTAGGGGCTGGGCGCAGTGGCTCAGGCCTGTAATCCCAGCACTTTGGAAGCTGAGGCGGGTGGATCACCTGAGGTCAGGAGTTTGAGACCAGCCTGGTCATCGTGATAAAACCCCATCTCTACTAATAATATAAAAATTGGCTGGCCATGGTGGCAGGTGCCTGTAATCCCAGCTACTAGGGAGGTTGAGGCAGGAGAATCGCTTGAACCTGGGAGGCAGAGGTTACAGTGAGCCAAGATCATATCATTGCACTCCAGCCTGGGAAACAAGAGTGAAACTCCGTCTCCAAAGGAAAAATAAATAAATACATACATAAATAAAGAATGTTGGATTAGATCAGGTTCCCAGATTTGAGGCTTTCATGGATAAATAAAATTTCTATCCCCACCAAAAAAAGAAAAGGTTGAGATTTATTTATTTATTTTTTCCTGAGACGGAGTCTGTCACCCAGACTGGAGTGCAATGGTGCGATCTCGATTCACTGCAACCTCCTCCTCCCAGGTTCAAGCCATTCTCCTGCCTCAGTCTCCTGAATAGCTAGGATTACAGGCATGTACCACCACACCTGGATAATTTTTTACATTTTTCTTAGAGACGGGGTTTCACCATGTTGGCCAGGCTGGTCTCCAACTCCTGACCTCAAGTGATCTGCCTGCCTCAGTCTCCCAAAGTGTTGAAATTACAGGTGTGAGCCACAGCGCCTGGCCATAATCAAAACTCTTGAATCAAAGCTAGGACTAGGTTGGGTGTGATGGCTTATGCCTGTAATCCCAGCACTTTGGGAGGCCGAGGCGGGTGGATCACTTGAGATCAGGAGTTCGAGACCAGCTTGGCTAACATGGTGAAACTCCATCTCTAATAAAAATACAAAAAATAGATATAGTGGTGCATGCCTGTAATCCCAGCTGCTTGGGAGGCTAAGGCAGGAGAATCCCTTGAACCAGGGAGGCAGTGATTGCAGTGAGCCAAGAAGGTGCCACCCGTACTCCAGCCTGGGCAACAGAGAAAGACTCCGTCTCAAAAAAAAAAAAAAGGTCCTGGCATGGTGGCTCACGCCTGTAATTCCAGCACTTTGGGAGGCTGAGGCGGGTGAATCACGAATTCAGGAGTTCGAGACCAGTCTGGCCAACATGGTTAAACCCCATCTCTAGTAAAAATACAAAAATTAGCCAGATGTGGTGGTGCACCTATTAATCCCAGCTACTCGGGAGGTTGAGACAGAACAGCTTGAGACAGGAGAACAGCTTGAACAAGGGAGGCAGAGGTTTCAGTGAGCCGAGATTGTGCCACTGTACTCCAGCCTCGGGGACAGAGCAAGACTCCGTCTTGGGGCAGGGTGGGGGGAGTGGGGCGGGGGCGATAAATAAAGAAAGATACATGGATGAATGGATGAAGGACAGATGGATACATGGATGGATGCATGGATACATATGTGCATGAACTGGCTGAATGGAATGCAGGGTGACCTGGGAAGAGAAAAGTTGAGAGCTGGCCATAGGATCACTAACCCAAAGCACAGCCCATGGAGTCTAAAAACAGGAATGCTGAAAGGTTGGAGAAGCTCCTGGCTTTCAGAGGAGGAGACTGCAGAACTTCCTCCTGGCTCAGAGGTCATTCATGAGGGAGCTAGGAAGGAGTTCAGAGTCCTCTGGCGCTCCTTATCTGTTTATTGACAGAGTGTAATTCCATGGTCCTTCTTCGCCCTTGTATCACCTTTTTTTTTTTTTTTTTTTTTAAGACTGGTCTTACTCTGGTCACCGAGGCTGGAGTGCAATGGTGCAATCTCGGCCTGCTGCAGCCTTGACTTCCCAAGATCAGGTGATCTTTCCACCTCAGACTCCCAAGTAGCTGGGACTACAGGCATGTGCCACCATACCCAGCTAATTGTTTGTATTTTTAATAGAGATGAGGTTTCGCCATGTTTCCCAGATTGGTCTTGAACTCTTGGGCTCAAGTGACTCACCTACCTTGGCTTCCCAAAATGCTGGGATTACAGGTGTGAGCCACTGTGCCTGGCCCTCTTGTATCATCTTAATCATTTTATTTTAAACAAATGAATCCCGTTCCCTGTCTCCCATAATAAAATGTGGTTTATTGAGGATGAGGCTATGACTTTTTTTTTTTTTTTGAGATGGAGTCTTGCTCTGTCACCCAGGCTGGAGTGCAATGGTGCAATCTCAGGTCACTGCAACCTCCACTTCCTGGGTTCAAACGACTCTCATGCCTTGGCTTCCCGAGTAGCTGGGATTACAGACGTGTGCCACCATGCCCAGCTAATTTTTGTATTTTTAGTAGAAATGGGGTTTCACCATGTTGCCCGGACTGGTCTTGAACTCCTGGCCTCAAGTGATCCACCCACCTAGGCCTCCCAAAGTGCTAGGATTACAGGCGTGAGCCACTGCACCCTACCCCATTCTCATTTTTGACCAACAACCAAAGTCCAAGGGATGTCATTTGGTTTTAGCTGGTGGCTGGGAATCAGGTTCCTGGTCCAACCACTGACCCTCCAGGAGATGGAACTAGTCATATTCCCAGCAAGACCCTCTTTCTCCACGTTGGGCCTTCAGAAGAGACCCCATTGAGTGTGAAGGGTGTAGCTATAGTTAGTGGGATGTCAGTGAAAGGACACACGACCCAGGTCCTCTTTTCCAGGAACTAGGGAAGCTGGCTATTTAGACTGATGTGAGGTGAATCCTCTTATGTGAAGAATTCCATCCTGATTTACTTAAGGTACTCTTTGACGCCAAATGTAACCTTTTAAAAGAATAACGACAGTCAATGGTTATTTATTTTTTCATTTATTTCTTCAATATCCCTCATTACGGGCAAGGTACTTTTTACAAATTCCATATAATTCTTGCAAAAACCCTTTGATCCCAGTATTTGTGTATATTTTCCAGATTATGTGCTAGATAAAATGGCCACAAGTTCTTTGTCACTTCTCTCTTGAAGAGATGGGGTCTAGTTCCTCTCCACTAGAATCTTTTTGGGCCCTGTGACTCATTTGCCTGAGAGAATGCTACAAAAGTGGCATTCTGGGACTCCTGTAGCTGAAGATGCTTCTCTCCGGGTCTCTTGAAATGCTCACTGTTGGGCCTGGCGTGGTGGCTCACACCTATAATCCTAGCACTTTGGGAGACTGAAGTGGGCAGATTGCTTTGCACTCAGGAATTCAAGATCAGCCTGGGCAACATGGCGAGACCCCATCAAGAAAATACAAAAGACCCCTACAAAAAAATACAAACAATTAGCTGGGTGTGGTGGCATGCCCCTGTAGTCCCAGCTACTCGGGAGGCTGAGGTGGGAGGATCAGGGAAGCAGAGGTTGCAGTGAGCCGAGATCACAGCACTGTTGGGACTCTCCCAAGAATGCAGCCACCACATTATGAGAAGTTGAAGCCGCATGGAGAGATCATGTGCAGATGCTCCATGTAACAGCTCAGGCGAGTTCCCAGCCAGCAGCCAGCAAGTGAGTACGCCATCTTGGACACCATGCCCCAAGCAAGCCTCCACATGGCTGCAGCCCTAGCTCTAACTAACACTACACAGAAGAGAAGAACCACCCAGCTGATCCTGGTCAACCCACAGAATTGTTACAGAAAGTAAACTTTTGTTTAAAGCCTCTGAATTTTGGGGTGGCTTATTATGCAACAATAGAGAACTGGAGAGATGAGAAAGCTAAACATCAGATGATATTATTCCCGTTTTTGCAGCTGATGAAATTACGATCCAGGGAAGTTAAACAACTTCCTTGAGGTCACATAGCTAAGGAGCCAATGGAGAAATTAGTTGGGAGTCAGACTTTGAGTTTTTGGTCTCCAAAGCCCAAGCTTTTATGCATTCTGCTCAGCGGGCTTTTCTCCATATCTAACTCCCACACCAAGTGCTTACAAGTATGTGGGACATTGGGATGGGGATGTCTGTTTTTTTTTTCTTTGAAATGGAGTCTCACTCTGTTGCCAGGCTGGAGTGCAGTGGCGTGATCTCAGCTCACTGCAACCTCTGCCTCCCAGTTTCGAGCAATTCTCCTGCCTCAGCCTCCTGAGTAGCTGAGACTACAGGCATGCACCATCACGCCCAGCTAATTTTTGTATTTTTAGCAGAGATGGGGTTTTACCATGTTGGCCAGGATGGTCTCGATCTCTTGATCTCGTGATCTGCCCGCCTCGGCCTCCCAAAGTGCTGGAATTACAGGCATGAGACACTGCGCCCGGCAATTTGTATTATTTTCAACCACCCACCTGCTAGCCCCAAGCCTCACCCTAGCCTTCCATGTGCCTGAGCAGGGCCACCTGCATTGGATTGTGACATCAGTGAGATATGAATGTTTATGGTGTTGAGCCACTGAGATTTTAGGTTTTATCTGTAGCATCTCTTAACTAATGCATCTTTTTTTTTTTCTTTGAGACAGAGTCTTGCTCTCTCACCCAGACTGGAGTGCAGTGGGGCGATCTTGACTCACTGCAACCTCTGCCTCCCAGGTTCAAGCGATTCTCGTGCCTCAGCCTCCTGAGTAGCTGGGACTACAGGTGTGTACCACCATGCTGGGCTAATTTTTTTTTTTTTTTTTTTGAGATGGAATCTTACATTCAACCAGGCTGGAGTGCAGTGGCACCATCTTGACTCACTGCAACCTCTGCCTCCCAGGTTCAAGTTATTCTCCTGCCTCAGCCTCCCGAGTAGCTGGGACTACAGGTGCATACCACCAGGCCCGGCTAATTTATTTTGTATTTTTAGTAGAGACGGTGTTCTGCCATGTTGGCCAGGCACTCCTGACCTCAGGATCCACCCACCTTGGCCTCCCAAAGTGCTGGGATTACAGGCGTAAGCCACCATTACTGGCCTAATTTTTGTATTTTTAGTAGAGACAGGTTTCGCCATGCTGGCCAGGCTGGTCTCGATCTTCTGGCCTCAAGTGATCTGCCCACCTCTGCCTCTCAAAGTGCTGGGGTTAAAGGTGTGAGCCACTGCACCCAGCCCAATTTATTTTTCTTTTTTTTTTGAGACAGAGTCTCACTCTATCACCCAGGCTGGAGTGCAGTGGCGCGACCTCGGCTCACTGCAACCTCTGCCTTCCGGGTTCAAGCGATTCTCCTGCCTCAGCCTCCTGAGTAGCTGGGACTATAGGCCTGTGCCACCATGCCCAGCTAAGTTTTTGTAGTTTTAGTAGAGATGGGGTTTCAGCATGATGGCCAGGATGGTCTTGATCTATTGACCTTGTGATCCAGCCGCCTCGGCCTCCCAAAGTGCTGGGATTACAGGCATGAGCCACCGTGCCGGGCCCCCAATTTTGTTTTTAATGGGGTAAGGATCAAATGGATGAATCTTGTGTTTGTTTCCCCCAGGAAACTTGACAAGTTTGGAGGACAGGGCATCTACCTTCTTCCTGTCTGCAAAGTCTCTGGCCTTCCTCCACATCTACTGATATTTTCTTTCTTTTTTTTTTTTGTCTTGAGATGGAGTTTTGCTCTCGTTGCCCAGGCTGGAGTACAATGGCGTGATCTCGGCTCACCGCAACCTCCGCCTCCCAGGTTCAAGCAACTCTCTCACCTCAGCCTCCCAAGTAGCTGGGACTGCAGATGTGTGCCACCACACTGGGCTAATATTGTATTACTATTTTTTTTTTTAGTAGAGACGGGGTTTCTCCATGTCGGTCAGGCTGGTCTTGAACTCCTGACCTTAGGTGATCTGCCCATCTCCACCTCCCAAAGTGCTGGGATTACAGTCATGAGTCACCGTGCCCGGCTGACATTTTCTTTTTTTTTTTTTTTGAGACGGAGTCTTGCTCTGTCACCCAGGCTGGAGTGCAGTGGCCAGATCTCAGCTCACTGCAAGCTCCGCCTCCTGGGTTCACGCCATTCTCCTGCCTCAGCCTCCCGAGTAGCTGGGACTACAGGCGCCTGCCACCTCGCCCGGCTAAGTTTTTGTATTTTTAGTAGAGACGGGGTTTCACTGTGTTAGCCAGGATGGTCTCGATCTCCTGACCTCGTGATCCGCCCGTCTCGGCCTCCCAAAGTGCTGGGATTACAGGCTTGAGCCACCTCGCCCAGCCGACATTTTCTTTATTGTATCACACCTAACATTATTACCAAATTATTTCAGTACCAAATCTGGGTTTGTAATATCCATATCTATATCTAGTATATGTACCTATAACATTAGCATCTGTGATTATTCAGTTGGTCTGATTCCCCCACCAGGCTGTGGGCCATGACTGAGAGTGGCCTTGCCTTAGTATATGGGTGTCACTCAGATGTACCAAGCAGCAGCCAAGTCTCCAGGAGCCCCAGTGACTCAGAGGCCTGTAGTCTCTTCTGTGGCCACAGGGTTCCCACTTTCATGAGCAGAGATTATGCAAAGGTGACCTCTACTGACCAAAGGAAGAAACGGCTGTTACACACTCCCTGTTCCTTCTAGTTCAGCAAAAAGACTAACGTAGTCACTGCTGTCGGCCAGGCACTTGATATGTACTATTATGCCATCATCCTTGCATTTGTAATGTCTGCATCTACAAAGTAGGCATCATCACCCTGCTTTATAGATGAGGAAATGGAAGTTCAGGGAAGTGAAGTAACTCCCTGAGTTCTCACAGTGTTAAGAGGCATCACTAGGATTCAAGTTAGGTCTGTCTGATGCCAATGACTTTGCACTGTCCTCGAGGCACCTGCCACTCAAAAGTGTGGCCCAGGGATTACCAGAGCATTGGCATCTTTGGGAGTGTTAGCGATGTATACCTCAGGCCCCACTCCAGACCTAGTGAATCAGAATTTGTAGCCCAAGGAGAGCCACCAGGGGATTTGTGATAATTGTGTGCACTGGTATGCATGTTAAAGTCTTAGAAACAGGCCAGGCACAGTGGCTCATGCCTGTAATCCCAGCACTTTGGGAGGCCAAGGTGGGCGGATCACGAGGTCAAGAGATCGAGACTATTCTGATCAACATGGTGAAACCCTGTCTCTACTAAAAATATAAAAATTAGCTGGGCGTGGTGGTGTGTGCCTGTAGTTCCAGCTACTCAGGAGGCTGAGGCAGGAGAATTGCTTGAACCCGGGAGACGGAGGTTGCAGTGAGCCGAGATTGGGCCACTGCACTCCAGCCTGGGTGTCAGAGTGAGACTCCATTTCAAAAAAAAAAAAAAAAAAAAAGTCTTAGAAACACCCTGACTCCCAGGAGGTGGCAGGGAGACCCCAACATGGGTCCTCTTGGGAAGAAGTTAAATTTGTACATTGCTTTTCTTTTTTTTTTGAGAGACAGGATCTTGCTCTGTCATCCAGGCTGGAGAGCAGTGACACAATCACAGCTCACTGTAACCTTAAACTCCTAGGCTCAAGTGATCCTCCTGCCTCAGCCTCCTGAGTAGCTAGGACTACAGATATGCACTATATATATATGTTTTTTTTTTTCTTTTTCTTGAGACAGAGTCTCGCTGTTGCTGAAGCTGGAGTGCAGTAGCACAATCTTGGCTCACTGCAACCTTTGCCTCCTGGGTTCAAGTGATTCTCCTGACTCAGCCTCCTGAGTAGCTGGGATTATAGGCGCCCGCCACCATGCCTGACTAATTTTTGTATTTTTAGTAGAGATGGGGTTTCACCATGTTGGCCAGGCTGGTCTCGAACTTCTGACCTCAAGTGATCCGCCCGTCTCAGCCTCCCAAAGTGCTGGGATTATAGGTTTGAGCCACTGTGCCCGGCTTTTTTCATATTTTTTTTTGTAGAGATGGGTCTTATTATGTTGCCCAGGCTGGCCTTGAACTCCTAGTCTTATGCAATCCACCTCCCAAAGTGCTGCAATTACAGACCTGAGCCACTGCACCTGGCCTGCTCACTTGTCTATTCATGCAAGTTAAAAGTGCCGTCTACCTCCAGTCTTACAACCTGTGTGACCGTGGGCAAAATATTTAACTTCTCTTAGCTTTTGCTTCTTCATAGAAATTTGAAGACCAGATGACTGTGCAAGTAAAGTGTCAGCACAATATAAGAACTCAACAAATGCTGCTATTCATTCATTCATTCTTTCAGTAACTACTGAGCGCTCATGCCAGGCACCAGCACTGGTGGGTAAAGAAGACATAGGCCGGCCGGGCGCGGTGGCTCACGCCTGTAATCCCAGCACTTTGGGAGGCCGAGGCGGGCGGATCACAAGGTCAGGAGATCAAGACCACGGTGAAACCCCGTCTCTACTAAAAATACAAAAAATTAGCCGGGCGCGGTTGTGGGCGCCTGTAGTCCCAGCTACTCGGGAGGCTGAGGCAGGAGAATGGCGTGAACCCGGGAGGCGGAGCTTGCAGTGAGCCGAGATCGCGCCACTGCACTCCAGCCTGGGCGACAGAGCGAGACTCCGTCTCAAAAAAAAAAAAAAAAAAAAAAAAAAAAAGAAGACATAGGCCTACTCTAATAGAGCTTATAGTCTAATGGGAGAGACAGACATTAACCAAGTGCTTATGAGTATTTGGGACATTAGGATGGGGATGTCTTTTTTAAAAAATCTGTAGGCTGGGCACAGTGGCTCACGCCTGTAATCCCAACACTTTGGAAGGCCGAGGTGGGTGGATCACCTGAGGTCAGGAGTTTGAGACCAGCCTGACCAACATGCTGAAACCCCATCTCTACTAAAAATACAAAAATTTGCCGGGTGTGGTGGTGGGTGCCTGTAATCCCAGCTATTAGGGAGGCTGAGGTAGGAGAATCGCTTGAACCCAGCAGGCGGAGGTTGCAGTGAGCCAAGATCGTACCATTGCACTCCAGCCTGGGCAACAAGAGTGCTACAGCGTGGGAAACAAGAGTGAAACTCTGTCTCAAAAAAAAAGAATTTTGTATACATTTTAGGAGTACAAATACCATTTTGTTACATGGCTATATTGCGTAAGTGGTGAAGTCTGGGATTTTAGTGTATCCATCACCCAAATAATGGACATTGTGTCCATTAAGTAATTTCTCATTATCCACCCATCACACTAGGTGGATGTCCAGTGAAGTGTATGAGCGGATGAATTTGGCTGTTTGCACTGGAGTATGCCTTTAGCATAGACGTATCCTTTCCTTCCTTCTGTTCAGAGAAGGTGAAACTCAACCTCCAGTTATTCACCCCCTAGTTAGGCCTAATGCCCAAAGCCCAAAGCCTTCAGGCTCTTCTGAAGTATTTCTTCCTTGCAAGGTCAGTCCCCCACTCTTACTAGGAGTTGGAGCCTGACCTTCACTTGAGTGTGGCTGGAGCAGAGAGGGGAAGTGTGGTGAGAGATGAGCTGGTTAGACTTGACCCTAAAGGCAAGGAGGAGTCATTTAAGACCCTCCCAACACACAGTAAATGTCTGCCTACCTTGGCCACTTTTCAGTTCCTGAAGTCATATTCCTCCCAGCTCAAGGCCTTTGCACATGCAGTTTCCATTGCTTGGCAAAGTTTCCCCACCTCTCTTCACTAATTCCTACTCATCAGTCACAGGCCAGCTCAAACATCACTTCCTCCAGGAAGTCTTCCTCGACTCCCCAGACAACTTCAAGACCCCAGACTAACACACTGTATTTTCGCTCCTTGGCACGTATCACGGTTTGGAAGTGTATATTTGTGTCACTGCTTGCTTGGCATCAGTCTTCCCACAACTAGGCTGAGAGCAGTGCTGGAGTCTGT
Source organism: Macaca fascicularis (assembly GCF_037993035.2). Lineage (NCBI taxonomy): Eukaryota > Metazoa > Chordata > Mammalia > Primates > Cercopithecidae > Macaca > Macaca fascicularis. The sequence continues at coordinate 54,772,650 of NC_088394.1, forward strand.
TTTGCTGTTTTTTCTTTTTTGAGACAGAGTTTCACTCTTGTCCAGGCTGGAGTGCAATGGCACGATCTTGGCTCACCGCAACCTCTACCTCCCAGGTTCAAGCAATTCTCCTGTCTCAGTCTCCCAAGTAGCTGGGATTACAGGCATGCGCCACCACGCCCGGCTATTTTTTGTATTTTTAGTAGAGACAGGGTTTCACCATGTTGGCCAGGCTGGTCTTAAACTTCTGACCTCAGGTGATCTCCCCACCCTGTTCTCCCAAAGTGCTAGGATTACAGGCATGAGCCACCACACCCAGACCACCGTTGCTGGTTTTCTTGCCAGCACTGAGCATGGTGACTGGTGGCTCCAAAATCAAGACAGCTGGGACCTGCTCAGCACAGGCCTCTGAAAAGATGGGGGTGGATACTCAGGAGTTTGAAGCTCTTGCCAAGATCTGAAGTCAGGGAGACAGTCTGAGACCACAAAGGCACAGGAAAGACACAGCGAGGGCTTGAGTGAAGGCAGAGGTCGCAGGACTGTAGACTGCGATACATTCCTAAGTCATTGGAGAAGGACAGGTAGAATGTGGAAGAAAGCAGGGGTGGCAAGAGCCACTTGCAGGTCCCTGCTTGGTAGAGGGAGCATGGTGGTGCCATTCCGGAGACGGGGTCAGAGACAGTGACGTGCCATCTACACCTTCTACCCCAGCCCTTCCTCCTCCTGGCAGTGGCACGGACTCTGTCCCCTGAACCAGACACAGGGGACACAGCTCAGCAGCACAAATCCCTTTTATTAACCATCTTCCCTTTCCCGAGTATACACAAGTAGAAAATAAACAGTGAAGTACCCCGACAGGGAGAGTGGGGAGAGGATGGGAGGGGGCTCCTGAGGTTAGGCCAAGAGGCCAGATTCCAGCTTCTTCTCCTGACTAGTCTGTCTCTGTGCAATGACTCCACTTACATCCCTCAACCCCCGAAACACGGCACTGGGGGACTGCAGCCCTGCTGACCAGGCTGTCCTCCTAGCCCTGTCAGGGACTGGTGCTGGCAGAGCTTGGTGCTGTGCCGGAGACTGACAGAAAACAGTACCGTGGGTCTGACCCCGTGGGCAGAGAAGATCAGGCACCAAGAGGGGATGTGAGAAAAGGCAGTTTATCCATCTGGAGACTGGACAGAAGCCCGGCCAGCCTCCAACCAGCTTCTGCTTCTTAGATCGGACTGCCCTGAGTGGTGGGTGGCTGGGCAGGAGGTCCCTCTCATACCCTGTACAGAGGTTTTGGGGAAGAGGGGCCAAGGAAACGCTAGGGGCTCCAGGTGGAGGAGGAAGCCTGATTGGTGCCTGGGATTGGCCAAAGTGAGAGGGGGTAGCTGAGGGGCTGAGGTGGACAAAACAAGAATATAGTGGGGAGGGGGGTGGGAGGTGGGGAGATAGCCTATCTCTTCACCCTGCCTGGGGTAACAATTCCAATGTGACATCAATGTGGCTGGCCACTGAGGCCAGGCCTGATGGACATGTGTTGCTGAAGAGGCTGATAAGAGAGCCCCCCTCTGCCCCCAATTATGTACGTGGGAGAGACTGAGCTATACAGTGAAATGGGATGGGAGGTGAAGAGGTGACGGGGTGAGGGGAAAGGAGCAGACAAAATCCAGACTGGAAGGGAAATTTCCAGGCCAGTGTGGCAGGCTCAAATGCTGCCCATCGGTGACAACCCAGCTGCCTTTTTGTTTTTGTTTTTTTGAGATGAAGTTTCACTCTTGTTGCCCAAGCTGGAGTGCAATGGCACGATCTCAGCTCACTGCAATCTCTGCCTCCTGGGTTTGAGTGCAGTAGTATCTGGGATTACAGGTGCCCACCACCATGCCCGGCTAATTTTTTGTATTTTTAGTAGGGAAGGGGTTTTGCCATGTTGGCCAGGCTGGTCTCAACCTCCTGACCTCAAGTCATCTGCCCGCCTTGGCCTCCCAAAGTGCTGGGATTACAGGCGTGAGCCACCGCACCCGGCCCTGCCTATTTTTTTTGGTCTCTGGGTAGTCAGGCTAGGGCTGGCGGGGGAGGAGGCAGAGGAGAGGCAGGGAGAAGAGAAAACATCAGTGAAAAAGGTGTCGGGGAGGTACACCCTGATTCTCATCAGCCCAGCCCACACAGAGGGGCTGAAATGTTCCCAGCCTTCTCCATCACCCACCCTGGGGCCTCTGAAAAGAGGGGCCCATCTCAGACAAAAAAGCAGATATCCCCCAACCTTATGGGGAAAGCTAACAGAGGAATACTCACAGCACCATGGCACGGGGCGGCCCTTGGCTTCAGAGCCGGGCTGGCACCGTTTGTAAACAATAGACCTGGTGATGTCTGGGGATGGAGGAGAGATGCCCAGCCTGGACCATCAGGTTTGGTGAAAGAGACACGGTGAGGCCCCTCAAGGCCTGGGAAATGTCCATTAGCTACGGGAAAGAGGCTGACAGGTTCATGGTGGGGGTTGCCCAGGAAGATGTGGGCAAGGCCTGAATCTACCTGACTATGCATTTGTATGACTTCAGTGCTACCTTTGGAAATGACCAGGCTCCTGAGGAAGCTACCACTGGCCTGGGGTAATAAGCACAGCCCCTACTCAGGATAGGGTGCTCTGTGGAGGATGGTGGCCTTCTGTCCATAGTCATTCTCCAGAGGGAAGTCAGGAAGTCAGACTGGATTCTTTCTTACGAGATCTACCGACTCTCTTCACCCATGGATTCCAGGCATGGAGAAGCTGAGAACTGGGAGAGGAAGAAGGTTCCTCTATGATGTGAGACTTCCTGCCAACATCCACAGCACTGCCAGCACCGGGGAGCAGGAAGAGGACTGGGTTTGAGCTGTCCAGAGGTGTGGGGCCTGAGTTTGCCCCAGTCCCTGGAAGAGGATGTCCGGATGTCATCCCACCAGTTGGAATGATCGTGGACTAACAATGGCCCCATAGCTCTAAGAGATGGGTTCCTGCGACCAATGGCAAAGGCCTTGTGTTCCCTGGGAGGCAGTGGTTATGCCAAGAGATCCACAAAGATGGCATTGGCTGTGGTCTGGCCGAAGATGAAGGCTCCCAGGGTGACCAAGAGGACTCCGTAGCTGACCAGCACCCACCAGCTAGAGAACAGAGGGTGAGAGAGGTCTGATCAGTCATCCCATCCTGTGACTGCAGACTTCAATATATATAACTGTTAATTACTGTAATTATCCCACTTCTCGTGTTGGTAGAACACTTCCTATTTCCCTAAGACTTCAATACGAAGGTAGTGTGGGGCCAGGTGTATTGTCCCTAGTCCATAGGTAAGAAGACCAAGATCTAATGGGAGTAACTGATTGGTCACATCATGCCAGGATTCGAATGTAGGCATCCTGATGGAAAGATGTTCAGAAAAAAGCAGGTCACATGGAATGTGGTCTATTTCATTAAAAAAGGAAACAAAAAGTAGACATCTGCAAATGTATGTACCAATAACAGCAACAGGGATAAAACGGAATTGAAATAAAGGGTGATTTCCGGCCAGGCGCGGTGGCTCACGCCTGTAATCTCAGCACTTTGGGAGGCCAAGGTGGGTGGATCACCCTTCTCCAATGAGGTCAGGAGTTCGAGACCAGCCCGGGCAAGATGGCAAAACCCCATCTCTACTAAAAATAGAAAAATTAGGCTGGCTGCCGTGGCTCACGCCTGTAATCCCAGCACTTTGGGAGGCCAAGACAGGCAAATCACCTGAGGTCAGGAGTTTGAGACCAGCCTGGCCAACGTGGTGAAACCCTGTTTCTACTCAAAAAAAAAAATACAAAAAATGGCCGGCTGTGGTGGCTCACGCCTGCAATCCCAGAACTTTGGGGGGCCAAGGTGGGTGGATCACCTGAGGTCAGGAGTTTGAGACCAGCCTAGCCAATATGGTGAAACCCTGTCTCTACCAAAAATACAAAAATTAGCCAGCTGTGGTGGCGCACACCTGTAGTCCCAGGTACCCTGGATGCTGAGGCACAAGAATCGCTTGATCCCAGGAGGTGGAGGTTGCGGTGAGCCGAGATCGTGCCACTGCACTCCAGCCTGGGTGACAGAGCGAGATTCCATCTCAAAACAACAACAACAACAACAAACCCAAAAAATTAGCTGGGTGTGGTGGCACATGCCTGTAATCCCAGCTACTTGGGAGGCTAAGGCAGGAGAATCACTTGAACCTGGGAGGCGGAGGTTGTTGCAGTGAGCAGAGATTGCACCACTGCACTCCAGCCTGGGCAACAAGTGAAACTCCACCTCAAAAAAAAAAAAGGGTGATTTTTTATCTTCGTCTTTTTTTTTTTTGAGATGGAGTTTTGCTCTGTTGTCCAGGCTGGAGTGCAGTGGCGCGATCTCCACTTACTGCAATCTCCGCCTCTGAGGTTCAAGCAATTCTCCTGCCTCAGCCTCCCGAGCTGGGACTACAGGAATCCGCCACCACACCCAGGTAATTTTTGTATTTTTAGTAGAGACAGGGTTTTGCCATGTTGGCCAGGCTGGTCTCGAACTCCTGACCTCAGGTGATTTGCCTGTCTTGGCCTCCCAAAGTGCTGGGATTACAGGCGTGAGCCACTGTTCCCGGCCGATTTTTTTTCTTCTTTAGACATGTTTGTATTTTTTTGGGGGGGATGGAGTTTCCCTCTTGTTACCCAGGCTGGAGTGCAATGGCGTGATCTCGGCTCACTGCAACCTCCACCTCCTGGGTTCAAGCAATTCTTCTGCCTCAGTCTCCCAAGTCGCTGGGATTACAGGCATGTGCTACCATGTCCGGCTAATTTTGTATTTTTAGTAGAGATGGGGTTTCACCATGTTGGTTAGGCTGGTCTCGAACTCCTGACCTCAGGTGATTGGCCCATCTTGGCCTCCCAAAGTGCTGGGATTACAGGCGTGAGCTACTGTGCCCAGCCGACATGTTTGTATTTTTACAATGAACAAACAAAGTTTTTTACAATGAACAAGTATTGTTATGTAATACGTTTTTTTTTGTTGTTGTTGTTGAGACGGAGTCTCGCTCTGTCACCCAGGCTGGAGTGTAGTGGTGCAAGCTCGGCTCACTGTAACATCCAACTCCTGGGTTCAAGCAATTCTCCTGCCTCAGCCTCCCGAGTAGCTGGGATTACAGGCATGTGCCACCATGCCTGGCTAATTTTTGTATTTTTAGTAGAGACGGGGTTTCTACATGTTGGCCAGGCTGGTCTCGAACTCCTGACCTCATGCGACCTGCCCGCTGAGATTACAGGCGTGAGCCACCACGCCTGGCTCTTTTATGTAACAAGTTTTTTAAAAGCATGCACCTGTTCTCAAGCTTTCTACTATTCAGGGAAATGTGTACATGAAAACAACGTGTTTTTTGTCCCTCTGTCTAGCAAAACTTAGAAAGGTTGTACTATCCAGTGCAGGCAGGGGTGTGAGGAAACGGGGACTCCCATTCACTGCTGCTGGGACTCTAACTAGCACTGCCTTTTTGGAGGATAATATGAACCCATGTGCCAAAGTAAAATGAACGTGGTTTATGACCTCACAGTTTCCATCTAAGAACTGATCTACCCAAATCCTTGAACATATGTACCAAGAAGTATAAGAGTATCACATTCAGGACAGTTTCATACAAGAGTATATTCTACAGCCATTTAAAAAAGGAAAAAGCATGGCCAGGAGTGGTGGCTCACACCTGTAATTTCAGAACTTTGGGAGGCCGATGCAGGTGATCTCATGAAGCCAAGGAGTTTGAGACCAGCCTGGGCAACAAAGTAACACACTGTCTTGGCTGGGCTCGGTGGCTCATGCCTGTAATCCCAGCACTTTGGGAGGCCAAGGCGGGTGGATCACCTGAGGTCAGAAGTTCGAGACTAGCCTGGCCAACATGGTGAAACCCCGTCTCTACTAAAAATATAAAAAATTAGCCGGGCGTGGTGGTGGGCGCCTGTAATCCCAGCTACCCAGGAGGCTGAGGCAGGAGAATTGCTTGAGCCCAGGAGACAGATGTTGTAGTGAACCAAGATCATGCCACTACACTCTAGCACTCCAGCCTGAGCAACAAAGCAAGACTCTATTTCAAAAACAAAACAAAACAAACGCTGCCTCTACAAAAAATAAAATAAGTAGCTGGGTGTAGTGATGCATGCCTGTAGTCTCAGCTACTTGGAAGGCTGAGGTGGAAGGATCACTGGAACCCAGGGGTTGAGGCTGCAGTGAGCTATGACTGCACCACTGCACTCTAGCCTGGGTGACAGAGCAAGACCCTGTCTCTAAAAAAATTTTTTTTTTTGAGATGGAGTTTCACTCTTGTTGCCTAGGCTGGAGTGCAATGGCATGATCTCGGCTCACTGCAACCTCCGCCTTCCGGGTTCAAGCGATTCTCCTGCCTCAACCTCCCAAGTAGCAGGGATTGTAGGCATGCACCACCACGCATGGCTAATTTTGTAATTTTAGCAGACACGTGGTTTCCCCATGTTGGTCAGGCTGGTTTTGAACTCCTGACTTCAAGTGATCCACCCGCCTCGGCCTCCCAAAATGCTGGGATTACAGGTGTGAGCCACAGGGTTGGGACAAAATTTTTTTGTAATTTTTAATTTTTTTGTCTTCCAAGCCTTCATCATTCAATCTTTCTTAAAATAAATAAATAAATAAAAATTTTAAGCAGCAGATCTTCTTATGCTGATGCAGTTGAGTGAAAAACAGCAAGTGGCAGACCAGATGCCGCGGCTCAGGCTTGTAATCCCAGCACTTTAGGAGGCTGAGGCAGGAGGAACACTTGAATTCAGGAGTGCAAGGTCAGCCTACGCAACATAGTAAGAGCCTGTGTCATAAAGAAAAACAGTGTTGAGGGGGAGCTCAGTCCTTGTTTTTGCATATGGCCTTTGAAGATCAAAACATCTTTTTTTTTTTTTTTTTTTTTTCTGGCCTTCGAGCTGTCCAGAGGTTTTAAACAAACTACCTGAACAAAATAAACAAATGGGACCTGAGATCTGTCTTCAAATGATTTTGGGGGGCAATACTCCTCCTAAGGCCTTTAAATATTTTTTATGGTAAAAACGAACGTCAGTAGCCAGGCGTGGTGGCTCAAGCCTGTAATCCCAGCACTTTGGGAGGCTGAGGCAGGCGGATCACCTGAGGTCAGGAGTTCAAGACTAGCCTGGCCAACATGGTGAAACCCCATCACTACTAAAAATACAAAATTAAGCTGGGCACAGTGGCTCACACCTGTAATCCCAGCACTTTGGGAGGCCAAGGCAGGCAGATCATGAGGTCAGGCATTCAAGACCGGCTGACCAATATGGTGAAATCCCATGTCTACTAAAAATACAAAAAAAATTAGTTGGGCGTGGTGGCGTGTGCCTGTAGTTCCAGGTACTCGGGAGGCTGAGGAAGGAGAATCACTTGAACCCAGGAGGTGGAGGTTGCAGTGAGCCAAGATCACACCACTGCATTCCAGCCTGGACGACAGAACGAGACTCTGTCTCAAAAATAAAAATAAAAATAAAAATAAAAATACAAAATTAGCCAGGTGTGGTGGTGCGTGCCTGTAATCTCAGCTACTCGGGAGGCCGAGGCAGGAAAATCACTTGAACCTAGGAGGAGGAGGTTGGTGACCTGAGATCGCACCATTGCACTCCAGCCTGGGCAAAAAGAGCAAAACTCCAACTCAAAAACAAACAAACAAAACAACAACAACAACAAAAATAAACATGTCAGTTACTTCAATCGGTAACTACTGTTCCACTACTAGATTGGGGCTGGGGGGGTCCCTGAGCTCACCCCCTACACAAGAGGGAAAAAAAGAAAGCATTGGGAAGGTAAGAGAATTAACTGCTGTCTATACAATACTAATTTTAAGTCCAGAAAATGCAGATTGGTGTGGACTGGCATTGGTCAGTGCAGGGATATGGAAGAGGAGGCTGGAAAAAGCTGATAGCCAGAAAGGGCTGAGAGAAGTCCAGGTGCCAGGTCCTGCTGAAGAGCAGGGGATCATTAGAGAGGCTGTGGGACAAATTATAGGAGCTGGGGAGGCGGGGTCTGGGTCTGAGGCAGTGGGGGTATAGGCTGAGAAAGGTGGGATAAGAGCTTTAACAAAACCTGTTTGAACGTGGTATGGGACTGTAAGGGGTGGAGATCTGACTAGAAACTGGAACAACGGGACTAGAACAGGAAAGCGAAACCTGAACCTGAAATCATTTTTTTTTTTTGAGATAGAGGTTCACTTTGTCACCAGGCTAGAGTGCAATGGTGCGATCTTGGTTCACCGCAACCTCCTCCTCCCAGGTTCAAGCGAGTCTCCTGCCTCAGCCTCCCGAGTAGCTGGGACTACAGGTGGCCACCACTATGCACAGGTAATTTTTTTTGTATTTTTAGTAGAGACGTGGTTTCACCACATTGGCCAGCCTGGTCTTGAACTCCTGACCTCAGGTGATCCACCTGCCTTGGCCTCCCAGAGTGTTGGGATTACAGGTGTGAGCCACTGCACCAGGCTGAAATCATTTTTCATAAAACAAAACAAATGCCCTGCAACTGTATATACATCTGCATAGCTATGTGTACACAGACATGCACACATGTACACAAGTGGTTGAGAAGGACACAGACCGTACTGGTAACATGGAGCTATCTCAGGAGAAGGGATGTGGGGGCGAGTGGGTTGTGGGGGAACTGGGACTTCCATCTTTTTCTATTAAGCCCTTTATTAATGTTCAAATTGTTAACACCTAGCACACTACCCAATTTTTAAAGTATTAAAAAAAAAAAAAACAAAAAACCCAGCTGGGTGTGGTGGCTCACACCTGTAATGCCAGCACTTTGGGAGGCCAAGGAAGGAGGATCACCTAAGGTCAGGAGTTCGAGACCAGCCTGGCCAACATGGTGAAATCTTATCTCTACTAAAAATACAAAAATTAGCTGGGTGTGGTGGCGGGCATCTGTAGTCCCAGCTACTCGGGAAGCTGAGGCAGGAGAATGACATGAACCTGGGAGGCGGAGCTTGCAGTGAGCCGAGACTGTGCCACTGCACTCCAGCCTGGGCGACAGGGCGAGACTCCGTCTCAAAAACAAAACAAAACCAAACCCATGATTTCTAAGTACACAAGCCTCTGACTCCTATCTGTTTTAAGGCCCCCACAAAGCCATGTTCCAATCCAGTGCCTCCCTGAGAGGATCAAGGACTGGGCCCTGCTTTACCTGGCTGGTTTGACCTCTTCCATCTCGGAGAGTTTGGCTTGAATGAGGCACAGCCCTAGAAGAGAAGAAGTGGCCCTGAGCATTCGTGAGGGGAGAGGGCTCCCTCCCTCCTAACCTTCCCCTTTCCCAAGAAGCAGTGCTGGATGGAGAAAGGCCCATGTTTACTCTTCTAGAAATTCCATCTCTGCCCCCATGCCACATCCACCTGAGGACGTCTGGCATCTGCTCTCCCATGACAGGCCAGCATCTGATAAGATCCCTTGGGCAGCATGCTAGACTCAGAGCTAAAGGGACAGCACTCAATGGTGACTCAGTGGTGGCCCAACCCCAGGGGTCTTCCCAGTACACTTCCGAGCAGATCTGGCTCCCCTGCTCCAGCAAAGTAGCTGGGGCTTTGAGGGTGGCTTCCTGGATAAAGACAAGTTGGGTAAGGGTAGAACTCATGGCTGGGCCAACAGGACACTTCTCCAGGGATCTGGTGGTAGATCTGTGTCTGGAACCCAGGTCCTCTGATGTCTGTGTCAGGGTGTCACCCCTAGACCCTACTGCTCTCTGGGCTGTAATGGGCTGAACCAGCCAGACAGATCCCTCAGTTAGGGAGCAGCAGACACCTGAATGAATGGTTAAGAGAACAGACTCTGAACCCAGACAGTGTGGGATGGAAAAGGTTTGTTACTAGTCGAGTTTGTTAAGCTCTAGGCAAGTCTGTGACCCTTTCTGAGCCCCACGTGCCATCAGTAAACTGGAGATCACAACTACACCTTCTTTCCAGGTAAACTGGAGATCACAACTACACCTTCTTTCCAGGTAAACTGGAGATCACAACTACACCTTCTTTCCAGGAGATAATGCTTGGACAGGGGCCATCACAGAGGCGAGGCAGTTGATTAGTCAGTGATGGTGGTTACTCTCTCCTGCATGTTTGGATTAAGTAGGGAGCAGAGGCTAGGGAGGCCCTGGGAGTCTGTGCTGTGGGGCTGTGATGGGGCGCCAGGGGTCCGCACCTGGGAAGACGAAGATGAAGCAGGCGGCCAGGCCTCCAATGACTGAGATCACCTTGCCGATGTCAGGGATGAAGAGCGCCAGCAGCAGGGTGAGCAGGAACCAGACCAGCGTCTGCAGCACTCGCCGCCGCCGCTCCCGCCCCACGTCCTCCTCCACTGGCACCCCCTGGTAGCGCAGCCACAGGCCTTCCACCACCGCCCTGCCCACATGGAGAGGGGCTTAGAGGTGCTCCTGCCGCTAGCAGCCTCCCACCTCTAGCTCACAGGAGCCAGACTCCTAATTGGGTAGACGGCAGGGAAAGCCCCATTCCTGAGCCTCAGTTTCCTCTTCTGTAAAATGGGCCACCAGCACTCTGTTTACCACGGGGACTAGAGATGGTGAATGTGGAGAGCTTAGCACTTTGCTTTACATCACATGGAAACTGATATAGTTTTTTCCTTAAAAGGAACTCTCTGGGGTATGCAAAGGGCAGGGTGTCCACGTGAAAGCTCAGGAAAGGATCTGGATAGAGATTCTTTTGTTTTTTTCTGAGACAGGGTCTGGCTCTCTCACCCAGGCTGGAGTGCGGTGGTGCAATCTTGGCTCACTGCAGCCTTGAACTCCTGGGCTCCAGCCATCCTTCTGCCTCAGCCTCCCAAGTGGCTGAGTAGCTGGGACCACAGGTGCATGCCACCACACCTGGCTATTTATTTTATTTTGTGTAGAGATGGGGGTCTCACTAGGTTGCCCAAGTGGTCTTGAACTCCTGGGCTCAAGTGATCCTTCTGCCTCAGCCTCCAAAAGTGCTGGGATTAGAGACATGAGCCACCGTGCCATGCCCTGGATATTCTTTTTTTTTTTTTGAGACGGAGTCTCGCTCTGTCGCCCAGGCTGGAGTGCAGTGGCGCTATCTCGGCTCACTGCAAGCTCCGCCTCCCGGGTTTACGCCATTCTCCTGCCTCAGCCTCCCGAGTAGCTGGGACTACAGGCGCCCGCCACCTCGCCCGGCTAATTTTTTTGTATTTTTAGTAGAGACGGGGTTTCTTTTTTTTTTTTTTTTTTTTTTTTTTTGAGACGGAGTCTTGCTCTGTCACCCAGGCTGGAGTGCAGTGGCCGGATCTCAGCTCACTGCAAGCTCCGCCTCCTGGGTTTACGCCGTTCTCCTGCCTCAGCCTCCCGAGTAGCTGGGACTATAGGCGCCCGCCACCTCGCCCGGCTAGTTTTTTTGTATTTTTTAGTAGAGACGGGGTTTCACCGTGTTAGCCGGGATCGTCTCTCGATCTCCTGGCCTCGTGATCTGCCCGTCTCGGCCTCCCAAAGTGCTGGGATTACAGGCTTGAGCCACCGCGCCTAGAGACGGGGTTTCATTGTGTTAGCCAGGATGGTCTCGATCTCCTGACCTCGTGATCCGCCCGTCTCGGCCTCCCAAAGTGCTGGGATTACAGGCTTCAGCCACCGCGCCCGGCCGCCCTGGATATTCTTACAGGACTCACGGAATGTTCTGGTGACCCCAGGACAAAGGGCGCTTCTGAGACCTGTCTTGGGATACGTAGGGACCCATCCTAGGCACTGACCCTTTCCTACAGGCTTCAGTTTCTCCTTCTACAGGATGGGGTCCACACAAGGCCAAAGGACCATGCTGGAAGGGCTCACAGGGGCTCGGAGGGGCCCTGGGGAGTGGAAGGGGGCTCACCGCCCACAGAAGTGCAGGATAGGGTAGGAGGTGAGCACGCTCAGGATGATGAAGGCTCGGGCAACGGCCACAGCCATGTCCTCCGAGGGGTAGGACAGGAGCACGTCAGGATCCACAGCAGCTCCAAAGGTCAGGAAGCCACAGATGCCTGGGGGCCGGAACAGCTGGGTCAGGGCAACCGTGGGAGGGTAGTGGGGTGGACTGTGCACTCCACCTAGGGACAACATCAGCTGGGAGGCTGCTATAGCAGCTCTGGACACTTAGACGGAGGCTCAGAGTGGGAGATGGGGCTCTGATCAGATGCCTCCCTCCCTGACTTCTCATATCCCCCATCACTGGAAGCCCTCTAGCCCCCAGCTTTGTGAGCTTAAACTTGCCCAGCACATTCCCACCTCAGCGCCTCGGCACTGACTGTTCTATCTGGCAGAGCTTCAGATGCCATCTCCTCATCATGCGGGTTTCAGTTTAGATGTCCTTCCTCAGAGAATGCTTCCTGCCAGTCCAGCTACCATGATACAATGACCCCCACCCCAGGTACTCTCTCACATCACCCTGTCCTATTTTTCTTTTCTTTTTTGAGACACAGTCTTGCTCTGTTACCCAGACTAGAGTGCAGTAGTGTGATCATGGCTCACCGCAGCCTTGACCTCCTCAGCTCAAGTGATTCTCCCACCTGAGCCTCCCAAGTAACTAGGACTACAGGCAGATGCCACCACATCCAGTTAATTTTTTTGTAGAGATGGGGTTGTGCTTTGTTGCCCAGTCTGGTCTCAAACTCCTGGGCTCAAGCAATCCTCCTACCTCACCCTCCCAAAGTGTGAGCCACCACGCCCAGCCTTCTTTTTTTTTTGAAACAGTCTTCCTTTGTGGCCCAGGCTGGAGTGCAGTGGTGCAATCTCGGCTCACTGCAACCTCAGCCTCCCAGGTTCAAACAATTCTCCTGCTTCAGCCTCCCAAGTAGCTGGGACTACAGGCACTCGCCACCACGCCTGGCTAATTTTTGTATTTTTAGTAGAGATGGGGTTTCACCATATAAACCAGGCTGGTCTTGAACTCCTGACCTTGTGATTCACCTGCCTCAGCCTCCCAAAGTGCTGAGATTACAGGCATGAGCCACCACACCTGGCCTTTTTTCTTTTTTTTTTTTTGAGATGGAGTTTCGCTCTTGTTGCCCAGGCTGGAGCGCAGTGGCATGATCTCGGCTCACTGCAACCTCCACTTTCTAGGTTCAAGTGATTCTCCCGCCTCAGCCTCCTGAGTAGCTGGGATTACAGCAGGTGCACGCCACCATGCCTGGCTCTTTTTTTTTTTTTTTTTTGAGACAGAGTCTTGCTCTGTCGTGCCCAGTCTGGCCTCCTGGGTTCTCATGCCTCAGCCTCCTGAGCAGCTGGGGTTACAGGCACCTGCCGCCAACGCCTGGCTAATTTTTTTTTTTTTTGAGATGGAGTTTCGCTCTTTCGCCCAGGCTGGAGTGCAGTGGTGTGATTTCGGCTCACTGCAACCTCTGCCTTCCGGTTTCAAGTGATTCTCCTGCCTCAGCCTCCCAAGTAGCTGGGATTACAGGCGCCTGCCACCACGCCTGGCTAATTTTTGTATTTTTAGTAGAGATGGGGTTTCGCCATGTTGGCTAGGCTGGTCTCGAACTCCTGACCTTGTGATCTGCCCGCCTCAGCCTCCCAAAGTGCTGGGATTACAGGCGTGAGCCACTGTGCCTGGCCCTAATTTTTGTAATTTTAGTAGAGATGGGGTTTCCCCGTGTTGGCTAGGCTGGTCTTGAACTCCTGACCTAATGTGATCTGCCTACCTTGGCTTCCCAAAGTGCTGGGATTACAGGTGTGAGCCACGGTGCCTGGCCGTTTTTTTTTTTTTTTTTTTTTTAAAGACAGGACCTTGCTCTGTCACTCAGGCTGGAGTGAAGTGGTACAATCATAGTTCCATAGTAGCCTTGAATTCTTAGGCTCGAGTACCTCCCGACTTGGCCTCCCAAGTCGCTGGGACTACAGGCACAGACACATGCCACCACGCCCGGCTAATTTTTTTTTTTTTTTTGAAGACAGAGTCTCACTCTATCCCCCAGGCTAGAGTACAGTGGCGTGAACTTGGCTTACTGCAACCTCTGCCTCCCACGTTCAAGCGATTCTCATGCCTCAGCCTCCTGAGTAGCTGGGCTTACAAGCACCTGCCACCACGCCTAGTTAATTTTTGTAATTTTAGTAGAGACAAGGTTTTGCCATGTTGGGACAGGCTGGTCTTGAACTCCTGGTCTCAAGTGATTCGCCCACCTTGGCCTCTCAAAGTGCTGGGATTACAGGAGTGAGCCACCGTGCCTGGCCAATGCCTGGCTAATTCTTTAATTTTTGTAGAGATGAGTCTCACTATGTTGCCGAGGCTGGTCTTGAACTCCTGGCCTCAAGCGGTTCTCTCATCTCAGCTTTTCCAAGTGTTGGCATTATAGGCATGAATCACTGTGCCTGTCCCCTAACACTCATTTCTCTCTCTTTTTTAGAGACAGGGTCTCGCTCTGTTGCCCAGGTTGGAGTGTAGCGGCATGATCATGGGTCTCTACAGCCTTTATCTCATAGGCTCAAGCGATCCTCCCACCTCAGCCTCCAAGTAGCTGGGTCCACAGGTGCATGTCACCACACCTGGCTAATTTTTAAATTTTTTTGTAGAGATGGAGTTTCACCATGTTGCCTGGCCTGTCTTGACCTCCTGGGCTCAAGAGAACCTCCCATCTTGGCCTCCCATAGCTGAGATTATAGGTGTGAACCACAGTGATCAGCCTTATCTCTTTCTAATTTTTTTTTTTTAAACTGTACTATTACACTGGTCTTTAAGTAAACAATAAAAAAAAATTAATTTTTTTCACAGGCTTATTTTCTGTCTCCCCAGTCAGAATATGAGCTCCAGGAGAACAGGGATTTGGCTATTTGCCTCTCTTATTCCTGGCTGTGTATTCAGAGGCTAGAACAGTACTGGCCCAGGCAGCTCCTATTGTCTGTCCATGGAAAGAACTCAGGGGATCCTTCTTCCGGGGTCTCCTAGACTTGCTCACTCATCCCAACCACTCTCCACACTGCAGCCAGAGCCATCTTTCCCCGAACCATCCCCCCTGCTTAAAACGCTTCCTCTCTGACTCCCAGAAGCCCTCAAGGTCCAACAGGATCTGGCTGCCAGTGCCTGTCTGGCCTCACTGCCTGTCACCTGCCCCCATCACACACCACTCCAGCCACGCAGACCTTCTTCCTGGCCCCGCCTCAGTGATTTGGTGTTTTGTGGTTCTTCTGTCTAGAACCGTTCTCCCCCAGCCCCTCCTCTTCTGGCTCTTTCTCATCATTTGGGCCTCCTCTGAGAAGAACTTTCTATGAACCACTCCCAAAGTCACCCATCCAGTCCCATTCATACCTTCCCCATTTTAGGCTGGGTTGGTGGCTCACGCCTGTAACCCCAGTACTTTGGGAGGCCGAGGCAGAAGAATTGCTTGAGCCCAGGAATTCAAGACTAGTCTGGGGAACAGAGTGAGACCTTGTCTCTGCTAAAACAAAACAAAACAAAACAAAAAATTAGCTGGGCATGGTGGCACATGGCTGTAGTCCCAGCTACTCTGGAGGCTGAGACAGGAGGATCACTTGAACTCGGCAGGTTGAGGTTACAGTGAGCTATGATCATGCCACTGCACTCCAGCCTGGGTGACAGTTTCTGAGACCCTTTCTCAAAACACAACAAAATAGAACAAAACAAAATACACCTCCCCGATTTCACTGTCATCAGGATGCTCGCCACCATCTGGAATTCCTTACTGATTCCCTAGTTACTCCTGCATGACTGTCTCTCCAACAAGAATGTCAACTCCATGAGGGCAAGACCAGCTCCATCTCTCTCCATGGCATCCCCCACACTGAGAACAGTTCCTGGCACTTCCTAGGCACCAACTTAGAACTGGTGAATGAATGGATGAATACGCCACTCTCATCTTGGCAGGAGGAGGCCCCAGGCAGGCCAAGTTCAAGCCAGTGCCTGCACAAGTCATGCTGGGAATGCAGGGCTGTCCCCAGGAAAGCTGGGCCCCAGGACCTGCGGACACCTGTGGAAGTGAGAGCACTCCAGTCCCAGGTCTAGGGGGGAGCACTCACCTGTCCCCATGTAGACAGCGAGGGCTATGACCATGGCAGCTGTCACCACTCCACCCCAGGTCTTCACTTCCGGCCGCTGCATGCTGTTGAAGACGGGCACACTGCTGACGTGGCACTGTCCAGGCGAAGGGCACGGTCATGGTGGGGAAATGACCTCACCCCCAGTTTCCAGAGGAAGGTACCTTGGGAACAAAGACCCCAGGGACAAGGGGCAAGTCCTGAGGCCCCTGCTCTGTCCTTCCCCCCAGGATTTCCTCCATCCTGCCTGGGTTCCTCCTCCTTCCTGGGTTCCAACCTGGGGTGGGGTGACCTAAGAGGACAGCAGGGACCTTGCAACTGGCACTGGCACCTGAAATCCGAAGCAGATGGTGGGCATGGCATTGAACACAGCCATCCAGGAAGCCGGCCTGTGAACAAACACACAAGGTGCTGCCACCTGGGAACTCCTTGGAGCCACCAACCCACCCCACACCCTCACTTTTCATTCAGCCTACCATGGTCTCCAGCAACTGGCATTCTATAGGTTCCACCCACAGAATTCTGGGAACAGGGAAAAGAGGCATCCCTCTGTCCCAGGCCCCGCTGGGAGGGGACGTGGAGGCTCCAAAAAGCCCCCTAGGACCAAAATCCAGAATTCCTGGCTCCTGGACTGGGGATTTTGCTTCACTGGTTTGTTTCTCTCAAAAAAAGGAAATTTTTTTTTTTTTTGAGACGGAGTCTTGCTCTGTCGCTCAGGCTGGAGTGCAGTGGTGCCATCTCAGCCCACTGCAATTTCTGCCTCCTGGGTTCGAGCCATTCCCCTGCCTTAGCCTCCTGAGTAGCTGGGACTACAGGCGCCCGCCACCACGCCCGGCTAATATTTTGTATTTTTTTAGTAGAGACGTAGTTTCACCATGTTAGGCAGGATGGTCTCTATCTCCTGACCTCATGATCCGCCTGCCTCGGCCTCCCGAAGTGCTGGGATTACAGGCGTGAGCCACTGCGCCTGGCCCTGGTTTTTTTTTTTTAAATAATAAATTCGGCCGGGCGCGGTGGCTCAAGCCTGTAATCCCAGCACTTTGGGAGGCCGAGGCGGGTGGATCACGAGGTCAGGAGATCGAGACTATCCTGGCTAACATGGTGAAACCCCGTCTCTACTAAAAATACAAAAAACTAGCCGGGCGTGGTGGCGGGCGCCTGTAGTCTCAGCTACTTGGGAGGCTGAGGCGGGAGAATGGCGTGAACCCGGGAGGCGGAGCTTGCAGTGAGCCGAGATCACGCCACTGCACTCCAGCCTGGGAGACACAGCGAGACTCCGTCTCAAAAAAAAAAAAAAGGTTTAAATAATAAATTCACCCTCAAAGATATAGAAATTACAGATAAGCACATGCTGGAAACATGGGCAATTCCACCCTGGGATTCCACCCTCAGGTTCCTCCACAACCCAAGGCCTAGCCTCACACTGGTTCATCTGTTGGATGTGGGTGGCAAGGTGCCTCCTGTCTCTGATTCTTGCTCTTCCCTCTAGTAACATGAGATCAGGGGCTCTTTCCTCCTTCCTACAATGACCAAGTCAGCCCTGATGAGCTCATGAGCCTTGAGAAGAGCACCTGTGTGGCCTTCTGGTTCCTGACCCAGCACCTGCTGGGGCCCAAGTGGTGGCTTCTTCCCCATGTCTCCTAGGGCCCTCACCCTCACCTGGTCAGGATGTCCCCTGGGGTCATCTCTTTATCTGGCCAGATGTACTTGATGATAACGATGGCTGTGACGTACCAGGTACCCACGACGCTCAGGAAGCTGCCGGGAAGGAGAGACTAAGTGTCCTCATCCCCAGCTGCCTCTTATCTGATTCCACCCCTAGGGACATCCACCTTCAGCTCTAGTGACCACAAGTGTCCACTGAATGAACCAGGAACTATGCCAAGCAAAGACTCAGTAAATGCCTGAGAAGTAGTTTCAGAGAAACCTGCCACAGCTAGGAGGGAGCTGGACAGCCAAGAGGGGACCCGATCATCATCTCTGGTCATTGGGAAGTGCTGGTTCAGCTCCATGGCTCAGAGACAATGCAGAGAGCAGGGCTCCAAAGCACACCTGGGACTTGAATCAGAGCAGCCCAGCCTGGGCAGGGGTTGTGGGCAGCCCATCCTCTGAGCCTGGCCTTTGAGAACTACGAGATGCCAGAGGTAAGAGGGTTGAGAGTACAAACACTTTTGTGTCAACATTTATGGGAGCCTGGGAGAGAGTGCAGCATGGCCCCTGCACTTACAGACGGGGAAGCCTAGAATCCCACAGCCTTTCAGATGCTGAGACAGGAAACCAGTTTCCTTCCTTCATGCCAAGCTGCAGGTAAGATGCTGCCAGGCTGACAATCTCAAAGGCCCAAATCCCTTCCTCCCAGGGAAAGCCAGGAGGCCGCCTTCACCATCCAGATACCACCTGTTCTTTCTTTGACAAGGACACTTAGAACTGAATTTCTCATGGATGCAAAAGGACACTTAGAACTGAATCTCTCACGGATGCATCCTTTTCTGTGATGGAGACAGAAACCCTGCAAGCCCCGGTCTGCCCTGCTTTGCCTACTCTTGCTCCCCAAGGTAAGGTGGCATGGAGGAGCAGGGTTCCCCAGGAGCCCTTGGGTCTACAGCTGCCCAGGATCACAGCTTCTGTCTGACCGGGGCTGGGGCCTCCATACCTGGCATATTTCTGGAAGCCGATCTCCCTGGGAATGGAGAGGGGCAGGATGAAGAGGAAGGCAGTGAGGCTGATGGTGAACTTGCGGTCTGTGTACCAAGGGCCGCTGGCCCCCTCCGGCTCTTTTGCCATCACAGCTATAACTACACAGGGAGGAAGGAGGGAATGTCAAGCCAGGCCATCACGGGGTGTGGCCCTCCTGCTCCGCTGGGTCCCAGGACCTCCCTCTGCCTGGAGGGAGGATTCCCAGATGAATGCTGGGCCCAGGTAAGTCCTGGAAAGGTGTTCAGCACCTTTTCCCTCCCCCGCAGGGCTGATAAGAAGAGATGGGGTAGGGACTGAGGGGGAAGCTCACTCTTGTCCTGCTGGTCACCAATGATGATTAGGAAGGCGATGCAGGTGCCAAAGGTGTAGACAGCGATGGCCACCTCACACAGCACACCTGTCAGCTTGCCACACACAGCCCACACCACCTCCTGGTAGGTCCTCTCATTGCTGGCCTGGGAGCAGTAGGCCAGGATGACAAGGCCGCTGATGATGAAAACCAGCATACCCTGCAGGCAGAGGCAGAACAAGAGCTTGTGGGACAGGCCTGGCAGCAGAGGGCGCCCTGGGCTCGCCTCGCATTTACTGGGCCAGTGCCCAAAGCAAGCTTGCCAAATCCCAAGGGCAATTTTAAGGGACTGCTAGACGATGCTGAGTTGAGATTTTCTTTAAAAACAAAAAGTTTTGTGAAAAATTGCAAACATACAAAAGTAAAGAGAATAGGCCGGACGCGATGACTCGTGCCTGTAATCCCAGCACTTTGGGAGGCTGAGGCAGGAGGATCACTTGAAGTCAGGAGTTTGAGACCAGCCTGGCCAACATGGTGAAACCCTGTCTCTACTAAAAATACAAAAATTAGCTGGGCATGGTGGTGGGTGCCTGTAATGCCAGCGACTTGGGAGGCTGAGGCAGGAGAATCACTTGAAATTGGAAGGCGGAGGCTACAGTAAGCTGAGATCAGGCCACTGCACTCCAGTCTGGGTGAAAAAGCAAGACACCATCTCAAAAAAAAAAAAAAAAAAAAAAAAAGGTAAAGAGAATAGTTAAAAAGAACTGGCATGTATCCATCACTCAGCTTCAAAAATGATCAATGCATGGCCAACCTGTTTCATCATTCCCTTTCCCTCCCACTCTGCATTTATTGTGAAGCCAATATAAGCTATCATATCATTTCATCCATAAATATTTCAGTGTGCAGTTCTAAAAGATAAGGGCCCTCTTTGTAAACATACCACAAAATCAATGTTTTGCCTAAAAAATTAGAGATGTAATTGATGTTCAAATTTCTCTGATTGTTGGAAGGCTTTTGAAGCCTCATTTGGGTCAGAAGAAAGAATACTAGAATAGATTAGTCATGTCTGCCACATGTGAGGGAGGGGAGAGCAGTGCTGTATCACTTACTGGCCATTCCTGACTCAAAGCCTCCCTTTTGAGGCAAAGTGCCCGCCTGAACTGCACCTCTGCCCTCCCAGCCAGTGCACTCACCATCTGCAGTGCGATGCCTGCTGCCACGCCCCCCGCAGTGCTGAAGGCTGCTGGGAAGTTGAGTAGTCCTGCACCCAGGCACGCGTTGACGACGATGAAGACAGCTCCAAGTGTGGAAGTGGTGCCTCTGTCTGGACCCCCAGGAGAGGCTTCCCACTCACTCTTGGGGGCTGTGTCCACACAGGGACTCTGAAGCAGCCGGGCCCGCTCCCCGGCATCTGTGCTCAAGCCCCACTCACTGTAGTCACTGTTGATGCTGGCCTGGGCCATGGCCCCAAAAGCCTTCTTCCTGCAAGGTCTGTGGGTTCTGCCTTACAACCACATGCCCCAGGCAGCTGAGCAACACCCACCTGTTTGGGGCTGTTAGCCTAGGACTCTTCTCAACCTAGATGGGACAAAGGCAAGCACTACTGTTATCCTAAGATGGGGGAACTGGGGAACAAAAAGGTGAAATAACTTGCCCAAGATCACATGGGTAGGATCCAAACCCAGGTATGCCTCTGTGCAGACAGTGCACTGGGTGCCAGAGTATGGGGAGACAGACACAGAAACAGATCAGGTGTAAATCATGCTTGTTTCAGGCATACAGACTCATTGGGCCAGTTAGATGTCAACATAAAGTGGGTACTAACACATCAGCACTAGAGAGAGGCCCCATGTCGGGCAGGTGTGTCATGGATATACTTTATCTCATTCAATCCTTAGGACAGTCTTGTGGTCAAAAGGTTTGGAGAGATCCCATCACTGACCCAGGGTCATATATTAGCAAGTTGCACAGCAGGATTTGGATCCGGATCTGCCTGGCTTCCCAGCCTGTTTTCACACCACAGGGTCCCAAAAGGACCCCTCGCCAAGAACTGAAATTCAACATATTACAGTCCAGCATGCCTCCCGGTGGCCCAGAGTCTAAATTCTGTGACTTTCGAGGACCTTTGAAATTCAGGCCAATTCTCAACTCCTCTCATGTGACAAGCCCCCATGCCTGTCATGTTTGCATCTTCAGGAAAACAATGATTCCTCCCATGCTTGGAATGCTCCCAACTCCTTTGCCAGCCACCCTTTTAGGTCCTATTTCTTCCCCATTTCCTGGGTCACTCACTGAGCTCTTCTTGGTGCCATATAGGGGCCAGCACCACTCAAGTTGGTTTCTTCTCAGTACTCTCTCATGTGCTAGCATCTCACTGGCCATTAGGCTTGCTCTCCTGGGCTAGATTACAATGATCGGTGCTCAACATGCAGTGCTGTTTGTTACTATAAACCACTATTGCTGCAGCTATGGAATGCTTTCTCATTCAATCCTCAATGCAGCCCTAAAAGGTAGACATGACAGTCACCATTTTACCAAAGAGGAAGCTGAATCCCAGAAGGGACAACCACTCTCCCCTGAGTCATACAGTGGTCAGTGGTGGAGCTGGGATTCAAACCCAGGCCTGTCTGAGCACAGGGCATCCATCCGTTTGTATCTGCCCCACTCCTGAGTCCAAGACAGTACCTTGGGTGTGGCGGAACTTAGATAACAGGCTTATCACTCGAATGATTCTCTTTGCTCTCTGGCTAAACACTGTTGAGATGCAGTTTTTTTTTTCTTCCAAGAATCTTCTGATGCTATGAGGAGCCCAGCCATGAAAAAAGACCTTCAGTGTTCTCAAGGGTCAGCTCATAGCCTGAGACTCACAGAGAAATGATGGTCCTAAAGAATCAAGTCCACCCCCAGATCAAGAGCAGCCCTGGACAGGGCTGTGATCTGGGTCTCTGAGTAGGCTCTGCCTTCAGAATGCTGACTCCTCCGCTGCCTATCTGTGTGACCCTGGGCAAGTCACCTCGCCCCTCTAAGCCTTTACATCATATGTTCCTGTGGGGCGTGTGTTAATATCAGTAAGGGTTTAACACTCAATAAATGGTCACTGCTGCTGTTATTTCTGCAGATGCCCTTTCCCATGTTGCCCACTACCAACCATGCCTGAGACTCTCCAGCCCTAAGCAAGCTAAGAGTAGAACACCGATCAAAACCAGAGCCTGGGCCGGGTGCGGTGGCTCACATCTGGAATCCCAGCACTTTGGGAGGCCAAGGTGGGCAGATCACCTGAGGTCAGGAGTTTGAGACCAGCCTGGCCAACATGGTGAAACTCCATCTCTGCTAAAAATACAAAAATTAGCCAGGTGCGGTGGTTCGCCCCTGTAGTCCCAGCTACACAGGAGGCTGAGGCAGGAGAATGGCCTGAAATCGGGAGATGGAGGTTGTAGTGGGCCCAGATCATGCCACTGCACTCCAGGCTGGGCGACAGAGTAAGACTCTGTCTCAAAACAAACAAACAAACAAACAAACAAACAACAACAAAAAACCCCAAACCAGAGCCTGGTGCTATTGGCCAGGTAACAATGGGCACAGAGGCCCTGGGATAGCTAATGGGAGAAAGAGCAGGAAGAAGCCCAGATTACAAGGGCAGGGACTAAGGGGGCAGGGAGGAGCCAGGGCAGTCTTCCCCAGAGGCTACTATTAGCTGGTTACCACCCAGGCTGGCAAAATCTGCCAAAGACCCCTCTGAGAGTCTCCTCATTCCTGAGTCCCGATTTCAGGGTACTCATACAAAACTCCATTTCAGTCCCTACTCCCTCTCCGGTTTAGTCTTTATTTATTTAGAGACAGGGTCTCAATCTGTTGCTCAGGCTGGAGTGCAGTGGCACAATCAGAGCTCACTGCAGCCTCAATCTCCCAGGCTCAAGCAATCCTCCCACCTCAACTTCCTGAGTACCAGGGACTACAGGTGTGTGCCACCACAGCCAGCTAACTTTTTAATTTTTTTTATTTTTTTTGAGATGGAGTCTTGCTCTCGTTGCCCAGGCTGGAGTGCAATGACACGATCTCAGCTCACTGCAACCCCTACCTCCCGGGTTCAAGAGATTTTCCTGCCTCAGCCTCCTGAGTAGCTGGGATTACAGGTGCCTGCCACCATGCCTGGCTAATTTTTGTATTTTTAGTAGAGATGGGGTTTTGCCATGTTGGCCAGGCTGGTCTCGAACTCCTGACCTTGTGATCCCCCTGCCTCGGCCTCCCAAAGTGCTAGGATTACAGGAGTGAGCCACCGTGCCTGGCCAACCTTTTACATTTTTTGTTCCTGTGGGGAACAAAATTGGCCCTTCAAAATTCAGGCCAATTCTCAACTCTTCTCCCATGTGACTTCTCCCATGTGACAAGCCCCCCATGCCGGTCGTGTTTAAATTTTCTGTAGACATGAGGAGGTCTCACTATGTTGCCCAGGCTGGTCTTGAACTCCTGTGCTCAAGCAATCCTGCTGCCTTGGCCTCCCAAAGTGCTGGGATTATAGGCTTGAGCCACAGCCCCTGGCCTGGTTTAGTCTTTACAGCCCAGAGGGAAGAAAAGGGAACTGAGCAGATTCAGCCATAATGACTGCCCTAACCATTGGACCTTCCTCTCTGATGCCTTCAGCCCACTGGGGGTTTAAAATGGTTAACAAAACCACTTGGGCTACTTCCCATCGCTCCTCCTGATGATGGACAAACAAAGCTGGGGACCATCCACTCTTGAGAGGGAAAGGGGGAAAATTCATGTGCTCTCAACCATCTGTCATCAAGCATGCAACCATGGCACCAGAGGAAACATCCCTCTGCTGGCTCTAAACCCAGAAAGATCTGTCAGATGTCACAGGGCTTCTTCCTCTTACACATCCTGTCACCCAGCCAGCAACTCAGCAAAATCAAAGCAGTGAGCAGTGAAGGCAGAGTCTTGGGACTCCCAGGCTTCCCGTGCAGTTAGAGAAGGAACCCTGCAAAGTGAGTGCTGCCAGAGCTGTGACCACCTCCTCCCCGCTGCTCATGTCAGACACAGAGGTCTACAGAGTGACTCGTCCAAGGTCACAAGGCTTGGTGCGGCTTCCTGACTCTCCAATCAAAATGTTTCCCTTTGGCAGCCCTGCCCAAGTCCTGCACCATCTGCCAGCCTCTCCTGCCACCCACATGAGAGCACAGGCTGGGGTCCTCATGGAACTCAGAAGCTGGGGGTCTCATCTCTTGCGGATTCTCTGCCTTGGTTCAAGATCTCTGGGCACCCCCAATGCTCACTGGCAAATTACTCAGTCCACCTTTGCACCTTACCTGCTTTCTCCCTGATGGGCTGTGCCAGAGGGGGTTTGCTCCTTCTCTCCAAAGGTCTGGGATCTGGTTCTCCTCACTTCCCTTTCTGGCCCCAATTTCTTCTTTCTCAAGACCTTGCCTACAATTTGCTGTCAGCAGAGAGAAGAGTTTGGGCTACTTCTGCGCTGGCTTTAGCAGAGCTGGAGGAGACTGAGCGGCTCTCACTCTTACCCATGGACTGGAGCCTCAGGTCAGACAGGAAAACAGGCCCTGGAGGGAGAGGTTAGACTAAGGTCACAGTGGGCAGGTGGCGGAGCCAGAATAGAAGCCTGATGCCCACATGCTCAGGCCAGAGATGTAGGCCCCTCAGATCCCAACTGGAGTGTGCTCCCAGTCCAGCCTGGGGTTGGAGCCCTGAAAGGGTGGGCTGCTTTGTGAGGTGAGCCAGGGCGCACCCGGGCCAGGAGGCCGGGGCGGGGCGATTCCCAGACCTGGAGTGAGGCGGGTGGGCTACTGTGGGGTAAACTGGGGAGGAGCTCCGGGACTCGATTCCGGCCTAGGACTGGGTGGAGACCCGCTGGCTGGGCTAAGGCGCGGCAGAGCCGGCCAACCGAGGGACGGGCGTGGGGCGAGGACGCCGGGATCCGGACCTCTGCAGGGAAAGGGCCTGAGCACTACCGCGGTGGCGGGGGCTGAGGGGCTCCAGAGACCTCGGGGATCTAACACTTCCACCCTCCAGAGCCTGTCTCCGGCCACTTACCTTTGGGGATTCTTTCCCGAGCCGGCTGCGGAGACACGTGAGCATGGATCACATGACGCCCGCTTGGGCGGCCGCGGGACACGCTGGGAGTTGTAGTTTCCGCAAGTGTGACTCTTGGACCACACCAGCTCCCTGAATCCTCAGCCCAACAGCATTGCCCTGAGCCAGCCTCGCGTCCAGCCAGCTCGTGTTTATCCTCTTACTGTTCGTGTTGGCCTCTTGACCAAATCAAGCACTGCTCCTTCTTCCAAGGAAGAGCGTTAGGAGGTCTGGCGTCTTTGCCAGTCCCAGGGCGGTGGGCCAAAGCTATTTGGCCTCATTATCCTCCCGGTCTCTGTCCGCAAGGACACGGCCAGAGCACTGGAGTGTTTTTTAACCAGTAATGTGGGGGACCTTGAGCCATGGTCTTTCCCGCAAGAGAGTGGGCTGGGGGCATGACTATGACCCCAGGATTTAGGTCCTAGAACAGTTTTTGAGGGTTTGTGGGTGCTCAATAAATACTTGTTGAATGAAGAAACGGGCATCCAGTCCCGGTTCTGTTCTTGGTTGTGTGTCACTCATAAGTTGTCATGTAATCTCCAGCATCCCAATAGCCTCATTTCTGTTTTGTGGATATGCTCTCCACTGCACCTACCTCTTCATGCATCAGAGGTCCAACCGATGAGGACACGCTGGGGATCCTTAGAAACCCAAGTCATATCTTATTTTTTATTTTTTATTTTTTTGAGACAGAGTCTTACTCTGTCTCCCAGGCTGGAGTGCAGCGGCACAATCTCTGCTCACTGTAACCTCCACCTCCTGGGTTCAAGTGATTCTCCTGCCTCAGCCTCCCGAGTAGCTGGGACTTACTGGTGCGCACCACGACACCCAGCTAATTTTTGTATTTTTAGTAGAGATGGGTTTTCGCCATGTTGGCCAGGTTGGTCTCGAACTCCTGACCTCGAGTGATCCACTCGTCTCGGCCTCCCAAAGTGCTGGGATAACAGGCATGAGCCACCGCGCCTGGCCTCCAAAAAATTTATATAAATTGAATCATACTGGTTGGGTGTGGTGGCTCACACCTGTAATCCCAGCACTTTGGGAGGCCAAGGCAGGATGATCACTTGATATCAGGAGTTCGAGACCAGCCTCAAACTGTGTTGAGGCTGTGAGAATCGCTTGAACCCAGGAGGTGGAGACTGCAGTGAGCCAAGATCATGCCACTGCACTCCAACCTGGGCAACAGAGTGAAACTCTGTCTCGGAAAAAAAAAAAAATTAAAAAAATAAAAAAGTTTTGTTGACATATTCGTATGCCATAAAATCCACCCTTTAAATGCGTCCAATAAGGTGCATTTCTTCAGAATTGTGCAATGATGACCACTATCTAATTTCAGAATATTGTGATCACCGTCCTCTACTAAAACTGAAATCCTGAACCCGTTAGCAGTCACTCCCCATCTCCCCCTCCACCAAGTCCCTGGCAACTCTGAATCTACTTTTTGCTTCTGTGGGTTTACCTATTCTTGACCTTTCCTATAAATTGAGTCACGCAATATGTGACCTGTTCTGTCTGCTTCTTTCACTGAGCATCGTGTTTTCAGGGCTCATCCTAGTTGGAACATGAATCAGTATTTCATTCACTTTTATTGCTGAATAATGTTCTGTTGTGTGGCTATACCACATGTAGTGTGGCAGGTCCCCCATCAGGTTACTTGGGAGTGTATGTCCATTGCTTGAATACTGAACGCTGGGTGGTGAGCCAAGGCCATGGTGCCCAGCCTAGGAGCAGATATTCCTGAGGACTCAAACATCCTGGACACGATCTGAGAACCTACCAAGGAAAACAGTCCCACTGCATACACTCAGTAGGCAAAGAGCTAGAAAATTAGCTTAAAAACAGCTTAGAGATGGGAGGTGGCGCGGATCTGTAGCACTGTCCTGCTGCTGTCCAGGAGTGTCCCATATGTAAGTCCTCAAACTCATCTACTCGCCAAGCTGGACTTGCCTGAGTCATTCTCTGGTCTCTCGACTGCCTCCAAGTTTGGGGGGAAGTTTTTCATACAATTCAGTGTTTTTCTCATTACACCACATTTTGTTTATCTGTTCAGTAGTTTACATTTGTGTTATATTTTCTTTTTAGCTACTGTGAATAATGGTGCTGTGAACATTCATGTACAGGTTGTTTTTTTTTTTTTGAGATAGAGTTTCGCTCTTTTTGCCGAGGGTGGAGTGCAATGGCATGATCTTGGCTCACTGCAACCTCCGCCTCCTGGGTTCAAGCGATTCTCCTGCCTCAGCCTCCCGAGTAGGTAGGATTACAGGCGCCTACCACCATGCCCGACTAATTTTGTATTTTAAGTAGAAACGGGGTTTCACCACATTGGCCAGGCTGGTCTCGAGCTCCTGACTTCGGGTGATCCGCCCACCTTGGCCACCCTCATGGACTAGTTTTTGTGTGGACATATGTTTTCATTTCTCTCGGGTATACATGTAGAAGTGGAATTGATAGATCAGATGGTAACTCTATGTTTAACCTTTTAAAAATTATTTTATTGGCAGGGCGCGGTGGCTCACACCTGTAATCCCAGCACTTTGGGAGGCTGAGGCGGGTGGATCATGATGTTAAGAGATCGAGACCATCCTGGCTAACATGGTGAAACCCCATCTCTACTAAAAAATACAAAAACATTAGCCGGGTGTGGTGGCATGCGCCTGTAGTCCCCGCTACTCGGGAGGCTGAGGCAGGAGAATTGCTTGAACCGGGGAGGTGGAGGCTGCAGTAAGCCGAGATTGCACCACTGTGCTCTAGCCGAGTAGCTGGGACTGCAGATGTGTGCCACCATGTCCAGCTAATTTTTAAATTTTTTGCAAAGACAGGGTCTTGCTGTGTTGTCCAGGCTAGTCTTGAATTCCTGGGCTCAGGCAATCCTTCCACCTCAGCCTCCCAAAGTGCTAGGATTACAGGTGTGAGCCACTGGGCCAGTCCTACAACAGTTTTGTATATTGATCTTATACCCTACAATTCTGCTGAACTTATTGACTAGCTCTAATAGTTTTATTAGTGGAATCTTCAACATAAGATTATAAATCTGGGGAGGCCGAGACGGGCGGATCACGAGGTCAGGAGATCGAGACCATCCTGGCTAACACGGTGAAACCCCGTCTCTACTAAAAAATACAAAAAACTAGCCGGGCGAAGTGGCAGGCGCCTGTAGTCCCAGCTACTCGGGAGGCTGAGGCAGGAGAATGGCTAAAACCGGGAGGCGGAGCTTGCAGTGAGCTGAGATCCGGCCACTGCACTCCAGCCTGGGTGACAGAGCGAGACTCCGTCTCAAAAAAAAAAAAAAAAAAATTATAAATCTGTAAATAGAGATAATTTTTATCTTCCTTTCTACTCTGGATTCCTTTTATTTTCTAGCCTTGACTGTACTAGAACCTCCAGTACAACGTTGAATGAAATGATGAGAGTGGACATCCTTGTTTTGTTCCTTGTTTCAGAAGACAATCATTCAGCGATTCATTATTAAGTATGATGTTGCCTGTGGATTATTTGTAGATGCCTTTTATCAGGGTAGGAATTTCCTGCTTATTCCTAGTGTGTTGAGTGTTTTTATCACGAATGGGTGTTGGATCTTGTCAAATGGTGTTTTTTTTTCTCTGCTTCTATTGAGATAATTATGTAATGTTTCTACTTTATTTTATTGATACGGTATGTACGTTGATTTTCCTATGTTGAATCAATTTTGCATTCCTGGGATTAATACTTCTTGGTGGTGGTGTAGTCTATGTGAAGCTGTCAAATCCTCAGCTTTTCTTGGTGGGAAGTCTTTGGATTATTCATTCAATCTCTTAATTGTAAGTCTATTCAAATTTTGTATTTCTCTTTGAGTCAGTTTTAGTAGTGTTTTGCTTTGAGATGGGGTCTCAAGCTGTCACCCAGACTGGAGTGCAGTGGTGCGATCTTGGCTAACTGCAACCTTTGCCTCCTGCGCTCAAGTGATCCTGCCATCTCCCAAGTAGCTGGGACCACAGGCATGCGCCACCATGCCTGGCTAATTTTTTGTATTTCTGGTAAAGATGGAATTTTGCCATGTTGGCCAGGCTGGTGTCGAACTCCTGACCTCAAGTGATCTGCCCACCTCAGCCTCCCAAAGTGCTGGGATTACAGGTGTGAGCCACCAGGCCTAGCCAGTTTGGGTAGTGTTTTTCTAGGAATTTGTCCATTTAATGTAGGTTATTTGGCTTGTTGACATATAATTTTCATAATATTCTCTTGTAATCTTTTTTATTTCTGTAAGGGCAGTATTAATGGCTTTTATCTCATTCCTGATTTTAGCAATATGAGTCTTCTCTTTCTTGGTCAGTGTAGTTAAAGCTTTGTCAATTTTGTTGATTCTTAAAAAGAAACTTTTGATTTTGTTGATTTTCTCTATTTTTCTATTCTGTTTAATTTATTTTAGCTCTAGTTTTTATTATTTTCTTCTGCTTGCTTTGGGTTTAATTTGATCTTTTATTTACTAGTTTCTTAAGATGGAACATTAGGTTATTGAATTAAGATCTTTCTTCTTCTTTTTTTTTTTTTTTGAGACAGAGTCTTGCTCTGTCGCACAGGCTGGAGTGCAGTGGCGCGATCTCAGCTCACTGCAACCTCTGCCTCCTGGGTTCAAGCGGTTCTCCTGCCTCAGCCTCCCAAGTAGCTGGGATTACAGGCACACACCACCATGCCTGGGTAATTTTTTGTATTTTTACTAGAGACGGGGTTTTACCACATTGGCCAGACTGGTCTCAAATTCCTGACCTCAGGTGATCCACCTGCCTTGGCCTCCCAAAGTGCTTGGATTACAGGCATGAGCCAACGTGTCTGGCCAACATCTTTCTTCTTTTTTTTAACATAGGCATTTATAGCTATGCACTGCTTTAACTACATCCCGGAAGATTTGATATGTGTTTTCATGAAAATATTTTCTAATTTCCCTTTTGATTTCTTCTTTAACTGATGTTATTTAGTAGTGTACTGTTCAACATCCACATATTTATAAATTTCCCAAATTTCCTTTTGTGATTGATTCCTAGTTTCATTCCACTGTGGTCGGAGAACATACTTTGTATGATTTCAGTCCTTTTATGTTTATGGAGACGTGTTTTATGGCCTAATGTATGGGCTGTCCTGGAGAATGTTCCATGTGCACTTGAGAAGATTGCATATTCTGCTCCTGTTGGGTCAAGTGTTCTATAGATTGTCTACTAGGTGTAGTTGGTTGATTTACGGTATTGTTGAAGCCTTCTCTTTTGTTGACGTTCTGCCTAGTTGTTATATCCATTCTTGAAAGTAGGAGGCTGGGAGCCATGGCTCATGCCCATAATCCAATCAGTTTCAGAGGCTGAGGCAGGAGGATTGTTGAGCTCAGTGGTTCAAGACCAGCCTGGGCAACATAGTGACATCTCATTTCTACTAAAAATTAAAAAAATTAGCCAGGTGTAATGGCACATGCCTGTGGTCCCAGCTACTCAGGAAGATGAGATGGGAGGATTGCTTGAGCCCAGGAAGTTCGAGACTGGAATTGTGCTCATGTCATTGCACTCCAGCCTGGGTGACAGAGCAAGACCCCGTCTCAAAGAAAAGAAAAAAAAAGATTGTCTTTTGTCAACAGCATATAGTTCGATCTTTTACATAAAAAAATCCCTTCTGCTAATATCTGTCTTTTAATTGTAGTGTTTGATTCCTTTACATTTAATGTAATTACTAGTAAGTTAGGCTTTACATCTGCCATTGTGCTGTTTGTTCTCTCTATATGTCTTTTCATTGTTGTTATTCCTCTGTTCCTCCATTACTGTCTTATTTTGTATTAAGTACATATTTTCTAGTCTATCATTTTATTCTCTTGTGATTTCTTTTACTGTCATGGTTTGAATGTGTCCCCCAAAATTCATGTGTCAGAAACTTAATACCTAATACAACAGTGTTGGGAGGTGGGGCCACATAAGAGGTGATTAGGTCATGAGCGCTCTGCCCTGATGAATGGACTAATATAATTATTGTGGGAGTGGGTTAGTTATCATGAGATTGGGCTTATTAGAGAAGCAAGTTCTGGACTGGGGACAGTGGCTCACACCTGTAATTTCAGCACTTTGGGAGGCCAAGGTAGGCCTCTCTTGAGGCCAGGAGTTCAAGACCAGCCCAGTGAACACAGCTGTCTCTGTAGAAAAGAAAAAGTAGCCAGGCAGGCTGTCTCATGCCTGTAGTCCCAACTATTCAGGAAGCTGAGGCAGGAGGATTGCTTGAGCTCAGGAGGTTGAGGTTGCAGTGAACTACGATCCTGCCACTGCACTCCAGCCTGAGTGACAGAGCGAGATCCTGTCTTAAAATAAAAATAAAAATAAAAGTGTTCCATCTTTGGCCATGGGATGACTCAGCATGAAGGCCCTCACCAGATGGCAGCACCATGCTCTTGGACTTCCCAGTCTCCAGAACCATGAGCCAAATAAACTTCTATTGCTTATACATTCTCCAGTCTGTGGTATTCTGTTATAGCAACTCAAAATGGACTAAGACATTTACTATACACAGTTTTGAGTGATTTTCTTAGTGGTTGCCCTGTGGATTACAATTAACATTAGAACAACACTCTAGAATTAATACCAATTTAATTCACTTGGATGCAAATCTTTGCTTCTATATCCTTTTGTTCTCTTTCCCCCATATGCTACTCTAGTAATACAAATATGACAACAGTTTACATACATTATAAACCCATCAACATAGTTCTATTTTGAAATTTAAAAAATTCTTTTTCTGAGACAGGGTCTCACTCTGTCATGCAGGCTGGAGTACAGTGGCGTGATCCTGACTCACTGCAACCTCTGTCTCATGGGTTCAAGCTATTCTCCCATCTCAGCCTCCTGAGTAGCTGGGACTATAGGCATGCATTACACTGAAAATACCTAGTTTCTGTATTTTTAGTAGAGACAGGGTTTCACCATGTTGACCAGGCTGGTCTCAAACTCCTGACCTCAAGTTATCTGCCCACCTTGGCCTCCCAAAGTGCTGGGATTACAGGGATGAGCCACTGAGCTTGGCTCCATCAACATAGTTTTATAATTCTTACTTTATGCAGTTGCCTTTTAAATGAGACAGCATGGCTGGGTGTGATGGCTCATGCCTGTCATCCCAGTACTCTAAGAGGTGGATGTGGGTGGATCACTTGAGCCCAGGAGTTTGAGATCTGCCAGGGCAACAGGGTGAAACCCCATCTCTACTAAAAAAAAAAAAAAAATTATCTGGGTATGGTGGTGTGCACCTGTAGTCCCAGCTATTGGAGAGGCTGAGGTAAGAGAATTGCTGAGCCTGGGAGGCAGAGGTTGTAGTGAGCTGAGGTCATACCACAGTACTCCAGCCCAGGGGACAGAGTGAGACTCTGTTTTAAAAAATAAGTAGGGAGCACAAGAAAAGTGTTATAAACAAAAAATGCATTTGTACTATTTTTAATATTTACTATGTAGTTACTTTTACTGGTGATCTTTATTTCTTCATTCAAATTACTGTCAAGTGTCCTGTTATTTCAGCCTTAAGGATTTCCTTGAATATTTCTTATAGGGCAGACTTGCTAGCAACAATTTTCTGTTTTCATCTGGGAATATCTTAATTTCTCTTGTTTTTGAAGGATAGTTTTGCTGGATGAGAATTCTTAATTTATGGTCTTTTTCTTTGAGCACTTTGCATGTGTCTCCTCACTGCCTCAGGCCTCCATGGTTTCTGATGAGAAACCAGTTGTTAAGCTCACTGAGGAGCCCTGTATGTGTTCCTTCTCTTGCTGCTTTCAAATTTCTCTGTCTTTGGACAGTTTATGATGTTTCTAGGTATGGATCATTTTAAGATTATCTTAGAGTTTCTTGGATGTGTAGATAATGTTTTTCTCAAGTTTGGAAAGTTTTCCACCATTATTTCTTCAAATATTCTTTCTGCTCCTTTCTTTCTCTTTCTCCTGAGACTGCCATTATGTATATGTTGGTATGCCTGATGGTGTCTTGCAGGTCTCTGAAATTCTGTTCATTTTTCCTCTTTTTTTTTGAGACAGTCTGGTTCAGTAACCCAGGCTGGAGTGCATTGTTGTGATCTTGGCTTACTACAACCTCCGTCTCCTGGGTTCAAATGATTCTCACGCCTCAGCCTCCCGAGTAGCTGGGATTACAGGCACATGCCACCATGCTCGGCTAATTTCCATATTTTTAGTAGAGATGGGGTTTCACCATGTTGGCCAGGCTGCTGTGGAACTCCTGGCTTCAAGTGATCTGCCCTCCTTGGCCTCCCAAAGTGCTGGGATTACAGGTACACCCAGCCCTCATTTTTCTTCATTTTTTTTCTTTCTCTTCCACAGGACAGACAATCTCAACTGATGTATCCTTATGTTTACTGATTCTTCTATCAGCACAAATTTACTATTGAGCCCTTCTATTAAATTTTTAATTTCAGTTATTATTGTACATTTTAACTCCAGAATTTCTATTTGGGTCTTTTTAATAATATCTATTCATGATAGTCTCTATTTGGCAGGACACTGTTCTCATACTTTTCTGTAGTTGTTCAGACATAATTTCCTTTCATTCTTTGCGTATGTGATTCAAAGTCTTTGTCTAGTAAGTCTAATGCCTGGGCTTGGGCTTACTCAGGGACAGTTTCTATTGACTGCTTTTTTCCCTATGTGTGGACCATACTTTCCCATTTCTTTACATTTTTCATAAAGTTTTTGAAGACTAGACATTGAAAAATAATATAATATGGATATCCAAAAATTGGAGTTTGTTGCTGCTTCCTTTTGTTTAGTGACCTTCCTGGACTAATTCTGTAAAGTCTTTATTCTTTGTTGTGTGTGGTCACTGAAGTCTCCTCTGAGTTAGTTTAGTTAATTTGATAATTTCCTTAAATGGCCTTGAACCAGTAAGTATCCCAGCCTTTACTGAAAGTCTGTTTAATTCTCTGGTTGGCAGTTTATCCCTCTGTCCTGGACTTCACTTACTGTTTGCACAGAGCCTCAAGGCCAGTCAGAAGTGAGAGATTAGGATGTTCTTAGATCTTACCTGGACATGTGCACAGCCTGTAACTGTTCATGGTTTTCTAGTTTTCCAGAAGCATGACAAACTTTTACTTACTTACTGTTTTTGAGACAGAGTCTCACTCTGTTGCCCCAGGCTGGAGTGTAGTGGCACAATCTTGGCTCACTGCAACATCCCCTTCCCAGTTCAAGCG
This sequence comes from Macaca fascicularis, assembly GCF_037993035.2. NCBI lineage: Eukaryota > Metazoa > Chordata > Mammalia > Primates > Cercopithecidae > Macaca > Macaca fascicularis. The sequence continues at coordinate 54,806,894 of NC_088394.1, forward strand.
ATTCTCCCACCTCAGCCTCCTGAGTAGCTGGGACTACAGGTGTGCACCATCATGCTCAGCTAATTTTTTTGCATTTTTTCATAAAGACTGGCTTACACTATGTTGGCCAGGCTGGTCTTGAACTCCTGACCCCAAGTATCTGCCCGCCTTGGCTTCTCAAAGCGCTGGGATTACAGTTGTGAGCCACTGTGCCTGGCCCTTACTTACTGAGACAGGATCTCACTTTGTCATCCAGACTTGAGTGCAGTGGCAATGATCATGGCTCACTGCAGCTTTGACCTCCTGGGCTCAAGTGATCCTCCTGCCTTGGTCTCCCAAAATGTCGGGATTACAGGTGTGAGCCACTCAAAACTTTTTAAAGGCCTCTATAGACACATTCATTTCCCAGTTTTTTTCTTTTGAAGTTTTTTTTTTTTTCCTTTCTTAGTTTTTTTGAGACCAGCTCTTGCTCTGTCACCCAGGCTGGAGTGCAGTGAAACGATCTCGGCTCACTGCAACCTCCGCCTCCCAGTTCAAATGAGTCTCGTGCCTCAGCCTCCTGAGTAGCTAGGAATACAGGTGTGCACCTGTGTACCCAGCTAATTTTTGTATTTTTAGTAGAGATGGGTTTCACTGTGTTGCCCAGGCTGGTCTCAAACTCTTGAGCTCAAGAGATCCACCTGCCTTGGCCTCCCAAAGGGCTGGGATTACAGGCATGAGCTACTGCACCGGTCCCTGAAACCAGTTTTGAGTCTTTTGGTTTCTAAGGCTACCATGGAGCTGGGAGAAGGGGGATGGGAATAGGGCGTTAAATGACACAAGTCTTGCCGTTCTGACTGAGATTGTCATTTTTCTTGAATAAACTCTCCTGGGATTGTTGGAAGCCTTTGCTTCCTTCTCAGAGTGTTGATTTTGGCAATTTTTGACAGTATTCTCATAGCTTTTATGGAAGACAGGATTCTCTCTTCCACATTCTGCCATTTCAAAAATGCTCTGGTAAGAATCATTCTTTTTTTTTTTTTTTTTTGAGATGGATTTTCACTCTTGTTGCCCAGATTGGAGTGCAGTGGTGCGATCTTGGCTCACTGCAACCTCCGCCTCCCGGGTTCAAGCGATTCTCCTGCCTCAGTCTCCCAGGAAGCTGGGATTAGAGGCACCCGCCACCACACCCGGCTAATTTTTGGAATTTTTAATATAGACGGGGTTTCACCATGTTGGCCAGGATGGTCTTGAACTCCTGACCTCAGGTGATCCACCCACCTCGGCCTCCCAGAGTGTTGGGATTACAGGCATGACCCACGACACCCGGCCAAGAATCGTTCTTTATTTTCCACTTCATCCAGTTTAGATTAAGAGTTTGGATGGGGATCAAGGTTCATATGATGCAACCAAATTGAGATGGAGCAGATGACTTTGTTCCTTAAACCCTTTTGCCTACAGGATCCAGTCATTCCTTAAGAAGACATAATGCACTTGGTGGTGTGGCCTCTGCCTGCCCCGCTAGGCAGATCTCTTGCTGCTCCCATTTTTGAGCTCTAACTTGTTTCCAGGCCTTCCATTATGCTTTTGCATCTGCTGTGGAATATCCTAAACTGGGCCAACTCAGAATAGGTCTTCAGACATTTGTTGAAATTGAGAAAGAGAAGCTTTCTTTCTTTTTGTCTCTCTTTTTTTTTGAGAGGGAGTGGAGTTATTAGAAAAAACTCCAGGACCTGCTAGTGAGTATCTTCTCACTGTTGAGAGGACAGCCTTCTCAAGAATGAAGCCAGCACCCGCCAGGCGCTGTGGCTCACGCCTGTAATCCCACCACTTTGGGAGGCCGAAGCAGGTGGATCACTAGAGGTCAGGAGTCTGAGACCAGCCTGGCCAACATGGTGAAACCCCGTTTCTACTAAAAATACAAAAAATTAGCTGGGTGTGGTGGCAGGCACTTGTAATCCCAGCTACTTGGGAGGCTGAGGCAGGAGAATTGCTTGAACCTGGGAGGCAAAGATTGTAGTGAGCCAAGATCGCACCACTGCAATCACTCCAGCCTGGGTGTCTGAGCAAGACTCTATCTCTTAAAAAAAAAGATTGAAGCCAGTGCCAGCAGCAGCAGCAAAAAAAGTGAAGCTGACAAATGGAGGCACATTCTTGGCAACACGGAGCACTTAGCTCTGGCTGTTAGACCCAGCAGCTAGAGATCTAGAGCTACCATTACATCAGCCTTGGGCTGTTCTCCAGTACATGTACATGAGCTAATTCCCTTTTTATTCTTGTGCCAGTCAAGCTGGCTTTTGGCACTTGCAACCAAAGGAGCCCTAATTGATAAAGTCTATAGTCTCAAAGCCAAGACAGGGGAAAACAATAAAGGGTGCCTTCGAGTTCTAAGCACAAATGACCTGCCACAGTATTTGCTCGAAAATATTTATTGAAGGTTGCCACGGGCATCAAATAAGATCATGTACTTTTTTTTTTTTTTGAGACGGAGTCTCACTGTCGCCCAGGCTGGAGTGCAATGGTGTGATCTCGGCTTACTGCAACCTCTGCCTCCTGGGTTCAAGTGATTCTCCCTGCCTCGGCGTCCTGAGTAGCTGGGATTACAGGTGCCCACCACTACATCCGGCTAATTTTTGTATTTTTAGTAATGATGGGGTTTCACCATGTTGGCCAGGCTGGTCTTGAGCTCCTGAACTCAAGTGATCTGCCTGCCTCAGCCTCCCAAAGTGCTGTAATTACAGGCATGAGGCACTGCGCCTGGCTGATCATGTCCATTTTTAAGTGCCATGTAAATAAAGGTAAGGGATTGTTAAATATAAGCCTGACAGAAATTCTCAGCTGAAATTCCTCACATTGCCCCAGGAATTGGTCCAAAAAGGTCTTTGGATATTGAGTAACTTCCTTTTTTAGATTTGGACATTTAGAGAATGGCCTTCATTTCATTTTTTTTCTTTAGTGTAGATATACTTTTTACAATTTTTTTTTTTTGAGACGGAGTCTCTCTGTCCCCCAGGCTGGAGTGCTGTGGTGCAATCTCGGCTCACTGTCACCTCCACCTCCCAGGTTCAAGCGATTCTCCCACCTTAGCTTCCCGAGTAGCTGGGACTGTAGGCAGTGCACCACCACAGCCAACTAATTTTTGTATTTTTAGTAGAGATATGGTTTCACCATGTTGCCCAAGCTGGTCTCGAACTCCTGGTCTCAAGTGATCCTCCTGCCTTGGCCTCCCAGAGTGCTAGGATTATAGGAGTGAGCCACCACACCTCGCCTATATTTTTTAATTAAAAAAAGTTCTTTTTTAGAGACAAGGTCTCACTACGTTACCCAGACTGGACTTAAACTCCTGGACCTAAGTGATCCTCCTGCCTCAGCCTCCCAAATAGCTGGGACCACAGGCTCATGCTACTGCACCCAGCTACAGAATGGACTTCCTGTCTGTAGATTCCCCAAGGCTACCACCTCACTGGGGACTTGACAGCAAGTTTTTACCATTTTAAATAAAACCATGTTTTTTTTGTTTTTTTTTTTGAGATGGAGTCTTGCTCTGTTGCCCAAGCTGGAGTGCAGTGACGTGATCTCGGCTCACTGCAAGCTCTGCCTCTCGGGTTCAAGTGATTCCTCTGCCTCAGCCTCCTGAGTAGCTGGGACTATAGGTGCCTGCCATCATACCCGGCTAATTTTTTTGTATTTTTTTAGTAGAGACAGGGTTTCACTGTTAGCCAGGATGGTCTCCATCTCCTGACCTCATGATCCGCCCACCTCGGCCTCCCAAAGTGCTGGGATTATAGGTGTGAGCCACCGCACCTGGCCCCGGTATGTATGTATGTATGTATTTATTTATTTTTCAGATGGAGTTTCGCTCTTGTCGCCCAGGTTGGAGTGCAATGGTGTGACCTTGGCTCACTGCAGCCTCCGCCTCCCAGGTACCAACGATTCTTCTGCCTCAGCCTCCCAAGTAGCTGGGATTACAGGCGCCCGCCACCACACCCGGCTAATTTTTGTATTTGCAGTAGAGACGGGGTTTCACCACGTTGGCCAGGCTGGTCTCAAACTCCTGACCTCAGGTGATCCACTCACCTTGGCCTCCCAGAGTGCTGGGATTACGGGCGAGAGCCACCATGCCTGGCCCTGGTTTTGTTTTTATCTTTCGCTTATTTCCTAAGCTCTGCCAACTCACTTAATTCTCTATTTATTAATTTTTTTCTTCCTTGATCTCTACTTTACATAATTGTCTTTCAGTACGTTCAACATATGTGAGAATCTATGGCCAGAATTTTCATTTTCTTTGTGGCATTATTTTCCTTGCGTTGGTATGCTCATTTGCCTTGTTTCTCCCATTCCTTTTTTTCTCCTAGTATTTTTTAAAGCTTATTTTAGGGCCGGGCCTGGTGGCTCACGCCTGTAATCCCAGCCCTTTGGGAGGCCGAGGTGGGCGGATCATGAGATCAAGAGATTGAGACCATTCTCGCCAACATGGCGAAACCCCGTCTCTACTAAAAATACAAAAATTTGCCGGGCGTGGTGGCACGTGCCTGTAATCTCAGCTACTCGGGAGGTTGAGGCAGGAGAATCGCCTGAACCCAGGAGGCAGAGGTTGCAGTGAGGGAAATTGTGCCACTGCACTCCAGCCTAGCAACAGAGCAAGACTTCGTAAAAAAAAAAAAAAAAAAAAAAAAAAAAAAAAAAAAAGGAAGTGTAAGATGCATATAGCAAAGTGAGTAAAATATACTAATTAAATTCAATACATCTCGATGAATTTTTACTTATGTATTCACTTTTGTAACCATGACCCAGAGCAAGATTTAAAACATTTCTAGCACAGCTCTTAGAGCATTTTTTTTTCTTATCCCTATGACAGATTAAGAAATTTTATCTTTCTTTCGGAGATGGGGTATCACTATATTGCCCAGGCTGGTCTTGAACTCCTGAGCTTAAGCAATCCTCCCGCCTCATCCTCTCAAAGTGCTGGGATTATAGGTGTGAGTCACTGTGTCCAGCCAGATTAAGCATTTTAAATAGATATTGTGCTGGTTCTTTTAAAAAATATATTTACTTTTATGTTAGGAACAACTTTACATGTAATAAATTTTAACTGAAATTTTTACAAGTGTTTATACATACATGCAACCACCACTCAGATTGATACAGAACGTTTCCAGCATCTCAAGCCTCTCGTGTCCCAGGTAATATCCCCCTCTAGAAAAGGCAACCACTATTCTGGCTGATGTCATCATAGATTAGTTTTGCCAGTTCATGAACTTCATATAAATTAAATCATACAGTATTTGCTCACTGGAGTCTAGTTTCTTTTGGTCAATACTGTGAGCTTCATCCAGGTTGCTCTAAGTAGTTATTTATATATGTATTTCCCCCCTATGACTGTGAATTTTAAGAAACTCATCCTTCTTTTTCTTTTGTTTTTGAGACAGAGACTCACTCTGTCGCCCAAGCTGGAGTTCAATGGCACAATCTTGGCTCACTGCAACCTCCAACCCCCAGGTTCAAGTGATTCTCCTGCCTCAGCCTCCCAAGTAGCTGGGACTACAGGCGTGCGCTGCCATGCCCAGCTAACTTTTGCATTCTTAGTAGAGATGGGGTTTCATCGCCATGTTGGCCAGGATGGTCTTGAACTCCTGACCTCAGGCGATCCACCTGCCTTGGCCTCCCAGAGTGCTGGGATTACAGGCAGGAGTCACTGTGCCCAGCCAGAAACCCATTCTTCTAAAAGAAAAATTCATTCTTCTGTTGATGAATACTTGGGTTGTTTTTAGTGTTGGCAATTGATATAGTTTGGCTCTGTGTCCCCACCCAAATCTCATCTCAAATTGTAATCCCCATGTGTCGAGGGAGGGAGGTGATTAGATCATGGGGGTGGTTTTCCCCATGCTAGTCTCGTGATAGTGAGTGACTTCTCATGAGATCTGATGGTTTTATAAGCATCTGGCATTTCCCCTGCTTACACTTCTCTCTCCTGTCACCATGTGAAGAAGGTCCCTGCCTCTCTTTCAACTTACGCCACGATTGTTAAGTTTCCTGAGGCCTCCCAGTCATGTGGAACAGTTAGTCAATTAAATCTCTTTGCTTTATAAATTATCCAGTCTCAGGCATTTCTTTTTTTTTCTTTTTTCTTTTTTTTTTTTTTTTTTTGAGACGGAGTCTGGCTCTGTCGTCCAGGCTAGAGTACAGTGGCCGGATCTCAGCTCACTGCAAGCTCCGCCTCCCGGGTTTACGCCATTCTCCTGCCTCAGCCTCCCGAGTAGCTGGGACTACAGGCGCCCGCCACCTCGCCCGGCTAGTTTTTTGTATTTTTTAGTAGAGACGGGGTTTCACCGGGTTAGCCAGGATGGTCTCGATCTCCTGACCTCGTGATTCGCCCCTCTCGGCCTCCCAAAGTGCTGGGATTACAGGCTTGAGCCACCGCGCCCGGCCTTTTTTTCTTTTTTCTTGAGAAAGAGTCTCGCTCTGTTGCCCAGGCTGGAGTGCAGTAGCATAATCTCAGCTCCCTGAAACCTCCTCCTCCCAGGTTCAAGCGATTCTCCTGCCTCAGCCTCCTGAGTAGCTAGGATTACAGGCATGTGCCACCACACCTGGCTAATTTTTGTATTTTCAGTAGAGACGGGGTTTCACCATGTTGGCCAGGATGGGCTCAATCTCTTGACCTCATGATCCACCTGCCTCAGCCTCCCAAAGTGCTGGGATTACAGGCATGAGCTACCGTGCCCAGCCACTCTCAGGTATTTCTTTATAGCAGTGTGAAAACAGACTAATACAGCAATTAAGAATAGGTATTGTGTATGTTCTCGTTCATGTCTTTGGGTTGACATATATGAATGTCTCTTGAGTGTATACCTAAGAATGGAATTGCTGGGTCATAGGATAGGAATATGCTATAGTTTCGATATCTGACCCCTCCAAATTTCATGTTGAAATTGATCCCCAATGTTGCAGGTGGAGCCTAATGGGAAGTGTCTGGGTGATGGGGGCAGATTCCTCTTGAATGGCTTGGTGCTGTCCTCATGGAAATGAATTCTCACTCTATTAGTTGGCAGAAGTTTCCTTCCCAGCTCACTGTTTAGAGGAGCCTGGCCCCTCTCTTGCTTCCTGTCTCACCAAGTGATGTCTGCCTACACCAGCTCCCCTTTGCCAAGAGTGAAAGAAGCCGGAAGTCCTCACCAGAGCAGATGCTGGTGTCATGCTTCTTGTACAGCTTGTAAAACCATAAGCCAAATAAACCTATTTTTATAAATTACTCAACTCTGGTAATCCTTAACCCTTGTCTTCTTTGCTCCAAGAATACTAACTGGCAACGCTTGTGGCCACAGCATTTACCCTGAGATAAATTTGCCATGAAATATCTCGTTTTTAATTATTTTTGCATCGCTCTAGTATATCAACTTTGGAAACAAAAGACATTGTTCTATTTATAGCATTGTGTCACCTAGGCTGGAGTGCAGGGGTGCAATCTTGGCTCACTGCAACCTCTGCCTCCCAGATCCAAGTCAAGCGATTCTCCTGCCTCAGTCTCTTGAGTAGCTGGGATTGCAGACATGTGCCACCACACCCAGCTAAATTTTTGTATTTTTAGTAGATATGGGGTTTCACTATGTCGGTCAGGCTGGTCTCAAACTCCTGACCTCGTGATCCATCTGTCTCGGCCTCCCAAAGTGCTGGGATTACAGGAGTGTTACACTGCACCCAGCCCCCCCCCTTTTTAAGACAGAGTTTCACTCTTGTTGATCACGCTGGAGTTCAATGATGGCGATCTTGGCTCACTGCAACCTTCACCTCCTGGGTTCAAGTGATTCTCCTGCCTCAGCCTCCTGAGTAGTTGGGATTACAGGCACACGCCACCATGCCTGGCTAATTTTTATATATTTTTTAGTAGAGACAGGGTTTTACCACGTTGGCCAGGCTGGTCTCGAACTCCTGACCCTCAGGTGATCCGCCTGCCTTGGCTTCCCAAAGTGTTGGGATTACAGGCGTGAGCCACTGCATCCTGCCCTTTTTCCTTTTTTAAGAGACGGAGTCTCACTATGTTGCCCAGTCTGGTCTTGAACACCTGGGCTTAAGCAACCCTCCTGCCTCAGCTTCCCAAAGAGCTAGGATTACAGGCATAAGTCATGGTGCCTGCGCCTACTTTTTTTTCTAGAAGTTTTATTGTTTCACCTTCCACATTTAAATCTCTGATCCATCTTGAATAAACTTTTGTGTATGTTGTTAAGTAGGGGGTCAAAGCTCATTCTTTTCACTTAGATCATAGCTCACTGCAGCCTCAAACTCCTGGGCTCAAGTGATCCTCCCAGCTCAGCCTCCTGGGTAGTTGGGATTACAGGCCCAAGTCACTGTGCCCAGCCAAAATTATATTAGTAGTACAATCTCTACTATGTAAATATCTGCATGGAAAAACCAATGAAGACCATTCAGTATAAAAACTGTTATTTCCACATGGTAGGCATTTGAGGAATTTAAAATTTTCTGAAATGAGCATACCTTACTGTTATCAATAAAAACTACTGTTTTCAACATTTTTTTTTTTTTTTGAGATGGAATCTCGCTGTCTCACAGGCTGGAGTGCAGTGGCGCAATCTTGGCTCACTGCAAGCTCCACCTCCCATGTTCACACCATTCTCCTGCCTCAGCCTCCCAAGTAGCTGGGACCACAGGCGCCCACCACCACGCCTGGCTAATTTTTTGTATTTTTAGTAGAGATGGGGTTTCACCATGTTAGCCAGGATAGTCTCAATCTCCTGACCTCGTGATCCGCCTGGCTCGGCCTCCCAAAGTGCTGGGATTACAGGCATGAGTCACCGAGCCCGGCCGTTTTCAGCATTTTTATAAGATATTTTGAAAAAGAAACGATTGGTCTTTCAGTTATCATTACGTATAAATAAACCTATAGGCTGGGTGTGGTGGCTCACACTTGTAATCCCAGCACTTTGGGAGGCCAAGGTGGGTGGATTGTTTGAGTGCAGGAGTTTGAGACCAGCCTGGGCAACATAGCAAGACCTGGTCTCATTAAAAAAAAATAATAACAATAAAGAAAAAACAAAAGTAAAAGAAAAAAAACCCCAGTAATTTCTATGAAAAAAAAAAAAAATCCAGAAAAAAGGCTTAGAATAAACTCTCAAGTTGGCTGAGTAAGTTGGACTTTGGTTGCTTAGATGTTTAACTGAAACAGTTCAGGTTGACAGTTCCCAGTGGCTGATATATGGGTGAGTTATATTTGAATCAACTGCAGTTTTTTTTTATTTAATAAAATAGATTCTAAAGCTTTCTTTTAGACATGCTGAATCAGAATGCCCAAGAGGTGAGGCCAGAGAACCAGTATTTTAAATAAATGATCTAGATTTGGGAACTATTCTACCTTGAATTATAATGAAACAAAGGTGGCTGGGTGCAGTGGCTCATGCCTGTAATCCCAGAACTTTGGGAGGCTGAGGTGGGTGGATCACCTAAGGTCAGGAGTTCAAGACCAGCCTTACCAACATGGAGAAACCCTGTGTCTACTAAAAATACCAAAAAAAAAAAAAAAAAAAAAAAAAAGGGAGGTATGGTGGTGCATCCCTGTAATCCCAGGTACTTGGGAGGCTGAGGCAGGAGAATCACTTGAACCTGGGAGGCGGAGGTTGCAGTGAGCCGAGATTGTGCCATTGCACTCCAGCCTGCGCAACAAGAGCAAAACTCTGTCTCAAAAAAAACAAAAAAACAAAAAAACAAAGGTATGACTATTCTCTCTGAGCAGACAAACTACTCTCAGATTGGAGAATGTTAACATTTTAGACCCAGACTAGGGAACTAGGAAAAGGCTGTGGGCCAATGTTCTGACCTTCTCAGAAAACTACCAAGCTGCAGACACCACATGATGAATGGGACTTAGTCCAGTGTAAGGTGGTAGTACCCATGTTTAAAAATAACAAGGTCAGGCCGGGTGTGGTGGCTCACACCTGTAATCCCAGCAATTTGGAAGGCTGAGGCAGGCGCATTGCGAGGTCAGGAGATCAAGACCATCCTGGCCAACATGGTGGAACCCCGCCTCTAGTAAAAATACAAAAAATCAGCTGGGTGTGGTGGCACATGCCTGTAGTCTCAGCTACTTGGGAGGCTGAGGCAGGAGAATTGCTTGAACCCAGGAGGTGGAGGTTGCAGTGAGCTGAGATCACGCCACTGTACTCCAGCCTGGCGACAGAGTGAGACCAGGGGGTGGGGGTTAAGTTCCTTTCGCAATTAGTTGAGGTCTTGGCAGCCAACTTTCAACCATTTTTGCTCCAGACAGAGAGAACTTCAGTTTCTCCTAACCTAGGCAGTCAGTACTATTGTAGAGCAGCAGACTAAGATGTCTATTGTTTCCCCTTTTCAGATAGAGATATCCAGTGAACCAGTCCTATCACACATCCTTTCACCACCTTGGAATGTCCACTAGTAACAGGAACACAGAGAAGCAAAGGGTCAGAGCGACCCCTGACCTGCCATGCAGTGTTCCCTCAGGGAAAGCAAGAGGGAAAGAACAAGTTGAGCCTGCTTCCTCACCCCAGCAACCATGGGGACACTGTGGAGGGTCTCTGGGCCTGGCTCCTGCGCCATTGCTTATCTGGCTGGTCACTGCCCCATAATGAAAGGCTCCTTATACTGAATGGAAGGGACAAAATACCATAAGCAGGGCTGATGCCACACGGGTGCCAGTGCTGGATGTCTGTTGACAGGGGCATGTGACCTACATCAGAGGACACAGAATTGCAGTTTACCATCTGCACCCTGCTTCCAAATCATTTTTTTTTTTTTTTTGAGATGGAGTTTTGATCTTGTTGCCAAGGCTGGAGTGCAACGGTGTGATCTCGGCTCACTGCAATCTCCACCTCCTGGATTCAAGCGACTCTCCTGCCTCAGCCTCCTGAGTAGCTGGGATTACAGGCACACGCCACCACGCCCAGCTAATTTTGTATTTTTAGTAGAGACAGGGTTTCTCCATGTTGGTCAGGCTGGTCTTGAACACCCGACCTCAGGTGATCTACCCACCTCGGCCTCCCAGAGTGCTGGGATTACAGGCATGAGCCACCATGCCCGGCCCAAATCATTTTTAAAAAATTGAACCAGTTGCCAACTTTTAAGCGCCAACAGACCACCCATAGAAATCAAGATTTCCATTTCTCTTGACAAATATAAGACCTACCACCTTGGGCATTCATCCTCACAGTTCCTGTCACTTCGCTATTGCTCCTCAATGCTGAGGATGAGGGTTGATCACCACTGATCATCGTTAATCCAGTTCACACCACTTTTTATTCACATTACCTATTTGGCTCCTCTAGACCACTGAAGTTGTCACTTCTCCTCCATCCCTTCTACCCCTTGCCTATATCCACAGTATCCTTCATGGGACTCCATTTGTTCCCCACAAGGTCCAAGAGATTACACCCACATTCTCAGCATCTTTGGACTGCACAAACTGAATGGCAACACAAAGAAGAAAACGATGAATCTTCAGCCAATATTTGGAATAGTGCCTACATCTACTGGCTTATGATCAGCTACACGATTCCAAACTCCTAGGATATTTATTTACCCACTCTTACTCCTTCCTCCCATTAAAGAAAAAAGATAACTTAGTAGACAGTAGTTGGGTCTACAGTAATTTTATTGTAACAGAGAAACCAGGCCGCAATAAGTCTACATGGTTAGAGCAGATGGTGGTTCTTTCCAGTGGGTGAAGCCTGAACCCAGCTAGCAGCACACAAAGCCTAGAATATCCTCTTTCCTGGTACCACCCTGCGCCACAACTCACGGTGTGAGATGAGTGGCTGTATACCACATTCAACAAAGGGAGGAGGTCCAACTGGGCAGAGACAACATCCCAACCAGAGAAACTTACACAATCATTCAAGAGGATGCCTAAAGTACAGTTTCCTACTCTCCACTATTCTTTGCTGAGAAAGGTGAGGGTATGGCATCAGCAGAAAATTTTGTTCTTCATTCTTAAATAAATCTCGATAGGATGGAGTTGATGGTCAGTCAAGCAGTAGAATGGGATGAAAATCTGTAGTAGTTAAAAATGTTTGTACATAAGGAAAAGAACAGCAATGACAAGGGAGAAAAAGAGAGCCTTCTCTTTTTCTTACATAAGACAGGAAATTGCATTATTTTCCTTGCTGGAGTGGCAGCAGCCTCATTGGTTTTCATAAAACATCATTTCTGCAGTGCGGCCTGTTGATAAGGTTGCTCCAAGATGGGAGGACAGACACAAGGTCGACTGCTCACGACAGAACTAGGTCTTCTCTCAAAGCCTCTAACGTGTGTTATTTCTCACAAGGAACCTGACACTTCAGTTAAAGCTTCTGAAATATTGCAATGGCATAATTGACAGGTTTTTTGGTGCGATGACTTTCTTGCACATGTAAACTCTTTGAGAAAAGTTGGAGATAAAAGGACAGGGGAGAGAGTTTGGTTTAATGTTCCAGACACCAGCCACGGATGCCTCTGCCCTGTGTCACTACATGTTCTTTTTGGAGAAACATTCAAATGCTGAGTGTTACACACTGTGGTTGAAAGAAATGATCCACTCACCACCATCCACCCTCTCTCATCGTCTGTGTGAAGCTCTCAATAGCAGAGGCTGAAGACAGAAAGGTTGTCTCTGTTTCCTTGCACCAGGGACATTACTTGGTGACCTGGTGAATGGCATGGGCAAGGTAGCCCACGTTGCCGGAGGTGACCCCTGCCACAGAGATGCGGCCGTCCTTGGTCATGTAGATGGAGAACTCCTTGGTCAGTCGCTCCACCTGCAGAGAAGAAAGAGTTTGGGTACCTCTTCCCGGTAGGGGGGATTCTCCCCGGCCTGGCATGGTACAGCAGCCAACTTATTAAAGTTCTATTTCCTCGCTTAAACCCTGTTCCCAGAATTTGCTGTTAACTTGGAATAAAATAAGAATAAAAAGCTACTTTAAGGCTGGGCGTGGTGGCTCACGCCTATAATCCCAGCTATTCAGGAGGCTGAGGCAGGAGAATAGCTGGAACCTGGAACCTGGGAGGCAGAGGCTGCAGTGAGCCGAGATTGCGCCACTGCACTCCAGTCTGGGTGACAGAGTGAGACTCCATTTCGGAAAAAAAAAAAAGCTACTTTAAAGTAGGATGATGAATTCTGAGGCATAAATAGATGGGGAAAAACACCTTTAGATTCAGCAGAGCCAGGATTCAATTACGAAACAGCTATTTCTCCTGTTGCTCTCTTGGGAGAAGCAACAGTGATCATGAACATGATCAAAACAAGCTCTGCTCTTTAGAAGTTTGTGAGTTCATGGGTGATACAGAGAGGTAAACAACTAAAAAAAAAAAAGAAAGCCAAATAAATGCTAAAAAGTATTACAATACTTTTACCTAAAAGGGCTCCAAAATAACTGTTTTAATTATTTTTAGGTTAACTTTGAATAGGTGGGTGATCTATGAAGAATCCTCCTGGGGCTAGGCTCAGTGGCTCACACCTGTAATCCCAGTAGTTTGGGAGACCAATGTGGGCGGATTGCTTGAGTCCAGTAGTTCAAGACAAGCCTGGGCAACATGGCAAAGCTACGTCTCTACAAAAAATATAAAAATTAGCCAGGTGTGGTAGCATTCACTTGTAGTCCCAGCTGCTTGGGAGGCTGAGGCAGGAGGATCACTTAAGCCCTGGGAGGTGGAGGTTGCAGTGAGCTGAGATTGCACCACTACACTCCAGCCTGGGTGTCAGAGCAAGACTGTCTCAAAACAAAAACAAAAACAAAACAAAACAAAACAAAAAACCCAAAAACATTAAATAAAAAAAAGAAAAAAAAAAGAATCCTTCTGGTTTGCAAAGACTGATCAGTTAGTCTGCTGCAGAGAAATCAGAATCACTCACCTGTTCAGGCTTTAACCCTGTGAAACAGAACATGCCAATTTGGTCAGTGATGTGTTGCCAGTTGTGGGTGGAACCCTCCTTCTTGAGGTTGGAGACCAGTTGAGTCCGCATGCCAATGATGCGGTCGGCCATGCCTTTCACTTCTTGCAACCTGTAAAGAAATCCTGAGATGCAGCTTATTCTGCCTAAGCACTGACAGATATGCCGGAGTTTGCAGCATTCTTACCCCCGACCTGAGCGCTCCCCTAGCGTGCCTCAATTCTCAGGCCATGAGTGAATCACATGCTGTCACTGGCCAGGTAAGAAAGCTATTTTATAGCATTCTGTTTTATATCAGAACACTATTTCCATCAGGCAACTAAAACAGTTAACACATTTGAGTAGAGACAGTCCTTGACTTACAGTTTTTCAACTTTATGACGGCACAAAAGCAATATGCATTCAATAGAAACCGTACTTTAAGTATCCATACAGCCATTTTGTTTCTTTCAGTATGTTACTGAATAAATTACATGAGACATTCAGCACTTCATTATAAAATGGCTTTGTGTTAGATGATTTTGCTCAACTGTAGTCTAATACCTGTTCTGAGCATGTTTAAAGTATGCTAGGGTAAGCTATGATGTTTGGTAGGTTAAGCGTATTAAATGCATTTTCTTTTCCTTCCTTTTTCTAAAAAAAAAAAATGTAGAGATGGGGTTTTGCCATGTTGCCCGGTTTGGTTTCAAACTCTGAGGTTCAAGCAATCCTCCTGCTTTGGCCTCCCAAAGTGCTGGGATTACAAATGTTAGCCACCACGCCTGGCCTGTTTTTTTTTTTTAAGATATAGGGTCTCAGTCTATCACCCAGCTGGAGTACAATGGTATGATCATGGCTCACTGCAGCCTCAATCTTCTAGGCTCAAGTGATCCTCCTGCCTCAGTCTCCCAAGAGGTGGGACCACAAGTGCATTCCACCATGCCTCGCTAATTTTTTTTTTTTTTGTAGAGACAGGGTCTCCCTATTTGCCCAGGTTGGTCTGGAACTCCTGGGCTCAGGTGATTCTCCCACTTTAGCCTCCCAATGTGCTAGGATTACAGACATAAGACTGGCCTTAAATGCATTTTTAATTTATGACAGGCTTACTGGGATGTAACCCCATTGTAATTGCATATGTATTAAGAAAAGTGAATGAATCACTCTAAAACCTACTAAGATTAAGGTAAAAGCTGTGGGTTAAACAAAAAAAATGACCTTATTTTTGACATGGATGAAATATACATTCTCATCTCCACAATTGAGACAATATACTACGAATCTACAATGAGCGAAGCTATCGTAGGTGGTGAAACTGTCTCTAATAAAAACACAGAAATTAGCCAGGCATGGCGGTGGGTGCCTGTGATCCCAGCTCAGGGGAGCCTGAGACAGGAGAATTGCTTGAACCCATGAGGCGGAGGTTGCAGTGAGCCGAGATTGTGGCACTGCACTCCAGCCCGGGCCACAGAGCAAGATTCTCTCAAAAACAACAACAACAACAAGAAAGTCATGTGTGTATCTTTCTCATCGGATTATAACCACCCTGAGGGTAGTCATTAACACAGTCTGGCATCTTTGTCTACTACAAACTCTCAAATTGTGTATTGAAATGCATGCACTAAAAAAAATCTTCATAACCAGAGAATATGAAAATATTTTAGAAAATATTAAGTAAAAAAAGTTTAGTATAATTCTAAGTGACAAAACCAAAACCAGTCCTGCTCATACATATATAACAGTATGTCACAACTACAGATAACAATGGGTGGCTGGGCCCGGTGGTTCACGCCTGTAATCCCAGTACTTTGGGAGGCCGAGATGAGCGGATCACCTAAGGTCGGGAGTTCGAGACCGGCCTGATCAACATGGAGAAATCCTGTCTCTACTAAAAATACAAAATTAGCTGGCCATGGTAGCACATGCCTGTAATCCCAGCTACTCCGGAGGCTGAGGCAGGAGAATCGCTTGAACCCAGGAGGCGGAGGTTGCAGTGAGGCAAGATTGTGACATTGCACTTCAGCCTGGGCAACAAGAGCAAAACTCTGTCTCAAAAACAAACAAACAAACAAAACAAAACAAAACAAAAAACCCGAAAAACCACACACACAAACTTAAAAAACAAATAAACAAAAAACAAACAAACAATGGGCAAGGGAAAAAAAAAAAGCTGAGTTAGAATAGCTAGAGTTATGGTTTTTTCCCTTTCACAAACTTTCTGAAATATACTTACATGTTAATATCATGCTGCAAAAAAATATGACTTAAAAAGTAGTCAATTTTTTGGTAAGTCTAGCGTGAACCTATTATATCATAAAGAACTATCCTGAGCTGGGTGCAGTGGCTCACAGCTGTAATCCAAGCACTTTGGAAGGCTGAGGTGGGAGGATGACTTGAGCCCAGGAGTTTGAGACTGACCTGGATAACACAGTGAGACCTTGTCTTTATAAAAAAATCAAAAGGAAAAAACAAAACAAAACAAAACAAAAAAACAAAAAAAACTATCCTGAACCAGACTCTTAGTATTTACTTTAATGTTCATGACACAGAAACTGAAGACAGAAAAATAGTTGCAACATGATGACTAGGGGAGGTACATATCAAGTTTCTTAGAGATAGCAGATTTAGCTTTTCTACCCAAGTGCTGCTCAGAGATGTGACCTCTCAACTAAGCAGCTACACAGAATAAACTCATATAACAAATCACGCCTTCCACAGGCATCATGGTTTTATAAACTCATAGAGTAGGGGTTGGCATACTTTCTGTAAATGGCCAAAGAGTAATTATTTTAGGCTTTACGGGCCATATGGTCTCTGCCTGCTACAACTGCTCACTTGGCCATGGCAGCAAAGAAGTAGCTATACAAAACGCATAAATAGATGGGTACAGCTGTGTTCCAATAAAGCTTTATTTACAAGAATAGGAAGCAAACTGGATTGACTCTCAGAACAGTTTGCCAACCCCTTTCTGGAGCAGTATTTTCTAAATTATGTGTCATGACCCATTGGTAGGTTATATTTTTATTTTTTAATTTTCTTTTAATAGAGACACAGTCTTGCTATGTTGCCCAGGCTGGTCTCGAACTCTTGGGTTCAAGGGATCCACCCACCTTGGCCTCCCAAAGTGCATGCTGGGATTATAGGTGTGAACCACGTTGCCTGGCTTAGTATGTTAAATTCAACTTAGTAAGATGCAACTGGCTGGGCATAGTGGCCTTAAATATATTTCTTATGTGGATTGTGGTCAAAAAGATTGAGTAACACTAATTCACAGAACAGATGTTGAGAGTCAGATACTACAGATAATAAAAAACAGGCTGAGTGCAGTGGTTCACACCTGCAATCTCAGCACTTAGGGAGTCCGTGGTGGGAGGATCATTTGAGCCCAGGGGTTTGAGGGAGACCAGCCTGGGCAAGACAGCCAAGTCCCTGTCTCTACAATAAAACACAAAGAAATGCAAAAATACTGATTCAATGCTAGCAATTATTAGGACACAAACAAAAATATGTTTTTAAGGAAGTTTTCCTATGTGAGGTACTTAATTTGAAACTGATTTTAGGGGAAAGCAGGTTCTATTTAACGCGGAGATAACGGAATAAAAGGAACTACCAATTAAAAATTATGTCTGTCTCTTACAGAGAAATACCAACTAATTTGGTTCAAAGTGCTAACAAATACTTGGGAGGCTGAGGCTGGAGGACTGTTTGAGGCCAGAAGTACAAAGTTACAGTGACTTAGGATTGCAACACTGCACTCCAGCTTGGGTGACAGAGCAAGACCCTGTCTCAACCAATCTCTCTTTCTCTCTCTCTCTGTGTGTGTGTGTGTGTGTGTGTGTGTGTGTGTATATATATATATATATATATATATATATATATATTTGAAACAGAGTTTTGCTCTTGTTGCCCAGGCTGGAGTGCAATGGTGCAATCTCAGCTCACTGCAACCTCCGCCTCCCAGGTTCAAGCAATTCTCCTGCCTCAGCCTCCCAGGTAGCTGGGATTACAGGTATGCACCAACCACACCTGGCTAATTTTGTATTTTCAGTAGAGACGGGGTTTCTCCATGTTGGTCAGGCTGGTCTCGAACTTCCAACCTCAGGTGATCCACTCAGCTCGGCCTCCCAAAGTACTGGGATTATAGGCATGAGCCACTGCACCCGGCCTCAGTTTTTTAAACAAGGAATGCACATTTTTTGCTCCCTTCCCTGCCTTCGCATATGGAATCTATGGGGTACTGTATATCACTAGAGGTCAATTAAAAACTAGCTTTGAAGGAGCAGTGGTGGGAACAGGTGGGTGGCTGGGGAGTGGCATAAGCCTTTACCATTGTTTTCGCAAATCTGGGGTGTTCAGAATGGCAGCAGCAATCCGGGCCCCATTGAGGGGAGGGTTGGAATACATGGGACGGATCAAGATCTTCAACTGTGACTCTACCCTTTTGGCTTCATCCGCATCTTTGCAGACCATAGTGAAGGCTCCTACACGCTCACCTGAAAGACAAAAATGGATCTCGTCTTCTACTTCTACTATCTAATGTGCTAAAGCAAATCATGAGTGTATTTGCTACGTATTATCTGTTTCCATCCAAAGGACCCCAAAATAACTTTATTATAAATAAAAAGCTTTCAACAACCAGAATGGTGAACTGAGGCACAAGGAAGTTTTGAGTACTCAGAGTATTCAAAGGTATTTTTTATTGTATCTATCTTCTTGGCTGACGCATTTGTTACTTTTTGTTTAGAGAAGCAGTAATCAGTTTCCTTTGCTGGAAAAATTTAAGAATACTGAAGAATATATGGCTAAGAAAATCAGTAAAATCTACGATACCAGTCTTTCATCTTAGGGTAGGGAGGGATGTGGACATGGATGGACACACACACACACACACACACACCCCACAAGCTCTATGCCTTCGTGGCATTCTCTCCCAGCATGAGAACATGTGTCATGCTGGGTGCCGTAGCTTACCATATAAGCCCATGTTCTTGGCGTATGACTGGCAGAGACAAACATTAATGCCCTGTTCGATGAAGTGGCGCACAGCCCAGGCATCCTTATCACCATCACCACTGGCAAAGCCTTGGTAGGCCATGTCAAAGAATGCAAAGAGATTCCTTTTCTGAGAAGGAACAAAAGATCGAAGCTTCAGCAGTCTGTCTGAAGAGGCCCTAGATGTTTATAAAAATCTGAAAGACGTTTCTGTGAGGTGGGCATGGTCCCAATAAGCACAATAAGCCTTTTCTGGGGCTAACGTAATCTTGGAAGACTCATCTTACATCCAGGGCTCACGAGACAACCTCATTAGAACCATTTTATCTTGAAAGTGCTTTCCAAATGCTGTTTCTGTCTCATTCTGTGTGCAGCTTAGATTTGACAGAAGTTAAAGAAAGGGAAACTGGCCAGGCACGGTGGCCCATGTCTATAATCCCTGCACTTTTGGAGGCCAAGGTGGGAGGACTGCTTGAGTCCAGGAGTTTGAGATCAGCCTGGGCAACAAAGTGAGATGCTGTCTCTATAAAAACTAGAAAGAATTAGCCAGGCAGGTGTGGCACACATGTCTGCAGTCCCAGCGACTCAGGGGCTGAGCTAGGAGGATTGTTTGAACCCTGGAGGTAGAGGTTGCTGTGAGCCATGACTGTGCCACTGTGTTCTGGCTTAAGGCGACAGAGTGAGACTCTGTCTCAAAAGAGAAAAAAAAAAAAGAGAGAGAGAGAGAGAAAAGAAAGGGAAATGAAAAGGAGTAAAAAGGGAAAACAGGGAGATGAGACAACAGGAATAATATTTTCCTCTCTAGGAATTTTGACTAGTGTCTTCTCTGACAGCTGTCTACACTTTTAGAGTGATCATGGCGATGCTGCAAAGGAAAGGCCATGAAAAAGTGTTTAAACAGATCACTAAGCAACCACTGACCAGGGTGAATGTAGGCATCAACAGCAGACATCCTGGGGTCAGTAGACAGGTTTTATCAGAGTTCCCTACATCCAGGATGAGGAAAAAAATTATTTTCTTTTTTCCTTTTTAGAGACAGAGTTTTGCTCTTGTTGCTCAGGCTGGAGTGCAGTGGCACGATCTCGGCTCACCACAATCTCCACCTCCTGGGTTCAAGTGATTCTCCTGCCTCAGCCTACCAAGTAGCTAGGATTACAGGCATGGGCCACTACGCCCAGTTAATTTTGTATTTTTAGTAGAGACAGGGTTTCTCCATGTTGGCCAGGCTGGTCTCGAACTGACCTCAGGTAGATCCACTTGCCTAGGCCTCCCAAAGTGCTGGGATTACAGGCGTGAGCCACTGCGCCTGGCCAGAAAAAATTACTTTCAAATGCTCATGCGTCATCAATCCCAGAACTGCTAATCACGCAAATGGGGAGCCCTTTTCTGGCAGCTTAACCACCTGTATGGACATTTCACGCAGGTTCAAGGTTAAGACTCTCTGTTAAGACATTGCCAAATTAAGCCTCCAAAGCTGGTTACTAAACACAGAACTGTCGCCAGTGAGTTCATCCTCCTCACCTTTACCACTGTTGCTATTTCCTTCCATTGTTCCGGACGCGGGTCCACTCCCGTGGGATTGTGGGCGCAGGCATGCAGAAGAAGAACACTCTGCTCTGGTATTTTCTAAAGAGAAAAACAGCCAAGAGATGACTTTGAAGCTTTAAGGCAAACAGTTTATGTGAAATGCCACAGGATTGTCATCATTTGATAAGTAACAAAGGTAACCAGAAGTTTGGGAATCACCTCTTCTCCAGTATTTTAACTCAGATATTGGAACACGGTGGGAGACATCAAATGTCTGCAAGCAAGTTTTATTCTCACCCTGAAAGCCACACTTACTGAAATATCCTCCACAGCGCCTGTGAAGTCAAAACCGCAAGTCTTGGGGTCATAATACCGATAACCTTGTAGCTGCATGCCAGCATCCCTGAAGATGGGTGTGTGGTTTCCCCAGCTTGGTTTGGGCAGAAAGACATCTCGGCTGAACTTAAAAAATCTTTGCTAAAAGATGGGACGAAAGGAAACAGAAAAATGAACAAAGGAGATGCAAAAAAATGTTGACGTGTTTTACTGAGGGAACATTTTTCTCCACCGAAACCCAGTTTCTCTCAATTGTTGAGCAGTATTGACTCAGCAGTAAGACTGCCTGGGTTGGAATAGTCTCCGACAGTTATACTGGCTGTATAGCCAAGGACCTTTCTGGGTCTTGCTTTCTTCACTTGTAAATGGGGTTAATTGTACCTCTGTCATAGGGATTAAACAAGTTAAAAGGCAAAAGCTCTCTAGTAAATAGTTTCTAGTGAACTTAATTTACCTTCATCACTACTATATCTTTCTTGTAATTTCTTTAAAGTCCTTTCATTTTTTCATCAGAGAATAGGACATCTGCAAATTCATGGAAAGAAGAAATCTACTGCATCAACAGTCAAATATACACACAACAGGAAGCCCTGTCATCTGGAATTTATAGTTCTTTCCTGAAGAAGCTTCCAGACTCACCAGAAAACTGGCTCCGATCCTTAAGGCTCCAGTTCCAGAAATGGTCTGCACAGTGACAAACTGAAGGAGAGATACCCACGGTCAGTGATGTGCGACACTCTCTATACAGGACCAGCCCAGGGCACTGCTCTGTCCAAGACCCTTCCGTACTTCAGAAGCTCATTCTTTATGGCCTGTTAGTATCATTCCATGTTACACGGGAAACTTTCAGAACACAAACATTCCTCCCCAATATGAAAAAGGGGTGAATTATATAAAAGATATAAAAAGACACTGAGAGGCTGGGTGTGGTGGCTCATGCCTGTAATCCCAGAACTTTAGGAGGCCAAGGCGGGTGAATCGCCTGAGGTCAGGAGTTCGAGACCAGCCTGGCAAACATGGCGAGATCCTGTCTCTACTAAAAATACAAAAATTAGCTGGGCATGGTGGTGCACACCTGTAATCCCAGCTACTCAAAAGGTTGAGGCACGAGAATTGCTTGAACCTGCGAGGTGGAGGATGCAGCTGTAGAGGACTACGTGCTCACAAACAGCGTGTTCCCGATAAGTCCTGCTCTCGCAAACGAAGCACCGCGTTCCCCATAAGTCCTGCTCTCGCAAACGAAGCAGGGTGTTCCCAATAAGTCCTGCTCTTGCAAACGAAGCAGGGCGTTGGGGGCCTGTTTATATGTAAACATCTTGAAAATCCAGAAAGTCAGGGAAAGGTCAGAAAAACAACAATGTGTCTTGTGACTTGGCAACATTCCACAAACGACTGTATAAAATAAAGCGGAGCGCGCCATTCGAGGCGGCCGCCATGTTTGTCTTGTCTTGTGTTGTCTTGTGTGTTCATTCCTTTGTTTAGGAAACACGCGGACCCAAACATGCAGTGAGCCGAAATCGTGCCACTGCATTCTAGTGTGGGTGAGTGAGACCCTGTCTCAAAAATAAATAAATAAACAAACAAACAAATAAATAAATAAAAAGACACTGAGAATAGTCACTACATTAAGACATTACTCTAGAATTATACAAAGTAGAATGACTCTCTAAACATCAAAGTTCCTTGAAAAGCAAGTCAACAAATATATAAGGATAACATTACAACATTTTAAAGGTTTTCTGGCCAGGCACAGTGGCTCACACCTGTAATGCCAGGACTTTGGGAGACCGAGTTGGGCGAATCACCGGAGGCTGGGAGTTCAAGATCAGCCTGAGCAACATGGAGAAACCCTGTCTCAACTAAAAATACAAAATTAGCTAGGTGTGGTGGCACATGCCTGTAATCTCAGCTACTCGGGAAGGCTGAGGCAGAATTGCTTGAACCTGGGAGGCGGAGATTGTGGTGAGCTGAGGTCGTGCCATTGCACTCCAGCCTGGGCAACAAGAGCGAAACTCCATCTCAAAATAAATAAATAAGTAAATAAATAAATAAATAAATAGATAAATAAAGGTTTTCTAAGAGGTCCCCTTCTATGTGTTTTCATAATCTGAAAATATTCATGTTTTGGGTAATAGGAAGATGCCTGAGGTGAATCTGCTTATTCAAATTGGTCAGCTTTAAGGGACAAACAAGAAATCACTGTAGGTTTAAGAGGTTTTCATTTGTTGTTTTTAAAGGCATTGTAGAAGTACAAGGCTCTACAAAGCACAAATGTATTTTCTGGACTGGGGTGGCAGTAGATTAAAGAGGGAAAAACCCAACTAAAAACTTATTTTTAAATAGTTTGTCTCTGCAAACTTTGGCATGATGAAAATAAAAACCTCACTGTAGGTCTGATAATACTATGATTCACAAAGGCACAACAGCTTTTTTTTTTTTTTTGAGACAGGTCACCCTCTGCACTGTCACCCAGGCTACAGTGCAATGGCATAAACTCGGGTCATTGCAACTTCCACCTCCTGGGTTCCAGCAATCCTCCCACATCAGCCTCCCCAGTAGCTGGGACTACAGGCGTGCACCACCACATCGAGCTAATTTTTGTATTTTTAGTAGAGACGGGGGTCTCACCATATTGGCCAGGCTGTTCTCGAACTCCTGACCTCAAGTGATCCACCTGCCTCGGCCCCCGAAAGCAATGGGATTACAGGCGTGAGCCACTGCACCCGGCCGAGGCACAACTTATAAAAGACAAGTTAATGTTATTTTAAGGTAGGCCAGTTTCATACTTAGGTTATTATCTAGATGGAGCAGAGACTAGGCAAAAAAAACACATGAATTAAAAAGTACAGAAATTTTTAGGAGGGGCTAACAGGCAGTTGACTGTATGGACAGAACTAAACCACATCTATTTGATGTAGGATAATTACTACCTAACCCTGGGGTTGAGGTTGTTGTGCTTTACTCTGAGTTAACAAATTCACATGTGGACTTAGACCAGTCTTGTAAATAAAGTGTATTTATTCTGGCTTTTCAGAGGGGGAAGGGAAGAGAAAATATTGACTTAAAGTTGCTAGTTTGTATGTTTCTTCACTCCCCAGGCTCACCTAGAAAAACATACAAATGCACTCATTAAAAAACATGTTTTTTTCTAAAATAAAGTGAACCACAACGTGCACGAGTTCCCATGTTGGGAGCGTGGTCTTTTTTCTGTGTCCACACGGGCTGTGAAGGGATAGCAGAGGGCTGCCAGACTGGTTCAGTGCCCACAGTCCACCCATGGCTTGTTTCCTGCTTTTGCTGCTTTTGTGCAAGTTGGAAGCTTAGGACATGAGGGTTTGGGCTAATTGCAGGCCTAAAACTTGGCGTAGTTAACATTTCTAAAGCATATTCAATGTAAAATGAACGTAAGCAGGTAGAGACTAACAGCAAAAGTAACGTCAAATCTATCAGTCAAATGACTACCACATTTTCAGGATTACTAGTAGTACATTTTTGGAATTGGTGTCATGTAGATTATTTTATTTAATGATGGCAATTTACTATCAAATAAGAATTATTAGAAATAGTGTGGCCTCCTCAAAACAATCATTACACACAAAATAAGTTATCTTTTCATATTTCTTAAATTTTTTTTTTTTTTGAGACAGAGTTTTGCTCTCGTTGCCTAGGCTGGAGTGCAATGGTGCGATTTCGGCTCACTGCAACCTCCACCCTCCAGGTTCAAGTGATTCTCCTGCCTCAGCCTCCCGAGTAGCTGGGATTACAGGCATGCGCCACCATGCCTGGCTAATTTTGTATTTTTAGTAGAGACGGGGTTTCTCCATGTTGGTCAGGCTGGTCTCAAACTCCCCACCTCAGATGATCCGCCCGCCTTGGCCTGCCAAAGTGCTGGGATTACAGGTGTGAGTCACCACGCCTGGCCTAAAATTGTTTAAATAACTACAAATTTGTTAAAGACCTGGGATGATGCCAGAGCCTGCTCAGCTTACCCGGCCACTCTTCAAGACTTCGCTGTTCTCACCCAGGGCTAGTTCTGCAGATGCCTTGCAAAATTCAGCCAGTCCCCCAATGGGCAGGTATTCCTTGTCCAAATTTTTTGCGGCAATCTGGGCCTCGGCCTAGACAAGAGAAAATACATTCATTGAGTTTCTTCTCCTTACTCGGAATTACTATGATTAATATTTAAAGTTTTATAAGTTAAGTTTTGGAGGTAAAGTCTTTTTTTTTGAGACAGAGTTTTGCTCTGTCACCCATGCTGGAGTACAGTGGTGTGATCTCGGCTCACTGTAACCTCCACCTCCCAGGTTCAAGTGATTGTCCTGCTTCAGCCTCCTAAGTAGCTGGGACTACAGGCACCTGCCACCATGCCTGGCTAATTTTGTATTTTTAGTAGATATGGGGTTTCACTATGTTGGCCAGGCTGGTCTCAAACTCCTGACCTCAAGTGATCCACCTGCCTCAGCCTCCCAAAGTGCTGAGACTATAGGCGTGAGCCACTGCGCCTGGCCAAACCTTTTTTTAAAATTTGAAGTTACTCTCTGAGAAGAATGGTAGGTAGAATGCTTGATAGTTTATATTGAAGAACAGAAATACTTACTTTTTAAAATTGTATTTTATTGTTTAAGTTAAGTTTTATGTGGATGGGTATGGTCTCTCTTGGTTACAATTTAACATAAAATGAGATTCTTGGAATGCACAAAACCAAGGTTTAAGAGCAACACCTAAAATAGATATAAGATGATTAAATCAAACTAAATACATACAGGAGAAGCATTTCAAGCTATATGCCAGTCTAAGAGCTTCAAAGGGTTAACAGTGATAGCCACATATCTTCGTGCTTTGGCATTGGAGGCCTGGCTGTCCCTTACTAGTTGTGTTACCCTAGGCAAGTTATTTAGCCTTCCTGAGCCTTGGTTTCCTCCTCTGTTAAATGGAGGAACTATTTCTACCTCTCACAGTGTTCAGAAGTGTGAATGAGGGTATGTACAATAGTGCTTGGTTGTGATGCAGGTTGCAGTAGCAAATACTTACTGAATAACTTAAAAAATTAGTCTAAAGGGATTTGTTACATTATTTAGTTAATGAATAAAGATGCTACTAATAAAAATATAACAAAAGAGGTGAAAAAAATTCCATAGCTCAGCAGGAAGAAAGGACGGAGCATGCCTGTGTACAAAGGTTTGATTAAGGTAATCACAGTTAGAGAAAGGGAAAATAACAATAGTAATTCACGAAGAGCTATTCCTCTCACCAAGAGACAGTGCTTAAAGTCTTGGTCATCTCGTGCACCTTCAGGATTAAACTAGACATAGCTAAGCATTTCTAAAGCATATTTAATGTCTATTTTACAGATGATCACAGAACCATAGAAAGTTCAATCTTGGAAAAAAACAGATGGTTCCAACCTCTTACCTTTACAGCCAAGGAGACTATAGCCCAGAAAACCCGAGTGATTCATGCCATTAGTGCCAGAACTAAAGCCCAGGGCTCCTGATTCCCGGTCCAGCACTATTCCTGCCACTCTCCAGGGCTCTCTTCAGTTTATTCATCCCACTCAGAAGGAGATGAATGGCAAGCTCACCTTGCGGACGCTAGGCAGCACGTAAGGCTTTCCGTTATCATCCCGGTAGGCACCAACTCCCAGATTCATCTTTTTGCTATTGGTGTCCCTCTTAAAGGCTTCAGTGACTCCCAGAATGGGATCTGGAGGTCCCATTTCCACATGGGTCCACCAGGAGCTGAAATGAGAAATACATTAGCTCGATCCCATTAGCTAGATCCAAGATCCATTTTACTTATTTATTTATGAGATAGACTCTTGCTCTGTCACCCAGGCTGCAGTGCAGTGGCGCTATCTTGGCTCACTGCAGCGTTTGCTTCTTGGGCTCAAGTGATTCTCCCGCTCCAGCCTCCTGAGTAGCTGGGATTACAGGCACGCACCACCACACCAGCTAATTTTTGTATTTTTAGTGGAGACAGGGTTTCACCATGTTGGCCAGGCTGGTTTCGAACTCCAGACCTCAGGTGATCCACTGCACCCGGCCATATTACTCTTATATGTTTAAAATTATGAAAACTACAAATTTGTGTTAAATGAAATTGAATTGCTATTCTGACAAACTTTATTTATTTATTTGAGAAAGAGTCTCACTCTGTCACCCAGGCTGGAGTGTACTGGTGTGACCCCGGCTCACTGCAGTCTCTGCCTCCTGGGTTCAAACAATTATGCCTCAGCCTCCGTGAGCCAAAACAGTATTGATTTACAGAAAATTGAACAGATAGTACAGTCCCATCTACCCTTACCCCCAGGTTTCCCCTATTAACATTTTACATTGGTATGGCACATTTGTTACAATTAATGAATCCATACTGATACATGATTTTTTTTTTTTTTTTGAGACGGAGTCTTGCTCTTTCGCCCAGGCTGGAGTGCAGTGGCCGGATCTCAGCTCACTGCAAGCTCCGCCTCCCGGGTTTACGCCATTCTCCTGCCTCAGCCTCCCGAGTAGCTGGGACTACAGGCGCCCGCCACCTCGCCTGGCTAGTTTTTTTGTATTTTTTAGTAGAGACGGGGTTTCACTGGGTTAGCCAGGATGGTCTCGATCTCCTGACCTTGTGATCCTCCCGTCTCGGCCTCCCAAAGTGCTGGGATTACAGGCTTGAGCCACCGCGCCCGGCCCATTATTATTATTATTATTTTTGAGATGAAGTTTCCCTCTTTGTCACCCAGGCTGGAGTGCAATGACGTGATCACAGCTCACTGCAACCTCTGCCTCTGGCGTTCAAGTGATTCTCCCACCTCAGCCTCCCGAGTAGCTGGGATTACAGGTGACCACCACCATACCCAGCTAATTTTTGTATTTTTGGTAGAGACGGGGTTTCACCATGTTGGCCAGGCTGGTCTCACACTCCCAACCTCAGGTGATCCACTCGCCTTGGCCTCCCAAAGTGCTGGGATTACAGGCGTGAGCCACCGCGCCTGGCCCATACATTATTAAGTCCACACATTACTTAGATTTCCTTAGTTTTTACCTATTTCTGTTCCACGATTCCATCTAGGACACCACATTACACTTAGCTGCATGTCTCCATAAGCTTCTCTTGGCTGTGACAATTTTGGGAATGCAGGTCAGGTATCTTGTAGGATGCCCCTCTACTGGAATTTGTCTGATGTTTTTCTTATTAGACTGGGGATATAGGCTTTCGGGAGAACAGTAATTGCATTTTGTAATATGCCAGCTTGATGACAATTTCTTTTTCTTTTATTTTTTTTTTTGTCCAGGCGGTGGGGGATGGAATCTCACTCTGCCGCCCAGGCAGTATAGTGGCGCGATTTTGTCTCACTGCAAACTCCGCCTCCTGGGTTCAAGTGAGTCTCCTGCCTCAGCCTCCCAAGTAGCTGGGATTACAGGCGCCCACCACTACACCCAGCTAATTTTTGTATTTTTAGTAGAGATGGGGTTTTACCATGTTGGCCAGGCTGGTCTTGAACTCCTGACCTCATGTGATTTGCCCGCCTCAGCCTCCCAAAGTGTTGGGATTACAGGTGTGAGCCACTGAGCCCGGCCTTGAACACAATTTCTAAGATCTTTAGGGTAACTCATACTTTTGGTCTAATATTACAATGAATTGATTAACAGATTATTATTCATTGCACACCTAATTTCTAAGATAGACTACAGACACATTGATTGCCAAGTATAATTTAAAATTTATATATCTTTGCTTATTTTTACATGCTCAAGAGGTTATAGCTTTGAGTCATTAAAATAAAAAGATCTTTCCTTGTTGCCACTTGAAGGAGGTATAAAAGGGATATATGCGGCGGTAGAAGTTGTGCTGCGTGTGTTCACAAGTTTTGCCAGTCTGCTTAGAATGCTTGTGTAGGACTGACATCACCACCCTCCCTTCTTAATTTTCTCTGGGAAATAGAAGCTACTTTGGTTAAAAGATAAGCAATGAGTGTTGAGACCACACTAGGATCAATAGTGACAAATAAATACAACTGTGTGCTTTTAAGGAAAAAGAGTAGTATTGGTCTAAAGCAGCAGTTCTCAAACTTTTGATCTTTAGATCCTGTTATACTCTTAAAACTTACTAAAAACCCCAAAGAGCTTTTATTTATGTGGGGTATAACCACTAATACTTACTATATTAGAAAAACTGAGCAGCTTGTTATACTTACTGATTCATTTGAAAATAGCAATGATGGAAACACATTGCATGCTAACATAACTAACATGGAACTAACATGTTCCCAGGGAGAACTACCATCCTAAAGGATCAGTTTGTTTTAAATATGAAAGAGCATATGAGGACAAAACTTAGAAAGTGAATTTTGTTTATTTTTTATTTTTTTGAGATGGAGTCTTGTTCTTGTCATCCAGGCTGGAGTTCAATGGCACGATCTCAGCTCACTGCAAGCTCTGCCTCCCGGGTTCACGCCATTCTCCTGCCTCAGCCTCCCGAGTAGCTGGGACTATAGGCACCTGCCACCACGCCCGGCTAACTTTTTGTATTTTTAGTAGAGACGGGGTTTCACCATGTTAGCCAGGATGGTCTCTATCTCCTGACCTAGTGATCTGCCTGCCTTGGCCTCCCAAAGTGCTGGGATTACAAGCGTGAGCCACTGCACCCAGCCTAATTTTTGTATTTTTAGTAGAGACAGGGTTTTGCCATGTTGGCCTGGCTGGTCTCGAACTCCTGACCTTGTGGCCCACCCACCTCGGCCTCCCAAAGTGCTGAGATTACAGGTTTGAGCCACCCCCGGCCTGTTTTTTTAAATTTTTATTTAATTTTGAGACACAGTCTTGCTCTGTCACCCAGGGTGGAGTGTAGTGGAGCAATCTCGGCTCACTGCAACCTCTGTCTCTGGGTTCAAGTGATTCTTCTGCCTCAGCCTCCCAAATAGCTGCGATTACAGGTGTGTGCCACCACACCCGGCTAATTTTTGTATTTTTAGTAGAGACAGCGTTTCACCCTGTTGGCCAGGCTGGTCTTGAACTCCTGACCTCAAGTGATCCACCCACCTTCGCCTCCCAAAGTGCTGGGATTACAGGCGTGAGCCACTGCATCCAGATGTGAATTTTGTTTTGATTTATAGTAAGTGAATCTGAAAAGAAGTTAACTTTTTTGTTTTTCTTTTTTAAAGAGATGGGTCTCGGCTGGGTGCAGTGGCTCACGCCTATAACCCCAGCACTTTGGGAGGCCAAGGCAGGCAGATCACCTGAGGTCACGAGTTTGAGACCAGCCTGACCAACATGGTGAAACTCCGTCTCTATGAAAAATACAAAAATTAGCCGGGCAAGGTGGCAGGCGCCTGTAATCCCAGCTACTTGGGAGGCTGAGGCATAGGAATCACTTGAACCCAGAAGGCGGAGGTTGCAGTGAGCCAAGAACGCACCACTGCACTCCTGCCTGGGTGGTAGAGGGAGACTCAGTTTCAATAAACAAACAAAGAGATGGGTCTCACTCCGTCCCCCAGGCTGCAGTGCAGCGTTGACCTCCTAGACTCAAGCCATCCTCCCACCTCAAACAGTTGGGACTACAGGTGCACACAAGTTAACATTTTAACAAAGTTTGGCCAATCTTGATGACCTAGTTTCCTTGGTTTAGTGATTAATGACTTCACCCACAATATAAAAGTTAAAGAAAAAAAAACAAAACAAACAAACAAAAAAAACCTTCTGTGCAATCAGTTTAGATTGTAGAGATTCTCTGCCTTGCCAGAACACTTTTCTAGGCTTTATGATCTTCCAAAGCAATCATTAAGAACACTATGCTAAGGGCTGGGAACGTAAAGAAGAGTATAACACAATCCCTTACCACCTTAGTCCACTGTGGTGATCAGCAGGGAGCTACAAGCAATGCAGGCTGGGCACTGCAGGGAGATGATGGATAGTGATATACACTGACCCAGGGCATTATTATGGGATATTACTTATGGGAGCCCCGAGCAGAGGACCTAATAGCTTGGAGAAGGGAAGGAAAGTACTGCACAAGGTTAGGAAGGCTTCCTGGAGGACGTGACTTAGCAGCTGAGTGCTAAGGCTGAAAAGAAGAGAAAAAGGGCTTTCCAAGTAGAGGCTTAAGAATAAAGGCTCACGGTGAGAAAGAGCTGGGGGTTGTTGCAGGAGAATCGCCCAAGTTCTCCTAGCAATCACTTATCTACTGTGAATCAGCCACGTGTTTCAGTATGGTACCATGGAAGTTCTCCGTGTTCACCATGCTGATAAACTCATGAATTACCTCATGAATATTTCTTTCCCAACAAAGGTTCTCTTAACGTACTTGTCAGCATTCATACACCCACTCCTCCATGGGGCATACTGGATGGCAGTACAGAGTTTAATTCATGCTCTCTTGACAAGTTAAAGACTGCTGCAGTCTCAATCATTGTAATGAATTAGTGTATACAGTCAATTCTCTGTTATTTAAGGGCAGATTATTTCCAGTTTTTTTGATTTCCTAGGCTCTTATTTCTTTCAATGGTTCTTTTAGTTTGCCTTGGGTAATTTCAGTACTGGGCAAACTGCATGCATTCAAATACCAGCTCAGTCATCTGCCAGCTGTGTGAGCACTGGCAAGTAAATTAAGCCTCAACTTTCCTTACCTGTAAAATGGGGTCATAGTACTACCTATCTCGCAGGGCTGGTATAATGATGAAAAAAAACACTCAGAACCTAGATTGGCAGAGTGTGTGATGTTCGCTAATAGTCATCATTACTAAATTATCACCGCTCCACTTTTATTTGTAACCATCCTGCATCCTAGTACAGAGCCTGGTGAGGCCAGTATGTAGAGAATTCAAGGAGCATATACAGTTGTAAGATTATGACCAAATGCAGGTCCTTTCTGCTTTTCTTTCTCTTTAAATACAAAGCTAATCAAGCATGGCTGTAGGGGGAGATAATGTTAATTAGTTTAACAATAACCCACAACCCTCCGACCAACTAACCTTTTCTGCTTTTCTTTTTTTTGAGACAGAGTCTCACTGTGTTGCCCAGGCTGAATTGTAGTGGCGTGATCTCGGCTCACTGCAACCTCTACCTCCCGGCTTCAAGCGATTCTCCTGCCTCAGCCTCCCAAGTAGCTGGGATTATAGGTGCCTGGCACCATGCCCGGCTAATTTTTTTTATTTTTAGTAGAGATGCGGTTTTGCCATGTTGGCCAGGCTGGTCTTGAACCCCTGATCTAAAGTGATCTGCCCGCCTCAGCCTCCCAAAGTGCTGGGATTACAGGCATAAACCATCGCGCCGGCCCTTTTCTGCTTTTCAGTTACTACCGCATAGGTTTTTCCAGAGTATCAGGAGACACTACCATTATCGCCCTTCCCCCTCACTAGTGTTGGTGCCAGTTCTTTTAATAGCTTGCCTCTCATTTTGTTGTTGTGGCTCTAGGTTGCTTGGCTGTTCCTAGTACCTAGGCGATAGTAAGAAGCACAGATACCTTAAACCAACTTCTGAACTGGGCCTGAAGAAAGCTTTCCTTATGACTTATCCACAATTCAGACCCTGAAAACATGTAGCCACCTGTCTGTCTACATCACTGTCATTAACTGCTGAGTGAAAGGAATACCCTGAATGTCAAGGACATACTAGATTATAAAAGAGAACACTTCTGGAAAACAGTTTTCATTTTTCAAAAGATGGCCTGGCTGGGCATAGTGGCGCTTGCCTGTAGTCCCAGCTACTCAGGATGCTGAGGTGGGAGGGTCACTTGAGCCTACTGTTTGAGACCAGCCTGGGCTACATAGAGACTCTGTGTCAGGAAGAAAAAAAAAAAAGAAAAAAGAAAAAGAAAAAGCAATGGTCTGTATCCTCCAAGGCCCTCGATCAATAATAACATTGCCCACTGCTCCCTACCACAAGGGGAGAAGGCATCATTCTTGTTAAATGGTGTGAAAAGCACTTATTTTTCAAGTTCTTTAAAATGTTAAGCATAGAAACTCAGAAACCATAGCCTTGAGTCTTCTGGGATATCTCTTAAGAATTCTCAACACAATTTCAAAATACTGAATTTTTAAACAATCTAAATACAGGAGCAGGGATACTCAATTAAAAAAAAAAGTAATAAATTATGTTCATTTTACAATTACAAAGCTAGTTTTGAGATTGAACATGAAATACAGATTAAAGTACACAGGTATGAAAACCACTATCTGTTGCTTGAGACAAGCTTGATAATCCAGATCACAAAGAAAGTGGTTCTTAGCCAGAGAGAGAGGAAGGAGTTGCCTAGCTAGGGAACACTGACAATTTCTGGGGACATTTCTGTTTGCTGAAACGCTGGGGGAAAGCAGATGCTACTGGCATCTAAAAGGCACAGGCCTGGGAGGTTTTTTTAACTTTTATTTCAGGTTCACAGGTACATGCGCGTGTCCTGGGGGTTTGGTGTACAGATAATTTCATCATCTGGCTAAGAAGCACAGTACCTGACAGTTATTTTTTCTCATTCTCTCCCTCTTCCCATTCTCTACCCTCAGGTAGGCTCCAGTGTCTATTGTTCCCCTTCTAGAGGGATAAGATTTTTTTTTTTTTTTTTTGAGACAGGGTCTCACTCTGTCACCCAGGCTAGAATGCAGTGGGGTGACCACGGCTCACTGCAGCCTCCCGGGCTCAAGTGATCCTCCGTGAGTAGCAGGGACTAGGGTGCGTGCCACCATGCCTGGCTAGTTTTTTGTAGAGATGGGGTTGTGCCATATTGCCCAGGCTGGTCTCCAACTCTTGGGCTCAAGTGCTCCTCCCACCTCGGCATCCCAAAGTGCCGGGATTACAGGTGTGGGCCACGGCACCTGGCCTAGAGGGAATACTCAATTTGATTAGCCACACATTAGTAACCAGCTTTCAGCTCCTCCATGCCTTTCATTATTCCATTTCTTAACATGGTAAAGACTACACACACGTTGTAAGAACTCTGATATTTTTAAAGGAATTGAGTAGATGAAAAGAAGAGTGTTCTAGGGGCAAAATTAATGCTGATAACCTGTGACCTAGAAAGTGATTCCTATCAGTACACTTTGGATACAGGAACAAAGCCTCAAACATTGAGCAATATCGACTGGTCATCCAAGAGAGGTTAGGTACAAAGTATTCAGGTAAGCCTTTCCAATCGAAATGCATTGCAATTTCCCTGGAGCTTAAGCCTACTTAAAGTTTTAGTTTTTAAACTGCTTTTCCTCACATCTTCTCATTTTAAAATCAGAAGGGAAGTTAGTTAGCTTGCCCACAATCACAGAGCTAAAAATGGCAGAGACAATAGCACAGCTGTGATCTTTCTTTTTTTTTTCTTTTTTCTTGAGACACAGTCTTGCTTTGTTGCTCAGGGTGGAGTGCAGTGGCGTGATCGGCCTGGCTCACTGCAACTCTTCACCTCTCAAGCGATCAGGCTCAAGTGATCCTCCCACCTCAGCCTCCCAAGTAGCTGGGATTCCAAGTGCACATCACCATGCCCGGCTAATTTTTTGTATTTTATGTAGAGACGGGGTCTTGCCATGTTGCCCGGCTGGTCTAGAACTCCTGAGCTCAAGCAATCCACCTGCCTCAGCCTCCCAAGTGCTAGAATTACAGGTGTGAGCTACTGCGCCTGGTCTGTGATCTTCTAACCAATGGTTATGGTACCACAGTTGCACACTGCATTTTTAAAGTCTCACAAGACCTGCTCAGTTATTCCACCAAAAAGTAATCAGAATTAAATAATTAAAAACGAATCATTATAAATCAAAATACATTAGCATCTTTTTTTTTTCTTCATTGAACTGCAACTATGTCTGATCTCATGTCACTATACATTTACAGTACAGGTCAACAAGAGAAAGTTATATTCGCAGTGTTTAGCTAAATGATACACTTGAATTTACAAAGAGTTCCACATATTTACGAAGAGTTCCAAGTATGCCATTGGATAAATCCTCAGTTCTTCAGAATAACAACTGACAAGGTTTTATTATATTAGTCATTTAAATAGAAATGTCGATGAGTTCAGTTTAAGTATTTTCCACTTTTGCCACTCGGAGCTAGGTAAAGATCACTTCCACAGTGGAAGGAGTGAAGTCTGATCTCCTTGCATGAACAGTTAACCTTCATGCTAAATAGGGCATCTGGTTCTATCATCTAATCAGGTATCATTGTTTAAATATGAAGAGTAATTCCTCAACATTAGGTGCTCAACTATTTCAAGAATTTATTTTCTGGTCAGGTGGAGTCGATCAGTCTATAATCCCAACGCTTTGGGGGGCTGATGTGGGAGGAGTCTGAGACCAACATAGGGAGAGCCTGTCTCTACAAAAAATAAAAAATTGGCTGGGTGTGGTGGTGCATGCCTGTAGTCCCAGCTACTTGGGAGGCTGAAGCAGGAGGATCACTTGAGCCTAGGAGGTCAGGATGCAGTGAGCCATGATTGTGCCACTGCACTCCAGCCTGGGCGACAGAGTGAGACCCTGTATTTAAAAAAAAAAAGAGAGATAATTTATTTTTTTTCTACATATTTTGCAGCACTATGGTTCCCCTGTGTGTTTAAGATTAGTCGAGAGAAGGAACAATAAAATCTGTAACTGGTTATGATCAATTAGTTGTAAACACCATTACACTTGGACCAGCCTATGTTCAGATTTTGATCTAAGACACAACATTAAAATGTCATACTGTATTTGTTTCTGTTGCATTAAGTGAAAAATCTGGGCTTAAAATAAAAATATCCAATATGAGAGACATGCCAGGAACTGTTAATAGTGCTGAGATGTAACAGTGAATATAAAGTAGGTGAAGTCTCCGCTCTTATGGAACTTACATTCTAGTGAGAAAAATACAGAAAAGAAACATGAGTCAGACTCTCAAACTGAAAGAATGACTAACCCTGACCCCAAGGGATTTTCACCAAGCACTAGAGCTTCAGGCGACCTAGCCAAATCCATAAAACAAGGTATTATTTTAAGATTACTACAATAGGGAAACATACTTTCTCTTGCCCGAAATTTTAAGCACTACTTTGGTTTTCCAAATTTGTTGTATAAATAACTCCTCCTGGCTCTAGTCCACTAGGTAGGCAGACTTAAAGAGGACACACGTTGACAGTGGGCCAGGAAGGAGCCAAGTCAGGAAGAGAAGAAAGTGCGAAGCCCAGGCAAAACTGTACTGCCAAGGCTGTGGGGCATTGGAAAGGACAGATCG
This sequence comes from Macaca fascicularis, assembly GCF_037993035.2. Taxonomy (NCBI): domain Eukaryota; kingdom Metazoa; phylum Chordata; class Mammalia; order Primates; family Cercopithecidae; genus Macaca; species Macaca fascicularis. The sequence goes on from NC_088394.1 coordinate 54,842,756, forward strand.
TTCTGCTGGGCTGAAAGACACACAGCATACATTCAAACGAAAGGCCGAGCTACGCTTTGCTCCTTGCAGTTAATACCTGCTTGGGGGTGGTTTTAAAACTCAGTTCCTTATTAAGGTAGCACTTAAGGAGAGTGCTCCAAATCGGCTTCTTGAGTTGAATTAATCGTCTGGCTCCAGTCTCCACTGGGAATGAATTACTAGAGCTCGTTTCAAGCTCTGAAATTTCCCTCCATACTATTATACACGCCACAGTACGAAATTACGTTGTCATTTTTTGAGCAATGACAATTTGTCATTGTCTCTCCCTCGCCTTGTTCACAGTTGTATCGCTAGCATCTGGTCCAGAGCCTGGCTCTGAGAAACTGCAGTTACGAAACATTTACTGAATGAAAGAGCACAGGGAGATGGAGAGGAAGATTGATGGCCTCCCTGCAACCGGACCTCCTTAGGGGCAATAAGGAAAAAATAAAGGAGGCACACTACACCTCGACCCTTTCCCAAGCAAAGGCCAAACGGGCACCGGGGTCACAGGGACCTCGGAGGGTCGCAAGGTCTCGGGGATGCCGCACGCCAAGGTCGCAGATGCCGGGAGGGAAGCGAGGCCCGAATGCCGACGCCCGGGAAACCTTCCTCTCGCGCGCTTCCCGCCCAGGGCACACACGCGGCAGCCAGCCGCCGCCGGCCCACCGGCTCGGGCGGGCCGGGAGCCAGGACAGGTGCGCCCGCCGCCCCCAGGGCACCCTATCAAGGGCACGGGCGTCCCCGGGCGCCGCTGCCCCAGTACTCTCCGCACCCCTCCCACTTGAATGGGAGTCCGGGAGCCGCCGAGGGCCACACTTCCTTTCCCCAGGGATTGCGTTGCACGCCCTCTTGCAGGGCCCGGTGCGGGGACCAGAAGGATGAGGGATCCTGAGGGTCATTGTGGGGCACGGACGCTCAATCCTCAGTCCCCATTAAGGGAAAGCCGAGGGGGTGGCAGAAAAGTGTGTGTGTGTGTGAGTGACAGTGTGTGTTTGGGGGCCGGGAGGAGTGAATGTGCTGGGGTGCTCGCAGCTCAGCGGGGCAGGGCCATCGCCCTGGCTCCATCTCCTTTTCTCTTGGCTTACCTGGCTCTGGCAGAGGCCGCGGCGGCGAGGCCCGGGTGGAAGGCGGCGGCGATCCCGGAGAGGACGCGGCCGGAGTGCAGCAGGGCCATGGTGGACGGTAGGAGGGCAGTGGGCCGCCGCAGGACAGAGCAGAGGGCGAGCGGACACACACACAGGGAGCCGGCTCCTGTTTAAGGTAAGGACAACGACTTTCCCGGGCCAGAGCGGCCGCGTGCTGGGCCCGAGCTGCGTCACAGCGACCCCTGGCGGCCGGTGGGCGGAGCGGCGTGGGCTCCGCGGAGGTCATGGAAGAGGATGACTGCACAGTTTACCTAAACCCAGCCTTCGCTGCACTTCATTCATTTAATCCAGCCGGCCGAAGAGTGGCTGCTGTTATGGCGGTTTGAAAGATGAGAAAATGGGCCGGGCTCGGTGGCTCACGCCTGTAATCCCAGCACTTTGGGAGGCCGAGGCGGGCGGATCACGAGGTCAGGAGATCGAGACCATCCTGGCTAACACGGTGAAATCCCGTCTCTACTAAAAATGCAAAAAGTTAGCCGGGCGTGGCGGCGGGCGCCTGTAGTCCCAGCTACTTAGGAGGCTGAGCCAGGAGAATGGTGGGAACCCGGGAGGCGGAGCTTGCAGTGAGCCGAGATCGTGCCACTGCACTCCAGCCTGGGCGACTGAGCAAGACTCTGTCTCAAAAAAAAAAAAAAAAAAAAAAGATGAGAAAATGTAGGTTGACATAGTTGACGTATTTTGTCTGATGCCTTACAGCCACTAGGACCCAACCAAGGTGCCTTGCTTTCAACCCTAATAGTTTCCCTAAACACAAGTCATGTCACCTCCTTCCTGAATGTTTCCTTATCCCCCACCCCTTTTTTTTTTTTTTTTTTTTTTTGAGATGGAGTCTCACTTTGTCACCCAGGCTGGAGTGCAGTGGCGTGATCTCGGCTCACTACAACCTCTGCCTCCTGGGTTCAAGTGATTCTCCTGCCTCAGCTCCCTGAGTAGCTGGGTTACTGGCGCCACCACTACGCCCGGCTAATTTTTGTATTTTTAGTAGAGACGGGGGTTTCACCATGTTGACCAGGCTGGTCTCGGACTCCTGACCTCAAGTGATCCGCCCGCCTCAGCCTCCCAGAGTGCTGGGATTACAAGCGTGAGCCACCGCGCCCGGCTTCCTTATCCCTTTATGGAGAGGGTCGCATGCATATTTTGTGGGGCAGTTGTGAGGATTAATAAGATTAGCAGATTATGTCTAAAACAGGGCCTGATTTAGTAAGCAGAAAATAACCCATGGTCATTAATGACAAACTCGTGTATGTCAAATCCTGGTGACTGTTTGTGGAAGGAAATGAATCAGTTTTAAAGAAAAAAGCAAAGGAATTTCAGACACATCCACAAGTCAAACAAGTCTTTCTCATGTGTAGTCTATTTCTCCCATACTCGTATCTTAAACCCAGATAGGGGCCCAGTGTGTTGGCTTATGCCTGTAAACCCAACACTTTGGTAGACTGAGGCAGGAGGATGGCGTGAAACCAAGAGTCTGAGACCAGCCTGGGCAACAAGATGAAACCCCCATCTCTTAAAAAAATAAAAACATTTAGCTGGGTGTGGTGTCACATGCCTGTGGTTCCAGCTACTCAGAAGGCTGAGGAGGGAGGATCTCTTGAGCCCATTAATTCAGGGTGCAGTGAGCCAAGATTGTGCTACTGCACTCCAGCCTGGGTAACAGAGTGAGACGCCGTCTCTAAATAAATAAGTACACACATAAATAAAATAAAACCGAGATAGAACTGTGTACCTTGGCAATTTAATATCTCCTCTGTGGCTCCATGTTGCCTGAATGGTAAAGTCTAAACCCCTCCTTAGGGCCACATTATAGGTCCTTCCAGCCCAGCTCCAATTTACTGTCTTAGACCCTTATGCTCTCATATGACCTTGACCTATGCTCCTATAGGCCATGATTTGGGATTCTACCTGTAAAAGGTAAAGTAGAGGTTCTTCTTCAAAGACTTTGCTCCCTAATTAGAAATAAATAGTAAAATGACCAGGCGCGGTGGCTCAAGCCTGTAATCCCAGCACTTTGGGAGGCCGAGACGGGCGGATCACGAGGTCAGGAGATCCAGACCATCCTGGCTAACACGGTGAAACCCCGTCTCCACTAAAAAATACAAAAAACTAGCCAGCGAGGTGGCGGGCGCCTGTAGTCCCAGCTACTGGGGAGGCGGAGGCAGGAGAATGGCGTGAACCCGGGAGGCGGAGCTTGCAGTGAGCTGAGATCCGGCCACTGCACTCCAGCCTGGGAGACAGAGCGAGACTCCGTCTCAAAAAAAAAAAAAAAAAAAAAAAAAAAAAAAAAAAAAGAAAGAAAGAAATAGTAACTTCTCTTAAAAACAAAATTTATTCAAAGACCCGTACTGACATTCTTAAATATCTGCTAGCCATAATAAAGAAATCAATGTACTTTATGTTCTTAGCTCCCACAATTTAGCCTAAATATTTGCCCTGGCATGCTTGTACTGGTCCAAGCAAGCATCAGGTCATAGCCTGTTCCTCTTCTGTATTTTACCATTCTCAGCATTCTACAACTTACTTCCTCCTTCCTTTGCTCTCCTCTGCCTTTGCCTCTTTTAAAAAGTTCTAAGTCGCTAGCCAATCAGAACAAATACAAAATGTGAGGACCCGTTCCAGCCAATGAAAACAGGACACAGCAGCAAGGTGGACGCATCAGCTTATAAATGACCCTGTCTCCTTTGTTCGGTGTACTCTCATGGTAAAACTGCTGTCGAGTGTACCCTTTCTGCAGAAAGTATAAAAATGGCCTTGCTAAGGAAATTAAATTTATGTTCAAGTGCTGTTTCTTTACGGCACCAAGAAACAAGCGTTTCAAACATACTAGTACATTAGTTTGCTCAGGCTGCTGTAACAAATCCCCATGAACTGGGTAGTTTAAAACGACAGAAATTTATTCACTCACAATTCTGGCGGGCAAAAGTCAATAATCAAGGTGTTGGCGGGGTTTGTGCCTTATGGGGTCTCAGAGACTCTGTTCCATGCTTCTCCTAGCTTCTGGCAATTGTCTGCAGTCCTGGGCATTCCTGTGCTGTCAGAGGCATCACTGATCTCTGCCTCTGGTGTCACACAGTGTTCTCTCCCTGTCTGTCTCTCCTCTTCTTTTAAGGACACCAATCATATTGGGGTAGGGTATATCTTAATTGCCTCATCTTCGCCTGATTACATCTGTAAAGACCCTATTTTCAAATAGATCACATTAATGAGTTCCCCAGGTTAGAACTTAAACATATCTTTTTGGGGGGCACATTTCAACCCGTAACAACGACTATTCCCAAAACAATAACACTTCCAGGTATAAACCCTAGAGATCTCCTCACACATTTTTAAGGCTGTCAGTGAAGCATTGTTTATAAAAGCAAAGCGGAACAACCTAGTCGCCCATTGACGGAGGAAGAGATGGATGTTCTGCTACAGTCCCATGATGGAGCGTTACAGAACTACCAACATGAATGAGCTCAATAGATGTCACCATGGAAACACCTCAAAAACGTAAACACACTATAGAATTATACATATAATATGGTGCCACTTAGATAATATTTTTAAAATACATGAAACCAGAACATACATTCATTCATAAGTGTATGTAAAAGTTTGAAAAAATATGCCAAGGATATAGTTCAATCCAGGATTAGGAGGGCATGAGCGTATTTGCCCTTGTGGAGGGAGGGACGCAACTTTGTCATATTGCTTCGTAAAAATTACAGATAAGAGGCAGGCGCGGTGGCTCACGCTTGTAATCCCAGCACTTTGGGAGGCAAACGTGCGCGGATCACCTGAGGTCAAGAATTAGAGACCAGCCTGGCCAATATGGTGAAACCCTGTCTCTACTAAAAATACAAAAATTAGACAGATGTGGTGGCGTGTGCCTGTAGTCCCAGCTACCCGGGAGGCTGAGGTAGCAGAATCACTTAAACCTGGGAGGCGGAGGTTGCAGTGAGCGTAGATCGTGCCACTGCACTCCAGCCTGGGCACAGAGCAAGACTCTGTCTCAAAAAAAATAAAGAAAAAAGAAAAAGAAAAAATACAGATAAGATTAACAATTGTCACCATTTTGGGGTTGAGTATTTGTTACATTGGATTCTGTACTTTTCCATGTGTGTGTGTGTGTGTGTGTGTCTGTGTGCATATAGTTTTTTTGTGTGTGTGTGTATGTGTATATATATACATATAGATATATGCCAATTTGAGTTCCTGATATGAAAGGTGGATTGGAAGGAACGACCCTACAGTGGGGAGACTAGGTAGAAGGAAGGTTTACACAGGAATCCAGGCAAGAAATTCTGATTGCCTGAGTTCAGCTAGAGGTAACAGTGATGGAGAAAAGGTTACAGATCTGGGGCATATCAAGGAGGTAGAATCAGATGGATTTGGTGATTAGAGTCAGAGAAAGGTAGAAAAGGAGTCAGAAATAATTCCCAATGCTTTAGTTAAAATTGGGGTTGTCTGCAATTAACAGAGACCCCAAATAATTGACTTAACATAAAATATATCTTTCTCACATAAAAATCTAGAGATAGGCAGCCCAGGCCTGAGGTGGCATTTCTGACCCACTGAGTCCTGAGGTAGTCAGGTCCTTCCAGCTCTTTGCCCTGCCCTCCCTAAAAGGTGGCTGACTCTCAGTGGTCCAAGATAGTAGCCATAGCTTCAGCCATCACATCTCTATTCAAGGCAGCTGGAATGCAAAGGACTTACACCAGTTAACTTTTAAAAGAATTAAAATATGGGCCAAGTGCAATGGCTCATGCCTGTAATCCCAGCACTTTGGGAGGCTGAAGCAGGAAGATTGCTTGAGTCCAGGATCAGTCTACACCAGTCTAGGCAACATAGTGAGACCCTGTCTCTACAAAAAATGCAACAATTAGCCAGGCATGGTGGTGTGCGCCTGTAGTTGCAGCTACTTGGGAGGCTGAGGTGGGAGGATTGCTTGAGCCTGGGAGGCAGAGGTTGCAGTGAGCTGAGATTGTGCAACTGTACTCAAGCTTGGGCAACAGAGTAAGACTCTGTCTGGGGGTGGGGGGTGGAGGGGAAGTTAAAATAGGAGGAGGAAGAGTGTGACAAAGATCAGATGGAGGAGAGAGTGAGCCAGGGGAGCACAGAGGAGGAAAGGGCTCAATGCCAGCTGTGGAAATCAGGGAGGCCTTCATGGGGGAGGTGACATTTGATCTGAACTTTAAAGGACAGTGTTAATGTGGTATGTGGAAGAGGAAGGAAGGAAAAGACATGGCCTATGCCCCTCCTGATTATCTTCCTTGTCCTGGCTGTTTACCTCCCCAGTCTCCCTCCTCTTTCGCACACCTGCCCCTTCTGGCCATTGCCCTGGGCTTTTTCACCCACGCACCTCATACTTCCAACCCTACTATTAATTACTTGAATTCATGAATCCTGCATTTCAGGTTTTGGTACTGAGCCACGGTTCCTTTAAGCCGTCCACCTGCTCTTGCAGTCTCAGGAGCAAATGACAGCACTCCTTCTCCCTCGGGGTTAATCACCATGTCTCTACTTCTCTGTATTTTACAATATGGATTAAATGCTCGTTAAAAAAAATCATCAGTTATTTTATTTTTGAGCAAGACTCCATCTCAAAAAAAAATCATAAACTTTGTTAAAACATTATGAGTTGTTTTTTTTTTTTTTTTTTTGGTGATTTTTTTTTTTTTTTTTTTTTTTTTTTGAGACGGAGTCTTGCTCTGTCACCCAGGCTGGAGTGCAGTGGCCGGATCTCAGCTCACTGCAAGCTCCGCCTCCCGGGTTCACGCCATTCTCCTGCCTCAGCCTCCCGAGTAGCTGGGACTACAGGCGCCCGCCACCTCGCCCGGCTATTTTTTTGTATTTTTTAGTAGAGACGGGGTTTCACCGTGTTAGCCGGGATCGTCTCTCGATCTCCTGACCTCGTGATCCGCCCATCTCGGCCTCCCAAAGTGCTGGGATTACAAGCTTGAGCCACCGCGCCCGGCCGATTTTTTTTTTCTTTAGCTCTTCAGCTATCGTCAGTGTTAGTGTATTTTATGTGTGGCCCAAAACAGTTCTTCTAGCGTGGCCCAGGAAGCCAAAAGATTGGATACCCCTGTCTTACACTGTCACCTCGGGACATCTATTAAGCGTAGATGTTGCAAAACAATGAACTTTGTCCTCAAGAAACACAAGTACTTTACTAAAAATGCACATGTAGACCTATGATTTTAATTTAAAACCATCTTCTAGGTATTTAGTGAAGAGCCCTTCCCTCTACCCTTTCTCTTCTCCTTCCACCATTCCAGGGACTAAGTACAGGACTATGTCTAGCTCCAAGAGGTCTAGGGACAAAGGTCTCTCCCAGAAGACAGGTGTTCGTAAAAATGAACAAGAGCACATTTATAAAGGGATTATTTTACTTCCTCTACTTTTAACATACTTTGAGCATTATAACTTATTTTATTATTTAATGCACAGCAATAATAACTAAAATGCGCATATAGAACGAGGGTTAGGCGATCTGAACTAATCTAACTCCTGGGCATAGAACCCTTCTCTCTGCAAAATTCCTCCTCCCCACCACCCACCACTACCCAATGAGCAGTCAGCATACCCTCCAAGACATCAACTTTAACAATTCTGTCCCCAAAATGCAGCGACTTCTATAATATTAAAAAAAACCCAAAACTTGAAGGGTATTACTTTAGTTCTTTTAGCATATTTTGTGCATTTTTAAACATCTAGGAAGATGAGATGTTTCAAATAGGACTGAAGTTTTTCACTATACACACAGTACCATTGAGTAAACAGTGCACATACATAACAAAGGCTATAATTTCAATATGTTTTCTGACTAGGAACATTCTGGCCTAGAACCCTTCCCCTTCCTACCTCTATCAACCCAGGGGACAAGTATAAGCATCTGCAATGCTTAGAAGGGATTTTTAAATTTTAATTTTAATTAATTTATTTTTTTAAGATGAAGTCTCGTTCTGTCGCCCAGGTTGGAGTGCATTAGTGCAAGCTTGACTCACTGCAACCTCCGCCTCCTGGGTTCAGGAGATTCTCCTGCCTCAGCCTCCTGAGTAGCTGGGATTATAGGCACGTGCCACCATACCTGGCTAATTTTTTTTTTTTTTTTTTTGTATTTTTAGTAGAGATGGGGTTTCACCATGTTGGTCAGGCTGGTCTCTAACTCCTGACCTCATGATCCACCTGCCTTGGCCTCCCAAAGTGCTGGGATTACAGGTATGAGCCACTGAGCCCAGCCTGGGATAGAGCCTCGCTCCATCACCCAGGCTGGAGTGCAGCGGTGCAGTCTTGGCTCACTGCAACCTCTGCCTCCCAGGTTCAAGCCATTCTCCTGCCTGAGCCTCTGCAGTAGCTGAGATTACAGGCACCCATCAGTATTCCCAGCTAATTTTTGTATTTTTAGTAGAGACGGGGCTTTGTCATGTTGGCCAGGCTGATCTCAAACTCCTGACCTCAGATGATCCACCCGCCTGGGCCTCCTAAAGTGCTGGGATTACAGGTGTGAGCCACCATGGCTGGCCTTACAAGGAATTTTAACAATTTCACTTCCATAAGTGTTTTTTTTTTTTTTGAGACGGAGTGTCGCTCTGTCACCCAGGCTGGAGTGCAGTGGCCGGATCTCAGCTCACTGCAAGCTCCGCCTCCCGGGTTCACGCCATTCTCCTGCCTCAGCCTCCCGAGTAGCTGGGACTACAGGCGCCTGCCACCTCGCCCGGCTAAGTTTTTGTATTTTTAGTAGAGACGGGGTTTCACTGTGTTAGCCAGGATGGTCTCGATCTCCTGACCTCGTGATCCGCCCGTCTCGGCCTCCCAAAGTGCTGGGATTACAGGCTTGAGCCACCGCGCCCGGCCTCATAAGTGTTTTTAAGAACAGTCTTTCCTATGAATTTTAACGTAAAGTACTCAGTGTATTAGTTTACTAACTCCACTTTTGTCATACGCTGGCAAATTCTTTAACATCTTGAAAGACTAGATGTTGTAAAGCAGGACTCATTTGACCTTTATATACACTAGATACGCAGCAAAGTAAAATTAAACGCACAGACGTGAGGGACAACGGTCAAATGTTGTTCACCAGAAACACTCTTGTATAAAGCCCTTTGAACTTTCTCCTCCTTCCTCCCTGAACCAGCACAAATATAATAATGTGTACTGCTCAGAGAAGTGGTGTGATCAATTTCTTTTTTCTTTTTTTTTTTTTTAGGCGGAGTCTCGCTCTGTCGCCCAGGCTGGAGTGCAGTGGCCAGATCTCAGCTCACTGCAAGCTCCGCCTCCTGGGTTTACGCCATTCTCCTGCCTCAGCCTCCCGAGTAGCTGGGACTACAGGCGCCCGCCACCTCGCCGGGCTAGTTTTTTGTATTTTTAGTAGAGACGGGGTTTCACCGTGTTAGCCAGGATGGTCTCGATCTCCTGACCTCGTGATCCGCCCGTCTCGGCCTCCCAAAGTGCTGGGATTACAGGCTTGAGCCACCGCCCCCGGCCGTGATCAATTTCTAAAAGACAATATTTCATATGAATTTTAACAGAAAGATATCTACAAAATGTATTATTTACTACCTCTACTTTTAACATACTTGGTCCACTTCTAAATATCTAGAAAGAGTAGATGTTTCAAATAAGGACTTAGGCCGGGTGTAGTGGCTCATGTCTGTAATCCCAGCACTTTGGGAGGCTGAGACGGGTGGATCACGAGGCCGGAAGTTCAAGACCAGCCTGATCAACATAGTGAAACCCCATCTCTACTAAAAATACAAAAATTAGCCTGGAGTGGTGGCACGCGCCTGTAGTCCCAGCTACTTGGGAGGTTGAGGCAGGAGAATCGCTTGAACCCGGGAGGTGGAGGTTGCAGTGAGCCGAGATTGTGCCACTGCACTGCAACCTGGGTGACAGAGTGAGACTCCATCTCAAAATAAATAAATAAATAAATAAATAAAATAAAATAAAAAATAAGGACTTAAGTTTTCTCCTATATACACAGTAGTGTTAAATAAATGACACATGTAGCAATGGTTATATCTGAAAGTATCTTCTAAATAGGAACATTCTGGTTTCTTTTCTTTTTTTCTTTTTACATTTTCACTTCCTTGTTAGTGCAATGGAACATTCTGGTTTGAATCCTTCATTTCTTCCAACTCCTCTCCACCACCAATCTGGTGGATATAGGGACATTGTCACTTAGGAGAGACGTTATCATTTCATGTCCAAAAGTCCTTTTCAGAAGACAGCCTTTTCATGAGTTTTAACACAAACTGTACAAAATGTGTTATTTACTAATATTCAGAGACTGGATATTAAAAAATTAAGACTCATTTGTCCAGTATATACACAATACAGACAGTACAACAAAGTTAAGTGAAATGCATGTAACATATAGGGCAATGGGTAAGGAAAATTTTCTTTTTATTTATTTATTTGAGATGGAGTTTCGCTTTTGTTGCCCAGGCTGGAGTGCAATGGCATGATCTCAGCTCACTGCAACTTCTGCCCCCCGGGTTCAAGCAATTTTCCTGTCTCAGCCTCCCAACTACTTGGGAGTAGTTGGGATTACAGGTGCCTCCTACCTCACCCAACTGATTTTTGTATTTTTAGTAGGGATGGGGTTTCGCCATGCTGGCCAGGCTGGTCTTGAACTCCTGACATTGGGTGATCTGCCCCGCCTCAGCCTCCCAAAGTGCTGGGATTACAGGCATGAGCCATGAGCCACTGCACCCGGCTGATAAGCTGAAATTTTCAAGTACACAGTAGCAAAACACATTTCATAATATCTTCCCTCCTATCTCCCTGAACCCAATGAACAACCACAGAGATTATACTGTTCTCAGAGGTGGTTTCACAATTCTGCTTCCAACACAGTATTTTGATTAGTTTTTTAAAGCCACTTACACAAAGTGTTATTCTACTATTTCTTTTTTCTTTTCTTTTTTTTTTGAGATGGAGTTTTGCTCTTGTTGCCCAGGCTGGAGTGCAATGGCACGATCCCTGCTCACGCAACCTCCACCTCCCGGGTTCAAGCCATTCTCCTGCCTCAGCCTCTCAAGTAGCTGGAATTACAGGCATGCACCACCGCCCCTGGCTAATTTTGTATTTAGTAGAGATGGGGTTTCTCCATGTTGGTCAGGCTGGTCTCGAACTCCTGACCTCAGGTGATCCTCCCGCCTCAGCCTCCCAAAGTGCTGGGATTACAGGCATAAGCCACTGCACCCAGCCTACTACTTATACTTTTAAATACATCAAGCGTTTCTAAATATATAGAAAGACTAGATATTTCATATTAGAACTTGCCCACTGTATACACAGCACTGTTAAAATTACACATAATTGTTACAGGTTGGTGCAAAAGTAATTGAGCTTTTGCATTTAATCTGAGGTATCTTCTAAATATGACCATCGTGGGCTTGAACCATACACTCCTCACTTCCTTCTCTCTGTCATCAATGCAGAGGACTAGTACAGGCATGTGTAATGGTTAGAGAGGTTGAACAAACTCATATCCTAAAGCCATTTACAGAGGACAACATTTCCTGTGAATTTCAATACAAACTGTACAAAATGAGCCAATTTTACTAAGACTTGGTCATAGGCTGGCAGCCTTTTTAACATCTAGAGACTAGATGTTGCAAAATTAAGGACTCATTTGTGCATTACATACACTAGATACACAGCAAAACCAAATAAACAAAATGTGCAGAAAAACGGTGTCTGAAAACTTCCAAGTGTGAATGCACTAGTATATTACCTTTTGCAATTCCTTCCCTCCCACCTCCTGCAAACCATTGAACAAGTATAGATGGTACTATCCTGCTCATAGAGGTGGTTTAACAATTTTATTTCCAAAAGATAATATTCCTTATGAATTTCAGCAACAAGATATTTACAAATTGATATTTTACTATCTCTATATTGAATATGCGTTGGGTACTTGTAAACATCTACATAGACTAGGTGTTTCAGGTAAGGATAGTTGTCCTCATAGACATAGCAGTGTTGAATGAGCCTCACATATGAAGCAATAGTTGCAGTTTTTTTCTTTTCTTTTCTTTCTTTCTTTCTTTTTTTTTTTTTTTCTAATATAGAGTCTGGCTCTGTGATGCAGGCTGGATCTCAACTGACTGCAACTTCCGCCTCCTGGGTTCAAGCAACTCTTGTGCCTCAGCCTCCCAAGTAGCTGGGATTACAGGCACGGATCTGCCCACCTTGGCCTCCTAACAACTGGGATTACAGGCATGAGTCACTGTGCCTGACCGGTTTTTTTTTTTTTCTTTCTTTCTTATTAGAAAATATGGGATGCTTCATGAATTTGCATGTCATCCTCGCACTGGGGCCATGCTAATCTTCTCTGTATCATTCCAACTTTAGCGTATATGCTGCCAAAGTGAGCACAATAGTTTTCATTTGACAGTGTCTTCCCAACATGAACATTCTGGCCTAAAACTGTTCCCTTCTACACCAATGCAGTGGGCTATAATGCTCAAATTTTCAGATGACATTCTTTCCTAGGAATTTTTTTTTTTTTTTTTTTGACGGAGTCTCACTCTGTCGCCCAGGCTGGAGTGCAGTGGTGCGATCTCGGCTCACTGCAAGCTCTGCCTCCCTGGTTCATGTAATCCTCCTGCCTCAGCCTCCCAGGTAGCTGGGACTACAGGTGCCCGCCACCATGCCCGGCTAATTTTTTGTATTTTTAGTAGAGACGGGGTTTCACTGTGTTAGCCAGGACGGTCTTGATCTCCTGACCTCGTGATCCACCCGCCTCGGCCTCCCAAAGTGCTGGGATTACCGGCGTGAGCCACCGTGCCCAGCCTTTTCCTAGGAATTTTAAAACAAAATGTACAAAATATATTAGTTTAACTAACTCTACTTTTGCTTTTGTCATACACTGGCAACCTCTCTAACATCTAGAAAGAGCAGCTGTTGTAAATTAGGACTTGTTTATCTTTTGTGTACATTATATACACAGATAAGTAAAACAAAATGCCCAGACAGAAGGGCTAGTGGTTAATCTTGCTTCATTATAAGCGCAGTGGTGCAGAGTTCATTGTACCTCCTTCTCTTCCTTCTTCCCCTGAACCGCGCACAAACATAACATACTACGCAAAAACAACATTTCATACGAATTTTAACAAAAAGATGCCTGTAACCCCAGCACTTTGGCAGGCCGAGGCCTGCGGATTGTTTGAGGTCAGGAGTTCAGGACCAGCCTGGCCAACATGGTGAAACCCCATCTCTACTAAAAATACAAAAATTAGCCGGTTGTGGTGGTACATGCCTGTAATCCCAGCTACTTGGGAGGCTGAGGCAGGAGAATGGCTTGAACCTGGGAGGTGGAGGTTGCAGTGAGCCGAGATTGTGCCACTGCTCTCCAGCCTGGGCAGAGCGAGACTCTGTCTCCAAAAAAAAAGTTTTATAAAATGTGATATTTTACTACCTCTACTTTTAACATATATCAGGCACTTCAGAACATCTAGAAAGACTAGATATTTCAAAAAAGTACTTTGTACTGTCAACTATATATAAAATAGTGAAGAATAAAATGTACACAGAAAACAACGATGATAATATGAAAACATCTTCTCCATATGACCTGCCTGGCATAGAACCTTCTCTTCCTTCTCACAGTCTTCTGCTCCATGTCCTCTAAACCCCTGTACAAACGTGGACGTGTGTTACTCTTGGTGCTTCTACATTTCACAAAGTCATTTCCAGCGGAGGTGGTGGGGTGAGGGTGGGGTAGCTCATGCTTGTAATCCCAGCACTTAGGGAGGCTGAGGTGGGAGGATTGTTTGAGGCCAAGAGTTCTAGGCCAGCCTGGGAAACATAGCAAGACCCTATCTTTACAAAAAAATAAAAAATTTTAAAAAAATTAACTGGTTATGGTGGCATGTGCATGTAATCCCAGCTACTCAGGAGGCTGAGGTGGGAGGATTGCTTGAGTCCAGGAATTTGAGGCTACAGTAAGCTATGATCACATCACTGCATTCCAGTCTAAGTGACAGCAAAATCCTGTCTCAAAAAAAAAGAGAAAAAGAAAAAAAAGTCATTTTCAGGAGACACACCTCTTCTATGATTTTTTAAAAAAACAAATGGATGTTTACAAGATGTGTGATTTTCTAACTCTGTCATAGTTGGCAACCTCTTGACATCTAGAAGGACCAGATGTAACAAATTTTTTTTTTTTTTTTTTTGAGATGGAGTTTCGCTTGTTGGCTAGGCTGGAGTGCAATGGCGCAATCTCGGCTCACTGCAACCTCTGCCTCCTGGGTTCAAGCAATTCTCATACCTCAGCCTCCCGAGTAGCTGGAATTATAGATGCCAACCACCACACCCAGCTAATTTTTGTATTTTTATTACAGACAGTGTTTCACCATGTTGGCCTGGCTGGTCTCAAACTTTTGACCTACCCACCTTGGCCTCCCAAAGTGCTGGGATTACAAGTGTGAGCCACCGTGCCTGGCCACAAATGTTTTCCTTTTTCTTTTTCTTTTTATTACTATTTTTCAGACAGGGTCTCGCTCTGCTGTGTTGCCCAGGCTCTAGTGCAGTGGCACACTCATAGCTCACTGCAACCTCTGCCTCTGAGGCTCAAGCATCCTCCTGCCTCAGCCTCCTGAGTAGCTGGTATCATAGGTGTGCATCACCACACTTGGCTAATTTTTAAATTTTTTGCAGATAAGGGGGTCTTGCTATGTTGCCTAGGCTGGTCATGAACTGCTGAGCTAAAACGATCTTCCCACCTTCACCTCCCAAAGTGCTGGGATTATAGGCATGAGCCACTAACCTGGCCAAATTTTTTCCTTTAAAAGATTGGGGGGCGGCTGGGCGTGGTGGCTCACGCCTGTAATCCCAGCACTTTGGGAGGGTGAGGCGGGTGGATCACGAGGTCAGTATTTTGAGACTATCCTGGCTAACACGGTGAAACCCCGTCTCTACTAAAAACACAAAAAATTAGCAGGCGTGGTGGTGGGCGCCTGCAGTCCCAGCTACTCGGGAGGCTGAGGCAGGGGAATGGTGTGAACCAAGGAGGTGGAGCTTGCAGTGAGCCGAGATCGTGCCACTGCACTCCAGTCTGGGAGAGAGAGCGAGACTCCATCTCAAAAAAAAAAAAAAAAAAAGTTGGGGGGCAAGTCGAGATTAGCTTTTAGCTTTTTCATATTATATACACAGGCCTTCAGTGTATTATGCACATAGCCAGTAAATCTTTCCAAAGGGTGGTAGGCATTTCCAGTTGGCCAAATGTGGTCTCTTATTCTACGACTTCTCTCTACCTTATTAAAGTCTGGTAGACTTGTCGGATGGCTGTTGACTCATCCATCTGTGGTTGTCCTGGGCTTCCTCATCTCCTGGCTGGTTCAGGCCTAGGGAGGTCTTGTCCAATTGGGACAGAGCGGGCACCGGAGGATCCAGATCTGTGCGGCCCCATGGCCTACAGAGGTGACCAAGCCTGTGTCAATAGACCCGCTTTTTCACCCGGCCACACCTGTGCCACTCAAGGACATGTATCCTAGCAGCTTGCAGGGGGTTCACCTGGGCCTGGCAGGACTGGGCCGGGAGACCGGGTGGCTGGTATGGTCCAGGCTGGGAGAGGCTGCCACTGCCATCAAGTCACCCAGGTGGGGAGGGGAGGGAGGTTCCCTGCTGCTTGGGCCTGGCTGGTGGGCAGCCACAGCAAGAGCTCTGTGCGTCTACAGCGCAGAGGCTGCAGCCTGTCCTGGGGATCCCCAGTTCATCTGCCAACCTGGAAGAGCTGGCCTCGTTCTGCTTCTCACCCAGCTTTCTGCTGGAACTTAAAATCAGTTTTTGTTTTGTTTCGTTTTTTTGGAGACAGGGTCTTGCTCTGTCACTTAAGCTAGTCTTGAACTCCTGGGTGACTGTGCCCAGCCAGAATCAGTTTTAATGAAACAATGTGCAAGTCCTTAGATTACATAGTCTGAGTGACCTTTGGGTTCAGGCGTTCATGGCGCCAAGTTCCATCACTTAGAACTTACTGGACACCATGCTCTGTTCTGCTGCATTTGGAGCTTCTCTGGGCCTCTCTTCCATTTGTTTCCTGCTGGCTCCCAGACAGACCCAGAGGAAGCATTTCCAGAATGACCTCAGAAATGATTGCGGGGATCCTTTTCACCCAGGGATCTAGTTATATAATGATTCTCCTGGGAGGAAGGGTTTGGGAAGGTCTAACAATGAGGGGGTCCTGAGTCAAAGAAGGGTCCCTTCTTCACCTACCCACTTACATCATCATTTATATTGTTATTTAATATTAGTTTTTATTTTAGAGACAGGTTCTTGCTCTGTCACCCAGGCTGGAGTGCAGTGGCACAATCATAGCTCACTGCTGTCTTGAATTCCTGGGTTCAGGTGATCTCCTGCCTCAGTCTTCCTATAGCTGGGACTATAGGCATGTACCACCACACCTGGCTAATATTTTATTTTAATGTTTTGTAGACATGGGGTCTCACTGTATTGCCTAGGCTGGTCTTGAACTCCAGGGCTTTAAATGATCCTCACATGTCAGCCTCCCAAAGTGCTGGGATTATAGGCATGAACCACTATGCCCAGCTGTATTGTTGTTTTAAAATTACTTTGACCAAACGTTGGTCAAAGTAGAACTTTGGACGTTCTACTGAAATTATGAAAGCTGTTCTGTGGTCACCAGGGATCAATACAGACAAAGCTTTCCTGGTAAGTAACTCTTCTCACCAAAAGCCTCATGCTCCCACCTCAATCTTTTTTTTTTTTTTGGAGACGGAGTCTCACTCTATTGCCCAGGCTGGAGTGCAATGGTGCGATCTGGGCTCACTCCGCCTCCCGGGTTCCAGTGATTCTCCTGCCTCAGCCTCCCAAGTAACTGGGACTACAGGCACCCACCACCACGCCCGGCTAATTTTTTGTATTTTTAGTAGAGACGGGGTTTCACTGTGTTAGCCAGGGTGGTCTCGATCTCCTGATCTCATTATCCCCTCGCCTCAGCCTCCCAAAGTGCTGGGATTACAGGCGTGAGCCGCGGCACCTGGTCTTTTTTTTTTTTTTTCTTTTGAGACGGAGTTTCACTCTTGTCACCCAGGTTGGAGTGCAGTGGCACCATCTTGGCTCACTGCAACCTCTGCCTCCTGGGTTCAAGTGATTCTCCTGCCTCAGGCTCCCGTAGCTGGGATTACAGGCGCCCACCACGCCCGGGCAATTTTTTATATCTTTAGTAGAGGCGAGGTTTCACCATGTTGGCCAGGCTGGTCTCAAAATACTGACCTCGTGATCTGCCCGCCTCGGCTTCCCAGAGTGCTGCGATTACATACACCCGGCCATTCCCACCCCAATCTTGTTGAAATTGTGGAGTATATAATTCCAGAAACTTGAAAAAGCTTTTAGAGCTCGTTTGGAGCAGTGCGTCTCATGTTGTACATCACCCTGAGAGCTTGTGAAATTGCAGGTTCTGATTCAGCATGGTGTTGGAGGGTGAGGGGAGGGACTGTACTTCTTTGTTTTTTGTTTTGTTTTGTTTTGTTTTTTTTGAGACAGGGTCTCACTTTGTTGCCTGGGCTGGAGTGCAGTGGTGCAAACAAGGCTCACTGCAGCCTTGACCTCCTGGGCTCAAGCCATCTGTCCACCTCAGTCTTCTGAGTAACTGGGACTTCAGGCACACACCACTACACCCAGCTAATTTTTGTATTTTTTTGTAGAGATAGGATTTTGCCATGTTGTCCAGGCTAGTCTTGAACTCCTGGGCTCAAGCGATCCACCCACCTTGGCCTCCCAAAGTGCTGGGATTACAGATGTGAGCCACCATGCCTGGCTGCTTCTGTATTTTTATTTTTAAAAATATTTATTTATTTGAGATGGAGTCTTGCTCTGTTGCTCAGACTGGAGTGCAGTGGCGTGATCTTGGCTCACTGTAACCTCTGCCTCCCACGTTGAAGAGATTCTGCTGCCTCAGCCTCCCGAGTAGCTGGGATTACAGGGGCCTGCCACCACGACTGGCTAATTTTTTTTTTTTTTTTTGTATTTTTAGTAGCGATGGGGTTTCACCATGCTGGCCAGGCTGGTGTTGAACTCCTGACCTCACGTGACCCACCCACCTTGGCATCCCAAAGTGCTGGGATTACAGGTGTGAGCCACCGCATCTGGTTCTGTATTTTTAATAAGCTCCCAGGTGAGGTCAGTGTTGGCTAGTGGACTGCATTTTGAGTATCATAGATCTGGTTCATGCCCTGGCTGGGCGTGGTGACTCATGCCTGTAATCCTAGCACTTTGGGAGGCTGAGGTGGGTGGATTACCTGAGGTCAGGAGTTCGAGACCAGCCTGGCCAACATGGTGAAACCCTGTCTCCTGTCTCTACTAAAAGAAAACAAAAAACAAAAAACAAAAAAAACTAGTCTGGCGTGGTGGCATGTGCCTGTAATCCCAGCTACTTGGGAGGCTAAGTCTCTTGAACCTGGGAGGTGGAGGGTGCAGTGAGCCGAGATCGTTCCATTGCACTCCAGCCTGGGCAACAAGAGCGAAACTCCGTCTCAAAAAAAAAAAAAGGTCTAGTTCATGTCTTACCAGCCATTTATAGATGTTAGACTGAGGCCTGAGACAGGAAACTCATGTCCCAAACTCCAGACTTTCCACAATATATATAGAAAATCTGAGGCCAAAAGAGGGAAGTATTGGTGAAGATCACATAGCAAAATGGGGTTTGAGACTAGAAACAAAAGCGCAGATGACGCGTAGATTCCCATATCAATTTCAACACCAAATACAACATCTAAGAAGACCCGTTGATCTGTGCCCAGCCCTGAGTTGCTTCTGTGGCCTGTCCAGGAATCATCTTGGAGCTTTCACTCCAAGCCCAGGCTATAGGATGGATTCTACATAGCCTTCAGGCTATAGGAAGAAAAAACCTGAAAGTCTTCCCCAGGGCCAGAACTCTGAGAGGGAGTGTCCTGTGCAGACTCCTACTATCAGGGAATGCGCTGGCAATCCCTGAGCAGCAAGACACAGCCCCCTCTACACAGACATTTATTTAAAGGTGTAAGAGCAAGTGTGTGTGAGGTGCCCCTGTAGACATGGGTGGGGTGTTTGTGTGCGAGGAGCCGACTATGGAGCCTGTGAAGGGTGTGGACTTGGGGTCATTGTATTTGAGCATGACCTTGTCGTTTTTGCATGTGTGTGCGTATGTGAAAGTCGGTGAGTGGCGTGTGTCTCTGTGCAGGTGTCTGTGTATGTGCATGTTTGCATGCCTGTTTTCTGTGTGTGGGAGGCATGAGGAATGGATGTGTGGCAGATTCCAAACCTATCAGGCCAGAAGGACAGAGGAGGCCGAGTGAGCCAGGGACAGGGACGCTGGGTGGCGTCGGTAGCATCCTCATGGGGGATAGTGTTGGTTGAAAGGACTGCTTTTTCTTTTGTTTCTTGACACAGGGTCTCACTATGTGGCCCAGGCTGGTCTCAAACTCCTGTGTTCAAGTGATCCTCCTGCCTTGGGCTCCCAAAGTGCTAGGATTACAGGCATGAGCCAACACACCCAGCGGAAAGGACAGCTTTTATCTGGAGCAGTAGCCCTTCCTTTGGAACACAGTCTTTTGTATTCCTACAACCCTGCCCTCCCGTGCTCAGCCTGCTCCAGGGGAAATGCAAAGCCTCAGGAAGAACTGAAGAAGTCCTGCGGGGAGGCACTGCCTTGCCACCGGCAGCCTGGCCCAGGAAGAGGCAGGAGGGGTCATCGCTGGTGACTCTGTTCCTCCTCATGGTCAGAGAGCATCTCCTGAGCCCCCACAGAACATACTGGTTTCTGGCTAGCAACCCCTCTGGAGACCTCTCCCACTGGCCCACAGAGTGTCTTCAGATACTTTTCTGTGCACGTGAAGTTATTCAGAAAAAGTACAACCACATACCCTACCTGATAATTATAAGGACTTTAATAAATAATTTTAAAAAATCCTTTATGGTGGTGTCCATCTGTGGCCCCTGTTTTGAGCCCCTGCGGGGGTGCCCTGATTGCCCTTTGTTCTGCCCCACACTCAGACTTTTCACCAGAAGAACCCCAGTTCCCTTGCTGGCTTGAGTCACCACAGCAGGAGCCACAGGTTCTAGACTGGCCTTGGGCTCCTGTTAGCCGCTTGCAGGGATGGGGAACAGCAGCAAATGTGATGGCGAGTGCCTGGGTGTGTCCTGCACTGTGCCAGGGCCTGGGGTAGATAAAAGTACTCAATGTGGAGGTTCTAGGGGTTTAGAGTGGAGGGAGATTGCTTCTGGCTGGGGAACTGGGAAAGGTGCATGGAGGAGCTGGTGTGTGAGCAGGGCCTGGAAGGAAGAGGGGGAGTTTCAGCATCATCATCCGTACTTCATGGCCATAGTGTCTAGAAGGGCTGGGCACAGTTGTCTTTCCCATTCACACCTGTGAGCACAGGTCCCAGATGGTGAAGTGACTCAGCCAGGGCCACATGGATCTCCTCTGTCAGCTTTGCCTTTCAGATAGGTGGCCTATGTTTTTTTTCCCATCAATTTCCAATCAGCCCTGCCTCTCTGGCTGCCTGTGCTGGATCCACCCTGTCCTGTTCAGGGGGGTGAGGACCAGGCACCAGCACCAGCCAGGGCTGAGGCATGAGGGCCTGAACATATCCCACCACAGATTCCAAATATATATCCTCCTCCCGCCACTCCCAAGACCTGACATGCCCATGGGTGAGTCATATTTGACTTTATCTATCCATCTCCCTTAAGCCAAAGACCCAAGAGTCATCCTTGGGCTCTCTCTCCCTCACCTCCCGTGCTTCCCAGTTGATCTCCAGAACATGTTTGGAATGGTAATGTTCCATGAAAGGGTTGTATATGCAAAGCAACCGCTAAATGCTGAAGGAGCTCTGAAACCAAAGAGGGAGGCAGACAAATCTAGTTTTTCTGTATAATGTGACTTATTGGGGAAACTTAGCAGAAACGTGGTCTTGGGCAGCTGGCAAGACAGGCAGATTTTTGCACCACAGCCACCTTGACCCAGGGCTTACATCTTGGGGGAAAAAGCGTGCATGCTGTGGGAGGAATGTGTAGGTGCTTCTGGGGGCATCACAGTACATGATTTCTGTGATAGCATTCAGGTGGTTTTTTTTTTTTTTTGGAAGAGGTGAAACTTACAATGAATAGATGTTTTTACAGAAAGAGTAATATATCAACTAAACATTTTAGAGGCATTCCTGGACTTGGGATTAGTCAGGAGTCACATGGTGGATTGACGTTTAAAATAAAGCCACTCTTGTCCCCACAAGTAATAATAATGATAGTAACTATAAACACTCATTCACTTGTGTATTCCTCACAGTGATGCTATGAAGTTGGTGTCCAAGAACCATAGCCAGGGAGGAGCAAAGTGGGGATTCAGCCGCAGTCATCTCCTCACCCCCTGGCTTTCTCCATCTGCATGGCCACCATCATCAGTGCTCTCTTGGGCCACACCCAAAGCCCCTCAATGGACTGCATGACTCATCTCACTCATCCAGAACATTCCCCACAGACCAATCAGTGAGATCCTTCTAAAACAAGCAGCCACTCATCTCTCCTTTGCTTAAAACCCTTCAGAGGCTCCCTAGTGCCCTCAGCCTTGAGTCCAATCTTCTCCGTATAGCACACATAACTTCATGTAACTCCACATCACCCATGTAATTCCACGTAACTTCAGCAGGCCTTGGGAGATCTGCCCACTGACAGAGAGAAGCAGGTGCCAGCCTCCTCCCATGAGGAAGAGGTAATGTTCAATGCAGGTAAGTTCAACTGTGTCCAATGGGGCCCTCAACTGCCTTGGGGTCCCCTGTTCCCTGTGTGCCTTCAGTCTCGATGATCAACCATTATGTGCTGAGAGCAGAAGTAGCCACGCTAGGAGATGTTGCGAAACAGGGCAATTATGAAAGAATATACTGCATCTGCCACAGGCCTATGAGCAGCTTGAAGGTGGGAACGGTGATTTTGGGCTGTCTAAGCACAATGACAAATGTTACTAAATTCAATTGCAACTGCCAGAAGAGTACAGAACGGGCATCCAGCCTGGGATGGCAGGAACACCTGGGCTGAGTCTAGAAAAACGAGTGAAAAGTTTATTAAGGAGGAAAAGGGCAGATGTTATCAGAAGGAGCAGCACGGGTCAAAGCTAGAAGACATCAAAGAACGAGGTAGCACAATCAAGGTCAAGATGTTCCCAGGCAGGAGAGGGGCAAATGTCCCACCAGCCTGATGAGGCTTTCTGTCTTTCTTTTATTGAGATGGAGCCTCCTTCTGCCACCCAGGCTGGAGTGCAGTGGCATGATCTTGGCTCATTGCAATATCCGCCTCCCCAGCTCAAGTGATTCTGATGCCTCAGCCTCCAGAATAGCTGGGATTACAGGTGTCCGCCACCACGCCTGGCTCATTTTTGTATTTTTAGTAGAGATGGGTTTCACCATGTTGGCCAGGCTGGTGTCGAACTCCTGACCTCAGGCGATCTGCCCACCTTGGCCTCCCAAAGTGTTGGGATTACAGGCGTGAGCCACCATCCCTGGCCTTTTTTTTTTTTTTTTAATAAGGGTCTTGCTCTGTCACCCAGGCTGGAGAGCAGTGGCGCAATCATGGCTCACTGAGGGGATTCAGACAAACCCCAGGCCTGAGTCAGCTTGCAGAGTGTGGGGAGCAGGGAGAGGGGTGCAGTCATTAACTTCAAAGTCAAGACTTGAGGCTTTACTGGGGAGAGGTTCTTTGTGCTCAATATTAAGGATTTTTTTTTAAAAAAGTTTTATTTTAAAATGTTTATTTATTTAGAGATTGGGTTAGAAGACTGGCTAATTTTTGTTTTTTGGTAGAGACGGGGTTTTGCTGTGTTGCCAGGCTGGGCTTGAACTCCTGGGCCCAAGTGATCCCCCTGCTTCCCAAAGTGTTGGGATTACAGAAGTGAGCCACTGCACCTGGCCAATAGTTAGGATTTGCGCTCTGTCCTCCTAACCACAATTTGGAGAAACAGAAACCAGTATACAAATTCACAACATTTAATTCCTCCAAATAGTTCTGTTTAAATCATGCTAATGTTGACTAAAGAAACATCAAGCTTTTAAAGAATTAAAGATAGTGTTATTCAGAAGTCTTACTGAGGGCTAGAAACCAAAGCCTACAGCCTGGGAGCGGCCTGTTAGAGGTGTCCTATCAGACTGCTCCAGAAGTTCTTCAGCCCACTGCTCATACACAGGTGGCAGAGGTTCAGTATGTGTAAAATCACATCCAGGCCAGGCACAGTAGCCCACGCCTGTAATCCCAGCACTTTGGGAAGTCGAGGCAGGTGGATCACCTGAGGTCAGGAGTTTGAGACCAGCCTGGCCAACATGGCAAAACTCCATTTCTACTAAAAATACAAAAAATTAGCTGGGCATGGTGGTGCACTCCTGTAGTCCCAGCTACTCTTGAGGCTGAGGCAGGAGAATTGCTTGAACCCGGAAGGTGGAAGTTGCAGTGAGCCGAGATTGCGCCATTGTACTCCAGCCTGGGTGACAGAGCAAGACTGTCAAAAAAAAAAAAAAAAAAAAAAATCACATCCAATGTGTTCAGATGTTACACTAAAGCAGAATACCCTCAAAGTTTGGATATAAGAGTATATCCGGTTGGCTAGGTGCAGTGGCTCGCTCCTGTAACCCCAACACTTTGGGAGGCTGAGGTGGGCGGATCATGAGGTCAGGAGATCGAGACCATCCTGGCTAATGGTGAAACCCCATCTCTACTAAAAATACAAAAAATTAGCCGGGTATGGTGGCATGTGCCTGTAGTCCCAGCTACTTGGGAGGCTGAGGCAGGAGAATTGCTTGAACCCGGGAGCAGAGGTTGCAGTAAGCCAAGATTGTGCCACTAAACTCCAGCCTAGTGACAGAGCAAGACTCCGTCTCAAAAAAAAAAAAAAAAAAAAAAGTACATCTGGTTATAGCTTATAGAAGCATAACCACTAACCTTATTGGATATTATCTTATGTATAGGAAAAGGCAACACAAGGATCATTTACCTTTAATAAAATGATTTTTGAGAATGGGTCTTACTATGTTGCCCAGGCTGATCTCTAACTCCTGGTCCCACAATTCTCCTGGCTTGGCCTCCCAAAGTGTTGGGATTATAGGCATGAGCTACAGCACCTGGCTTCATTTATCTTTTAAGGAATGTAGTAACTCAGGTGAGAGATGTGGGAGGCTGTGTGCTGTGTCCTCTTCTGACTTCAAGACATTCTTCCCAAGAGCTGTATTTTATCACAGAGTCAGGGGTTCAAGCAGAAATGAGCAAATACGGCCTCTTAGCACTTGCTGCTTTGTCTCACACTAAGCACCTGAAAGAGCCATAAAAGTAAGAACAAACTTTAACTTCAAACTGGAAGCTGTTCTCCTACCTTAATCTAAGCCATGGTGTCTGGCCCACTTCCAGGCGCAGGGCTAGTTCCTTGCTTTTGTGAGTTTCAACTTTAGTAAACCCTTTCTTCAGTAAACCCTTTTACATAACTCCATGTAACCTTAAATGAAGAGTCTTGCGGATGTTTTAATTATTAAAAAAGATGGCCAGGTGTGGTGCCTCACACCTGTAATCCCAACACTTTGGGAGGCCAAGGCAGGCGGATCACGTGAGGTCAGGTGTTTGAGATCAGCCTGACCAACATGGTGAAACCCTGTCTCTACTAAAAATACAAAAATTAGCTGGGCGTAGTGGTGTGTGCTGGTAATCCCAGCTACTTGGGAGGCTGAGGCAGGAGAATCTCTTGAACCTGGGAGGCGGAGACTGCAGAGTCGAGATTGTATCACTGCACTCCAGCCTGGGTGACAGAATGAAACTCCATCTTTGAAGGAGGTCCTAGAAAACTGAAAGAACACTTTTTTTTTGTTGTTGAGATGGAGTCTCGCTCTGTCCCCCAGGCTGGAATGGAATGGCGTGATCTCAGCTCACTGAAACCTCCGCCTTCTGGGTTCTAGCAATTCTCCTGCTTCAGCCTCCTGAGTAGCTGGGATTATAGGTGCCCAACACCACACCTGGCTAATTTTTGTATTTTTAGCAAGATGGGGTTTCACCATATTGGTCAGGCTGGTCCTCAACTCCTGACCTCAGGTGATCCACCCACTTCGACCTCCCAAAGTGCTGGGATTACAGTAATGAGCCACCGCGCCCAGCTAGGAGCACTGTTTTTAGGGGGAAAATCTTCTCATTCTATCTCTGTTATTCAGTTCATTCCCAGTTACTGCTTAGGTCTTAAATTAGGTAACCTTTCTTTGGGAATCCTTCTCTACCTTCTCTGACTACCCAGAGACAGAGTTAGGTGCCCTTTTTTTTTTTTTTTTTTTTTTTTGAGACGGAGTCTCACTCTGTCGCCCAGGCTGGAGTGCAGTGGCCGGATCTCAGCTCACTGCAAGCTCCGCCTCCCGGGTTCACGCCATTCTCCTGCCTCAGCCTCCCGAGTAGCTGGGACTACAGGCGCCCGCCACCTCGCCCGGCTAGTTTTTTGTAGTTTTAGTAAAGACGGGGTTTCACTGTGTTCACCAGGATGGTCTCGATCTCCTGACCTCGTGATCCACCCGTCTCGGCCTCCCAAAGTGCTGGGATTACAGGCTTGAGCCACCGCGCCCGGCCTTAGGTGCCTTTTTGATGGGCTTCTTAACACAGTTCTTATTATAATATGTTTCATACTTTATAATGATAATTCCCCATTTTTTTTCTTGTCTGTTCTCTCTGTAAAGGCTGTGAGGGCAGAGACAGATCCCACCTCCAATATTTTCTGTGCACCTAGAACCTAGCATAGCACATCACATATATATTATAGAATGATATTCTGCTTATGGATTTCATCAGTTTCATGCAGGATTTTTCTTGGACACTCTGCCAGCCAGAGACCTCCGGTGGCTTGGGCCTGGGCCTTACTTGGACCTGGGCTCGCTTTTGGAGATGCCCAGTCTACTCAGCTCACCAGGCCACACCAGGCTTGCACTCCAGCACAATCCCATGGCCGCTGCAGCTGTGTGCTCAGCTCCTGGCAGAAGTGGGTGTGTGAGCCATTGAGTGTGGGATCTTGCTGGCTGCTTCAAGTGCTGGCACAGGAGTGGGCTCCATGTGGGGCTTTCGGCTAGACCAGGTGTGTTGCACTGAGAGGAACACAGTGGCGCCCAAGCAGGGGTGCCTGAGACTACAAAGCACCAGAGGGGGTGTAATAGCATGCTCACAGTTCTTTTAGTCTGGCCGTCTGCAGCCTGACAGGTGGTAGTATGTTAATAGCTCTGTCAGTCCTGTCACCCTGCTATGGCCAGCATCTCTGGGGCTGGCTCTGCCCTGCCACTGCTTCCCCTCATGTGGGGCAGCTGCCCTCTGCCAGCAGAGGGTGGAGGGCCATGGAATTGCATCCTTCTTTATACCCATGTTCAGTGGGTCCTAAGTTCTTGTCCCGCATCCAAGAAGAATGAGGTTATGCTGACAGTTGAAGGGTGAGGAGGGTGGAGAAGAATTTTATTGAGTGATGAAACAGCTATCAATGGAGAGGGGATGTGAGGGTGGTCCTCCACCCAAAGTCTACCAGTCTCTTTCTAAGTGTGACTGGGTCCGGAGCTTTTATGGGCTCAGAATGGGGAGTGTGTGCTGATGTCTTGTGATTATGCAAAAAAGGCTAAAACAATGGTACCACTCAAGGGTGGGCATGACAGTGTATATAAAACCAACTGGGGAAGGGTAGGTGTATGTAAAATAAGTGAAGGGTGGGGATCCATCAGAGGAAAGCATGCCAAACAGGAAGAGAGGGTCTCAATCCAGTCTGTGGATTTACCTGGGACTTGTAGCTTGACTTTCAAGCTTTAAACTGTCTTTGGTTTGAAGGTCGGGTTTTCACTGGGGACCTGCTCACATCTGCCTAGGGATTTGTCTGCCTCCTGCTGCTATCAAGTTTATCAAATATTTGTTGATGCCCTCACCAGGCTGCCCATTTCACTGTGAGACAGTGTGGGGTGTGACAGTGCTTTTCCTTATGGTGAGATAAACTCTATCTGTGTACCTTCTATTCATCTGATCATTAGAGCTAGAAGAAAAAAATAAACAAAACCCTGCCTATTTGAATACAGGTGTTAGTGTTTTAATAATCTCTTCTTTAGCCCACAGCATGAGAAACAACTGAGGACCTGGGGCTGTCTGGTCTGTAGCCCCTGCCCTCCTAATCTCTCTTCTCTGGCTAACAAAACATTGAAATGTTGTGATAAGAATTTAGAACCACACTGCTGCTGCTTGTTTGGTTTACAAAAATAAAATAAAATTAAAAAATATAAAAAAGAATTTAGCACCAAAGGAGATGTCTGACCTAGGCAAGTAGAGTGAGATGATCACTTTATCCTTTTATTAATACAACTCAAGCACATATTGGTGTGTTGATGATAATGGCCTGTGGCCAGCAGTAGCATATGAAAAAGGAATCCTGCCTTGACATGGTGGCTCATGCCTGTAATCCCAGCACTTTGGGAGGCCAAGGCAGGCGGATCATGAGGTCAGGAGATTGAGACCATCCTGGCCAACATGGTGAAACCCCGTCTCTACTAAAAGTACAAAAATTAGCTGGGCGTGGTGGTGCGCACCTGTAGTCCCAGCTACTGGGTGATAGAGCGAGATTCTGTCTCAAAAAAAAAAAAAAAAAAAAAAAAAAGAAAAGAAAAAGGAATCCTGAGTCAGAGTTACTTTACCTCTAACTTCAAACTAAGGGCTGGACGTGGTGGCTCATGCCTGTAATTCTAGCACTAGCACTTTGGGAGGCTGAGGTGGGTGGATTGCTTGAGGTTAGGAGTTTGAGACCAACCGGACCAACATGATGAAACCCTGTCTCTACTAAAAATACAAAAATTAGCTGGGTGTGGTGGTGGCGGGCGCCTGTAATCCCAGCTACTTGGGAGGCTGAGGCATGAGAATCACATGAACCTTGGAGGCGGAGGTTGCAGTGAGCTGAGATCACACCAAACTGCACTCCAGCCTGGGCGACAAAGCGAGATGCTGTCTCAAAAACAAACAACAACAAAAACAAAAAACAAAAACCGAAGAGTGCATAGTTTATTTTATTTATTAACCTTTTTGAGAGTGTGGCAATTTTCATATAATTTTTAAAAAGTGGCTGGGCGCGGTGGCTCATGCCTGTAATCTCAGCACTTTGGGAGACTGAGGCGGGAGGATCATGAGGTCAGGAGATCAAGACCATCCTGGCTAACACAGCGAAACGCCGTCTCTACTAAAAATACAAAAAAAATCAGCTGGATGTGGTGGTGGGCGCCTGTAGTCCCAGCAACTCAGGAGGCTGAGGCAGGAGAATGGCGTGAACCTGGAAGGTGGAGCTTGCAGTGAGCTGAGATCGCACCACTGCACTCCAGCCTGGGCAGCAAAGCAAACTTTTGTCTCAAAAAAAAAAAAAAAAAAAAAAGTATATGTGGTGTTGAGGCGTTTTAGGCACTATTGTGATTACAGAAAACGCCATTTTATGCAAAACCTTTGAGAATTCACGTTGACTAGAATTCCACATTCCATTCCATTCAGCTATGGCTTGTCTTTGGTAGGACAATTACTATTTAGCACTTGGCAAAATTCTTTGTGTAATTTGACTGGATTTATTGGTGAAAAGAAGAAAAATTGCAAGTGACACTAAATTCTTCTCAGAGACCTGGACCTTCTTGTTTTTCCAGTATTTTAGAAAACGCTGGAGCAGGACAAAGAATGGTGTTTGGAATTAGACACAGTTGGCTTTGAATCTGTTTTCTACCACTAGGTAATTGTATGACAATGGAGAGGTGATTACTGCACTGAAAATCAGTTTCCTGAAGCGAAAAAGGGAATCAAGTTATGTCACAGAGTCTGGCGTGAGCAGCGTGCAGTCAACACCAGCTCTTCACGGGTTGTGGTTTCCTCCAGTTGCTGGATGTGCAGAGTTCATCCTCCACTGACCGGCGCTCCGGTCGACAATGAGGTCTGATAAGTCCTGCCGCTGAAACTGTTATTGAATGTGCTAGATCTCCAATGACTTCTGTGTTTAAAATAGGAAGTAAGGAAGAGATAGATGCAAGATCCCTCTGAACCTTGAGATGTGGTAGTTTAGGAGCGTTTTCTCAGCTTGGACATCTTGTGCAGGGTGGTTATGTGCATGTGTATGTGTGCGTGTGTATAACAGGCACACCTGTATAGAAGGTAACAGGACCCTTGAAGTGAACGAGGGCGTGAGTGTGTACCTGTGGTTGCATGGGGAGGGCGGCCCCGGACCAGGAGATGTTTTCGGACGCAGCCCCTGCTCCTACCAACAGTTCTCAGGGCCCTCTAGTGTTCCGTGAGCTTATTGCAAGGTGTTACCGAGGTCGCTTCGGCTGGTGGTAGCATCTCTAGGCAGCGGCCGCCATCTCGTGGTAGAAGTCTCAGGATGCGTCCTGCAGAATGCTGGCTGCAAGGGCTGAGGCTTTTACCCCGGCTTCTCAGCACACCAGATTCTGCTTTTCAAAGAGAATTAGGTGATTGCCCCAGAAAGCAATTTAAAAAATGTTTAAACTGAACAAAGGTAGATGTATTCTGGAGTAAAATGTATGTCATATTTATTTATTTGTTTATTTTTATTTTTTTTGAGACGGAGTTTTGCTTTTGTCCCTCAGGCTGGAGTGCAATGGCAAGATCTCAGCTCAATGCAACCTCCGCCTCCTGGGTTCAAACGATTCTCCTGCCTCAGCCTTTCGAGTAGCTGGGATTACAGGCGCCCGCCCTCACACCCGGCTAATATTTTTGTATTTTTTAGTAGAGACGGGGTTTTACTATGTTGGCCAGGCTAGTCTCAAACTCCTGACCTCTGATCCACCTGCCTCGGCCTCCCAAAGCGCTAGAATTACAGGCATGAGCCACCGTGCCCGGCCCTGTCATATTTATTTTTAACTTTATAGAAACTTTACACAATGCCAAACTACTTAAGGTCATCTATCCAAGCCCTTGATAAACCCATTCACTCTCCTCTACATTGTTTACTTAGGGGAAAATATCCAGATCTTTATAATATAGACTTGTATACTTACTGAACCAAAAAAGGTCCAAATCCACTCTCCTGTTTACATTTTTAAATTTAGAAATTCTAACACGGGTATATGTTAATTGGAAAGGGCATAAGATAAAATGAAAAGAAGAAAACATTTTTCTCCTCACATCCTCTCTCTCCAAAGGGAACTAATATAAATGGTTCCTTCTATATATTTTTTTAAATTTATTTTTATTATTTAGTTTTTTGAGATGGAGTCTCCCTCTGTCGCCCAGGCTGGAGTGCAGGGGTGCAATCTCGGCTCACTGCAACCTCTGCCTCCTGGGTTCAAGTGATCATCCTACCTCAGCTTCCTTCCTACCTCAGCTTCCTGAGTAGCTGGGATTACAGGCCCATGCAACCATGCCCAGCTAATTTTTGTATTTTAGTAGAGACAGGGTTTCACCATGTTGGTCAGGCTGGTCTCAAATTCCTGACCTCAGGTGATCCACCCACCTTAGCCTCCCAAAGTGCTGGGGTTACAGGTGTGAGCCACTGCGCCTGGCCTTAAATGTTTAATTTAGATGTTTAATCAGGCCGGGCACGGTGCACCTGTAATCCCAGCACTTAGAGAGGCCGAGGCCAGTGGATCACTTGAAATCAGGAGTTTGAGATCAGTCTGACCAACATGGCAAAACTCCATCTCTACTAAAAATTCAAAAATTATCCGGGTGTAGTGAGTGGCACATGCCTGTAGTCCCAGCTACTTGGGAGGCTGAGGTAGGAGAATTGCTTGAACCCGGGAGGCGGAGATTTCACCACTGCACTCCAGCCTGGGTGAGAGTGAGATTCTGTTTCTTTTTTGTCAGGTGTTTTTTTGTGTGTTTGTTTTTGTTTTTAAAAAATTTTTAATAGGCTTTTTAAGAACAGTTTTAGATTTACAGAATAATTGAGAAGATAGTACATTAGCAGAGAGATCCCACATACTACACATGTGGCTTCCCCTCTTATTAACATCTTACCTTAGTGTGTTACATTGCTATATTTGTTATATATAGATATAGAAATATATATAGAATATCTATAATATATAATATATAATATATATAATATATAACATATATAATATATATTATATATAATATATATAAAATATATATTATATATATTATATATATTACATATATAATATATAATATATAGATATAAAATATATAATATATAATATATTATAGATATAAAATATATAATATAATATATAATATATAATATATAATATATAATATAATAATATATAATATATAATATATAATATATAATATAATAATATATAATATATAATATATATTATATATATTAAAAAATATATATTTTGAGATGGAGTCTTGTTGCGACGCCCAGGCTAGAGTGCAATGGCATGATCTCGGCTCACTGCAACCTCTGCTTCCTGGGTTCAAGTGATTCTCCTGCCTCATCCTTCAGAGTAGCTGGGATTACAGGCGCCCGCCACCATGCCTGACTAATTTTTGTATTTTTAGTAGAGATGGGATTTCACCTTGTTGGCCAGGCTGGTGTAGAACTTCTGACCTCAGGAGATCCACCCACTTAGGCCTTCCAAAGTGCTGGGATTACAGGTGTGAGTCACTGTGCCCAGCCACACCTTTGCTTTCTGATGGTTCAACATATGAACTTAGTTTCATGAACAAAATTATTAGAAATGTTCTATAAAATTATGCACAGGATATGTGTAGACAGTGTATATGAAACATAAGTGCTAAGACTTGGGTCTCATCCAAAAGATATCATACTATGTATATGCAAATATTCCAAAATCTGAAAATATTCAAAATCTAAAAGACTTCTTCATATTTTTTGTTCTTATTTTTATTTTTATAGATTTAGGAGGTACAAGTGCAGTTTTGTTACATGAATATCTCACATAGTAATGAAGCCTGGGCTTTTAGTGTACTCATCATCTGAATACTGTACATTGTACCCAATAGAAACAGTCTCATTCGTCACCCTCCTCTCATTCTCTCACCTTTTGGAGTCTCCACTATCTATTATTTATTTGTATGCCCATGCCTACTTGTTATTTAGCTCCCACTTACAAATGAGAATATGCGATACTTGACTTTCTGTTTCTGAATTATTTGACTTAGGATAATGGCCTCCAGTTCCATCCATGTTGCTGCAAGACATAATTTCATTTTTTTTTATGGATGAGTAATTTTCTCTGATGTACACATCATATTTTCTTTGTCCAGTCATCTGCTGATGGACACTTAGGTTGATTCCATCCCTTTACTATTGTGAATAATGCTATGATAAACATATGAGTGCAGGTGTCTTTTTTATATCATGATTTATTTTTCTTTGGTAGGTAGAGACCTAGTAGTGGGATTGCTAGATTCAATGGTAGTTCTATTTTTAGCTCTTTAAGAAATCTCCATATGGCTTTCCACAGAAATTGTACAAATTCAGATTCCCACTAACAGTGTGTAAGTATTCCCTTATATACCTGTATACTTAAAAGTGTTCCATTTTCTCCACATCCTCACCAATATCTCTTGGTTTTGTTTTTTTGACTTTTTAATAATGGCCATTCAATTGGTGTAAGATTGCATCTCATTGTGGTTTTAATTTGTATTTCTCTGATGATTAGTGGTGTTGAGAAATTTTTCATGTTTGTTGGCTGCTTGTATGTCTTTTGAAAAATGTCTGTTCATGTCCTTTGTCCACTTTTTGATGGGGTTATTTGTTTTTTTCTTGTTGATATTCTAGATATTAATCCTTTGTTGGATGCATAATTTGCAAATATTTTCTCCCATTCTTTAGGTTGTTTGTTTACTCTATTGATTATTTCTCTTGCTGTGCAGAAGACTTTTGGTTTATTAAGTCCCATTTGTCTATTTTTGTTTTTCTTGTTTTTTCTTTTGAGGTCTTAGTCATAAATTCTTTGCCTAGGCCAATGTCCAGAAGATATTTTCCTAGGGTTTCTTCTAGTTTTTTTTTTTTTTTTTTTTTGAAATAGTTTCAGGTCTTACGTTATATTAGTCCGTTTTCATACTGTTGTAAAGAAATACCCGAGGCTGCTGGGTAATTTATAAAGGAAAGAGGTTTAATTGACTCACAGTTCCACATGGCTGGGGAGGCCTCAGGAAACTTACAATCCTGGTGGAAGGTGAAGGGGAAGCAAGAACCTTCTTCACATGGCGACATGAGAGGGAAGTGCAAGCAGGGGAAATGCCAGACACTTAAAAAACCATTAGATCTTGTGAGAACTCAGTATCAGGAGAACAGCATGGGGGAAACTGCCCCATGATCCAATTGCTTCCCTCCCTTGACACATGGGGATTACAATTTGAGATGAGATTTGTGTGGGGACCCAGAGCCGAACCATTTAAGTCTTTGACCCATCTTGAGTTAATTTTTGTATATGGTGAGAGGTAGGGGTCCAGTTTCATTCTTTTGCATTCGGCAATTTGATTTTCCCAGAACCGTTTATTGAATAGGGTGTCCTTTCCCCACTATATATTTTTGTCAGGTTAGTCAAATATCAGTTATTTGTAGATATGTGGATTTACTTCTGAGTTCTCTCTTTTGTTCCATTGACCTGTGTGTCTTTTTTTTTTTTTTTCTTTTTTTGAGACAGGGTCTCCTCTGTTGCCCAGGCTGAGGTGCAGTGGCGTGATCTCGGCTCACTGCAGCCTGGACCTCCCAGGCTCAAGTGCAATCCTCTCGCCTCAGCCTCTGAGTAGCTGGGACCACAGGCATGTGCCATCATACCCGGCTAATTTTTGTACTTTTTTGTAGAGATGGGGTCTTGCTGTGTTGCCCAGGCTGGTCTCAAATTCCTTACTCAAACAATCCTCCCACCTTGGCCTCCTAAAGTGCTGGGATTACAGGTACGAACCACCGTACCCAGCCTATGTGTCTATTTTTCTACCAGTAGTGTGCTGTTTTGGTCACTATAGGCTTGTAGTATATTTGGAGTCATGTAATGTGATGCCTCCAGATTTGCTCTTTGTGCTGAGGATTGCTTTAGTTATTCGGGCTCTTTTTGATTTCATATGAATTTTAGGATTATTTTTTCTAATTCTATGAAAAATGATTTTTTTTTTTTTTTTGAGACGGAGTCATATTAGCAATTTGCTAGGAATTGCATTAAATCTGTAGATTGCTTTGGGCAGTATGGTAATTTTCACAATATTGATTCTGCCCATGCATGAATATGGGATGTGTTTCCATTGTTTGTGTTGCCTATAATTTCTTTTTTTTTTTTTTTTTTGAGACGGAGTCTCGCGCTGTCACCCAGGCTGGAGTGCAGTGGCCGGATCTCAGCTCACTGCAAGCTCCGCCTCCCGGGTTCACGCCATTCTCCTGCCTCCGCCTCCCGAGTAGCTGGGACTACAGGCATCCGCCACCTCGGCCGGCTAGTTTTTTGTATTTTTTTAGTAGAGACGGGGTTTCACCGTGTTAACCAGGATGGTCTCGATCTCCTGACCTCGTGATCCGCCCGTCTCGGCCTCCCAAAGTGCTGGGATTACAGGCTTGAGCCACCGCGCCCGGCCTATAATTTCTTTCAGCAGTGTTTTGTCATTTTCCTTGTGGAGGTCTTTCACTTCCTTGGTTAGATATATTCCTAAGTATTTTATTTTTGCAGTTATTATAAAAGAGGTTGAGTTCTTGATTTGATTCTTATCTTGGTTGCTATTGGTATATAGCAGAGCTACTGATTTGTGTACATTAATTTTGTATCCTGAAACTTCGCAGAATTCATTTATCAGTTCTAGGAACTTTTTGGAGGAGTCTTTTGGGTTTTCTAGGTATCTAATCATATCATCAGCAATCAGCGACAGTTTGACTTCCTCTTTACTGATTTGGATGCCCTTTATTTCTTTCTCTTGTCTGATTGCTCTGACTAGGACTTCCAATACTATGTTGAATAGAGGTGGTGAGAGTGCGCATCCTTATCTTGTTCCAGTTCTCATGGAGAGTGCTTTCAACTTTTCCCCGTTCACTATAATATTGACTGTGAGGTTGTCATAGATGGCTTTTATTAAATTAAGGTATGTTCCTTCTATGCCAGTTTTGCTGAGGGTTTTAATCTAAAGGGAGACTGGATTTTGTCAAATGCTTTCTCTGCATCCATTGAGATGATCATGTGATTCTTGTTTTTAATTCTGTTTATGTGGTATATCACATTTATTGACTTGTGTATGTTAAACCATCCTGAGCATGGGATATTTTCCATTTGCTGGTGTCATTTATGATTTTTTCATCAATGTTTTGTAGTTCTCCTTGTAGAGATATTTCACCTTCTTGGTTAAATGTATTCCTAGATATTTTATTTTATTTTATTTTTGTAGCTATTGTAAATGAAATTGAGGTCTCAATTTGATTTTCAGCTTGATTGTTATTGGTGTATAGAAATGCTACTGACTTTTCTTTCTTTCCTTCTTTTTTTTTTTTTGGTAACAGGATCTCACTCTGTCGCCCAAGCTGGACTAGGGTGGCATGATCATGGCTTACTGTAGCCCCAGCCTCTTGGGTTCAAGCAATTCTCCCACTTGAGCTTCCTGAGTAGTTGGGACTACAGGTGCACACCACCGCACCTGGCTAATTTTTTTGTGTTTTTTTTTTTTGGTAGACATGGGGTCTCATATGTTGCTGAGATTCATCTCTAACTCCTGGCCTCATGTATGCCTTCTTTTGAAAAGTGTTCATGTCCTTTGCCCACTTTTTAATGGGGTGGTTTGTGTTTTGCTTATTTAATTTCTTTAAGTTCCTTGTAGATTCTGGATATTAGACATTTGTTGGATGCATAGTTTGCAAGTATTTTCTCCTGTTTTGTAGGTTATCTGTTTATTCTGTTGATAGTTTCTTTTGCTTTGCAGAAGCTCTTTAGTTTAATTAGGTCCCATTTGCCAATTTTTTGTTTTTGTTGCAATTGTTTTTGGCATCTTTGTCATGAAATCTTTGCCAGGGTCTATGTCCAGAATAGTATATCCTAGTTATCTTCCAGAGTTTTTATAGTTGTAGGTTTTTAAAAAAGAATTTTTTTTTATTGATGGGGTCTCACTCTGTTGTCCAGGCTGACCTTGAACTTCTGGCCTCAAGCCATCCTCTCGCCTCTGCTTGTCAAAGTGCTGGGATTACGGACATGAGCCACTGCACCTAACTCACACCATTTGTTAATAAGGCCATCCTTTCTGTGTTCCTGATATTCTTTGTAAAAAATCAGTTGTTACTTATATATGTGGATTTTTTTCTGGACCCTTTATTCTATGTGTCTATTTTTTATGCCTCTGCTATGCTGTTTTTATTACTGTATCTTTTAAACAATTATTGACTGGGCACAGTGGCTCACACCTGTAATCCCAGTGCTTTGGGGTGCCAAGGTGGGAAGATCGCTTGAGCCCAGGAGTTCAAGGCTGCAGTGAGCTGTGATTGCCCTACTGCACTCCAGCCTGGATGACAGAGCAAGACCCTATCTGAAAAAAAAAAAAAGGAAAATCATAAAAAATTATTGAAATTAGGTAGGTTAGTTCTCCAACTTCATTCTTCTTTTTCTGAATTGTTTTGGTTATTTTGGGTCCTTAGCATTTGCATATGAATTCTAGAATCACCTTGTCAATTTCTACAAAAAGCCTGCTGGGGTTTTGATTGGGATTATTTTGAATCTATAATTTGTGGAAGAATTGACAGCTTACCAATATTGAGTCTTTTGACCCATGAGCAAGCTATATCTTGTCATTTATTTAATTCTTTTAAAATTTCTCTAAACGTTTTATTTCTAGTGTCTGAGTCTTTTCCCATTTAAAAAATGATTTATCTCTAAGTATTTAGTATTTTAGAATGCTATCGTAAGTGGTATTTTAAAAATTTCTATTTCCCGGCCAGGCGTGGTGGCTCACACCTGTAATCCCAGCACTTTGGAGGTCGAGGCAGGTGGATCACCTGAGGTCAGTTCAAGACCAGTCTGGCCAACTTGGTGAAACCCCATCTCTACTAAAAATATAAAAATTAGCCTGGCATGATGGCAGACACCTGTAATCCCAGCTACTCGGGAGGCTGAGGCAGGAGAATCACTTGAACCTGGGAGGCGGAGGTAGCAGTGAGCCGAGATCGTGCCACTGCATTCTAGCCTGAGCGACAGAGCCAGACGCTATCTCAGAAAAAAAAAAAAAATCTATTTCCAACGGTTTGTAGCTAATAAAAAACTATATTAGATTTTTGTATATCGATCTTGCATCCTACAACCTTTCTATATTACTTATTCGTTCTACTAGCTTTTTGGATTATTTCATGTTTTTCTGTATAGATTTTCATGCTATCTGTGAGAAGACAATGTACTTCTTCTTTTCCAATCTGGATGCCTTTTGTTTCTTTTTCTTGCCTGATTGCACTGTCTAAAACTTCCAGTATGATGTTAAATAGAAGTGGACATCCTTGACTTGTTCTTGATCTTAGGGAAAAAGCATTTAAGTCTTTCCCTATTAAGTATGTTAGCTCTGTGTGTGTGTGTGTGTGTGTTTGTGTGTGTGTGAATGGCTTTTACCAGGTTAAGGAAGTTTTCTCTATTATTTGTTTGCAGAGAGTTTTTATCAGGAATGATGTTGGATTTTGGCAAGTGCTTTCTCTTCATCTGTCATGTTTTTTTTCTTTAGTTAGTTAATATAGTAAATTACATTGATTGAATTTTGAATGTTAAACTAACCCTGCATTCTTTGAATAAGCCTCACTTGGCCCTGGTATACTATTCTTTTTATATATATATAACATATGCATATAATTTAGCATTTGACAAGCTAAAATTTTGTTTAGAGTTTTTGTGTCTAAGTTCAAGAGGATTAATGATCTACGTATTTCTTTGTAATGCCTTTTCCTGGATTTTAGTGTTAAAGTACTGTTAGCTTCATAGAGTAAGTTAGAAAGTATCCTCTTCTCTTTAATTTTTGGAGGAGTTTGTATTGAATTAGCATTATTTCTTCTTTAAATATTTGGTGAAATATACCCGTGAAGCCATCTGGATTTGGAGTTTTCTTTGTGGGGATGTTTTAAATTATAACTTCAATTCCTTTTATAGATAGATCTTTTCAGTTTGTTTTTTTTTTAATGAACTTTGGTAATTTGTGTCCCATAAGGATTTTATTTTCATTTGATCTGAGTTTTTGAATTTGTTGCCGTAAAGTTGTTTATTATGTTTTCTTTTTATCTTTAATATCTGAAGAAATTTAAATGATGTAGCTCATTTATTCTTGATATTAGTGATTTGTGTGTCTCTGTTAGTCATTCTGGCTAGAAATTTGTTAATTTTATTAATTTTCTCAAATGACCGGCTTTTGGTTTCATTGTTTTTCTCTATTGCTTTTCCATTTCATTGATTTCCACTTTGATCTTTATTATTCTTTTTCTTCTGCTTAATTTGGGTTTAGTTTTTCTTCTTATCCTAGTTTCTAAGGTGGAAGCTGAAGTTATTGATTTGAGACCTTTCTTCTTTTCTAATATAGGCACTAATTTCTGTTAGTATTGCTTTATGGCACTTTATAAATTCTGATATGTTGTGTTGTCATTTTCATGCTGATTGGAAAACTTTCTAATTTCCCTTTTGATTTCATCTTTGACCCATGGGTTATTTAGATGTGTGTTATTTAGTTTC
This sequence comes from Macaca fascicularis, assembly GCF_037993035.2. Classification (NCBI taxonomy): domain Eukaryota; kingdom Metazoa; phylum Chordata; class Mammalia; order Primates; family Cercopithecidae; genus Macaca; species Macaca fascicularis. The sequence continues at coordinate 54,881,514 of NC_088394.1, forward strand.
CAAATATTTTGGGATTTTTCCAGAGCTGTTTCAGTTATTGATTTCTAATTTAATTTATTTGTGGGCAGGGAATATACTTTGTATGACTTAAATTCTTTTGAAATATTTGAGACTCGATTTACGTTCCAGATTAGGATATTTTTTTTTTTAAACTTTTTTTTTGTGCTTTTGAGAAGAATGCTTATACTGCTGTTGTTTGGTGGAGTGTTTTATAAATGTCAACTAGATCAAGTTGGTTCATAGATGTTCAAGTCTACTATGTCCTTGGTAATTTCCTGTCCACTTGTTATATCAGTTTTTTTTGTTTTTTTTTTTTCTGAGACAGGGTCTAACTCTGTCACCCAAGCACTGGAGTGCAGTGGTGTGAACATGGCTCACTGCAGCCTCGACCTCCTGGGCTCAAGTGATCCTCTTGCCTCAGCCTTCTGAGTAGCTGGGACCATAGGCACATGCCACTATGTCCAGCTACTTTTTACATTTTTTGTAGAGTTGGGGTCTCATTTTGTTGCCCAGGCTGGTTAAGAACTCCTGGGCACAAGTGATCCTCCTATCTTGGCCTTCCAATGTGCTGCGATGACATGTGTGAGCCACTGTACCCGATGTTCTATCAATTTTTGAGAGAGAGAGAGAGAGAGAGAGAGAGAGAGAGATGTATATACTGAAATTTCCAAGTATAATTGTAGATTTATCTATTTTTACGGACCACATTTTGAGTTGCAAGAATCTGAGTATTCCGTGCTTCTTACTTCTCTGGGAAGCTTTTTCTGACCTCTCAGCTCATCCTAGAATGAAGTACATTCTACTTTTGCAATCAGAGCATTTAACAGTGTTTAATTACCTGTTCATTATTCTGTCCCCCCACTGGATCTTTATGTCTTAGATAACAGTGATTGGGTTTTGTTACATTTATATATGAAGGAATTGAGAAATATATATATTTTAATCGAGACGGAGTCTCGCTCTGTCACTCAGGCTGGAGTGTACCAGTGTGATCTTGGCTCACTGCAGGCTCCGCCTCCCAGGTTCAATCAATTCTCCTGCCTCAGCCTCCCAAGTAGTTGGGATTACAGGCATGAGCCACCATGCCAGGCTAATTTTTGTATTTTTAGTAGAGACAGGGTTTCATCATGTTGGCCAGGCTGGTCTTGGACTTCTGTCTTCAAGTGATCTGCCTGTCTCGGCCTCCCAAAATGCTGGGATTACAGGCTTAAGCCATCATGCCCGGCCAACTTAAGAAATATTTGATGATATAAGAAAGACATTTAGGACTCAGTAAATGAACATGTGGCATAACTAAAATCAGAAATCAGAATTCAGCGGAGTTAGGAAATTGCGGAAAGGAGTGGCAATGAGAATATAAAGATCTTAAAATTGAACAAAACTTATTGGGAAGGGCATGACTTTTCACATGATGCAAAACGAAGAGTGAAAGTTGGCAAGAATATCTGTTATTGTTTTTGTTTCTTCTTTCTTTTTATTTTCTGAAACATAGTCTTGCTCTGTCACCCAGGCTGGAGTACAGTGGTATGATCTTGGCTCACTGCAACCTCCGTCTCCTGGGCTCAAACGATTCTCCTGCCTCAGCCTCCGAAGTGGCTGGGATTACAGGCACCTACCACCATGCCTGGCTAATTTTTTGTACTTTTTTTTTTTTCTTTGAGACGGAGTCTGGCTCTATTGCCCAGGCTGGAGTACAATAGCATGATCTTGGCTCACTGTAACCTCCGTCTCCCAGGTTCAAGCAGTTCTCCTGCCTCAGCCTCCCAAGTAGCTGGGACTACAGGCACGTGCCACAACCCCGGCTCATTTTTTTTTTTTGTATTTTTAGTAGAGACAGGGTTTCACCACATTGGTCAGGCTGGTCTTGAACTCCTGACCTTGTGATCCACCTGCCTTGGCCACCCAAAGTGCTGAGATTACAGGCGTGAGCCACTGCACCCGGACAATTTTTTATATTTTTAGTAGAGATGGGGTTTCGCCACGTTGGCCAGGCTGGTTCAAACTCCTGACCTCAGGTGCTCCACGTTGGCCTCCGAAAGTGTTGGCATTACAGGCGTGAGCCACCACTCCCGGCCTGTTATTGGGTTTTGTTAGCATCTACTCAAATTAAGAGGGTCATATTGCTGATCCTTTTTGTTTCCCTTGCTTTCAAAGGATCCAGGTAAAATGTTGACCACCAGGCAGGAAGTGGGCGTCAATCAAGAGCTCATGTGAATATCCAGGGATCACAGAGATTACAAGGGCCTATCCTGGGTATTGTGGCCCGGCTGTAGGGAATGAAAGATTTACTTTGTTTACAGTAACCAGAAGTAGGAAATTAATGGGAAAATTAGGCATTATGGTTGGTGAAGAGAGCTTGGGGAGAGAACTATTGGTGCACAGTAATAGTCTGAAGACACATGCCAGATTCTGAATGGAAAGAGGGTGGAAAAAAAAAAAAAGCAAGAGGGGGGTGGTTCACAACAAAGCTTGAGAATGAGAGAAAGATGCCAGAGATGGCTTGATTTTAGTCTTATGATGTGGGGATGGGGCAACAGGCTTAACAGGACAGAGCTGGGCTCTGCTAGATAAGGTATAGTCTTTAGAAGTGGTACATTCAGTGTCATTCTACAATAGTGACAGAATGAGGCTCTTTCAATGCTTAAAGACCCAACTTACAGAGCCAAGACAGATGGTGAGCAGCCATCACTGAATGAATGGATAGAAAGGTGTAAACTTCACAGAGCATTTTATCTCCCATCTGTTTCCCTCTGCAATTTCAACTTGGTGCCATAAATCCAAATTCCTTACTTTCCCTCTTCAGGTTACCCAGGTTGCCTCTGTCTTAGAAAGCTGTAGGCAGCTAAGCTATTTTGGAAGTGACCTGTTTGCCCAAGATGTTGAGCTTAGAGTTTTTAAAGGAGGTCCCCTTGCTTACGTTGTCAGACTGTATTAATGTATTCCTACACTGGGATTTGATTTTGCATGTACAGTATCTTCATAAAGAGACCAAAATAGTTCATTCAGTAGCTTTGTGTTCAAATGTTGTGCCTTAGCTACTCACAGACTTACTCCACTGGCATATTGATACATGACTTTATTCAGATCTCTGTCTAGGAATTGGCAATACAGATATAATTTGATATGGTCTTTGCACTTAAGGGGTGCACAATCTAATAGAAAAGAAAATGAATGAATATTGCTTAATTATCTATACAATAATTTATGATTCCCCTAAATCTGTGGGTTGTCTGTAGGCTTGCTGGGGCTCAGCTGGGAGGTTCTTCTGCATGTCTTGCTTGGTGGCCTCTTATGCAGATGCATTCAGCTTGCAGTTGGGCTTGACCAGAAGATCCTACTTGGTTCATTCATATATCTGGTACCTGAGTACTTTTCCCTGTGGTCTTTCTCTTTCTTTGTAGTGTCTCATCATTCAGTAGTCTAGTCCAAGCTTCTTTACAGGAAGGTGACTGGTTTCACCAGGGAGAAAGTGGAGGTTTCTGGGCTTTTTATTTATTTATTTAGAGACAGGGTCTTGCTCTGCCACCCAGGGTAGGGTGCAGTGGTACAATCTTGGCTCACTGCAGCCTTGAACACCTGGGCTTAAGCAATCCTCCCACCTCAGTCTCCTGAGTAGCTGGGACTACAGGTGCATGCTGCTACACCTGTCTAATTTTTATATTTTTGTAGAGATGGGGTTTCACTACATTTCCCAGCCTGGTCTCTCCAACTCCTGTGTGCAAATGATCTGCATGCCTCGGCCTCCCAAAGTGCTGGGATTACAGGCATGTGCCACCACGCCTGGCCTCTGCTGGGTTTCTTGAAGGAGAAGACCAGAAGTAGCATCAATTCTGCTGCATTTTATTGGTCAAGGAGAGTCACAGTGCCAGTCCTGAGTCAAGAGGAAAGGTAATGAACTTAATGGGTGAAGTGGCACACACTTATAGGCAAGGAGGGGATTGACAGCAACCCTTTTTGGAAACTATCTCCCACAGATACAAATAAATAAACCATAACTAAAATTTAGTGAGCACTTCTGTGTCAGACAGCAGGCCAAGTACCTGACATGTATTATCCCATGAAATCCTCATACATGAAGTTCCCAAATCCAGTGAAGTAGGAATCATTCTTATCCCCATCTTATAGGCAAGCAAGTGGAAGCTGGCAGCAATTACATAAATAACCCCAGGTCAAATGCCTAATCAATGATGATGCCAGGATTCAAGCCCCTTGGAGTTTGATTTGTTGTACTTGAGAGGGAGCTGAGTGCACTGGTTAAGAACCCAGTCCTATAGGTCATCATACTGTAGGAAATGCTATGGTTTTTAGTACAGAGAAGAAAGATCTCTCTCTTTTTTTTTTTTGTTTGAGACGGAGTCTTGCTCTGTCACCCAGGCAGGAGTGCTGGAGTGCAGTGGCACGATCTTGGCTCACTGCAAGCTCTGCCTCCCGGGTTCACGCCATTCTCCTGCCTCAGCCTCCTGAGTAGCTGGGAGTACAGGCGCCCGCCACTACGCCTGGCTAATTTTTTGTATTTTTTAGTAGAGACGGGGTTTCACTGTGTTAGCCAGGATGGTCTCGATCTCCTGACCTCGTGATCTGCCTGCCTCGGCCTCCCAGAGTGCTGGGATTACAGGCGTGAGCCACCGTGCCCAGCCGAAGAAAGATCTCTTCTATCTGGGGGTTCAGAAAAGTCTTCAGGAAGGTGCCATTTGAGTTGCATGTTGATGCTTACAGATGATTTAGACCTGAACAAATTTGGGAATCAGGATTTCTTGTAGGCAGAAAACATCATGAATATATATTTGAGGAGAGGAAGCAGAGGCATGCATTGAGACTAGCAATCAGTCAGCTTGGGTGGCCTCTAGAATTCAAGGAAGGAGACAGCAAGAGCTGTTGGAGACGGGAAGTTTGGGGTCAGATTATGAAAATAGTTGAATACCAGGTTGAGATATTTGGGCCTTTATTTAGTGGAAACTAGGGAGACATTTAGTGTTTTGGAACAAGAGCTTTATTTTTAAAGGTTAAAATCAGTGGCCGGGCACAGTGGCTCACACTTGTAATCCTAGCACTTTGGGAGGTTGAGGCAGGCAGATCACGAGGTCAGGAGTTCCAGACCTGCTTGGCCAACATAGTGAAACCCTATCTCTACTAAAAATACAAAAATTAGCTGGGCATGGTGGCGCGTGACTGTAGTCCCAGCTGCTCAGGAGGCTGAGGCAAGAGAATCGTTTGAAACCGGAAGGTGGAACTTGCAGTGAGCTGAGATCGTGCTACTGCACTCCAGCCTGGGCAACAGAGCAAGACTCCGTCTCAAAAAAACAAAACAAAACAAAACAAAACAAAAAACACGGTAGACTTGATACACTGAAATGGAGATACTGAAGGTAGGATGAACAAAGTGAATGCTTTCTCAATGTCAGTTGAGAGGGGAACTTTATACTGACCATCCGTTGGAGTGGTGAAGGGGTACGGAATAGTAGAGATATTGAAGTTTGGTACTTGAGGAAGGAGTCAAAAATAGATCTAGAATATCCAGCCTGCATAACCAAAAGAATAGAGACGGGGCAGACTTGGAGAACATGTAATTACTTAAATTTGGGGGCTACTGAATTGACTTCAAACAGTGCTGTTGACCTTGTGAGGGGCCAAGGTGGACTTCTGGGAGTTGGTCCAAAGGTGACAGCCATTTATAATGAGGAAACATGATACTTTTCCTTTTAATTAATTTTGCAAGATATTGCAGACCAGTGACCTGGTTTTCTCCTTTTTCTCTTCATTACTCCCAATTATTCCCAAAATTAGTCAGATGCAGTGTCCCACACCTGTAGTCTCAGCTACTCAGGAGATTGCAGTGAGAGGATTACTTGAGCCTAAAATTTCTGGGCTGTAGTGCGCTATGCCCATGGGTGTCCATGCTAAGTTCACTGTCAGTATGATGACTTACGGGAGCTGGAGATTGCCAGGTTGCCTAAGGAGGGGTGAACTCTCCCAGGTCAGTAATGGAGCAGGTCAAAACTCCCATGCCTGTGAATAGCCACTGCACTCCAGCCTGGGCAACATAATGAGACTTCATCTCTTAAAACAAACAAGCAGACAAACCTCAAAGTAACCCAAACCCAGTGACGTTTCTGGCCTGCTTCATTGGCTTTTACTATCCCCCACCCACATCCCTCTCCCTGCTACCCTCACATTAACATCCTAAGAGGTACTGCCTTGTATCAAGGCAATTGGTGCTCAATGGGGTACTATGCCTTGATCATCTGCATTACATATAAGGAAAATGAGTTAGAGAAAAGGTAAATGACCAGCACAACATAGAGCCAGGATATGTGTGTTGACCTGAGTCAGAGCAGGAGGGAGGGCATTTATGACCTCTATTCATAGGGTGTGGGGTGGTGGAAGGCCAAGTCATGGTCAGATGAAACAGATACATAGGGGAGGGATGAGTATTGCTTTGTGACCTGGCAGCATCAGGACTAATCCTGGGATAGACAGAGCTGTGAACCAATGACTCAGTTTCCTTTGCAGAGACTGGAAAATGCAAGATATTTACTCGATAAGAGCCCTAATAGGTTCAGGATAGAAGATTCTATAATGGTGCTGTGATTAAGGACTTTCATTCTGATTAGAATTACACCCTAGCAAATGAGTGGCAACTATTGGAACTGAAGTAGCTGTTCAACAGAACGAATGCAGTCAGTTCTGAAGTGGCTTGTTAACTTATTACTTGCCCTCTTGTTTTTCATTTGCTCCCAATCTGGGCATGTGGAATCTGGGGTCTTGGGAATGGCAGTTGGGATTTGCATATTTAATGTGGAGCATTTCCTACCACTCTGCCTCATTACTGCTACTCACCCTCATCGTTCATCAAGATTGGTAGCCCCTTGAGGAGGAGAAGAAGAGTGGGAGATTGTATAAGTTGTCTGTAACAGGTCCCATGCTGAAGGGAAAGAGCCCACATAGGAGCAGGTTTCCAAGAGCTTCTACAATTTAAGGACCTCCTAGGTCAAGCTATTGTTACCTGCGTGCATACTCTAAAACAATACTACTGTTAATATCTGTAATAGTAACGGTGACAATAATAACTATCATTTATTTCACAGTTTCAACTGATCTTACAGTGGGCTGGGCAGGTTGCATATTATTTTCAGTCCTCTTAACAGCTCCCTTTACAGATGGGAAAATACATTTCTCAGTTCCACAGCTTTAAATCCTGTTTCAGACACCAAAGTTTGTGCTTTGTCTTCTGTGACGGGAACTGAAATTGCTATTTTCTTTTCTAAGACAGGGTCTCACTCTGTAACACAGGCTGGGGTGCAGTGGCATGATCAGAGCTCACTGCAGCCTTGACCTCCTGGGGCTCAAGCAATCCTCCCACCTCAGCCTCCCAAGTAGCTGGGACTACAGATGTGCACCATCATGCCTGGCTAACTATAAAAAAATTTTTTTTGTAGAGATATAGTTTTGACATGTTGCCCAGGCTGGTCTCAAGCTCCTGGGCTCAAGTGATCTGCCTGCCTTGACCTCCCAAAATGCTGGGGAAATTGCTATTTTCTATCTAACATGGTGGGGAGTAAGAATGTTAGGATAAGCCTTTGGATCTGGTTTTCAGTTGTTTCCACATCATCTTTTCGTTATTTCAGTGAGTATGGGGAACATATATTGTTCCCAACATTGTAATTCTTCATTCTTCCCCATCATCATGGTAGTCAGATTAGGACGCTCATGGAAATAATTCAGACTTGAACATCAGGAAGAGCTGGGCCAAACACAAAACTGGCCACAAACACAGAGCTCTTGGATTTATTTTATTTATATATTTTTAAAAATGCTTGTTTGTTTACTTTCAATAGCTTTAAGAGTATAAGTGGTTTTTGGTTACATGGATATATTATATAGTGGTGAAGCCTGGGCTTTTAGTGTGCCCATCACCTGAGTAGTGCACATTGTACCCAATAGGTAATTTTTCATCCTTCTCTCCCCTGTCACTGTCCCTGCTTCTGAATCTACAAGGTCCATTATTCTACTCTTTATGGCCCTGTGTATCCATAACGTAACTCTTGCTTATAAGTGAGAACATGCAGTATTTGGTTTATGTGGATTTATTTTGGGTCACCTTCCCCTCCGCAGCTAGGCTGACCTCTGTCGATAGGAGGTGAACATTTTGAAGCTACATGTGATAGGTAATAGGTAATATTAAGGTAATAGGTAATATTGATTAGAAGGGAAACCTATTGCATGTGTAGGTAATACAGCTGGCTAAATAGGCAGCTTAGTGTAATGAAAGCAATACAGACTCTGCAATCCAGCAGACACTGGTTTGAATTTTGTCTCCAAAACTAACCTTGCAGCTTTGAGGAATTCTCTTGATCATCTGAGGCTCAGTTTCCTTGGCTGTAAAATGCACCTACCTCACAGGCTTGGTTGAGGAAGCTATTGCTACTATCAGTAGATGCCAAGGCTTCCTACTCCTTGGGTGCTATAATAACTGTTTTAAGTACATTCTCTGTGTGTATTTATGCTTTTGTTGATGCTTGGAGGCTCCCAGACCTTTGTTTTGGAAATAGGGACATCAGTTTTTGCTATTATATTTTTCTTTACTTTTTTCCCCCCATTTTGGTGGTCATTGAGGTTTTTTTGAACACTCCAGCCTGCTCCTGGTCTCCTTAGAGACATGTCGATATGGCATTATGGAATTCTAAGGAGTAAGCAGGATACTCCTGGAAGCTGTTGTGGAGTAAAAGGAAAAATCCAAGAAGGCGGCAAGACACAGAGGGGCTGTGTGCAGGACTGTTCATACAGCCCTTCTATCTGGGACAACCTTCTGTGGAGCTCTAAACACTTAAAGACCCAGCCTTACTGGTCTTAGGGTACTGAATTTTTTTTTTTTTTTTTTGAGACGGATTCTCGTTCTGTCGCCCAGGCTGGAGTGCAGTGGCTGGATCTCGGCTCACTGCAAGCTCTGCCTCCTGGGTTTACGCCATTCTCCTGCCTCAGCCTCCCAAGTAGCTGGGACTACAGGTGCCCGCCACCTCGCCTGGCTAGTTTTTTTGTATTTTTTAGTAGAGATGGGGTCTCACCGTGTTAGCCAGGATGGTCTCGATCTTCTGACCTCGTGATCCGCCCGTCTCGGCCTCCCAAAGTGCTGGGATTACAGGCTTGAGCCACCGCGCCCGGCCAGGGTACTGAATTTAACATAAGATATTAATTCTTTACTAATTCCTTTAACCCCCCTTTTCCATTATCTATCTCTTTATATTTTTAGCTAGATAATATCCATCTATATTTAATCACACCAATAATATAACACATAATTATATAATTCAAGAAAATGGATACAGTGTTGCAAAAATCTAAGATCTTTGCATTGCATGGAAAAAGGGTTTAAAAGGTAAAGCAATACTTAGAACTAGAATCTGGTAGGTCAGGGATGCATTGGTAATCTCAAAGAATGCATTTCTAGCTTGTCTTTGGACCTTATCAAATGTTACCTCATAGATATTTTCTAAGAATTTTATCACTGTTTCTTATATTACAAAGTCATTGTCGATTCCACAGTACCTAAGTCAGAGCTGGTACATAGAGGTGCTTAGTTTTTGTTGGTGGTGGTGCTTTTGATTCAGGAAGAAAATTAGAAAGAGGGATTTGGCCATTTCAATGAACCCGTACAGTATTATATGAGGTGTTGTTCGTATCTGTTCAGTTAAACAAATACTTGAGTGTTTGTTTTGTGCAATACTGACTGAGTATACAAAGAAAAATGAACATAGGCCGGGCGCGGTGGCTCAAGCCTGTAATCCCAGCACTTTGGGAGGCCGAGACGGGCGGATCACGAGGTCAGGAGATCGAGGCCATCCTGGCTAACACAGTGAAACACCGTCTCTCCTAAAAAATACAAAAAACTAGCCGGGCGAGATGGCAGGCGCCTGTAGTCCCAGCTACTCAGGAGGCTGAGGCAGGAGAATGGCGTAAACTCGGGAGGTGGAGCTTGCAGTGAGCCGAGATCCGGCCACTGCACTCCAGCCTGGGAGACAGAGGGAGGCTCCATCTCAAAAAAAAAAAAAAAAAAAAAAGAGCATAGTTCCTCCCTTTAACTTATCATAGTTTGGCATGCAAAAATCACACAATCAGAAAATTTCATGATCACATACAGGATATTATGTTAAAAAAAAAAAAAAAAAAAAGAAGGGGAAAGAGGAGGTTAATATTATCCACGGTTTTGAAGAATGCTTCTGGGCATGGCACCTGCATTAAGAACCTGAATGAATGAACAAGAGTCATCCAAGGGAAAAAAAGGAGGGTCCATTCCAGGCAAAGAAGTCAGTGTAAGCAAAGTGAGAAGATATGAAACAAAAAGCAAGCGGGGGCCGGGTGCGGTGTTGGGAGGCTGAGGCGGGCCGATCACCTGAGGTCAGGAGTTCAAGACCAGCCCGACCAACATGGAGAAACCCCGTTTCTACTAAAAATACAAAATTAGCTGTGCATGATGGCACGTGCCTGTAATCCCAGCTACTTGGGAGGCTCAGGCAGGAGAATTGCTTGAACCCAGGAGGTGGAGGTTGAGGTTAGCCAATATCATGCCATTGCACTCCAGCCTGGGCAACAAGAGCGAAACTCCGTCTCAAAAAAAAAAAAAAAAAAAAGGGAAGTGGGAAATTTAGTGTTTTACCAGAGCGTGGGCCCAAATGAGCCTTCCACCTCAGCCTCCTGAGTAGCTGGACAATTCCCAATTCCCACACCTGGTAGCATGTGCCACCACACCTGGCTAATTTTTGTATTTTTAGTAGAGACAGGGGGTTTCACCATGTCACCCAGGGTGATCTCAAACTCCTGAGCTCAAGCGAGCCACCCACTTTGGCTTCCCAAAGTGCTGGGATTACAGGCATGAGCCACTGGGCCCAGTCATGGTCCATGATTTCATAAAAAGAAGTTGCCGGAGCACAAGTTCAGACTCAAGTAAAGTGGCTCTGAGTCTGCATCCTAACACTCCTCCATGCTGCTTCTCTTGGTCTCAAAACCAAGAAGTTGATTATATTTTTGTCAAAGGAATCTTTTCCTTAGCGAATTCCTATAATTAAAAAATAATTCTATTTGTTTAATATTCATTATAGAAAATGTAACCAGCACTGATAAGCAAAAGAAAAACTCCATTTCCAACATCCTTTAGGAAACTATTTAAAACAGTTTGGGGTTTCTTTCTATTGTTCTCTCTCTTCCTCCCTATCTCTCACTTTACTTTTCCTTAATTTTGTGTGCGTGCGTGTGTGTGTGTGTGTGTGTGTGTGTGTGTGTGTGTGTGTAGTATAGAGTGATGCTTTGGGCTATCGCTCTAAGTCATTATATATTTTATGGTCTTCTTTCTTTTTTTTTTTTTTGAGACAGGGTCTCGTTTTGTTGCCTGGGCTAGAGTGCAGTGGTGTAATCATGGCTCATTGCAGCCTCTACCTACCGGGCTCAAGCGAACCTCCCATCTCAGCCTCCCTAGTAGCTGGGACTGCAGGTGCACACCACCACGCCTGGCTAATTTCTGTATTTTTGTAGAGATGGGGTTTCACCATGTTGCCCAGGGTGGTCTGGAACTCCTGGCCTCAAATGATCCACCTGCCTTGGCCTCCCAAAGTGTTGGGATTACAGGGGTGAGCCACCACACCAGGCAGGCTTATTTTTAATAATTACATAACACTCCTTTTTGGGTCAATTTTAAAAATTATTTTTAACTTTTTTTTTGTCTTTTAAATTCTTCATTTGTGACAACTTAGTTTTTTGAACATATAAAAATTGGGGAAAAGGCTGGGCATCGTGGCTCATGCCTGTAATCTCAGCATTTTGGGAGGCTGAGGCGGGCAGATCATGAGGTCAGGAGATCGAGACCATCCTGGCTAACATGGTGAAACCCCATCTCTGTGTGCCTGTAGTCCCAACTACTCTGGAAGCTGAGGCAGGAGAATTGCTTGAACCCAGGAGGCAGAGGTTGCAGTGAGCAGAGATAGTGCCACTGTACTCTAGCCTGGGCAACAGAGCGAGACTCCATCTCAAAAAAAAAAAATTGGGGAACACCACACACTGGGGCCTGTCAGGGGGTATGGTAGTGGGAGGGAGAGTATTAGGAAAAGTTGCTAATGCATGCTGGGCTTAATACCTAGGTGATGGGCTGATAGGTGCAGCAAACCACTGTTGCATACGATTACCTATGTAACAAACCTGCACATCCTGCATGCACATGTACCCCAGAACTAAAAATAAAAATTAAAATAAAAAAGAATTAAAAAAAACTGTATATATTAGCACACTTCCAGTCACCCCAGCAACAGCCACCTTCTCCCCACTCCCCACCGCCTCTGTCTTTCCAACGAAAACTAGGCCCCTACTCGCCCACTGCCCGGGATCTGCAAGCTGCGCGCCCACGAGTTTCAGCGCCTATTTGGACTTTCACAGTCAGAGATGGCAGTGGTGAAGGCATTAACATAGAAAGCTACCAGGCCTTGGTATTCTCATCTGGCGTATGCAAGATACTGGCAACGTTATCATCAAACAATGGCTTGATGGCAAAGCCATCAGAATGCCTACAGGAAGGCCGTGGAATCCTGTTTCAGTCTTCTGTGGTGCTTCCCTTTTTTTTTTTCAGATGGAGTCTCGCTCTTGTTGCCCAGGCTGGAGTACAGCGGCACAACCTTGGCTCACTGTAACCTCCACCTCCCTGTTTCAAGCGATTCTCCTGCTTCAGCCTCCTGAGTAGCTGGGATTACAGGTGCCTGCCACCACACCCGGCTGATTTTTTGTATTTTTAGTAGAGACGGGGTATCACCATGTTGGCCAGGCTGGTCTTGAACTCCTGATGTGATCCGCCTGCCTTGGCCTCCCAAAGTGCTGGGATTACAGGCATGAGCCACCACTCCCAGCCGGCACTTCCTTTCTGCACTTCTTTTCCAAATCTCTAAAGACAACCAGGCTGGATATCCTCAGTCCTTCTATGACCATCATGTGACCTGGCCGGACTCCACCTGCAGTCCTTCACATTTCAGAGGGTTTGGGCAGCATCCACATGACAGCAGTGGGATCCAGGCATCCACGAGAGAAGACCACACTGTGTTTAAAGAGGAGGGGTAGATGCAGAGGTAGAATGTGACCTGAGCAATATGGAAATCACCGAGGATCTCCGCCAGTACTTTGAAAACCGAGAGGCACAGAGAACGAGGGCGGCGGCAGCAGCTGGATGCAGAGTGCCTGGACAGCTACGTGAACGCCGACCACGACCTGTGCTACAACACCCACGGGTTGGTGGAGCCCCCAACTGAGCGGCCCGGCGAGCAGTGCCAGGCTGAGATGAGGCGCTTGTACGGGAACAGCGCTGCCAAGCTCCAGGCTGTGGAGGTTTGGTGCAGCTGAGCTTTGACAAGCACTGTGACCCAAAGCAGCCCAAGTTCTGGCCGGTCTTCCCCCTGAAGTTCTGAGCTAGGGGCACAGGACCCCAGCCTCTCCCTCTTCCTTTTGGGGGCACTCTCTTCGTCTCTCCTTCTGTACATTTCTCAGGGAAAGGGGGCTTTGTACTGAGGTTCAGGCAGGTTCACCACAGTCCCAGTGGGCCTGTCACAGGGTGGACGTACTATGCCAGCCACTTGGTGGTTGGCAGGACATGTTCTGTTGCCAATATGATATATTTTCTCCTGACATAAAATGATAATTTTGTATATATTACAGTAGTTTTTGCTGTTGTCAATCAAATCATTAACTACCTAGAAACAAACAAAAAAAAGTATATATTTAAGATACACAACATGATGTTTTGATAGACATTGTGAGATGATCATCACATTCCAGTAATTAACATATCAATCACTTCTACAAAGTCACCATTTCTGTACCCTTTGACCAACATCACCCCATTCCTCCATCCTCCCAGCCTCTGGCAATCACCATCCTACTCTGTGCTTCTATGAGTCTGGCTATTTTAGATTCTGTGTAGAAGTGGGATCATGCAGTATTTCTATTTCTGATAATATTCCTTTTTAAATGGCAGGACTTGGTGACTAGATCAGTGTGGGTGGGTAAGGGAGAAGAAAAGTGATTTATTTAGTATGTTTTCAGATTTATGGCTATGTGTATGGTGATTCAATAAAGAACTTAGAACTTGGGAGATGCACAGGTTTGTAGAGGGCAGAACATGGTTTAGACATGCTGAGTTTTTGGATCATTTAAATGGGAATGCCCTCAAGTACCTGAAGGTATGAATCTGAGGACCGAAGAAAGTTTGTGTAAAGTAGTTCTTATTTTGGCCAGGCACGGTGGCTCACGCCTGTAATCCCAGCACTTTGGGAGGCTGAGGCGGGCAGATCACGAGGTCAGGAGATTGAGACCATCGTGGCTAACACGGTGAAATCCCGTCTCTACTAAAAACACAAAAAATTAGCCGGGCGTGGTGGCGGGCGCCTGTAGTCTCAGCTTCTCAGGAGGCTGAGGCAGGAGAATGGCGTGAGCTCGGGAGGTGGAGCTTGCAGTGAGCCGAGATTGCACGACTGCACTCCAGCCTGGGCAACAGAGTGAGACTCTGTCTCAGAAAGAAAAAAAAAAAAAGTTCTTATTTTACACTTGGTGAACTTAAGACTCAGAAGATAAGACACTTTCCCACGGTTCAAAGACTTTATATGTCTGGCTAATGCTGCGTTCTTCATGCATGACACCTACTATGTCATGGGTCAATAAACTAATGAATTTAGTTTCTTGTGAGGTAAAACAGCCTTTTTTGATCATACTCAATGTTCAGCTCACTTCTCATTCTGGTCACTGTCACCTCACACTATTTATTATTTATTCATTTTGTAGACACAGGATCTTGCTCTGTTGCTCAGGCTGGAGTGCAGTGGCACGATCATAGCTGACTACAACATTGACCTCCTGGGCTCAAGTGATCTGCCTCAGCCTCCTGAGTAGCTAGGACTACAGGCACACACTACCATCTTTTACTTTTACTACTTTTGTCTCTCAGTGTTTCATTTTGGATAGTTGTTATTGCTGCCTTTTTAATTCACTGATCTTTTCTTTGCAATGTCTAATCTGCCATTACTCCCATCCAATATATTTTCCATGTGATACATTGCATTTTCGCATCTCTAGAAGTTAGATTTGAGTCTTTTTATATATTTTATTTTTGTACTTCAAATTTTAAACACGTGAAATGAAGGTATAATAATCATTTTAATGTTTTTGCCTGTAAAATTCAAATATCTGTCTCAATTCTGGGTCAGTTTTGATTACTTTTTCTCATTATGTTTGTATTTTTAAAAAACTTCTTTGCGTTTCTGTTAGTTTCTGATTGGATGCCAGATATTGTGAATTTTACCTTATTGTGTATCTTAGTTCATTTAGGCTTCCATAACAAAATACCTTAGACTGAGTAATTTACAAACAACAGAAATTTGTTGCTCACAATTCTGGAGGCTGGGAAGTCCAAGATTAAGGTGCTAGCAGATTTAGAGTTTGGTGACGGCTTGCTTTCTGCTTCAAAGATAGTGCCTGGTTGCTGTATTCTCACGTGGTGAAAGGGTTAAGGGGGTCCCCTCAAGCCTCTTTTAAAGGGTACTATTCCTAAGTCACCTGCTAAAGGCCTCACTTCTTTTTTTTTTTTTTGAGACGGAGTCTTGCTCCGTCACCCAGTCTGGTGTGCAATGGTGCGATCTCAGCTCACTGCAACCTCTGCCTCTTGGGTTCAAGCGATTCTCCTGCCTCAGCCTCCCTGGTAGCTGGGACTATAGGCGTGTGCCACCAGGCCTGGCTAATTTTTTTTGTATTTTCAGTAGAGACGGGGTTTCCCCATGTTAGCCAATGGTCTTGATCTCCTGACCTCATGATCCTCCCGCCTCAGCCTACCAAAGCGCTGGGATTACAGGGTGAGCCGCAGCGCCCAGCGGCTCTCACTTCTTAATAAAATCACATGGGGGATTAAGTTCCAACATATACATTTTGGAGGAACACAAACATTCAGACCATAGCATTCTGCTTCTGGCCTGAAAATTCGTGTCCTTTCCACAAGCAAGACACATTCATTACATCCCAGTAGCCCCAAAACTCTTCACTTTTTCAGCATCAACTCAAAAGTCTAAAGGCCAGAGTTTCATGTAAATATCATCTAAGTCAAATATGGGTGGGACTCAAGGTAGGCAAATTGCTCTCCAATTGCGAATCTGTGAAATCAACCATGTTACGTGCTTTCAAAATAAAACGGCAGTGAGAGGTGACAATGTGCTAGCAGCCCTCACTCGGCGCCTCCTCGGCCTCCGCCTCCACTCTGGTGGCGTCGGAGGAGCCCTTCAGCCCGCCACTCCACTGGCGGAGGCCGGAGCCGGCTCCTTCTGCTTGCAGGGAGGTGTGGAGGGAGAAGCCGGACAGGAACCAGAGAAGCGCGCGGCGCTCACCGTCGCGGGATTGGCGGGCCCCGCACACCGAGCGGCGGGTGGGCGCCGCCGGCGTAGAGCAGTGAGGGGTTAGCACCCGGGCCAGCACCTGCGGAGGTTGAGCCGGCTCCCCCAGCACTGCTGGCCCGCCGGCACTGCGCTAGAGTTCTCGCGGGGCCTCAGCTGCCTCCTCGCGGGGCAGGGCTCCAGACCTGCAGCCCGCCATGCCGAACCACCCGCCCCGCGGTGGGCTCCCGTGCCACCCGAGTGTCCCCGACGGGCGCCACTCCCTGCTCCGTGGTGCACGGTCCCTATTAGCCGTCCCCCATCAGCCGCCCAGGAGCCGGGCAGTGGGGGTGCACGGTGCAGGACTGGCAGGCAGCTCCGCCTGCAGCACTGGTAGGGAAACCACTAGGTGAAGTCAGCTGGGCTCCTGATTCCGGGGGGACTTGGAGAACCTTTATGTCTAGCTAAGGGATCGTAAACGCACCAATCAGCACCCTGTGTCTAGCTCAAGGTTTGCAAACCAATCAGTACTCTGTATCTAGCTCAAGGTTTGTAAATACACCAATCAGTGCTCTGTGACTAGCTAATCTAGTGAGGACTTGGAGAACTTTTATATCAAGCTGGAGGATTGTAAATGCACCAATCACTACTCTGTGTCTAGCTCAGGGATTGTAAATGCACCAATCAGCACCCTGTCAAAACGGTCCAATCAGCTCTCTGTAAAATGGACCAATCAGCTCTCTGTAAAATGGACCAATCAGCTCTCTGTAAAAAAGACCAATCCGCAGATGTGGGTGGGGCCTGATAAGGGAATAAAAGCAGGCTGCCGGAGCCAGCTAATATTTATCTGCTAGAATTTGTTTTTGGCGTGGTGGAAGGTTTAGTGTTCTTGTTATTTGGAGTTGTTTTTACTGCAGCTCGCTGTTTGAGGCCTCGCTGTTTTTAAGAGCTGTAACGCTTATCACAAAGGTCGCAGCTGCTTTCTTGAAAACCAGTGAGATGATGAATCCTTAGGAAAGAACGACCAACTGCAGATGCGCTACTTTTAAAAACTATTAACGCTTACACCGAAGGGCTGTAAGCTTCACTCCTGTCAGCCAGACCAAGAACCAACCGAAAGGAAGATCCAGATACATGTGCATGTCTGAAAGAACAGAGTGTAGACGCACCGTCTTTAAGAACTGCAAGACTCACGGTAAGGGTTTTGCGACTTCCTCCTTGCAGTCCGCGAGACCATAGATCGCGCCAATTCCGAACACAGCAGGACAGGCGTGGAATAGACATTCCCATTTTAAAAGGGGAGAAATAAGAAGGGAGTAACTGGTTCCAAGTAAGTCCATAAGCCCGAAAGGGCAAATTTTAAGGCTTGAAGATAATGTTTATACTTGGGGCAAGGGGGTTGGGCCCGTGAGTCAGTCTCATGGGTTTGCTGGGCATAAACCTTGCTGCAGTTCTCAGGTTGGGTGGTTATGCCTGCGGGTTTCCCAGACTGGAGTTGCACATGGGTGGCTGTTAATTTCTGATTGGTCTCTCTGTGGTGGTTCCTCCTGTGTGATAGTTCAGTGTTGGGGCCCTGAGGCCATTCAGAACATCTTTTGAAATCTAGGTTGGAGGTAGCCATACCGCCATAGCTCTTGGACTCTCTGCCACTGCAGAATTGGCACCACGTGGGTGCTACTAAGGTTTAACACCAGCAGTGTAAAGAGGGAAAGTCATTGCAGCCTGCGTTGCACTTGAAGTCACTGGAGCCGCGTCTGGGATGACTGAAGATCTCTGCTGGAATACTGGGAACAGAAACTTGAGGTGGCACAGTGAAGTGGGTGCTGAGGTCCGACGATGCCTGAGGACCCTTATTTGACATAGTTCTGTCCCTTAGGTCTTGGCATTCTGGTCCTGTGATGGCAGTGGCAGCCCCTATAATCTCTGAAACAGTTTCGAGATTAGTCTTCCGTTGTCTTAACAGAGAGCATCTGTCTTCTTTCTATCCATACTAATCACCTTATTAGGAAAGAAATAACATTTGAATGCACTTTAAAAGAAACACTTGTGAAGGGTCAAGCTACTTACAGGTAGCCTAAATGTGTCTCAGAACAAACCTTAGTGTTTACAGTGGTACGAAGATATCCAGCACTCAATGCTATAGTCTGAACGTTTGTGTTCCTCCAAAATTCAAATACATTTGAATACACTTTTTTGTTTTTTTTTGCGACAGTCTCACTCTTTGGCTCAGGCTGGAGTGCAGTGGCACGAAATCGGGTCACTGCAATGTCCAGCTCCCAGGTTCAAGTGATTCCCTGCCTCAGCCTCCTGAGTAGCTGGGATTACAGGCGCCTGCCGCCACGCCCAACTAATTTCTGCATTTCTAAGAGACAGGATTTCACTAGGTTGGTCTCGAACTCTTGGCCTCCCAAAGTGCTGGGGTTGTAGGCGTAAGCCACCGTGCCTGGCTCTCATTCTTTACATGAGGATTTTCACTATCTGTAAGTTCTGTTTCTTTTGATTATTAGTTTAATCTTTAGTTCGTGTCTCCTTTCAGTTTATTATAAGCAGTCCAGAGAAACCTTTCTGCACTCAGCAGTGTTTAGAGATTTCCTTTGCAAAATATTTTGTTGCTCAAAAGTTCGTTTTTCACAAAACATTAGGACACAAGTAAGCAAGCCAAGTTAATTGCAACTTAATAACAATCACCTTTCCTCCAGTTTCTTGTAACACGTTCCTAGTTTGCATCGAAGACCTCATCGGAAAGGCCTCTGTTTGTGTTTCTACCAACATTCTCATGACCACTTAGGTAATCTCTAAGAAGGCTGAGGCTTTCTCTACAGCTCTTTATCCGAGCCTTTACCAAATTGCCCTTTGAGACTCCTTTCATGGCAGTGTACCTCAGAACTTTCCCAGCCTCTACCCATTACTCAGTTTCAAAGCTGCTTCCACGTTTTAAGATGTTTATTACAGCAGCACTCCACTTCTCAGTACCCATTTCAGTCATAGCCTGATCAGATAACTATAACAAAGTACCTTTAGACTGGATAATTTATAAACAACAGAAATGAACTGCTTACAGTTCTGGAGGCTGGAAAGTCCAAGATGAAGGTGCTAGCAGATTGTGTTTGGTGAGGGCTTGCTCCCCCCGATCAAAAATAGTGGCTTTCTGCTGTGTCCTCACACGGCGGAAGGGGTAAGGGGGCTCCCTTGAGCCTCTTTTACAAGGGTAATGTTCCTAAATCACCTCGTAAAGGCCTCACTTCCCCCCCCCCCCAAAAGATGAGTGTGGCTTTGTCACCCAGGCTGGAGTGCACTGACGTCGTCTGTGCACGCTGCAGCCTTCGCCTCCTGGGTTCAAGCCACTCTCCTGCCCCAGCCTCCCTAGTAGCTGGGACTACAGGCGCCTGCCACCACGCCTGGCCAATTCTTGTATTTTTAGTAAAGACAGGATTTTACCGTGTTAGCCAGGATGGGCTCCATCTCTTGACCCTCGTGATCCGCACACCTCGGCCTGCCAAAGAGCTGGGATTACATGCGCGAATCGCCACGCAGGGCCAAAGGCCTCACTTCTTAATACAGTCACACTGGGGATTAAATTCCAACATCAATTTTGAAGGAACACATTCAGACTCAGCACTGAGTGCTGGATATTTTTGTATCTCTATAAATATTTTTGAGGTTTGTTCTGGGACACATTTAAGTTACTTGGAAGTAGTTTGATCCTTTCAGGTATTTCGTTTAAGAATTATTAGATGGGACTGGAGCAGAGCTCAGTGTAGGGATAATTATTTTCCATGACTGAGGCAAAACCCTACTGTGTACTCTACCCAGTGACTTATGAGTCCTGTGGTTCTCTAATCTTGCTGGTGGGAATAGGCACTATTTCAAGCCCTGTTTGAACCTTGGGTACTTTAATCTTTTTGGATGGTTCTTTCCCTGGCCTGGGTAGTTTCCTGACATATATGCATGGATCAGTCGGTACTCATTATACACTTGGCGGGGCACCCTGTGCAGATCTCTGGAGTTCTGTCTCTGCACTTCCCTCTCCTCTCTGTTACTTTGTGCTGTGAACTCTAGCTACTTTCTTACTGGACTTGGCAGTTGGTTTGTCTTCCTAACTCAGGGAGTCTGCAAAGCTCAGCCTGGTTTCCCTTCCATGTGCAGAGATATGAAAACTCTTAGAGTACACTGGAGCAATCGTTTGGCCCACCTTATTTGTTTCCCATCTGTAGGGGGTCACAACCTTTGTTGCTTAAATGTCCAGTGTATCTTGAAAATGGTTGTTTCACATACTTGGTCTTTTTTTGTTGTTGTTTTGTTTTTTTGAGCCTGATTTTGAGTGACACAAGGTTCTGCAGCAAGCAAAATGTGGCACTGAGACTTGAACTCAGCCGGCCTTTGGACAGCCACTATTTTTTTTTAAGACAGGGTCTCACTGTTGCCCAGGCTGTACAGTGGATGATCTCTGCTCACTGTAGCCTCAAACTCCCAGGCTTAAGCAATCATGGCTCGCTGCAGTCTCAAACTCCCAGGCTTAAGCAATCCTCCCCCGCCAGCCTTCCGAGTAGCTGGAACTACAGGCATGCACCACCATGCCCAGCTATATATATATTTTTGTATTTTTTGTAGAGATGGGGTTTTGCCATGTTGCACAGGCTGGTCTCAGACTCCTCTTGGGCTCAAGCAATCTGTCTCGGCCTCCCAAAGTGTTGGGAGTATAGGCATGAGCCATCACACCCGGCCTTGGTGTGTTTTTTGTGTTTTTTTAGATGTTTTTGTTCTATCTTATGTGCCCAATTTAATTTCAGTTTTATTTTATGGTTTTTGAGACGGAGTCTCACACTAACTTCCAACTCCTGGGTTCAAGAACTTCTCCTGGCTCAGCCTCCTGAGTAGCTGGGATTACAGGCACGCGCCACCACGCCTGGCTAATTTTTGTGTTTTTAGTAGAGACAGGGCTTTGTCATGTTGGCTAGGCTGGTCTCGAATTCCTTATCTCGGGTGATCTGCCCACCTTGGCCTCCCAAAGTGCTGGGATTACAGGCGTGAGCCACTGCACCCAGCCGCGTGCCCAGTTTTAAATAAAAAAAAAATATAATTAAGAAAGATCTGAAGTTAGCCGTCGCCTTATATTCTAGAAGTAACTGCTATTGACTTTTTAAAATGTCTTCCATAAGTCTTGTGTGCTGTGTAGTAAAAACGGTTTTTGAGGTGAGACACTTGGGACTAAATATGCCACTTATTTTCCATGTCATCTTTTATAAGTTATTAAAACTTTTCAGTTTTGAATTTCTCATGTAAAATGGAGAGGTAATATTTACCTCATGAGTTACTGCAAGGACTGAATTAACTATTTGTAAAACGCCTAGTACAGTGTCAGGTATATCACGAATGCCTGAGAACGGGTAGTTAATGCTTACAGTTATGAGTTAGGGAAAAATAAGGCAGAGAAGCAGATTTGAGCAATCTGTGTGTCCTGGGAAAAATGACAAAAACTGTTATGGTGCTTCCTGCTATGGCAGTTTTGGGCATGAGACCCTTGATGGTTACATTTGGTGGCAATTTAGACAGTTTCATGGTTGGGTTGTGTGAAAAATGCAGCTGGCGTGGAGGAACACAGGAGTCCATGTTGAAGACGTGGACAAATGGGTATCAATGTAGCATAATCACCATCATAGAGAAGGAAAATCTCAGTGACAGAGCTGGGGGAACGACGGGAGGGGTTCACCCATGCAGCCCTAAAAAGAAAACCCATTTGGTTTCACATACAGATAAAAAATAAACTCATTCAGTGAGTCCGAGCGTCAGTGGACTAGTTCTTTAGTTCTAGAATTGCTTGCTCTTTGGGCAGAGAGGAAAGTGGAATGGTTGATTTCAGCATGAAAGGGCTTAAAGGCAAATTGAGGCTGTTTTTAACCTTTAAGAGCTCTATGCATAATACGATCTAGCTTTTTTATTCTCCCTTGATGGGTTTTAAAAATATCATCAAATTACATCATTTGCTGTTGCTACTGGTTGAAGCTTTTAACTCCCTATCTTGTTTGGACCAGGCATGGTGTGGAAGGTGACTCAAGGTCAGTAATTTGGTCTCTGCTCCTAAGTTACTGCTCTGTTTCTTTCTGTCTTTCTTCCATAGATAAAAGGGGTCCATGAGCAGTGTCGTCTGTTGAGTGACTTTCATTTGTAACTTTAAAAGAGGTTGTCTGAAGGCTTACAAAATTTCCCAAGGTGGGAGTTTTAATATTCAGAGATGCAGCCTGCTTTTTTTGGAAGCTGAATTCTTTTGTTGCTGAAAAAAATCAGAAAAGCTCTGGAGTTTGGGGGAAAAGATTCTTGTTTTTAAAATTGTTTCTGAAATCACTGTGTTATTGTTAGAAAAATGTTCACTTTGTGGATAATGGGGACATAATTCCTATCCCCATGCCGGCCCTGCCCCAGGAGCTCAGTGCTGCCTGCTGCATACGTTATGGGCTCTCTTTGTGTTGCCTTTTGAGCTGGGGTCAGGCATTCCAAAATCTTTCAGTTCAACACAGTCGTTTTGTGGTTTATATTACAAAAAATACTGGGGTGTCACTCAAATCTTCTCTGTCCTAAAGGGCAGAAATTAGACACATGGGGACCCCAGTCTTTAATACTGGCCAAGGTATGCCACCAGGACCAAGATTATGAATTATGGAAAGAGCACCACTGAAGCAAAATAGTGCTTAAACTTGAAAATTGTCTTCCATATCTCCTATGCATTGCATAGTGCAAGGTTAAGTTTGGCACTACTGGCATTTTGTTCTGGGTAATTCCTTGTGATGGGGGTGCTGTCCTTTGTTGGATGTTTAGCAGCATCCCTGGCTTTCACTTACTGGATGTCAGTAGCATCCCCTTCCTACTTGCAGTTCTGACAACCAAAAATGTCTTCAGACACTGCCAAATATTCCCAGGTAGGAAGAGGAGCAAGAATCACCCCTGATTGAGAACTGTTGGCACAGTAGTTAGAAGCCTGGGATTGGAATCAGGCAGACCTGGGTAAAAATGTGACTATTAGCTGGATGGCTTTGCGGTAGTTAATTGACCTTTTAGGTCTCAGTAGCTTCATAGGGATGTAAAATAGGGATGTGATTATCTACTTCTTACCTTGCTCTAAGGTCTAAGAAACAATGCCCGTAATAGCACAATGCCTGCTAAGTCTCTTCCTTTGCTGCCTTGCCTTCCCCCCTGGATTCCTCGTGTCTTACCTCCCCATCAACTTCTGCTGGCCCTGGTCTTGGGTGGCTTATAATATTCTAATTTTCTTTCTGTTTTTATAGTTTTGATTTTTATTCTTAATTTTACTTTTTATATTACATAGAACACTAAAAGTTTAAAAGAAAAAAAGCATAAAATAGCATTTCTTTGCTTTTTAAAATTTTATTTTAGTTTTGGGGGTACGTGTGCATGTTTGTTACATAGGTACATTGCATACTGGTGGGGACTGGGCTTCTAGTGTACCCATTATGCAAGTGGTGAACATTGCACCCGATAGGTTATTTTTCAACCCTCACCTATTTCCCCCTCCCATCTCTTGGAACCCCCATTGTCTATTTTCATATGTCCATATGTATCCATTAGCTTCCTCTCATCAGTGAGAACATGTATTTGGTTCCCTGTTTCTGAGTTTATTTAGGATAATGGCCTCTGCCTCCATCTGTGTTGCTGCAAAGAATATGATTTCATTCCTTTTTGTAGCTGCAAGAATTCTGATTTTCTTACTGAGATCTGATGTCTTTCATGGCTTGGTTCCTGACCTGTGACCCAATGGTGACTCCTTTGTTCTACCTTAGTAGGCTTTGGTGCTGGGAAGGTCTGCATAACATTTATGGGGTCATGCTTTGCTATCTGAACTACCATCTCAATCTTTTTCAGTTCACTGAATTCAAAGGATCAGGCACACATACGGTAAACATCAGGAAGAATTTCAGGTCACCCAGAGAAAGAACTTTGGAACGTCATGGTGAGAACCTGCTGGAGGGCACTATTGAGAAGATAAGATTGACTTTTCTTGGGAATGGATTTACACAGGAGCACACGGCTGCTGCTTAAAGTTTAGATACAGTCCAGTTTTGGAAGAACAAGAATTAAAGTTCTCTTAATGTCGCTAAGAGGAAACGTATCTAGAGTGAATTCTTAAAAGTGGTGATGTGATTTACCACAATAAATTAATATTAGAACCCGGTATACACAAAGAGCAGTGAAATCAGAATTGAAAGATAAATTTGAGGTCACCAGGCTCTATCTCCTCGAAAGCATAGTTATTCAACTTCTTTACAGCATTCCTGTTTTCTCTCTCCTTGAATACCTGGGAAGATGGTGCTATCACTGTGTTCTCGGACAGTTTACTCCATATCGAATACTTGTGAGAAAACAATGTAACTGCAATATGAGACCAAAATCTACTTCCTAGAAACCACTACACATTGATCCTTGCTATGGTTTCTGTGACTATGTGAATAAGACTAGGTAAGACTCAAGAGACTACCATCTATGGGATATTTCTTTTCAAAGTTACATTTTTCTTCAGTTCTCTTCTGTAATAGCATCCTAAGGATATATATATTTCACCTGCCCAGATGTGGATATCATGTTCCAGATGTCAATAGTGCAGACCTCATTTATTAATCTAGTCCAATTTATTGTTCGAGCAGACATAGTACAGGGTTGGGGCTTAAAATGACCTGTAGCCAAGTAAAACTCTTGGGTTCTAATTGCAGTTAATCTGAGTTGATCTTTTGCAAGTGAAAATAAAGACATGTTTTGGTGGTGCAACCATTTTTATTTAGATGTTCTTTAGAGACAGGGTCTCATTCTGTTGCGCAAGCTGGAGTGCAGTGGCTCAATCTTGTCTCACTGCAAGCTCTGCCTCCTGCCCAGGCTGGTCTCAAACTCCTAAGCTCAAGTGATCCACCTGCCTCAGTCTCCCAGATTGCTGGGATTTACAGGGGAGTCTATTAGCTTTAATGATTTGTCACTACATGTCAATAGCATTTTCCTGTTTAAAATAAGTTAACGTTTACGTATAGTAAAATTTACCCTTTATAGTGTGTGTTTTTGTGAATGTTGACAGATATATAGTTATGTAGCTACTATTGTAATCAAGATATAAAACAGTTCTATCACCCCCCAAAATTCTCCTGTACCCCCTTTTAGTCAACCCCTCCCTCTAACCTGGACTTTTGACAAGCACTAACATGTTTTCTGTTATGATGTTATGTTGCCTTTCTAAGAATATTAAATAAATGGAATCATACAGTGTTAAGATTTTAGGTTTGGCTTATTTCTTTTATTGTAATGCAGAGGTCCCCAACCCTGGGCCACAGACTGGTACCACAGACCGGTACCAGTCTGTGACCTGTTAGGAAGCAGGCCACATAGCAGGGAGTGAGAGAGTGAAGCTTCCTCTCTATTTACATCCACTTCCTATAGCTCGCGTTACTCCCTGAGCTCTGTCTTCTGTCAGATCAGGTGTGCCATTAGATTCTCATAGGAGCATGCAGTTCCTATTGTAAATTGCACATACAAGGGATCTAGGTAGCATGCTTTTTA
Organism: Macaca fascicularis; assembly: GCF_037993035.2. Taxonomy (NCBI): domain Eukaryota; kingdom Metazoa; phylum Chordata; class Mammalia; order Primates; family Cercopithecidae; genus Macaca; species Macaca fascicularis. The sequence goes on from NC_088394.1 coordinate 54,907,442, forward strand.
TGAGAATCTAAATGCTTGATGATCTGTCACTGTCTCCCATCACCGCCAGATGGGACTGTCTGATTGCAAGAAAGCAAGCTCAGAGCTCCTGCTAATTCTACATTATAGTGACGTGTATAATTATTTCATATATTACAATGTAATAACAGAAATAAAGTGCAATAAATGTAACGCACTTGAATCATCCTGAAACCATCCCCCTGTCCCTCACCCCCAGCCTCTCATCTGTGGAAACATTGTCTTCCACGAAACCAGTCCCTGGTGCCAAAAAGAGTGGGGATCACTGGCATACTGCAGTTGAGATTTGTTTATTTTTAATTTCTTCTAGACAGAGTCTCACTCTGTTGCCCAGGCTGGAGTGCAGTGGTGTGATCTTGGCTCACTGCAACCTCTGCCTCCTGGGTTCAAGTGATTCTCCTTCCTCAGCCTCCTGAGTAGCTGGGACTACAGGTGCCCACTACCACACCTGGCTAATTTTTGTATTTTTAGTAGAGAATGGGGTTTCACCTTGTTGGCAAGGCTGGTCTCAAACTCCTGACCTCAAGTGATCCACCCGCCTCGGCCTCCCAAGTGCTGGGATTACAGGTGTGAGCCACTGTGTCCAGCCTCACTTATGTTATTGTATATATCAATTCTTTTTAAAATTGCTGGGCAGTATATCATTGTATGGCTATACCACAGTTTGTTTATCCATTTTCCAGTTGAATATTTGAGTTGCTTCCAGTTTTTGGCAAAGATGATGGAAACTGCTGTAAATATTTGCATACAGGGTTTTGTGTGAACATAGGTTTTCATTTCACTTGGGTAAAAACGTGTACGTGGGATTGTGATGTTGTCTGAAAGCATATGTTTGACTTTATAAGAAACGGCTTTACTATTTTTCCAAGTGTCAGTATCATTTTGCATTCCCACCAGCAATGTAGGAGAAATCTGGTTGCTGTGCGTTCTCACCGACTCTTGGTATTGTTGGTTTTTCTTTTTTAGTCATTCCAATAGGTGTATAGTAGTATCACGTGGTTTTGATTTGCATTTACTTAATGATCAATAATGCTGAGAATCTTTACATGTGATTTTCGTTCAGTCTGCATGTCTTCTTTGGTGAAGTGTCTGCTCAGATGTTTTGTCCACTTTTATTTTGTTGTTTCATCGTTTCAGGCTGCTATAACATAATACCATAGCCTGGGCAGCTTATAAACAGTGGCAGATTCAGTGTCTGCTAAGGGCTAATTTCAGGCTCATAGATGGCACCTTCTAGCTGTGTCCTCATATAGTGGAAGGGGCAGGGCAGCTCTCTGGAGTCCTTTATAAGGGCACTAATACCATTTGTGAGGGCTCTGCCACTGTGCCTTCTGACCTCATCACCTTCTCAAAGGTCCTACCTCTTAATACCATCCTCTGGGGGATTAGGATTTCAACAAAGGAATTTTCTGGGGAGGGGACATGCATTTTCAGGCATAGCATGCAGTTTTTCTGATTTTATTTTGATAGTTCTTTATGCATTTCAAATACAATTTTTCTGTCAGGTATCTGATTTGCAAGTATTTTCCTTTATACAATGTTGAATTGTAGTGATGAGTGTAATTCTTGGCCTGGCACGGTGGCTCAAGCCTGTAATCTCAGCACTTTGGGAGGCCACGGTGGGCAGATCACCTGAGGTCAGGAGTTCAAGACCAGCCTGGCCAACATGGTGAAACCCTGTCTCTACTAAAAATACAAAAATTAGCTGGGAATGGTGGCCCATGCCTGTAATCCCAGCTACTCGGGAGGCTGAGGCAGGAGAATTGCTTGAACCCAGGAGGTGGAGGTTGCAGTGAGCCAAAATTGTGCCTCTGCACTACAACCTGGGTGGCAGAGCGAGACTCCGTCTCGAAAGTGTGTAATTTTTGCCTTGCTTCCACTCTGGAAGGCATTTCTCCTTTCACCATTAGACATTACCTGTTAACAGGTGAAAGAAGTTCTCTTCTATTCCCGGTTTCCTGATAACTTACATCATAAGTGGTTTTGAATTTTGCCAGAGGCTTTTTCTGCATCTATCGAGATGATCATATGGTGGTTCTTTAGTCTGTTGATACGGTGAATTACACTGATTTTCCTTTTTTTTTTTTTTTTTTGAGATAGAGTTTCGCTCTTGCCCAGGCTGGAGTGCAATGGCGCGATTTCGGCTCAATGCTACCTCTGCCTCCGAGGTTCAAGGGATTCTCTTGCCTTGGGATTACAAGTATGGGCCACTATGCCCAGCTAATTTTTTTGTATTTTTTTTTTTTTTTTTTTAAGTGGAGATGGGGTTTCTCCATGTTGGTCAGGCTGGTCTTGAACTCCCAACCTCAAGTGATCTGCCCGCCTCGGCCTCCCAAAGTGCTGGGATTACAGGCGTGAGCTACCATGCCCGGCCTACACTGATTTTCAAATGTTAAATCAGTTCTGTGTTCAAGAGATAAATTCCTGTTGGTCATAGTCGATTGTACTTTCAACTTATTGTTGATTTTATTCACCAATTCTTTGATGAAAATTTTTGTGTGTGTATTCATAGGGTGTATTGTTCAGTAGTTTTCTTGGATGTCTTTGTCTAGAGTATCAGGGTAATGCTGGACTCATTGAGTTGAGAAGTGTTCTCACCTCTTCAATTTTCTGGAAAAGTTTTTGTGTAAAGTGATATTATTTCTTCCTTAAATGCTTGGCAGAATTCACCAGTGAAGCCATCTGAGCCTGGAGTTTTCCTTGTGGGAAGGTTTTTAACTGCCAAGTAATTTCTTTAATAGACACAGGGCTATTCAGGTTATGTATGTTTCCTACAGTGAGCTTTCTTAGTTTGTCTTTCAAGGAATTTGTCCATTTCCTCTAAGTTGTCACTTTATTGGCATAAAGCTGTTTATTTGAGGCAGGGTCTCACTCTTGTCACCCAGGCTGGAGTGCAGAGGTGCAGTCTTGACTCACTATATCCTCAGCCTTCTGGGGTCAAGTGATCCTCCCACCTCAGCCTCCTGAGGGACTACAGGCCTGAGCCAGCATGTCCAGCTAATTTTTGTATTTTTTGTAGAGATAAGATTTTGCCACGTTACTCAGGATGATCTCAAACTCTCCTGATCTCAAGTGATCTGCTTGCCTTGGCCTCCCAAAATTCTGAGATTACAGGTGTGAGCCATTGCACTCAGCCTACATTATTTATCTCTGTATCTATTTATAATCTATCAATCAATCAACTATTTATCCATCGATCTATCTAATCTGAGACAGAGTCTCGCTCTGTCATCCAGGCTAGAGTGCAGAAGCGCAGTCACAGCTCACTGCAGCCTCAATGTCTTGGGCTCAAGTGATCCTCCCATTTCAGTCTCCTGAGTGTCTGGGACTACAGGTGCACATCACCCCACCCAGATGATTTCTGCATTATGTGTAGAGACAGGATTTCACCATTTTGCCAGCTTTGGTCTCGAATCCTGGGCTCAAGTGATCCTCCTGCCTCAGACTTGCAAAATGCTAGGCTTACAGGTGTGAGCCACCATGCCTGGCCAAGTTCATAATATGCCCTTGTTTTCCTTTTAGTATCTACAGAATTTATTGTGTTTTCACTTCTCTCATCTGGTATTGGTAATATTTTTTTGACCAATTTGGCAGGTGGGTTGTCAATTTTACTGATCTTTAAGAACAAACTTTTAATGTATTTCTCTATTAAATTTTTTTAAATTGAGTTTTGACCTTTTTTTTGGGATTTAATTTTCTTTTTTAGTTTAAGGTAGAAGGGGAGGTTATTGATCTGAGATTTTTTTTTTTGTAATGTGGATGTTCAGTGCTGCAGATTTTCCTCTGAATACTTTTTTAGCTGCATCCCGTAAATCTTGGTATTGTTTTCATTTTAATTCAGCTCAAAATACATTCCAATTTCCCTTGTGATTTTTCCTTTGTCCCATGAGTTATTTAGAAGTGCATTATTTTCCAAACATTGGGAGGTTTCCCAAAATATCTTTCTGGTGTTTACTTATATTTCAATTACATTATATTTAGAGAAAATACTTTAATTTCAATTCTTTAAAATTTGTTAACTTATTTTTTGGCCTGGGATATGATCTATCTTGGATAATGTGTACATAAAGAGAATGTGTATTTTACTGTTGTGGGTGAAGTATTCTATATGTCTAATCACTGGTTGATAGTGTCTTGCAAACTTTCTCGATCTTTATAAATTTTCTGTTGACTTGTTCTATCAGTTACTAAGAGACAAGTGTTGAAGTTCACAACTATAAACTGTAGCATTTTCTTTTTTCCTTCTAGTGCTGTCAGTTTTTGCTTCATGCGTTTTGAAGCTCTGTTAACTACATGCACATTTAGCACTGTGATGTCTTTTTGAAGAATGTATCCCCTTGTCGTTAGTGGTACCCTCTTTATCTCCAGAAACATTCCTTATTCTGAAGTCTGTTTTGTATATTTATAAAAGAACTCAAGCTCTCTTTTGATGATTGTTTTCATGGTTCATCTTTATCCTTTTAAATTTAATCTATGGTTTTATATATGAAGTCGGTTTCACATATCACTGGGTCCTGCTTTTTAATCCCATATTACAATCTTTTTTTTTTTTTTTTTGAGAGGAGTCTTGCTCTGTCACCCAGGCTGGAGTACAGTGGCCGGATCTTAGCTCACTGCAAGCTCCGCCTCCCGGGTTTACGCCATTCTCCTGCCTCAGCCTCCCGAGTAGCTGGGACTACAAGCGCCCGCCACCACGCCCGGCTAATTTTTTGTATTTTTAGTAGAGACGGGGTTTCACCGTGTTAGCCCGGATGGTCTTGATCTCCTGACTTCGTGATCCGCCCGTCTCGGCCTCCCAAAGTGCTGGGATTACAGGCTTGAGCCACTGCGCCCGGCCTACAATCTGTTTTATAATTGGTATTTAGATTGGTTGCTTTAATGTAATTATTGATATGGTTAGATTAAAATCTCCCCTGTTGCTAGTGTTCTGTTTAATCTGTTTTTTTCTGGCCTCTTTTGAACTGAATATTTTTGTTTCTAATTTTCTATATTATTAGCATATTATACATTTTTGAACTCATTTTTAAGTGATTGCCCTAGGGTCAACAGTATACATCTATTATGAACCCAGATATTTGTGTCCCTACAAATTTCATATGTTGAAACCCTAACCCTCAACATGATTGTATTCAGAGATAGGGCCTTTGGGAGATAGTGTTAGAGGAGATCATGAGGGTGAGGCCCTGGTCTGATAGAATTAGTGTCCTTATAAGAAGGGACACCAGAGAGCTTGTTCTTTGTCTCCCAACCATGCAAAGACATAGCAAGAAGGTGGCTGTCTCTCTGAGTCAGGAAGAGAGCCCTTCCTAGAAACTGAATCAGCTGGCACAGTGAACTTGGGCTTCCCTATCTCTAGAACTGTGGGAAATACATTTCTGTTCTTTAGGCCACCAGTCTATGGTATTCTGTTATGGCAGCCTGAACAGACTGATACATTTTAAATTAATCAGAATCCACTTTCAAATAATACGATACTGCTTTATGTATAGCATAAAGATCTTACAGCACTATACTCCTAATACTTTCTTCCAAGTACTTTGGGAGGCCGAAGTACTGGATTCTCAATACTTTGTTACTTTGACGTATGCTCTTTTACATTGTTGTTATTTTTGCTTTGGGCAGTTTTCATTTAGACATAGAAGTAAAGAAACTAATTTTACATTTTTATTCATTCAATTTCAGAGACTCTCTATTTCTTTGGGTAGATCCAAGTTTCTTTCTGATACCATATTCCTTCTGCCTGAACAATTTCCTTTAAAATTTTTATATTGGTAATTCTTTTTTTTTGTTTGAGAAAACCTTTTTCTCCTTTAATTTTTGAAGATTTTTTCACTGGGTATGGAATTCTGGGGTGACCACTCCTCCCATTTAGCCCTTTAAAAAGTGTTATTCCATTATCTTCAGGCTTGCATAGTTTCTGACAAGTTTGCTGTAATTCTCATTTTTGTTTCTCTTCATGCAATGTGTCTTTTTTACCCCCTCTGGCTACTTTCTAATATTTTCTCTTTGTCTTTCCTTTTTAGCAGTTTGATTAGGATGTGCATGGGTATGTGTGTTTGTCATTAATTTTGAAATATTTTTCACCATTCTTGCTTTGAATTTTTTTCTGCCTCATTCTCCTTTTCCTGGAAAAGAAATGGGATTCTTTTTCTGGGATTCCAATTACATGAATAATCAACTATTTGATATTGTCCTACAGCTCTTGGATGCTACATTCTATTTTTTTCTCTTATTTTCCTCTTCAAGTTTCCGTTTGGGTAATTTCTATTGATGTATAGTCAACTTCACTGATTTTTTTTCAGCTGTGTCAAGTCTGTTGATTAGCCTGTTGAAGGCATTCTTCACCCCTGTTGCTGTGTTTTTTCTTTCCAGCATTTTACTTTTTTTTTTTTTTTTTTTTTTTTGAGCTAAGGTCTCTATTGGCCAGGCTGGAGTGCAGTGGCATGATCTCGGTTCACTCAAGTCTCAACCTCCTAGGCTCAAGCAATCCTGCTTCAGCCCCCTGAGTAGCTGGAATCACAGGTGCACACCACTATGCCTGGCTAATTTTTTAAATTTTTTTTTTTTTTTTTGCAGAGATGGGGTCTTGCTATGTTGCCCAGGCTGGTCTCAAACATTTGGGCTTAAGTGATCTTCCCACTTTGGCCTCCTGAAGTACTGGGATTACAGGCATGAGCCACTGCAGCTGGCCTTAATTATTTCTGGTAATTTCCATCTGTCTGCTGAAATAATTCATCTGATTTTGCATGCTGTCCATCTTTCTGCTATAGCCATTAACACAATTATTTAAAATTCCCCATCAGTTCCAACATCTATGTCATATATGCATCTGAATCTGTTGATTACCTTGTCTCTTGACAGTATATTTTTTGCTTGTGTTTTTCGTATGCCTAGTAGTTTTGGTTGAAAGCCAGATAGCATTAATATTGTAGAGACTGAAGCAAATACATTTTATCATGGAAACGTGTGTGCCTTTCCTTCTGCAAGGCCTTTAGTATATAGTGGTTGAGTCAACCTTGCCATGAGTTGAGTTGGGTTTGGAATTTCTTTCTGTGGTTACCATCTGTCTTAATTTACTAGGTTGCTGTAACAAAGTAACACAAATGGAGTGGCTTAAACCAGGCTTCCCCAACCCCTAGGCCTCAGGCCAGTACTGGCCTGTGGTCGGTTAGGAACTGGGCCCGCAGCAGGAAGTGAGCAGTGGGTGAGTGAGCATTAGCACTTGAGCTCCGCCTCCTGTCAGATCAGTGGTGGCCTTAGATTCTCACAGGAGCGTGAACCCTATTGTGAACTGCGCATGTGAGGGATCTAGGTTGTGCATATCTTATGAAAATCTAATGCCTGATGATGTGAGGTGGAACAGTTTCATCCCAAAACCATCCCTTCCCCATCCATGGAAATACTATCTTCCATGAAACTGGTCCTTGTTGTCAAGAAGGCTGGGGACTGCTGGCTTAAACAACAGAAATTTATTGTTTCACAATTCTGGAGGATAGAAGTCTTAAGGTGTTGGCAGGGCTGGTTCCTTTTGAGGGTTGTGAAGGAAGGATTTGTTCTAGCTTCTCTGCTTGGCTTGTAGACAGCCATCTTCTTCCTGTGTCTCTTCATATCACTTGCTGTTTGTCTGTTTTTGTGTCCAGATTTCTCTTTTTTTGTAAGGACACCAGTCATATTGAATAAGGGCCCACTCTAATGACCTCTTTTTAACTTGCCTACTTCTGTAAAGATTCTATCTCCAAATAAGGTCATGGGCTGAGGTCCCTGGAGTTAGGACTCCACCATATAGCCCTTTTAGTTCTGCCTGTTGAAGATGGACGCCTTACCGAGAGGTAAGAGACTCAAATTCCCTTCCTGGCTTAAGTCCTGGAAGCCGTCTAAGAAAGATTAACCATGCCCTTTGCTCTCAAGAGAAAAAGCATAGATACATCTTTTGCTATGGTTTGTTAATTAGGATAGTTAGTAAGAATATATACTCACCTGTACCCAAAAGAGAAAGGACTGGGGAGGGAGTGTTGACTGGTTAGGTCTATTACCTTTTGAAATTAAAAAAACGTGTCTTCCTACTCAGCCCTGTCCTCAGGCTAGGCTCAGTAGGTGGTCTCCTAGCCGTCAGTCTCGTATTACCTCTTGTGCCAAATAAATACTTAAAAAATTTATGGTAAGAAACGTGAAATTTACCAACATACCCTTTTTTGGGGCAAACAATTCAGACACCCTGGGTATACCATAGCCTTCAAATTCCTCTAGTTTTTCTTTACATTTAAGATGGGGCTGGTTTGCCAGAGGGTTATTTATTTATTTATTTTGAGACAGAGTCTAGCTCTGTCGACCTGGCTGAAGTGCAGTGGCGTGATCTTGGCTCACTGCAACCTCAGCCCCCCAAGTAGCTGGGATTACAGGTGTGCACAATTGTGCCTGGCTAATTTTTATATTTTTAGTAGAGACTGGGTTTTCCCCATGTTGACCAGGCTGGTCTCGAACTTCTGACATCAGATGATGCGCCCGCCTCAGCCTCTCAAAGTGCCGGGATTACAGGCATGAGCCACTGTGCCCAGCCTCTACCACCGGTTTTAGGTCTTCCCTGTTGCCTCTCTCCAGCAATAGGCCACTGGTGGGGTGGGAGCAGGGGAGGGCTCATGTTTTCTGTTGTTCTGACGAAGCCTCCATATCAGGCAGGCACTCTGCTATGGGTCTTGAGGATGGGTTCTTGTAGGGGTCCTGTTCCCCTCCCCCTCAGCTAGAGGAGATATATATTTTTTAACTTAATCCCAAATGTGATAGTATAAACTGCTTTTGTTTTTTGTTTTTCTTTTTGAGATGGTCTTGCTCTGTTGCCCAGGCTGGAGTGCAGTGGTGTGATCATGACTCACTGCAGCCTCTAACTCCTGGGTTCAAACAATTCCTCCTACCTTGGTCTCCTGAGTAGCTGGGATTACAGACATGTGCTAGCATGGCTGGCTCATTTTTTTGTACTTTTTTAGAGGTGGGGTTTTGTCATGTTGCTTAGGCTGGTCTCAAACTTTTGGGCTCAAAGTGATCCACCTGCCTTGGCCTCCCAAAATTCTGGAATTACAGGTATGAGCCACCTCACCTGGGCAAGGAGCTCTCTAATGGTCTAGGTTCAGCATGTGTTCTTGCCTCTTCCTCAGGAGTAGAGGTGTTTTTTTTTTTCTTCCCCTGTTCCCTTCGCTCAGATTCAGTAGATTTTTCATGTATGCTCTAGGGATGATAAAGCCTAATACTTTGAGATAGAGATATGGTAATAACAATAGCAACTCTACAGGGATTTTTTTTCTTTTTTGAGACTGTCTCATTCTGTTGTTCAGGCTGGAATGCAGTGGCACAATCATAGTTCACTGCAGCCTTGAACTCCTCTATAGGGATTTTTATGATAAAATAGTCAGATTTAAGTTTAAAGCATCTTATTCATGTTTAATACAGTTGCATGTTGCATTTCATTCAATAGTTTCTTTCCCCCACATCTTCACGTTATTTGCAAGGCTGAGCTCTTACTGTTTACATCTCCATCTGAGTCATTGTAAGTGCTGATGACTACAAGTCCTGAACATAATGACACATGAAGTTTTCAGAAAAACAACAAATATCTTATTGAATATCCTATTTGATTTACATTCTATTTAATACTACTTAATTTAGGGTGAACATTCCAGCAAGCTGCCCTTCTTGGCAATTGGAATGTGGTACAGTGCCCCTAAAACAATGTTTCTGGTGGGATATTTGTACAAGACAATGAAGATGGGGGAAAATCTACATTACAGTTTAGAGTCGAGGTCATAAATGGAAGGTGAATTGTAAGGCTGCAGCCTATTAAAGTTAAGACTCCAACCATAGGCAGTGTAATAAGTGAGTAAACCTAGTGTTATTTAAGAAAACTGACTATTCATAATAGCAAAGACCTAGAATCAACCTAAATACCTATCAATGGTAGACTGGATAAAGAAAATGTGGTGTATATACACCATGGAATATGATACAGCCATAAAAAATGAGATCATGTCTTCTGCAGCAATATGGATGGAGCTGGAGGCCATTATCTTAAGTGAACTAACACAGGAACAGAAAACCAAATCCACATATTCTTACTTGTAAGTGGGAACTTACAAGTTCCATTGAGCACACATGGAAACAAGGGAATGGTATGCACCAGCTCCTAATTTAAGGTGGAGGGTGGGAAGAGAGTGAGGATTGAAAAACTACCTATTGGATACTGTATTAGTCCATTTTCATGCTGCTGATAGACAAACCTGAGACTGGATAATTTACAAAAGAGGTTTATTGGACTTACAGTTCCACATGGCTGGTGAGGACTCACAATTATGGTGGAAGCCGGGAGAGGAGCAAGTCACATCTTACATGGATGGCAGCAGGCAAAGAGCTTGTGCAGGGAAACTCCTGTTTATAAACCATCAGATCTCGTGAGACACATTCACTATCATGAGAACAGTACAGGAAAGATCCGCCCCCACGATTCAACTATCCCTGACTGGGCCTTTCCAAAAACAGGCGGGAATTATGGGAGCTACAAGATGAGATTTGGGTGGGGACAGAGCCAAACTGTATCAGGTATTATTCTCAAATCTGGGTAAGGAAATAATCTGTATACCAAACTCCAGTGACACACAATTTACCTATAACAAACCTACATATGTAGCCCTGAACCTAAAATAAGAAAAATATTTAGAAGGCTGTGGACACCTTGAGGGACCCCATGACCAATTGAAGTGAAATACACATTCAGGGAGTGATTGATACGGGAGAATGTAGGGGGAAAGGGACATTCTGATGGTGCAGTGAAAGGTAGGGTTATCTACCACGTGCTCAGGCCTAGACAGTTCATGCCTCATTTCTACCTCCAGAATTTGAGCAAAAACCAAGACAAATACGGATTTATTTTTTTGCCAATGTGCTAGACTGGTGTATAGAATGGGGGTAGAAAGAAAACTGGGGGAAAGTATGGTGAGTGTACAAGAAAGAACACTTATTTCTGACATCTGTGATAGAGAAATACCAGGTGATGTACCTCTTGATTTCCTAATTCCCTGGTGAAAAGAAGACTAATCCTTTTTTAGGTAATTAATAGGAGCACTGAACCTTTTGTTCACCTGTATACAAATCATTAACAGAGCATGGTACCAGCTGGAGGCAGGTAATTTTCCAGCTTCTCCAGAGAATTCTTTGGGGATGAATATTTTTCCTATTTTCAAGCTGCATTGTTATTAAAAAGGGAAGTGCATTTCAACACCCATGTGTAGCTAGCTTTGTTATACCAGTGTCTTAGTAGAGTGCCCCAAGTGACCTATTCCATGGATTATATGAATCCAGTCATTTTTGAGGCCCATTTTAATTCCTTTTCAGCTGAGTTCAGCCTTGTTTTTCCTCTCTACTATTTCCCTCAAACACCACAGGCTGTGGCCAGGATTGGTGGTCCAGCCCAGGTCCTTCACATTATCCCTTAACAGACTCAATCCCCACAGGGACTGGCTCACCGTTTGGGAACAGGTGTGTCACTGACCCCAAATTTGGACCCTCTTTAATTTTTCAAGTATTTCTGCTGATCTTCAGGTATGAAGACGGTGAGCTTCTCTGTGAAATTCTTGACTGATTTAGAAAAATGGACATTCAGTAGTTTCATGAATGAAAGCCAGCCTGTATGAGGATATTGCTTTCTGTCTTTGCTTTCTTCCATTGTTGCTTCCTCTTCATCAGCTTTGAATATCCACTATTTGCTAAGTTCATAACCATTTGGTTTCAAGGAGTGAAGACTCTTCAAATTTGGTTAAGATTAAACAGAAAAGGATAGAAAAGCATCACAAGAATACAAAACCAGGCCTCATAAATGTCTGGAATGAACACACTGAAAAGCCAGTGGGAACCGTGGCAGCTTTTCTATTCCTTATTCTCTCTTCCTCCCTTTCGTCCTCTTCTTCCTCCTTTTCAAAACGTGCTAATCTCTAGTTTAAGACTATATGGAAATCAAGTGGTCAGGGGATGAGTGTGGGAGGAAGCAACTGGCTATGTTCTGGAGGTATCACCTGCCCCTGCCCCTCCTCCCCCCGCCTTTTTTTGAGACAAAGTCTCACTCTGTTGCCTAGGATGGAGTGCAGTGGCTCAATCACAGCTCACTGCAGCCTAGCCTCCTGGGCTCAAGTAATCCTCCCACCTCAGTCTCCCGAGTAACTGGGACTACAGGCATATACCACTACCCTGGATAATTAAAAAAAAAATTATTTTGTAGAAACGGGTTTCACCATGTTGCCCAGGCTGCTCTCAGACTCCTGGCCTCAAGTGATCCTCCCATCTTGGCCTCCTGAAGTGCTGGGATTGTTGGTGTGAGCTGCCATGACTGCCCTGAAAGATGCTTTCTTTAGCTTCTCCTTCCTCTTGCCCCGTTCCCAAAGAGCCCTGTTTACAGGCTTGGATTCCTTTTCAGCAGTCCTTTAGACTCTTCGAATAGAACACAAATTTATTCTAACATTAATTCAACAAACATTTCCTGAATGCTTACGTTCTGATGATAGAGATAAATGAGAGTGCCTTCCCTTGAGGAGCTAAGAGTTAGTAGAAAAACTTTCAGTGAATTGACTTGGCAAGAGCTTTTTGCTCAGATTTATGGAGGGAAACAACTGTTCCCCCCCCCCTTTTTTTTTTGTTTTTTGAAAATTCAAACTTTTTTTTTTTTTTTTTTTTTTTTTGAGACAGTCTCTCGCTCTCGCCCAGGCTGGAGTGCAGTGGCGGGATCTCAGCTCACTGCAAGCTCCGCCTCCCGGGTTTATGCCATTCTCCTGCCTCAGCCTCCCAAGTAGCTGGGACTACAGGCGCCCGCCACCTCGCCCGGCTAGTTTTTTGTATTTTTTTTTTTTTTTAAGTAGAGGTGGGGTTTCACCGTGTTAGCCAGGATGGTCTCAATCTTCTGACCTCGTGATCCGCCCGTCTTGGCCTCCCAAAGTGCTGGGATTACAGGCTTGAGCCACCCCGCCCGGCCTCAAACTGTATTTTTGTAAGTGTTACAAAGGTCCTGCTTGAGCCCAAAATGGCACAACTGTTGGTAGGGTGGGTTGTTGGCCAGGTGTGCTGAAATAGTCTGTCTTGAATGTTCCAGATACTCCTTAAATTCAAGAAAACTGAACTCATTTACCACTTATTCTATGTCTTGACACACACTGGCATGCAAACACATGCAGAAAAAGGCATCACAATTCAGCCAGCTGTACAAGTTGGAAACATACGAGATATTCTCAATGTATGCCTCATTGCCACACACCCAATTAATCTTGTTCATCTAGTTAGTCCTTTTTATTTTATGAATACATCATCTCTCATAGCTGCTTCCTCTTCTTTACCTCTTCTTGTATCACCTTCAGACACTCATTCTCTCTCACTTAAATCACTGCCACTGTCACTACCTAAGTGGTCTCACCGCTTCCAATCCATCCTCTTTCCATCTGTTCTTCAGACATAGTGTCTAACAAACAGCGGTGGTTGTTAAAGCTGGAAAAAAAAAAAAACTTTGAGTTTTAGTTACCTTGCCCCAGATTATTATATGTGAAGACCCAGTGTCTCCATTTTATTTTTTATTTGATCATCTCTAGATCCATTATCAGTGCTAATGTGGTGATAGTATTTATATTTTCCATTGAGAACAAATTGTTGAGCTATTTTAAATGAGTAGTTGTTTTTATTAAAACCTTATATATAGATACTACAAATGTGTACAAAACATTTTTCATTCAATCTGTAAGACTGTATCTTTTGGAAAATCAAACATCGTGTGTTCTTACTCAAGTGGGAGGATGCAAAGGCATAAGAATGACACAGTGGACTTTGGGGACTCGGGGGGAAAGGGTGGGAAAGGGGTTGAGGGATAAAAGACTACAAATAGGGTGCAGTGTATACTGCTGAGGTGATGGGTGCAGCAAAATCTCACAAAAAATATATAGACTATTATCTTTTGAATAGAAATTCACATACTATGTATAATATTTAGATAGCTCCTTTCCATAAACTTGTGGACTAAATTATAGAAATCACTGTTCTGGACAATGTCCCTTTCATGGTAAAACAAAATACAGCCTTTCTCTGGTAAATAAGATGTAAATCTTCCTCCTGCAGTGCCCTGGTAATTGCATTTGATAAGTGGATACCCATGCATAAGATTTAATCATTTAATTGGTCTAAAACTTTCTTTCTAGTTTATTCTTCTGTTACTCCCTGATAAACTCTCTAAATTCTCATCATACTGCATACCCTTATCATAGGGTGTGCGTAAATATTTCCTGACTCTGCATCTTTGTGCTTCCTTCTACTGGTATAGCCACGTGCTGCAGGGTAATGTTTCAGTCAGTGATAGACTCTATATACAATGGTGGTCCCCTAAGATTATAATGGAGTTGAAAAATTCCTATTGCCTGGTGATGTAGTGGCTGTCCTAATGTTATAGCACAACACATTATCTTTTCTATGTTTAGATATGTTTAGAGACATGAATAGTTACCATCGTGTTACAGTTGCCTACAGTGTTCAGCACAGTACCATGCTGCACAGGTTTGCGGGCTAGGAGCAATGGCTCTACCACATAGCCAATTACGTAGTAGGCTATACCATCTAGGTTTGTGTAAGTACATTCTATGATGTCCTAACAATAATAAAATCACCTAATAACACATTTCTCAGAATGTATCCCCCATTGTTAAACAACACATGGTGCTCATGTACTGTTTCTTTTCTTTGCTGCTGTTTTTTTTTGGAGACGAACTCTGTCTGTTACCCAGGTTAGAGTTCAGTGGCGTGATCTTGGCTTGCTGCAACCTCCGCCTCCTGGGTACAAGCTATTCTTCTGCCCCCCGAGTAGCTGGGACTACAGGTGCCCGCCACTATGCCTGGCAAATTTTTGCATTTTTAGTAGAGACACGGTTTCACCATGTTGGCCAGGCTAGTTTTGAACTCCTGACCTCAGGTGATCTGCCTGCCTTGGCCTCCCAAAATGTTGGGATTACAGGTGTGAGCCACTGCACCAGGCCTCATGTGCTCTTTTTTTTCACATTTTTTGTATATTGAAATATTACCCACTTCAATTCAATGTATGTATAAAACTTGTCTTAGTCTGTTTTGTGCTGCTATAACAATACCACAGACTAGGTAACTTACAAAGAACAGAAATTTATTTCTCACAGCTCTGGAGGTTGGCAAGTTCAAGATGAAGTGGCTCACAGGCATGGTGCCTTGTGAAGGCCCAGTCTCCACTCCCAAGATGATGCCTTGAAGGCTGCATCCTTTGGAGGAGGGGTAACTGTTCCTCACATGGCAGAAGAGTAGAAGAGCCAAGAGACAAAAGGGATCAAACTCACCCTTTTATAACAGCAGTAATTCCACCTATGGGGACAGAGCCCTCATGGCCCAGTCACCTCCTAGAAGTCCCACCTCTCAACACTGTTATAATAGTATCTAAATTTTAATGTGAGTTTTAGAAGGGACAGACATTCAGATCATTACAAAGCCTTTCCAAGATCCTTTTTCAGTGGATTGTATTCTTTCCTTTGAAGCAACTGAGTTTTCTGTTTTCTTCCTTCTGTTGCCGGTACTTATGGGTAGATGAGCCTACTATGTGCATGGAGGACTACAAACATGAGTTCCTTCCCTAAAGGATTCTACTGTCCTCTAGAGAAGACACACACATTACACACATCCTTCTAGTTAGAGGCACTTAATATTATCTTCTCTGGTAGACCACAGTCATCTTGATAGTACAAATTATATTTTAATCACCTTTGTGTTTGTTTTCAGCACATAATACATCAATTATCAATTACAGTGAGTGCTGAAAATATTTGATAAATGAGGAATATAGTAGCTAATACTTACTGTATACTTACTAAGCGAAAGTTACTAGGGTAGGTATAAAGTGGGGTGGCAAAAGAATAAAATGTGGCCTTTAGTGCTGGGTAACTCCTCTGTGGTATTACATGTTCCTACAAATACAAAAAAAAAATTTTGTCTTCAAATACATAGAAAATAAGCCAACCCTACCATTCCCTAAATGTATGTTTGGGGTGGAGGTGCAGAGAGGTGGATTGTGCAACTTTGCTAGGTGACTATCTGTTCATTCAGATATAAGTTCTGGTCTTTTTGTTGCATTTCCAGTGTGACGTGACAAGACTTTAAAGTTATTTGTGTGGTGCAAAATAGAGGTTAGTGAGGGCGACTGTTTTATACAAGCAATGAATTTCCAGTAATTCAGGAAAGAATGCTAAATACAGCTTGAGAAACAAAGAAGAGCTATACAGTCAGGTGAGCACGGTGCCTGAAGCACAGTTAGGACTCAATATTTGTTAGGAAGGAAGAAGGAAGAAAGAAAGGAAACAAGTGGAGGCAACCACCATGTATCTAAATAAACAGAAGCAACTGAGTTAAGAGCAAGACCAAAACAGAGTCAATAAATGTGAACCAAAATTAGAAAGCAGTAAGGCAAATGAGATATTACTCTTATAATTACTATTTTATTAACAATACTATAACAACTTAATGTGTTTTTCTTCTTGCAATAGGCATCTCACATATATTAACACATTCATTATTTAGAAGAGCATTTAATTATAGCTACCATTGTAATTACTTTATGGATGAAGAAATTAAGGTTTAGAGGGAAAAGACGTTTGCCAAAGCTTGCACAGGTAGCAAATGGCAAATGTGGCATCCTGTCCTCTAAATTATTCAAGATGAGACTCTTCCTGAAGGACATAGATGCTGGTCATACCCAGGCCACATCACCTCAACCCATCTTTTTCAGCCCAGTGGAGGTGGACAGTTGCTGTTCCTGCCCCCATCTCACCTCAAGCATTTCCGTGTGGGTCATGTTCTCTTCTGCCTCAGGACTCTTGAAAGCCATGGATAGGACTTATCCTAGATGTGCAGGAGAACAATCCTTCAACCGGGAATTGAGAGTAGGTTGAAGTCACTAGAGGCTGGGTGCTGTGGTTCATACCTGTAATCTCAACACTTCTAGGAGGCCGAAGCAGGAGATTTGCATGAGGCCGTGAGTTTGAGATCAGCCTGGACATCATAGCAAGACCCTGTGTCTCCAAAATAGAAATAACTAGGCACAGTGGCATGCGCCTGTGGTCCTAGCTACTTGGGAGACTGAGATGGGAGATCGCTTGAGCGCAGGAGTTCAAGGCTACAGTAAGCTATGATTGCACCACGGCAGTCCATCCTGGGTGGCAAAGAATGATTCTGTTTCAAAAAAGAAAAAGGCACCAGACTATCGCCCTTTAGTTGCATAATTCTACATGGGTTCTCAGAAGTTCCCTGGTGGGTCTGAGCTGTGATTGACCCAAAGGTAAACAGCTCAATAACCCAGACGTGCTTTTCCCTCATTCCTGTTTTGCTCCTGGCCTTCCACACTCCTGCTTCTGACATCACCTGCACTCAAATCCTTGTCTCAGGTTCTGCTTTCAGGGGCACCCACATCAAGACGCTGGTTAATCAGCCCTACCAATCACATCAAGATCAAACTCCCTAGGGCATCTTAAAGGAACACCAGGTATCTGAATCTGTTAAGCCATCAATATCACTGCTTGAGAGGTATAACTTGTGCGATAGGGAAAGATGTGTGTGATTTTTGTTTTCCTTTTTTTTTTTTTTTTTTTCTGAGACGAAGCCTTGCTCTGTCACACAGGTTGGAGTGCAGTGGTACAATCATAGCACACTGCAGCCTTGACCTCCCAGGCTCAAGCGATCCTCTCACCTCAGCCTCCTGAGTAGCTGGCACTGCAGGCATGCACCACGCTGGGCTAATTTTTCAATTTTTTTTTTTTTTGGTCGAGAAAGGGGGTCTTGCTATGTTGCACAGGTGGATCTCAAGCTCCTGCTCAAGTGATCCTCCTTCCTCAGCCTCCCAAAGTGTTGGGTTTATGGTGAGTCACTGAGCTGGGTTTCCTTCCCCTGGGCCCCTAAAAACAATAGTAGCTTTAAGGAGGAAGGATGTGTTTTTAAAAAGCTCACCTTTTGATGTTCCAGTGGTGGTTAAAGTCATCTGGACCTTCTTTGTTTCCTTGTGCTTCTATGTTCCTCTAATTGGAACTCATGGGATTGATTTCTAGAAAATGGTGCTTATTTAAGAAAAAAGAGAGGAGGAAATAAAGGCAGCTGTGTGTGCTCAACTTTGAAAAATGGATTTCGGGTTGAGCGGGTCCTGACTGTTAGTGGACACGAGGGGGCAGCCTCATCCCAGGCTCTGAGGGAAGAGCTGCGGCTTCTTTTTTCCTCCTGTGCGCAGTAAGTAAAACTCAACAGTTCTGTGGAAGCAGATGGATTTTTTCTTTTCCTTTATGGAGGACTTGAGTGAGGGACCAGGGTTCACTCTGCCACACATCAGAGCGTGCGCGTCTTTGCGTGTCACCTCTGAGGGCCTTTTGATTATGGGGAAGAGGCACCAACTCCAAACACGCTGCGTCTAAGGACGCTGAGAGTCACCTCACTTCCTTTGTTATTTTCAAGCACTGTCAAAGAACTGCTGTGTGAGAGAGAAAAGCACAGAGCTCCTCCTAGAAAGCAGCGGGGCGGACTGCTCCTTTGCAGACATTCCTCCTCTTGCCCGGTGACCTCATCCAATCCCATGACTTTTAATAACAGCTCTAAGGTAGTAACTTCCAAATGGATGCTCCTATCCCAAACATCTTCCTGGAATCCCAGGTTTGTATATTTCTATATCCAGTCATCTAGCTGGTATCTCACACTGGGTATCTTATAGGCATCTGAATTTGGCCCAAATTAACTATTCTTATTTATTTATTAAATTTTCAGGGATACGTGTGTGGGTTTGTTACATAGGTAACAAACATAGGGGGTTGTACAGATTACTTCATCACCTGGGTATTAAGCCCAGTACCCGTTAGTTATTTTTCCTGATCCTCCTGTCTCCTTTAATCCAGTCTCTGCACATCTGCCCGGATGATCTTTTTAAGAGAATTCAGATCACTCCTTGTTTAAAACCCTTGAGTGGATTCTATTTCACTTGTAATAAAATTCATACACCCTATCATGGATGTGCAGAGTCCTGTATTATCTACCCATGCCCTGCTGCGCCTCCGTCATCATTCTTCAGCAGCTTCAGGCCTTGGCACCAACCATCCCTGTCTGCTGTTACGCCCTGTCTCTGGTTCTCACCTGAACCGCCTGCATGCCATTCAAGTCTCAGCTGAAGTGTCACCTTTCAGGGAGAGCTTCCCTGGTCGTTCCTCCTGTAGTAGTCAGCCAGTCACTATCACATTCCTCTATTTTAATTCTTTGTAAGCACTGATCCCAGATGTAGCTTTCTTATGTCTTTGTTGGTTTCATTGTCTATTTTCCTCCCCTAGAAGGGAAGCTCCATGACATCATGTCGTCTTTGGACCTTCAACCACTTTCCAATGACTAAAAACAAGATCCAACACATGCAAGACACTCATTCAATAATTATCAGACAATTAAATGACTAAGTGGGTGGAGAAAGCACATCTGACCCTGTGAGGATGGACAACAGAGTCCTCTACTATTACCTTTCTCTTTGATCTTAGGCAAGCCATTTGCTTTCTCTGGGCACCAGTTTTCTCTTTCAGATTAATAATATTCTGTGATCTCTGTATTTATTTTATTTTTTGAGATGGTGTCTCACTGTGTCACCCAGGCTGGAGTGCAGTGGTATAATCTTACCTCACTGCAACCTCCGCCTCCTGGGTTCAAGCAATTCTTCTGCCTTGACATCTGAGTTGCTGGGACTACAGGTACGTGCCACCATGCATGGCTATTTTTTTTTGTGGTATTTTTAGTAAAGATGGGGTTTCACCATGTTGGCCAGGCTGGTCTTGAACTCTTGACCTCTGGTGATTCGCCCACCTCAGCCTCCCAAAGTGCTGAGATAACAGACATAAGCCACCCGTGCCCAGCCCCTGTGATACGTTTATTCTAATTCACAAGTATACATCTCACTTAGGAACTTCTGTAGAAGTTTTTGAGGCATTGGGAGTAGAAACGCCTCTTGCCGATCAAGAGTTTCGAACACTGTTGAAACTGGTGGGAAGCACTAAGATTTAATGGTTTCTATCATCCCATTCATTCACTTTCATGTAATGAAGCAAAACCTGAAGCTGCCAGAGTTTTTGAAGTCTCTGGTGAAGCTGATCCTAGGTCATGAAACAGACCGAGCTCACCCTCTCAAGACGCTAGCCCCCAGAGGAGGGGGATGAGCTGCAGGTCAGGCTGCCTTTTTCTAAGCCTTTGGTTTAGCGGTACCTGGTTTGAAATTCTGGACCTATTTCAGAAACAACTTAAGCAAAGCAGGAACTGTTCCATCTTATTGCACTTTAGGTGTGGATCTAAATGAGGCAACAATTACAGACCTACACTCTTTAGGATGTTAGTGCTATTCATAACCAGGAAAGGTCACCAAATAAATACTTTGACGTTTGCTAAGGAAGGAGATTAGTGAAAGCCTTGACTTTGTGTTCACCCAGATCCCAGGATGTAGGAAGGTTTTTATTCCCTCTCAATTCCTTTGTTACTCTGGGATTCTGATGTGCTTCTAAGCTTTAATTTCTTGAAAACGCCTTTCATCTACCCCGTTGACTACTCTAAGATTCCCTCCTCCCCCCTCCTCTACATTTGGGTCAGCCTGTACCAAAGGAGAAGGTTATCTGGGCTGTTAAACCTTTGACTTGGTGTCTTTTGAAGAGCGCATTTTGCATTTTGTTATGTCAGGATTGTAATTAGATCTGTTAATTAAGGGAAGAATGAACTTTTCCCAAACTCTGCACCTCTTTGAATTTCTGATAAGTTTGCTTAGGTTGCTGCTGACCTTTGCTAAGGGGTACGCCACTGCTCATTAATTGGCAAATTTTAATGAGGAGAGTTGATGAATGTGCTGGCCTTGACAATAAATAAAGCTGGCTACCACTCCAGGCTTTACCATCTTTGGCTACTTCAAAGTGTGTAGTGTTTCTTGACTAGTGACCATTAAACTTGGGACACTTAGATGACATTTTCCCATATAACTGAGCTAGGGCTTCCTTACCCAGGCACTGTTCCAGATAATTCCTCATCACTGTCTCATTTTAGTCTTATGGGAATCTTGTTATACCTGTTTCATGGAAGGGAAAACTGAGGCATAGGGAGAGTAGCAACTTGCATAGGACGTGTAACTGGTTAATGATGATGATGATGATGATAATAATAATGATAATAGCCGATGTTTGAGTTTCACTTATGTGCTAGGTAGTCTCCCTGAGCTGCTTTTTTTTTTTTTTTTTTTTTTTTGAGATCTGTCACCCAGGCTGGAGTGCAGTGGCGCCATCTCGGCTCACTGTGAACTCCGCCTCTGGGTTCAAGTGGTTCTCCTGCCTCAGCCTCCCTACTAGCTGGGATTACAGGCATGTGCCGCCACACCTGGCTAATTTTTGTATTTTTAGTAGAGATGGGGTTTCACTATGTTGGCCAGGCTGGTCTTTAATTCTTGATCTCA
Organism: Macaca fascicularis; assembly: GCF_037993035.2. Taxonomy (NCBI): domain Eukaryota; kingdom Metazoa; phylum Chordata; class Mammalia; order Primates; family Cercopithecidae; genus Macaca; species Macaca fascicularis. The sequence goes on from NC_088394.1 coordinate 54,928,971, forward strand.
GGTGATCCGCCTACCACGGCCTCCCAAAGTGCTGGGATTACAGGCATGAGCCACCGTGTCTGGCCCCTCCCAAGCTCTTGTAAATGTTAAATCACTTAATACTCGGAACATTCCTATGAGATAGGCAGGCACTGTTTTTGCCCCATTTTACAATAAAGTATTAGAGACAGAGCTGGAATAATTTGTCCAAAGTCATACAAATGGTAGAATCAGGATTTAAACTTAGTCTGTGGGAACAAGGCTCTCAACTATATTTAAGTGGGTGGCAGGCCAGAATTCCAACGAAAGTCAGCTTCATTTTAAAGCACATAGTCCTTTCTCTTCACTCATTTGCCCCATTGATTTAGCTTTACCCGAGGGTGTGTGTGTGTGTGTCTGTGTGTGTATCTGTATATGTTTGAACTTGGATTGTTTTAATTCCCTGGGCATAATTCTTCTGGAGTTATAATAACATCTAGAATATTCTGTGATTACAGGTATTTCGAGTACAAAGGAAAATACAATTCAGATTCTCTTTCACACACACACACACACATTCTCTGTCTCAGATTTCTCTGCTCAAACAAAATTTTTATTGCCTCTGGAAACGGAGTGAGTTGTGACACCTCAGAATATAATCTGAGGTACAATATTTAACGGATGGAATTGGGTGATGAAAGATTTACTTAGTGATCACAGTGTGGGATGTGAATTTTGTTTTATTCACTATGACTCCCTGGATTATAGTGGGTGAGCAAGTATCTTCTCTTTGGGGGTCATTGGTGGGAAATGGAATAAGCCTGAGGAGCGCAGTCATAAGTAACTCTTCAGTGCTTTTTTTTTTTTTTTTTTTTTTTTTTGAGGCAGAGTCTTGCTTTGTTGCCCAGGCTGGAGTGCAGTGGCACGATCTTGGCTCACTGCAGCCTCAACCTCCTGGGCTCGTGTGATCCTCCCATCTCGGCTCACTGCAGCCTCGACTTGCTAGGCTGAAGCGATTCTTGTGCCTCAGCCTCTTGAGTTGCTGGGGCCACAGGCATGCACCACCATGCCTGATAATTTCTGTATTTTTTTTGTAGAAAGGGGTTTTTGCCATGTTGCACAGTCTGGTCTCAAATTCCTGGGTTCAAGTGATCCACCTACCTCAGCCATCCAAAGTGCTGGAATTACAGGCGTGAACAACCAATCATGCCCAGCCCAGCACTTCTTTTAAAGGTGCTCCAAAATACTATAACTTATAATGATGATAAAATAATAGTGCTGACATCACATTACCCCTTGCTTAACATCTGTACTCCTGGTAGTCTACAATCACAATTACTCCCCAAAATAATTATTAAATACTCTACAGTTTAAAATACACACCAGCATCCACAGTTGCCGGAAAGATTCCTTTTTTTTTTTTTTTTTTTTTTTGCTAAAGACATCCTCTCTTGCAAAATGTCACCATTTTTAGAGTTTCTATCTCTGAACATTGTCCTAAGTGACTTCTTTGAAATCTCTTCCAACTGTTGAAGATAATTTGACATTACTGGGGAGCCTCGTTCGTTTGGGGAGATGCCATACTCATATGATCCTCATGTTTGTTCTATTATGCCCGCTTTTATACAGGGGAGACACTGAGGTAGAATATTGGTGTCTTGCCCAGGGCACCACTTAGCAAATACTTTGTCAAAGTGTGCTGATCATAAATATCAAAATAAGCCTGTGTGTTTGGGTATATAGCTTATGATCTGCTACCATGGTGAAAGCTCCTATTATCCTTAGAGCCACGTACACGGGCTACCTTATCCAAAAGGGAATTCTTCCACATACCAAGAGGAGAAAGAACTTGCTTGAAGTCATACTTTAAGTTAATATCAGAGACATCTCTGGAACTCAGCTGGCTGAGTCCCAGAAAATACTATTTCTGATTAGAAATATGTCCTGAACTCATGGCAAAAGTTACGAAAAACTGGGGTTTCAGGAAGCAGTGGAAGCAAATCTCTCACCAGCCATGGCCTTGCCCTTTTGTTGAGACAGTGAAAGAGTTGGCTGTAAAAAGTGAGACGAGTGCTGGGATTGTCAATGCCGGAGCTCCAAGAAGACTTTTCTGGTGAGGGTAGTGAATGAAGTCTTGGAAAATGGATTCGATTTCTGTTTCTAGATGTGTGCTTTCTACCCCATCAAAAGCTGATTTCCCATCTTGCTATAACAAGAATGAAAAGAGGGCAACACATCTTTAGGGGAAATCTGGTATGCCAAGAAAAATCTTCACGGTGTTGTTTTCTTCTGAGCTCCTGTTGCAGAGTGAAGAAATGAGTCCATTTTATTTTCTATTGGTTGTGAAAAACCCAAAGCCATAAATGGGTTAAAAATAAAATCAAATAGAACAAAATCCAGAATATCCGTGACTATGTCATTCTAGTTCTGGATACTGGATGAATCAGCAAATTGGTAATATTAGGCTTCATAGTGTTTACAATGAGGTGGACTGTTTTCCCAGGGAGTTCTCAAGTTTAAACCCAGGACGGTGATGAAGTCACATTGTTATTATAGTTGGAACACAAGCAGTCCTGTCTTCCAGGACAAGAATCACAACTTTTTATGAGTGTTGAATCGAGTCAAGGGACTACTTTTCAAGTACTGGAAATGCTGCCTATTAAAGTTTATTAAAAACAGAGAAGTAAAAAGCCTAGTTATTCTTGTTTGTGCTCTTGACTTCAGATTCCTCTCCAGAACCATCATCTGGATCTACAAACCCGTGTTTGTCCTTGCCAGCATTTCAACTGAATTAATATGAGTAAAACACAGGACATCATCTCTTCAAAATATATGTTGTTTCTTGGAATCGAGTCAGGTGTTCCTTTGTTGGGGGCCATGTAGTTTGAATTCTCCCAAGAGAGGCTCAGACATGAACTTGAGTGGGTAGTTTATTAGGGAAGCAGGAATAAGGGAGTGGGAAGAGAGAGACAGGGAATGAGGAAAATCAGTGCAAGCATTATGAAGGTCAGTGCTGTGGGGCGATGGGGATTCAATTCTGTGGGAACGTCTGAGAAGATTGCAGAATGTCTCTCAATTTTTTATCTGAAGGGAGGGATGCTGGAGAATTCATCCACACACCTCATCTCCCGTTGTTTGAGGGTTGTCTTGAGGGGTGGAAAGCACTAACTTACCTGCACTTGTATGTAGGCTAAGAGGCAACTCAAGGATTACAGAACTTGCAGGGCAGACAGAGAACATGGTGCATCTTGAGGCAAGATGCTGCCTATGAGGTTAGCCTGAGTTCACATAAAACTGTCTGCTCAAGCTTGCAATGAGCTGAGATCGCGCCACTGCACTTCAGCCTGGGTGGCAGAGCGAGACTCCGTCTCAAAAAGAAAAACAAAAACCTGTCTACTCAGCTGCTATTGAATCACATGTAGATCAAGAGAGTGTTACTGCTGTAGTCTGTAACCACAGATGAGATACATATATTTTGTAAGTATAGTGTCACGCTTGGAATGAATGGGCTAAGTTTGTCAATAGTGTTTTTGTCTGTTTTTGTGCTGCTATAAGAGAACACCATAGACTGGTTAATTTATAAGAAAATAGAATTTTTTTTCTAACAATCCTAGAGGCTGAGAAGTCCAAAATCCAGGCATTGGCAGCTTCAGTTGTCTGGTGGAGGGCTACGTCTTCCGGAGGGAAAGAACGCTATGTCCTCACATGGAGAAGGTGGAAGGGCAAGCTAACTGAGTTCTGCATGGACTTTTATGGGAGCCTTAATCCCATTCAGGAGGGAGGAGCCCTCATTGCCTAACCACCTTTAAAAATTTTTTTTTCAAGTATGTTTTATTTTAGATTTGGGGGTACATGTGGTTGTTTGTTACATGGGTATATTGTATACTAGTGGGGATTTGGCTTCTAGTGTACCCAAAACCCCAGTAATGAACATTGTATCGGATAGGTAATTTTCACCTCTCCCCCTGTTTGGAGTCCCTAGTGTCTATGGTTTCCATCTTTATGACCATGAATACCTATTGTTTAGCTCCCACTTACAAGTGAGAACATTTGGTATTTAGTTTTCTGAGTTAGTTCACTTAATATAATGGCCTTCAGTTCCATCCAAGCTGCTGCAAAAGACACTATTTCATTCTTTTTAGTGGCTGCATAGTATCCCAGTTTGTATGTATACCACATTTTCTTTCTCTGGTCAACTGTTGATGGACAATTAGGTTGGTTCCATGAGTTTGCTATTGTGAATAGTGCTGTGATGAACGTAAGAGTACGGGTGTCTTTTTATACAAAGACTTCTTTTCCTTTGGGTAGATAGTAGTGGAATTACTAGGCTGAATGGTAGCTCTATTTTTAGCACTTTGAGAAATCTCTATACTGTTTTCCATAGTCATTGAACTAATTTATATTCTCAACAAAAATGTATGTGCTTCCTTTTCTCCACAGCGTTGCCAACACCTGTTATTTTTTGACTTTTTAGTAATAACCACTTTGATTGGTGTAAGATGATATCTTATTGTAGTTTTTATTTACATTTCTTTGATTAGTTATGTTGAGCATTTTTCATGTGTGTTTTTTATTGCTTGTATGTCGTCTTTTGAGAAATCTTTGTCCTTTCCCCACCTTTTTTTTTTAAACATTTTTTTTAATGCTTTTAAGTTCTGGTGTACATTGTGCAGGTTTGTTACATAGGTATACACATGCCATGGTGGTTTGCTGCAACCATCAACCTGTCACCTACATTAGGTACTTCTAATGTTGTCCCTCCCCTAGCTCCCCACCCTGCCAAAAGGACCCAGTGTGTGATTTTCCTCTCCACCTGGTGTGTGATGTTCCCCTTCCTGTGTCCATGTGTTCTCATTTTTCAACTCCCACTTATGAGTGAAAACATGTGGTGTTTGGTTTTCTGTTCTTGTGATAGTTTGCTGAGAATGATGGTTTCCAGCTTCATCCATGTCCCTGCAAAGGACATGAACGCATCCTTTTTTATGGCTGCATACTATTTCATGGTGTATATGTGCTGCATTTTCTTTATCTATCATTAATGGATATTTGGGTTGGTTCCAAGTATCTGCTATTGTGAATAGTGCTGCAGTAAACATACGTGGGCATGTGTCATTATAGTAGAATGACTTATAATCCTTTGGATTATATAAAAAGGTAATGGGATTGCTGGGTCAAATAGTATTTCCAGTTCTAGATCCTTGAGGAATTTGCCACATTGTCTTCCACAATAGTTGAACTAATTTACACTCCCACCAACAGTGTAAAAGCATCTGTTTCTCCACATCCTCTCCAACATCTGTTGTTTCCTGACTTTTTAGTGATAGCCATTCTAATTGGCATGAGATGGTATCTCATTGTGGTTTTCATTTGCATTTCTCTAATGACCAGTGATGAGCATTTTTTTATATGTCTGTTGGCTGTATAAATGTCTTTTGAGAACTGTCTGTTCATATCCTTTGCCCACTTTTTAATGGGGTTGTTTTCTTGTAAATAAAACTGTTTAAGTTCTTTGTAGATTCTAGATATTAGTGCTTCGTCAGATGGATAGATTGCAAAAATTTTCTCACATTCTGTAGGTTGCTGGTTCACTCTGATGATAGCTTCTTTTGCTGTGCAGAAGCTCTTTAATTAGATCCCGTTTGTCAGTGTTGGCTTTTGTTGCCATTGCTTTTGGTGTTTTAGACATAGTCTTTTCCCCATGCCTATGTCTTGAATGGTATTGCCCAGGTTTTCTTTGTAGAATTTTTATAGTCCTAGGTTTTTACATTTAAGACTTGGATCCATCTTGAGTCGATTTTTGTATAAGGTGTAAGGAAGGGTTCCAATTTCTGTTTTCTGCATATGGTTAGCCACTTTTCCCAACACCATTTATTAAATAGGGAATCTTTTCCCCATTGCTTGTTTGTGTCAGGTTTGTCAAAGATCAGATGGTTGTAGATGTGTGGTGGTATTTCTGAGGCCCCTGTTCTGTTCCATTGGTCTATATATCTGTTTTGGTACCAGTACCATGCTGTTTTGGTTACTGTAGCCTTGTAGTATAGTTTGAAGTCAGGTAGCATGATGCCTCCAGCTTTGTTCTTCTTTCCCAGGATTTTCTTGGCTATACAGGCTCCTTTTTTGGTTCCATATGAAGTTTAAAATAGTTTTTTCTAATTGTGTGAAGAAAGTGGTAGCTTGATGGGTATAGCATTGAATCTGTAAATTTCTTTGGTTTTGCCAAGCTCTTAATGGATTTGTTTTTTCTACTGAATTGAGTTTAATGTACATTCTGAATATAGTCCTTTGTTGGATACATAATTTGCAAATATTTTCCCCTATTATGTAGGTTGTCTGTTTACTCTGTTACTTTTGCTGTGCAGAAGCTTTTTAGTTTAATTAAGTTCCATTTGTTGATTTTTGTTTTTGTCGCATTTGCTTTTGAGATCTTAATACATTCTTCACCTAGGCCGATGGCCAGAAGTGTTTTTCCTAGGTTCCCTTCTAGGATTTTTACAGTTTCAGGTCTTATGTTTGAATTTTAGTTTCAGGTCTTATGTTTAAGTCGTTAATTCTTCTTGAGTTAATTTTTTGTTTATGGTGAGAGACAAAACTCCAGTTTTATTCTTCTACCATATGGCAATTCAGTTTTCCCAGCACCATTTACTGAATAGGGAGTCCTTTCCCTTTTAAAAGCCCCAGATCTGAATACTATTATTTGCAGCACCTGAATTTTGGAGGGGACTCGTTCAAACCATAGTAGATACTATGACCAAGTCAAATCCTGTAGCTGAAGAGGTCATGAGAGCAGATTCCTGGTGAGATGCAGGCAAACAGTCCAAGAGCAAAGATAGGAAGGAGGAAGGAAGTAGAAGTCAGGCAGGGTCACAGGGAAGGCTGGCAGCAAAGAGTCAGCAGGTTGGGGTCAGTGGAGTTCAGTGATATAGTTACAGCTCACTGCAGCCTCGACCCCCTGGGCTCAAGCAGTCCTCCTGCCTCAGCCTTCTAGCTTGAGACCACAGGCATTTGCCACCATGCCTAGCTAATGCTTTTAAATTGTTTTTTGTAGAGATGGTATCTCTCTATGTTGCCCAGGCTGGTCTTGAACTCCTGGCCTCAGGTGATCCTCTCACCTTGGCCTCTCATAGCACTGGGATTATAAGCATGAGCCACCATGCCTTGCCTTGTTGAGTTCTTTATATATCCTGACTATGAATCCTTCATCTGATATACATGTTGTCATAGTTTGTGGCTTGCCTTTTCATTTTCTTAACAGCGTCTTCTGAAGAGCAAAAGTTTTAAATTTTGATGAAGTGCAATTTATTTATTTTATTTATTTTTTTTGAGAGAGTTTAAGAGATTCTCCAGTCTCAGCCTCCCAAATAGCTGGGATTGCAGGTGCCTGCCACCACGTGTGGCTAATTTTTTTTGTATGTTAGTACAGACGGGGTTTCACCGTGTTGGCCAGGCTGGTCTCATACTCCTGACCTCAAGTGATACGCCTGCCTAGGCCTCCCAAAATGTTGGGATTATAGGCTTTAGCCACTGGGACCAGTCCAATTTATTAATTTTTAAATTAATTAATGCTTTTGTTATGCTATATAAGAGATCTTGTTCTAACTGAAGTCCTCTGATTTTCTCCTGTGTTTTTTTTTTTTTAGAATTTTTATATTTAGCATTTAAGTCTTTGATTCATTTTAATTTTTCTATGTCCTTTCCATTAATTCAGAACACAGAAAAGGAACAAACTATTGATGTATATAACAACGTGACTGAATCTCAAAATCATTTATGGTGCATTACAGAAGCCAGAGTAAAAAGGAGTATACACTACATAATTTCATTTCTATACATTTCTAGAAAATGTAAACAAAAAGCAGATTTTAGCTTTTGGCTCAGAGGAGACCAAAGTGTCACTTTATTCCATCATCCCACATTTGGGTTTATCAAATATTGGCTGCCCCCACCATATGGCCTGAGTTCAAACCCAATGACACCAAGCCATGTATCTGAGGTGCACGGATGGGGATGTCTGTGCCATGTGTGCCCTGGCTGCCAAGGTGGATCCCTTGGTTCTGTCTTCAAAAAAGGTTGTTTATACATTGCCAAGGCAACTAGTGACTGGAGGGTATAAGGATTACAGTGGAACTGACAGTTCAGAACAGGCAGTCCCAGATTGTGATAGTACCTTCTGCTTCTGCTCTGAACATGAAATCCCTCAAGGAACCCCTGAAAGAGAGAAAGAAACAGGAAAACATTGAGTGCAGTGTAAATATCACTTTTTGTGAGATTGCCACAACAATGTATGACAAATGCAGCATCAATCTTTAGCCAGAGAACTCTCTGGAAGCACTAGAGAGATCCTGGGGATGGCCTCGTATGTGGGCCACCATGTTGATGACGCCATCCTCATGACTTCCTAGATGGCTGGATGCCCAGGTAGTCAAGAGCTGCAAAGGAAAATAGTTCAGTAAAGGGGCTGCTGGACAACTAGTAGAACAAAACTAAACAAAAGCAAACAAAGAAAAAGCCAGATGGTAGATGGCTGTGGACAGCACTGGAGAGGGGGTGGATTACCAACTGGTGATAGGAAACTTTTGGGCATTATGGAAATGCTTATTATCTTGATTGTGATGATGGCTTCCTGAATGTATGCATATGTCAACATTGCTCAAATTGTGCCCTTTAAATATGTGCAGCTTATTGTATGATACCTCAATAATGCTCTAAAATTAGTTGGTTAATTGTATGGAAATAACTGTTTTGAGGTGGCTTACAATTTTGCGACCCCAAACAACTTCTCCGAGTCAAATGTTAACTTTCCTTAATCACATTTAAGTTGGGAAGAACTTTTTAAACGTTTTTTAATTTAAGAGAGGGTATTTTATTTAAAAAAGATTGATAAAAGATTATTTTAAAAAAATTCAATCTTTTTTTCTTAGGGAAGGCACACAATGAAAAATTTTGTGGTTTCACTGCAATGTGCTAGTTTTATTTTATTTCTTTAAGAATTAGTGTCATCTTTTACATCTTCAATTAGCTAGAGCTGGCAACTTCAAGAATAAACTTTGCACCTAAACACGTTGGCACTTACCCCTGTACTACCCACAGCAGCAGCTAAAATCCGTATCTTCCCTTAGAGCAGAGCCTTCATTTGGGAGTGTTAGAAACACATGTACACTGAGATCAGGAACAAAATCTACAGCTGTTCAAAAAAAGGATCAGTCTGAAAACTAGGATTCGACCATCATAAAAGAAATGTCCCATTTTCTGCTTCTCAAAAGGAGTCTAATATGCAGCTAAAATGGCTGGTTAAAATCTACCTGGATGACCTTGCCTTGAGCATGCCACCTGATCTCTTGGGCCTCAGTTTTCTAGCCTAACCTGTTGGTTTATTGGGTTAGATAATTTTTAATAGTGTTTCCTATAATGTGCTTCCAGAATCAGTTGCTAGAAACCATTTTGTGGCTCACTCTTAACCTACCAAATGCAGCTATATTTTTGTTCAAAATGTTAAATATTTAATCAACTCTAAGGTGAAACCCAAATGTGTAATTCATTAAGCAACTTGATGTTAAGTCAAATGCAACGGACATGAAAAATGCCTTTTCATTAGTGTCCATTGGCTTCGTTGGTTCAAGAATTCTGGCTGATGGAATGAATAGCAAAATTATTCTCTGTTCAAACAAACTGAATGCGTATGAGTAAAAATAAATAGAATAAGCCAGGCGGCTTTCCAATTGCTTTTTACTAATTGTGATGTATTGGTTTTCTATGCTGTATTAAAGTCTACAAAGTTCTCCTTTGGCTGATCCAGAAGATGAATGAATTTAATGAAAAATTTTATTTCAAAGTGTGCATAAAAGGTTGGAGAAAGGCCCACGTGCATGTAAGTGTGCACATACTCACAAAGGTATACATAGAATGTGGAGAAAAAGACACATGTGGTGCAATTTTTATATAGGACCAGTGGTACAGACCACCATCAAAGAATCTTTTGTGTATTGTCTTAGTTTACTTTTGTCCCTTGACTATAGGTCTTGAAGAATCAATCTGTTAAAAAAACGCTAATTTTTTTTTTTTTTTTTTTTTTTTTTTGAGACAAGGTCTCGCTCTGTTACTCAGGCTGCAGTGCACTGGCACGTTCATGGCTCACTGCAACTTCAGCTTCCTGGGCTCAAGCGATCCTCCCACCTCAGTGTCCTGAGTAGGCATGACTAAAGGCACGTGTGACTATGCCTCACTAATTAAAAAAAATGTTTTATTGTAGAAAAGAGATCTTGCTATGTTGTCCAGGCTGGTCTCTAACTCCTGTGCTTAATGATTCTCCTACCTCAGCCTCCCAAAGGATTGGGATTACTGGCATGAGTCAATATCCAGCCCTAAAGTCTTAACTATGGTTTAAATAATAAGGATTTGGCTTTCCTATTTTTCTATTAGTCAGACTTAGGAAAAAACCCCAACAAGAATTAAACATAATCACACTGAGTTTGTGAAACTAAAATAAGAAAAGGAAGGAAAGAAGGAAGAAAGAGAAGGAATCAAGTGTCATGAGAGCATGTTCTTATGTTCCAGGAACATCACTGATGCTTTATTCTATAATACGCAGTCTGTAGAGGCCATTGTTGCCTTACGTTGACATCCTAAAATTCAGTCACTGTGGGCTTGGTTAAGTTGGAGGAAGATCAGTATTCGTGGAATGTGGCTGTCTTCTGGTGGTGACTGTTGCAGTAGGTTTCCATCCTCAATCTTCAGGGAAAGCATACTTTTGTTTTCTCTTTCACTGTCTTACTCTCAGAAGGACATGCCCTCCTCTTTAATTTCCTAGAGCAGGGGTTGGCAAACCCTAATCTATAGTTCACATCTGGTCCTCTGCCTATTTTTGTATGGACTGTGAGCTGAGAATGAATTTAACATTTTTAAGTGGTTGAAAAAAAGTCCAAAGAATAATATTTTATCGCATGTAAAATTATATTAAATTAAAATTTCAGTGTATATAAAGTTTTATTGGAGCACAGCCACATTCATTCATTTACATATTTATGGATGCTTTTCTGCAACAGAGTTAAGTGGTTGTGACAGAGACAGTATGGGCACAAAGCCTAGAATATTTACTATCCAGCCCTTTACAGAAAATGTTTGCTGAATTTTGTCCTAGCTCATCACAGATTTTACTGAAGATTGGTAATAAGGAAAAAGAAGTAAAACATGCAGTAATTTACAGTTCTGGCACAGTCTCAGGTCCTTCCACCAGACTGACTTCTTGTTACCTTCTGGAACTGTCACTGTGGCCAGGAGTAGCCAATACCTATGTATTGCCCTAAGTCCTTGCCCCAGAAGGACCTCTTCACAGGATGGCTGAGAATGAACATATTGTTTCACCTTAAGAAAACTCTACTCCCATCTATGGGAGTGTGGTCTGAACCTGAGAACCCTCCAAGACAGTTAATTACACAATAAACCCATATCAGCATAGTAGTTCCTCCTTATCTACAGATTCGCTTTCTGCAGTTTCAGTTACTGGTGGTTTCAGTTACCAGAGGTCAACTGCATCAGAAAACATTACATACAATGAGATACTTTGAAACACACACACACACACAGAGACACAAACACAACATTTCTTTTTTTTTTTTTTTTTTTTTTGAGACAGAGTTGCTGTGTCACCCAGGCTGGAAGTGCAGTGGTGTGACCTCAGCTCACTGCAACCTCTGTCTCCCTGGTTCAAGCAATTCCTGTGCCTCAGCCCCCCCCCACGTAACTGGGATTACAGGCTTGCACCACCATGTCAGGCTAATTTTTGTATTTGTAGTAGATAATGGGATTTTATTATGTTGCCCAGGCTGATCTCAAACTCCTGGCCTCAAGTGATCTGTCTGCCTCAGCCTCCCAAGGTGCTGGGATTACAGGCATGAGCCACCATGCCTGGCCTACAAAACATTTAATACCGTATATTGCTGTAATTGCTCTATTTTATTATTAGTTATTATTGTTAATCTCTTGCTGTATCTAATTTTTAAGTTAAACTTTATCATAGGTATGTACTTATAGCAAAAAAAAACTATATACAGTGTATAAGGTTTAGTACTGTGTATGGTTTTAGGCATCTATTGTGCATGTTAAAATGCATCCCCCATGGATAAAGGGAGTGATATGATCTGGCTCTGTGTCCCCACCCAAATCTCATCTCTCTTTGTAATCCCCCAGTGTCGAGGGAGGGGCCTGGTGGGAGAGGTGATTTGATCATGGGGGCGGATTTCCCACTTGCTGTTCTCACGATAGTGAGTTCTGATGAGATCTGATTGTTTGATGGTTGTCTGATGCTTCCCCCTTCTCTCTCTTTCCTGCTGCCTTGTGAAGAAGGTACGTGCTTCCCCTTCTCCTCCTACCATGATTGTAAGTTTCCTTGAGGCCACCCCAGGCACATAGAATGGTGAGTTAATTACACCTCTTTCCCTTATAAATTACCCTTATAAATTATAAATTTGGGGACTGTGTAGTCCCCAAAGTCTAGTTTATTCAATCCTGTGATCTGGGTTAGACTGAGTGAAATTTAGCACCACCTTTTTTTTTGTAGTGTTTTCAAATAAAGGTGTCAACAATCTTGTTTATAGTCACACCCAATGTTACTTTTAACCAGCATGTTCTTCTGTAAAACGGGGGTTATCATTCACCTCATTGAGTTTCTCATAACCACACTGAGGTGTTAAATAAACTTGCCTGAGGTTGCATAGGCCACAAATGACAGAGTTGGGATCTGAATCTAATTCTATCAAACCCAAACTTCCTCTTTTGGGAGTTTCTTCACGAGTAAATGTATGATTTCCACTGAATTTTTGGAAACTTTTCAGAGTCTGTAGAATTCCATATAATAGCATATGGGACCCTTGGAAGGTGCTCACCAGCTCACCCTCTGGAACCAGAGAAACCTGAGTTTGAATCACCATTTTGCCACTTACTAAATGAGGAATGTCTCTGAGATGCCAAGAGAAATTCTGAAGAGGACACTGTCCATAAAATGGGAATGATAACGGTACTCACAGGAAAGTTGCAAAAGTTAAATGACATACAAATGTAAAGCATTTGCTATAGTCTGACAGCAAGTGTTCTATCACTATTGGCTATTATTTCATTCCAATTCGATACAAATGAAACTCCCATGTAGTAATAGCTTACCCTTCCTGCTGTGAAACATCATTTTCTCAAATATTATTTTGGGTTTAACTTTTTTTAAGCTCAAATGTACACTGTTGAATTCCCCTTGAATTATGCTGCCAGCTTTTGAGAGCCTTCAAATGTATATGAAGGTTGCATTGGGGAAGGGGCACTTGGGACATATCATTGCGGCACCACTGGTGGTTTTTGACAAGGTCTTGAGAGTCAATGACGTTCAGGGACAAGGAGGCTTCAAAATGCTCTTCATGATCCATTAGGCATGGATGATTTATGTGGCTCAGAAGTACATGGAGACATTTGTAGGAATCTGTACTACTATCAGCAGCCTACAATGAGCCCATTCTTGTCACCACAGACAATCTTAACATCTCCGTTCTAAGAATTGCAGTGATGGTTGACACCTCATTTCAAAGAACAGGCTGAACACACTGTTCTTTATGAAGATATTAGCAGATGTACTTTTAAAGTTTTAAAATGTTTCCGAGTAGGACAGCTATGTAAAAAAGGCACTGTCTTAATGTGCTAAGAATATTAAGAAGTGAGATACATTCTCTTCATTTCCTAATGTTAATTTTTCCCTCCCTCACCTCACTTCCTTCCCTCCTTCCCTCCCTCCATTCCTTCCCTCCTTCCTTCATTCCTTCCCTCCCTCCTTCCTTCCTTCCCTCCCTCCCTTTTCTTCCTTTTCCTTTTCTTCATTTTCTTCCTTTTCTCCCTTTTCTCCCTTTACTCCCTTTCAAGACAGAGTCTCATTCTGTCACCCAGGCTGGAGTGCAGTGGTGCAAACTCAGCTCACTGCAACCTCCGCCTTCTGAGTTTGATTCTCATGCTTCAGCCTCCCCAGTAGCTGGGATTATAGGCGTGTGCCACCACACTAGGCCAATTTTTGTATTTTTAGTAGAGACAGGTTTTGCCATGTTTGCCAGGCTGGTCTTGAATTCCTGGCCTCAAGTGATCCACCAGCCTTTGCCTCCCAAAGTGCTGGGAATTACAGGTGTGAGCCACCATGCCCGGTCACATTCTGTTAATTTCTTAAATGTTACTTTCATATTTTTACAAAGCTCTGCCCAAATATCTACATCTATATCTACATACATAAGTATTTATCAGTAAGGTCTATTTTTACCGTACCACATTGGATCAACAATACATCTGGAAATCATGTCAATGTATCCTAGTACTGTTTTTCAACCATTTCTTTCCAGTGGAGTTATTTTTGTATAGTTTTCTACTTGAACAATTTCCTATGATAAACTCTAGATGGGGTTCTCATTCTATCTCAAAATATATGTGAAGGGGAAAACATAAGAGGGGAATGCTGAGAATGGGATGGAAAACTCATTTACTTTCTTAACTGATAGTTTTAGCCAGTGAGCCAGATTGTTGGTTACTGTTCTTAGAATGGAGTCAGCTCCAAAAGAAAGCTTTTTGTATCTTGTCTGTCAAATTATCAAGAAGGAAGTCAACACATAGTTTATGAAGACTTCCCTTATTTGATTGTTTTCTCCATTTAGTGGGGCCAAATTTCATGAATGATAGAGTGTTTGCATTTTATGAGCGATGCTACCATACTGTCTTTCAGATCTCAATGTTTAATTGGTTCTAGTGCTGTGGGTCATTACTTAGCTTGAGCTCTTTAGGTTCTGGCTTGGATAATTAACATTTCTCTTTTTGTATTTTGACTGAAGTAAAACATCTCTGAATATAGAACCTTTTAGTCCCACAGGCAAGTGCTAATGACTCCAGCTTTTCCCCCCCAACAGAATCACATCTGTTTGATATGATCTGGGGCTGGGGCTTGGTATGAGGTTAAATGTGATGCTGGCATTTCAGATTCACCAGGGCCAATGTTAGGTGGCTTCTTGCTCAGCCTGACACACTGGAATGTGTTTTGCTTCTTCCTCAAATTGCCCCCTTTTTTTCCAGGTGATATATCCACCCCACACACTTCAGTGTCATACTGTTAATGATTCATCTTTGATATCTCTCTTTTCCTTACTCCTTGCTTGTAGTCTTCTAATGACAGGTCCTGTAATTTCTAGTTCCAAAATATTTCTCCATCTCACTGTCACCCCCTTGGTTTAAGACACTGTCATCTCCTCTACCTCAATGGCCTGTTTCCCCCAATTATACTATTTTCACCTCTGCATCATTTTCTGCACTGCAACCAGATAGAACAATGTAATAGACACTTTGGATCATTTTTGCTGTGAACATTGCTCAAAGCCTTCAAGAGCTTCTTCACACCATTGAAACAAAAACACCAATCCCCAGCCTGATGCAGAAGACCCGCATGGCCTGGTCTCCACCTGTTTCTACAGACTCACTTCATGCCCTGTCAACTCATTATATTCTATCCACAGTGGTCTTCTCTCAGTAATTTTTTTGAGATGGTCTCACTCCGTCATCCAGGCTGGAGTGCAGTGGCACCAACACAGCTTACTGCAGCCTCGACCTCATCCTGGATTCAGGCGATCCTCCGGTCTCAGCCTCCAGAGCAGCTGGGGCCACAGGCACACACTGTCACACCTGGCTAATTTTTTCTTTATGTAGAACTGGGGTCTTGCTATGTTGCCCAGGCTTGTTTCGTAGAATCAAGTGATCCTAGACTCAAGTGATCCTCCCACCTCAGCCTCCCAGCATGCTGGGATTACAGGTCTGAACCACTGGGCCTGGCCTCAGTCTTTTTAACTTGCCAAATTTCTCTACCCTGCATGCTTTTCTGGAACATGCCAACTAAGATTTTAGGTCTCGGAATCTGAGAGGCCCTCCATGACTTCTCTGCATCTCAGCTACACTCCCAGGTAAAGTAGGTTCCCCTTGTGTACTCTCTCCCAACAGCTGTTATTTTTCTTCACCTACCCTCTTCTCCGTTGCTGCTGTTATGCAGTTGTGAGAAAATTTTTGGGTGTCTCTTTCCTACTAGCTGGGGCTGCATTGAGGAAAACACCAGAGGTTATCAGAATTATAAAAAAACTCCTGGCCTCTTCTCCATTGTTGTTGTGCAATTGTGAGAGAATTTTTGGGTGTCTTTTTCCTACTAGCTGGGGGCTCCATGAGGAAAACACCACAGGTTATCAGAATTATAAAAAAAATTATCCCTTTTTCTCCTCAAAATTTCAATACCCCCCCTTCCTCTTTCCCTAGCTTATCGCCTCCCTGTTTATTTCACTGAAACAAACTGAAGTAATCAGAAGAAAATTACTTCAGCTTCCCCATGATAAATCTTCCAAATGCCTACATGTTCTGCCAATCCCTCTTTCATAGGGGAGGAAATGTCCAGCCTTCATCTATTCCCCTCTTCACACACCTCGGATAGTAGACCTCATGCCTGTCTGTCATCTGCTTGAGAACTTCAAGCCTGCACTCACTCCTTTCTTTTCTGAATCACCCATTTTCCTTTTCTTGCCAGATTTATCTCATCAGTATAAACACACGACCTCATATATTTCACGTTTTAAAAGTCCTGGCAGGGCACGGTGGCTCATGCATGTAATCTCAGGACATTGGGAGGTCAAGGCAGGAGGATTGCTTGAGCCCTGGAGTTAGAGGCGGGCCTGGGCAACATGGTAAAACCCCATCTCTACAAAAAATACCAAAATTAGCCAGGTGTGGTGACAGGTACCTGTAGTCTCAGTTACTCAGGAGGCTGAGGTGGGAGGATACATTGAGCCAAGGAAGTCGAAGTTGCAGTGAGCTATGATCATGACACTGCATTCCAGCCTGCATGACAGACCAAGACCCTGTCTCCAAAAAGAAAAAAAAAAAATGTTCTGCTTCAGATACTATCAACTTGGATATTTTTCTTTATTGCAAATTTCTTGAAAGTATCTGTATTCTCTATTTATGTATTTTCACCGTACTTCCTTTCCTCCATTTCTGCCCTCCCTACCTCTAGAAACTTCATTTGTCGTGATTATTGGTGCCTTTATGTTGCTGTTGTCATTGGCCACTTTTAGAAATTCATCTTGTTTTGCCTTTGAGCAGCTTTTGGAGTGGTCGATTATCCCTTCCTTGTTGAAACATTTCTTTCCCCTAACATAATTTTTTTCCAACTTTTATTTTGGAATCAGAGGGTACATGTGCGGATTTGCTACAAAGGTAAAATGCATAATAGTGACGTTTTGGGTGTGAATGAATCTATCACCCAGGTAGTGAGCATAGTACCCAATAGGTTTTTTGTTTTTTGTTTTTTTTTTGAGATAGTCTCGCTCTTGCCCAAGCTGGAGTGCAGTGGCGTGATCTTGGCTCACTGCAAGCTCTGACTCTTGGGCCAACGCCATTCTCCTGCCTCAGCTTCCCAAGTAGCTAGGACTATAGGTACCTGCCACCACGCCCAGTTAATTTTTTTTTTGTATTTTTAGTAGAGACGGGGTTTCACCATGTTAGCCAGGATGGTCTCAATCTCCTGACCTTGTGATCTATCTGCCTTGGCCTCCCAAAGTGTTGAGATTACAGGCGTGAGACACCGCGCCCGGCTAGGTAGTTTCTCAGCCCTTTCCTTTCCCCCTCTCTCCACCTTCTAGTAGTCCCCACTGTCTTATTGTTGCTATCTAGGTCCCTGAGGACCCAAAATTTAGCTCCCACTTATAAGTGAGAACATGTGGTATTTGGTTTTCTGTTTCTGCATTACTTCAATTAAGATAATGCCTCCCCGGGCGCGGTGGCTCAAGCCTGTAATCCCAGCACTTTGGGAGGCCAAGAAGGGCGGATCACGAGGTCAGGAGATCGAGACCATCCTGGCTAACACGGTGAAACCCCGTCTCTACCAAAAAATACAAAAAATTAGCCGGGCGAGGTGGCAGATGCCTGTAGTCCCAGCTACTTGGGAGGCTGAGGCAGGTGAATGGCGTGAACCCGGGAGGCAGAGCTTGCAGTGAGCTGAGATCCAGCCGCTGCACTCCAGCCTGGGCGACAGAGCGAGACTCCGTCTCAAAAAAAAAAAAAAAAAAAAAAAAAAAAAAAAAAAAAAAAAAAAAAAAAAAAATGCCTCCCAGCTCCGTCCACATTGCTGCAAATAACATGACTGACTTCATTCCTTTTTATGACTGTGTAGTATTTCATGGTGTATGTGTACCACATTTTCTTTATCCAGTCCACTGTTGATGGATATCTAGATGGGTTGATTCCATGTCTTTGCCATTGTGAATAGTGCTGCAGTGAACATATGGGCCCGTGTGTATTTTCAGTGGAATGATTAGCTGTTTTTTGGGTATACACCTAGTAATAAGATGGCTGGGTCAGATGGTAGTTCAATTCTTAGTTCTATGGGAATTCTGCAAACTGCTCTCCACAGTGGTTAGACTAATTTACATTCCTCCCAACAGTGTGTACATGTTCCCTCTTCTCTACAGCCTCACTAACATTTATTTTTTTTTTTTTTACTTTTTAATAAAAGCCATTCTGACTGGTGTGAGATAGTATGGCATTGTGATTTTTTTTTTGCATTTCTCTGATTAGTGATGATGAGCATTTTTCATCTTCTTTTGAGCAGTGTCTATTGATGTCCTTTGCCCAATTTTTGATTGGGTTATTTGTTTATAAGACACCCCAAACTCCTGTTTTTTTCTCCTACACCATAGGCTGCTGCTTCTAGAGTTCACTTTCAGCCTGTCCTCTTCCCTACCTTGATATTGGATCAGACTAGCGCTCAGACCTCATGCATCTTTTCTTTCCTTCTTTAGCTTAGATGATATCGTTTGACTTCAAGACTTTAATTCTTAACCTACACCCTGAGGTTTCATCATTGTACATAACCTTGGGCCTCCCCTGACTTAGAGGGTGTGCATATGAACAAGTAAAAGATCATGTTTCTCTTTTCACAGACACAGCAAAAAAGCCCAAATAAGAGTACGCAAGGGAATCTCCCCTTTAGTTTTGATCATCTGTGCCACTCTCATCAGTTTCCTTCTTTGTGGTTAGAAAGATGTCTGTTTTAAGGACTCGAAGTCCACAGACTATTTTGGTTGATATGCAGACTGTATTTTACATTTAAATGTCCCTCCTGAAAGGTCCTCCTATGAGCTACATTGGAATGCCACTACTGATGCCAGGACTTCAAACAATTTTATGAAGATTTGAATTAAGAGTAGGAAATGAAAGCTGCTCATAGCAAATTGGCTTCTCTGCCTTCCCAGGAGTCAATTTCTACTTTCAAACATCATAAGTATTACGTTTTTGGTTATTAAATGTATGAATGACACTACAATTTCAGATTGTGTTTTAGGGAGGTTTGTGATGTAAAGCCTCAGATACTTACTACGATATGCATGGTTGTTTAAAATGAATAAAATATCTGAAGAATTATTTCTCTTCTGGGAAAATAGGTCAATTAGTATATGTGGAAACACAATATGGCCAGGTTTTTGTGGTTCATCTACAAGATCGATTGAGGTGCCTCCTCTCCTTTTATTATGTGGTAAATTTTTACAGGTTGTTTAGATTTGTCCTTTTCGAACTTCAGTGGTGATGTCTGCAGCCGTTTAAAATGTTACTGATTCATAGGGGTGCTACATTTTAGGTGTTAAACGGGACACATTGTCCTGAAGTGTCTGTTTTAACTGACAATAATGAAGTCAAATACTTTTCACATTAAAATAGGCATGGTTATATTATTAAGCTAACCTTTACTGATATGCAATACTTAAATGGCACTTTACACTTAGGGTGACTAAGCGATTACTTAAGACTTCCCTGATTCTCCCCCAGCCCCAGGGCTATGTGCTTACTCTTCCCTGGAGTTAGAACTACATTGATGAGAAATTGGGGCAGCACATACTTTGGTGGAGATACCATGTTTATTTCTTTTCTTTTTTTTTTTTTTTTTTTTTTTGAGACAGAGTCTTGCTCTGTCATCCAGGCTGGAGTGCAGTGGTGCAATCTCAGCTTACTGCAACCTCTGCCTCCCGGGTTCAAGCAATTCTCCTGCCTTGGCCTCCTGAGTAGCTGGGGCTACAGGTGTGTGCCTCTACACCCAGCTAATTTTTGTATTTTTAGTAGAGACAGGGTTTCACCTTGTCAGCCAGGCTGGTCTCCAACTCCTGACCTCAGGTGACCCACCCACTTCAGCCTCCCAAAGTGCTGAGATCACAGGCGTGAGCCGCCGAGCCTGTCCTTATGTTTATCTCTAACTGTGTCCAAGCTCAGCCTCATGTTTATTTCTAATAGCATCTAAGCTCCTCCAATTGTGGGACTATACCTTCCTTTATTTCATAGCCCAGGAAGCAGCACAGTGTATGGCACTGAGACAGAACTCTAATAAAAACTTACTGACTGGGACTAAACCAGATAGAATACAGAAATTTCAAAAATAATCTGTAAGGCAGAAACAATCTCTACAAACATAGAAAAGGTTGTATTCTCTGGAAAAAGGACTTTCCTGGTTCTTACATGGGGCAGTGGCTGCTTAGGCCTTAAGAGTTGGAGTTTGGGAGTCACTGGCATGGATGGGGGATGACAAGGAAGTTCTGGGGCTACTGTCTGTCAGAGCATCATTAGCAGATTTCTAGAAACTTAGGGCATGATGATTTCATGTGCATTCACAGACCCAAATATGATGGCCTAATGGCTATAGATGGAGACCTGCATTTACAACCAGTAGACAAATCTTGATATAGTCACATTGCACAGCAATGAGAGTGAACAAACAACAGTTAGAACAGCATAGATGAATCTCATGAATTTAAGGATCACTCTGTGTGATTCTGTTTCTATACAGTTCTGAAAAAGAAAAAAAAAAAAGCAAAATGAATGCATGATGTTAGAAGTCACCCTGATTGCTATATTAGTTACCCTTGCCTGGGTAATTTGTTCAAGGCACAAGGGAACTTTGGGGACTGTGTCAATGCTGTGTTCTTTGATTGGGTGCTGTCTATGCAGGAATGTTTATGTTGTGAAAAGTTTATCAATCTGTACAGTTAGAATTTGTGCATTTTTCTGCATGTATGTTGTACATCAATAAATGTTGAAACACCTAACTTCAATAAAATGTGAGCATGAGCAAGAGAACACCTAAGATTGCTAGAATGTGCCCAGAAGTACTAAGATAGAATCATAGGGAAAACTGACTTGAGAAGGGCAAGGATCTGAGAATAAATGGGCTGGGGTTATTTCAGCTCACTTATACCTGAGATTCCTGAGTTTTATCCTTTTTCATCAAGCTCTAAGGATTCTGTATATCAGGCCAATAATAGGGGTTAGGTTCGAGACCAGACACATTCATGAGGAGGCTTTAAAAGTAATTTGGAATTTCCAATCTGAGAAAGCAGCACTGCAGACTTGTACGTTTTTCTCTTTTTTTTTTCTCCCCCCCCCCCCCCACCCCGCCCCCGGCATATTCAGCAGGAAGGGCCACAGGTCTGGAGGTGGCTTTGGGACTCCTTCCTTTGCTCTACTCAGTTTTCAGGAATATCAGAAATGGCTGCTAACTGTTGCTGAGAAATCATTTTAAGGATCATACAAAATCCTGGTAATAATTCAAAGGAATACAAAACTATACTGGGGCCTTATCCTAGGTTCTGCCCAAGTTGCTCTAGGTGGAAGACGAATGTGGATCCCTTTATTCCTTTTACTTTTAGCCAAATGAGTTAGAATCAAACCCTTTTCTTATATGTTCATAGGTGTGGCATTCAAGGAGGTGGAGTCTTTCCCATCCTTAACATGGGGTCAAAATAATGTAGAATTTGTGACACTGGTGTGGGGCCAGTTAGAAAAATTATTCTATTAGACAAAAACTATCCTACCTCATGTTGTAATTCTGTTTATGTTAAAAAGAAAGAGGCCGGCACAGTGGCTTAGGCCTGTCATCCAAGCACTTTTGGAGGCTGACGTGGGTAGATCACTTGAGGCCAGGAGTTCGAGACCAGCCTGGCCAACATAGCAAAATCTCATCGCTACTAAAAACACAATTAGCTGGGCATGGTGGTGCATGCTTGTAATCCCAGCTACTCAGGAGGCTGAGGCATGAGAATCGCTTGAATCCGGGAGGCAGAGATTGTAGTGAGCCGAGATTGCACCACTGCACTCCAGCCTGGGTGACAGAGGGAGACTCTGTCTCAAAACCAACAAACAAAGCAAACAAACTACCCTTCCCATTCTCTGTGTGTGTATGCTTGCATGCAAGCTCACTGTGTGTTATGTGACCTGCCATGGAGATGCCAAAGGAAGTTGTGTTTAAGGGATAATGAATTTCATCTCAGAATTTTTTTTAATTTAAAAATTTTAATTGTGGTAAATACACATAATATAAGATGTATCATCTTAACCATTTAAAATTTTTTTCATTTTTAATTTTTTAGAGATGAGGTCTTGTGATGTTACCCAGGCTGGTCCCGAATTCCTGAGCTCAAGTGATCCTCCTGCCTCAGCTTCCCAAAGTGCTGGGATTACAGGCATGAGCTGCAGAGCCCGGCCAGTCTTTACCACTTTTAAGTGTACAATTCAGTAGTGTTACATATATTCACACTGTTGTGCAACCAGTCTCCAGAACCTTCATCTTACCAAACTGCAACTCTATACCCATTAAACAACTTCCCACTTTCCACTCCTTCCACCCCTGGAAACCACCACTCTATTTTCTGTTTCAGAGTTTGACAACTCTAGGCACCTCATATTAGTGGAACCATACAATAAAGCTTTGTTTTAACTTTTCACCCTGAGCCTGGCTTAGACCAAGACCATGGCTAAAATAATTTTACTGTATATACCTTAAAGCTGAATAAGCCATCCTGTAAGTTATAGCAGAGGACAAAAGAGGTCAAGACTGTAGGTGAAAAGTAAATGCGATGATCAGGTGGCCCATAGTAACTGTGCCTTAGATGTGCTATTAACATCTTCTGGAATCTTTGACCTACATTTGCAGTAGGAAAAGGAAGTCTAGGATAAGCAGAAACTTCAGCTGGAAAGCTTGATGGCCTCACCCAACATTCCATGCTCCTACCCCAAATGGAAGAGTTGGGCAGAGGCACTGGTCCCAGAGTGTGCAGAGTTAAGCACTTACTGACTGCGTAGGATACACTGGGTTCTTTTTCATATAAGTCATCTGATTTTAATCCTCATGTTAATATTATGAAGTTGGTTATAATTGTACCTGTTTTACAGACAGGAAACTGGAACTAATATGTTGACTTGTCTTCTTCAGAATCCCAAAGTTAATCAATGACAGAGATGGTATTTGACCTTGATTTCATTCTACCCTTCCTTACTGTCTGTTATGCAGTGGTAGCAGGGGTAATATATTCATGATCGTTATATTAGGGATGATCAAACTGAGTTAACTTATGCTAACCAATTTTTTAAAAATTACACATTTACCAAGTGATAGATACAGGAGTTGAAATCAGGACATTATTAAAAATAAGCTGCAAGCCCTTCCAAGATTTGGGACTATCTTTACACAAAGGTTTAGAAAATTCTAGAAGTTAAAAAAGACATTAGTATGTGGGAAGTCCGCATGTGCAGGAGTGATACTGGTGTGGTGACATACAGCAATGCCTTCTTCAGAGGAAATGAAGGTCGTGGGGGTCATTTCATGGAAGCCCTTGAATGATCCACCTAAGAATTGGTTCTTAATTTGGTAGGCAAACAGGGTTTTGAAGAATCCTTGATTGAAGGTGATCAGAGCTTGTGCTTTTAGAAAAATCAATGCACACATTAGAAGGTGAAGCAACTGAATGTAAGCTTTCTCTGAACACTAAAATTGGAATGACTTTATTGCTTCTCTGTATTCCCTTGACCTTTTCCCAATATCAGCTGGGAAACCTTCTGTTATGTAACATTTAATACAAGACTGTTTTTCCCAAAGGCATTTGAATAGTAAGGCTGAGATCTCAAACTTTTGTATATATACCAAAGAAGACATTTGAATACTAAGTTAGTCAGAACAGACTTTCAGTGATGAAGACTGAAATGGGAAATTCCACATGTTGTTTCATAGTTGACTTTTAAATGGATGAAATAACTGTGTTGCAATGATGCTTATAACACACACACTCATACACACACACACACACACACACACACATTCTCTCTCTTAGGATTCAGAACCACGGGCTATTTTCTTTTACTTCATATTCTTCTCAGTAACACTAGAGGTCACTCAGACCCTGTCTTTAATTCAGTTTTGCCCCGGTTCATCTTTAAGCTACATCTGAATTCCTGTTGTGGACTTGCGTTTCTCTTTATGAATTATACAGCTCGCCTCTCTTAACCTGCTAATGTTAGTTTGTAACATTCCCTATTACACTGATAGTTTAATTGACTAATTAACTTGTGCTAGTTTGCCAGATACTGGCACAAATGCTATTTTTCTTCATCTCTTCAATGGTTGATGTCAGCAATAGAGAGGCAGGTTGATTGGATACAGAATGGTTCTAATTTCAGAAAAATCAATGTGATAACCTTTGTGTTCAGACTGCATTTCTTCAAACATTTTATGTCCAGTTATATAAAATCAGCTTTAAATTTTGTTTTCAGTCTATTTTTTTTTAACTTTTTTGGTTAGTCTTCTGTAGACATATACTGAAAATATTATGTTTGTACTAATTATGTCATCCATATAGTTAACAATCTTTTATTAAATACATACTATATTCAAGAAGCTGAGCCAGGCACTGAGAAGACAGGGGTGAGTGATGTTAAAAATGATCCAATAGACTTTTATTCACATTCCCCTCAACTCTAAAATGTTGTGAGGTTGCAAATTGATTTACTTGAGTTCTGGAAGTATAAATGTAGTAAACTCTAGGGAAAAGAGATGACCATCTTCTGTTTCTTGTAATTTTCTTTCTCTCTCCTTACTCCTTCCAGCAGGCACACTGGTGGGCACCTGTTCTTGGGTTTCTATGTAGCTAGCACCTAAAAGACATCTGTAATTGATTTTTCCAGCCACCTGAACCTGTTGTCACTGCTAAGGTATTGGCCATCAAAGAACTCCCTCAAGCAGAACATTTTCATACCACTTTGACAAAGTCCTTGATTGATAGAATTTTATTATGAACATGAGGCTGTTTTCTCAATGTGACCAAATAAGGAGGCAATCTTACTTTTTCCTTTAGTTTCCTTTGTGAAAACTCCTTGGGAATGTGAAAATCACAACATGGTCGAGAGCAGCAGTTCTCAAATTTTAGTGTAGTTCAGAATCAACTGGAGGGCTTTAAAAGGCACACATTTCTGGGCTGTATCCTCAGAGTTTCTCGCTCAGTAGTTCTGGAACGAAGACTGAGAATGTGTATTTCTAGTAATCTCCTGGGTAGTGCTGAAGCTGTTATTCCTGGAACACTTGTTTATGAACCTCACTGGTCTAGAGGATAGAGCACCACGCTTGGAGTTGGGGAGACAGCTTCTACGTTTACTTTTGCCACAAACTAGTTAGGTAAAAATGAATAAGTGATCTATCCTTATGTGACATTAATATTTTGTTCAAGTTTGCTTATAACTCCATTATGGTCATTTCAAAAAATTGCAACCTAACATTTATGAGAATTGTTTTCTTTCTCATTTCTCCTCCATATTTTCTCCATTTCTTCTGGCTCTAATCTACTTTACTTGGAGTTCCCTGAAGATGCTATACTTTTCCGTGATTCCTTGCTACTGTTTATGCTGTGCCCTAGAACCCTCTCTTCCCTTTGATTAACTTATGAACTCCTATTCATCCTTCATGTACCAGTTTAACACCTCCAGCTCCCCTTAATAAAGGTCATTATTACTTTTAAAGTGTCATGTTACCTTGAACATAATATTTACATTAATATAGGGCTCATTTGTTTATTGGACAATTGCTTCCCTTAGAGGAGATAGTTTTATTCATCTTTTTGTCTCTAGTACCTAGTGCATTGTAGTACAAAGCTGGCATTCAGTAAGTGTTTAGTGCATGATTAAATCTATGTATGTTTCTGCTTTCCTTTGTATATTGTGAATTCCTACATGTACATCTTCATCGTTTTTGCTTTCTTGAGAAAGTAATCTCTTTCTACATTATAGTCCAATTTTAATGAAGGCTAAATGTAATACAAAATGAAAGACTTAGAATGAGAAGACTTTATATGTCCTTTAGTTAGTGTCTCCAGAGTCTAAGTGCAATACTGACTTTGTATTTTGTATTGTGCAGTTATTGTAATTGAACCTGATTTTAATAATACGTAACGTTTAGAAGCTCTTTTTTGCCGTGGTCTGCATTAAACACATTTATATAATTTTTGCAATTTTTACAACCCAAAATGGGAGTTTCCGAGTTACTTGTGTTTTATAGAATAAAATATTGAGGTTCAACAAGGCAAAGTCACATGTTTAGTGAGGAACCTGGGATTCATATTTATTAGACTCTTATATTAAAAATAATTTTGAGAGGAGAAAAACATTTAACCAATGAATTTGAATTGCCAAGCACATGTCAACATTTAATGTAATATTCACAAAGACAGTGAAAGCAGGATGCAGTAAATATTTTGGTCCCAGAAATGAGATGATGGAAAGTTGTCTAGGGGTGTCCTAAGATAGAGTGACTTTGTAAAGCTTTGATAATGTGTCACAACTTTGTGGCAGGGAAAGCAAACATACACATTTTATGTCATTGGTTCTGGGGCAGAGCTCATGCTAAGCAGAAAAGCTGATATAATTCCTGTTCTGTTGTTCGACTGCCAAATGTTAGGCTAAAAAGAAGTAGTTACTGTTGAATGAATGAAGTCTTCCATGCTCCTAGGATTCTGGTTCTTCAGGGCTGAAAGTTAAGAAGAGTGGGTTTACCCATTGGCTGGTGAAAGTACTTGCTTACTTTGTCTCAGTGTCGGTTACAGCTCTGTGTGCAAACAGAACATCCAAACAGCAAGGAACTTTGTTCGTGCCTCATTATATAAGGAGGTTGCTTACACAGTCAGTTTGATTTGGTCACCAAATTCTAATCACTAAAATGTAGGCTGCGGTTGTTATTAGTGATACTATTGTCATTAACAATGTAAGGACTCTTTTTTACCTAGAAATGTATAATCATGATATTCTAGTCTGGATTCAACCACATGTCCCCCTACCACTTAAAGCTGACCCTGAGATGAGGACTTGATGCAGGGTGCTATGGGCGGAATGTGTGCTTAACCCCAACATTGATAGGTTGAAACCTTAATCCTCAGTGCGAAGGCATTCTGAGGTGGGACTTTTATGAGGTAGTTAGGGTTAGATTAGGTCATAGGGGTGGGGTCCACTTGATGAGATTAATGACCTTATAAAAAAGAGAGCGAGACATGGCATCTCTCTCTCCCTCTGGCAAATGAGGATACGGCAAGAGGGCAGCTATCTGTAAGCCAGGAAAAGGGCCTCCAAGAAGATCCTAACCATGCTGGCACCCTAATCTTGAACTTCTATTCTCTAGAACTGTGAGAAATAAATGTTTGCTGCCTAAGTCACCAGTCTGTGGTATTCAGTTAGAACACCCCAAAATGACTACGATTCAGGGAGTTTGTTTTGGAGGCAATCACAGAAAGTTGGAAGTGCAAGAATGAGGAAAGAAAGAGAGACAAGAAAGGAGAAAAAATAAAACCAACAACTATAAAGTACGTGTTAACGAGCTGGTTATTGCTTAAAATTGTTGCACGGGAGGACAAGGACGCTGGGACATTTATCCATAGATTTTATCCCCAATTGGATGAGGATTACCTTGAGGGGCATAGACTCTCTCACGTTTCTGGGTTGCACCTGCATGTGGCTAAGCTACTTTCCCCAGCTTTTAAGAAAGCGATATAGTGGGACACCATGGACACTGGCAAAGAGGCCCAGAGCTGTCCACCGCGTCAGTACTGAAATTAGGTGTGCAGAAGGGAAATGGCACAATTCATCACAGATGTCTGCTACAGATAACAAGAATGCTTTCCTGGAAGTAATGGCTGAAATGTGATGAAATAGATTATTCATGCTCTACTAATTCTTTTATATATTTCTATATGCTTTTTTGTGTGTTTTGGGAGATTATAACCACTTCAAGTCAAATTTAGTTTATGGTTGGCAGTAGTGCCAACCTGTCATCATTAAAAACTTTGCAAAATGCCAACTTGTGGACAACTTTGAAAGGACTCAAAAAAGAAAACGAAAACTTTAGTTTTCAAGATCATTAATGAATGACCTTTTATTAGCTAGGTCAGTGGATGGGAATAGATTATAAAGCTAGAAAATGGCTTACATTTAATTAAATAGCATTCAGAATTTTTGATTTAAAAATCATTTTATTTCTAATTTGTCATTGCAGAGTATTTTTTTTTTCTTTTTGAGATGGAGTTTCACTCTTGTTGTCCTGGCTGGAGTGCAGTGGTGCAATCTCGGCCCACTGCCACCTCCACCTCCCAGGTTCAAGTGATTCTCCTGCCTCAGCCTCCCAAATAGCTGGGGTTAGGGGTGGCCGCCACCATGCCTAGCTAATCTTTGCAGAAACTTTGAAAAGCATAAATTAAAATCTAAAGCAGGAAACTGTATCAATGATAACTTCCTACCCAGAAATAATCACAGTTACTATACTAGACAATCCTTCCCAGTCAAAAAATTTTATTACAGATGTGAGTAGGTGATTTTTTAAATAATAAATGCCAGTTTGCTATTGAGTGGCTGGTAAGGAAACTAATATTTATTGAATACTTTTTATTTGCTAGGCATCGAATTGAATGTTCTATACGCCTTCCCTAATCCATCAGCCTCTGTACTGTTTGTTTTTAGGAAGCTACATTTTCAGCCCCAGAGGCCAGTCTACGTGCATTGGGTACTGCCTCATGCCTGTCTCCAGTCATTGAAAGAGTGCTTTGTCTTCTACAGGCCCCAAGTAAGCAAGTCAGAAAGGTTAAGGGCAGCCTGGAAAATGCTGAGAAGTGTTTTTTCTAATGGAAATGAAAATGGAATAGAGAGAGGCAGGAGGAAAGAGGGAAATGCATTAGAGTAAAGCAATGAAAAAGAAATTTTCTTAAATTTGTTTTCCTCACAGCACTGTTATATCTGTTTTTATGTCTGCTTGTTCAAATGACTAAGCAGATTTTCCCAATTAAACCATCATTTACAACCCCGCTCATCCCAAACGTGTAAATAAGCTTCCTTTGGGTTTGTCTGACAGGCATTTGCTTTGCTTCATCATTGGTGTTTTGACAATATCACCAGCGATGGAAACAATTCTGCCATACGCCCAACTTCTTCAAAATGCCTTTTTCCTTCCTTTATCTTTGATTCTTTGGTGTAAATAAATAAAACCTGCCCTACCGTATCCTGTTTCTCCTCTTTCTTTTACTTTCCAATTCAAGAACTTAATTTGTAAATGGTTATTTTTAGCCCTGTTCTCAACTTGCTGAGGACAAGCCTATCCTCCATCCCTGCCATGCTGCTGATTGCAGATAACGCAGGCGGCTGCAGGGTGGCGGGCACGATTCAAAAATATTACCAATAAGATTGGTGGAGAAGTGGATTGCAGTTGATAGAGACCCCTCTGAGGCCTAGGAAGCCTCAAAGCTTGCTTTCCAGGGTTGAAGTTTGCATCTCCATGTGTAGGGGGAAAAAGAGCAGATACTATAAACTGTTCCTCCTAGCGTACTCTTGAGACTCAGGGGTGAGCTGAGCGGCCATGACTTAAGAAAATTCTTGACTCTAGGGTCAGAGAAAGGGCTATTTTTGCAACTATGTAGGAGAAAAGAGGAGGTGGACCAGATCCAGAGGTGGTTCAAGATGAAGCTTTCAGTTAAAGTATAAGCTGGCCAAGGTGGTAGGATTAGCCTAGGCAACATAGCAACTGTCTCTACAATAAAATAAATGTTAAAAAATTAAAGTGTAAACAGCAGTTCAAATCTGATAACCTGTAGGCCACAGGTGGCCTGTAGACATGTTGTGTTTGGTTGCACAGTGTTTTTCTTTAAACAAGTATTTTTGTTGTTGTTATTAAATTATAAATTCAGTACTCAATTATGTATTTAACATGAAATTGAATATTACATATTCATTAGATGATACACATTCAAATGTGTATGTACACACTTACCATATGCCAAGAACTACTTTAAACTCTTCATAACCATCAAATGATTTATATCTCATAGCAGCCTTGTGAGTTAGGTTCCAATATTGTTCCCACTTTACAGATGAGGAAATAGAGGCAAAGAGGGGTTAGTTGTGCAATGTCATATATCTTGTACATGATACTAAAATAGTGACAGATTTTTACATGTGAAACAAAAAATTAATATTTCTGACTTCCCTTGAATATTTGGAAGTTCTTGTGAATATTGGGCTCTCAATCCTCAGGGCAACAAGTACCTCTGTTAGAAAGGACATGCATGCTCTAGTTTGTCAGATTTTTCACATATTCCTATTTTCTGTGATCAGTTGACTTTCTACATTTCTGTTATTTTTCCACACTCCTGTAGGTATTTTAGAAAATAACATCTGGGATAGAGCCTAGTTTTCAAGTCAAGGAGATAAGGCTTAGCAAAGACAGAGATTGGAAAATGGCCATGGGCGATGGAGGAAGTTCTGAGAAACTGCTTAGAGTACAGTGGTCTCCAGCATCCTGCCACCCACCTGGGAAGTAACCATAGTCACTTTTCTATTCAGCAATATGTAGTACGTGACTGAAACTGAGCTGAATGCAGAGGACACACCTCTGGGTGAAAGTCGAATGGAACTTCAAGTCTCATGGAAGAAAGTGCTGGGTGATCTATGCCCACTGTGTATATTAAAAAGAGGAGGGAATGCTGGTCAGGCACGGTGGCTCATACCTGAAATCTCCCAGCATTTTGGGAAGCTCAGGCAGATAGGTCACTTGAGCCCAATAGCTCATGATCAGCCTGGGCAGCTCTCATCTCCAAAAAAAAAAAAAAAAAAAAATTACAAAAGTTAGCCAGGCATGGTGGCGTGAGCCTGTGCTCCCAGCTACTTTGGAGGCTGAGGTGGGAGGATCGCTGGAGCCTGGGAAGTCTACACTGTTGTGAGCTGTGATCATGCCATTGCACTCCAACCTGGTTGACAGAGTGAAACCCTGTTTTTTTAAAAAAAGGAGGGGACATTGAAAGTGGCCACTCTGAGATGGCGACTTTTATTCTAAGGGCAAGAGTAGAAGTTAGCCAGGTGGTGAAAGTTAGCCAGGTGGGGATATGTTACGACTTACGGCCGTGGAGAATATGCCCCGAAAACATAGCTTTCCTGACAGAGCATCAAGAATACAGAGCAGCAGTTGTAAATGCTGCAGAGAGCGCAACAGGCAGAGGAAACGAACGAAGGATGTATGTTTGGTGAGAGGGACCTGAAACATGTTGGGGAGGAGACACTAGCTGCCTCTACTGGTTGAGGCATTGGTTTCTGAGTATAAATTTTCGTTTTTTAATGTGATGATTAAAAATGTTTGCCTCATAGTTTTGCTGTAAAACTTACTTTGGGCAATATAGATAAAGTGCTTAGCAGGGAACACGATGCGTCGTAGACACTCATCAATATGGCTGTTAAACCTAGCATAAAAACTTATACTAAATTTTTGTTTTATAGTTTTTGGTATTGATAATGATAATGACGAGAGTGATAGTATTTAAAACGTTATTATTAGAAATTCCACTTTGTGCCATGAGAACAGAAAATTTATGAGTTTCCATAAACGCACCATACGAAGATCCCAGTAGCAGAGCCACATATGAAATAATGTGCAATAAAGTGACCCTTAGGTGATGGGATGTTGGGAAGCAGCAGATAAAGTGAAAAAGCAAAACCAAACAACAGCAATCCACTCGAAAATGCTTTGACAAGATTTCTTTCTGCTGTGGAAATATATTTTACATATTTTCATATGAACTAAACCATCCGGGTTCCAGTTTCTCCATGTCCGTGAGCTTTGTAATTGATTGGAGAAGTAAAGAAGAGAGAATTCAGGTTTGAAAAGGTGATGGATAATTTCTTTCTCATATGCAAAGTAAAACCTAGACTCTGAAGTTCAAATCTTCATTATAATCCTCTTTATAGCACTTACAATTCAGAAACAACTTTCTTTGTGCAAATAGTCCAGCTCTGCATCAGTGTGCTTATCCAAATCAAGTGAGAGCTTCCTGCTAGAAAAGCCCCACAATCCTGCCAGCAGTTGTCATCTGGATCTGTCATTTTGCCTCTATTTTTTTTTTTTTTTTTTTTTTTTTTTGAGACGGAGTCTCGCTCTGTCGCCCAGGCTGGAGTGCAGTGGCGCTATCTTGGCTCACTGCAAGCTCCGCCTCCTGGGTTTACGCCATTCTCCTGCCTCAGCCTCCCGAGTAGCTGGGACTACAGGCGCCCGCCACCTCGCCCGGCTAATTTTTTTGTATTTTTAGTAGAGACGGGGTTTCATTGTGTTAGCCAGGATGGTCTCGATCTCCTGACCTCGTGATCCGCCCGTCTCGGCCTCCCAAAGTGCTGGGATTACAGGCTTGAGCCACCGCGCCCGGCCATATTTTGCCTCTATTAACATCTGATGTCAGTGATCCTCACAAAAGACGGAGAACAGATGTCCTTCTGGCTGTTGTGTATTCTTTCACCCTCACTTTCTATCAGTTTTTCCTTCTACAAGACATAAGAGGATGAGCTATAGGCAACAAACTGAGTCTTACACACCTAAAATTGGGTTCAGGTGCCTTTGTTTGTTGCTTGCCATCTCAAATAGTTGAAAGCTACAGGCTCAGCTAGGATGGCATGTTCCAATGTGGGAACTTGAGAAATTTCTGGCTTTTTCCCTTCTCTTCTCAGCATTCGTTAGTCCCACTAATAACCGCTTCTGGAGACTCATTTAGGAAGCACAGCATCTTCTCTCCTGGACCAAGAGGTGACACCTTCAGCTCAGGGGTGTGCGAGAGACCAGCCTGGCCGTCAATTGATCCAATCCCTGGTGCCACAGCATTTTCTTTAGGAATGGGCACATGCCCCTGTTAATCCAATCAGAGCTAATACTTTGATTTTTACTGGGGGGATTGGAAGGAACTTGTTGGCAGTCCTTTGTCCTGCTCTTATAGTTTAAAGATGAAAGGCTGGAGCTTCCAGAGACCACATGGAGAGCTCCTGTTTGAGTATGAAATGTACACAGATGAAAGTGGAGCCAGGGCATGGGGAAATAAGAGAGGGAGATACAGATAGAGATCGATAGACAGACGGACAGATAGAGAGGGATATGCTTAAAACCAACTCTATTAGTCTTTTTCCATTCTGTGTTTGAACAATTCCCCTGTTCTACTTTTGTCATTTTGAGTTGAATCTTCATTAATTTGCAATTTGAAGAGTTATGACTAGTAAATGTGTGCTCAGTCATCCAGGTCCCAAGCCAAGCCTCGCCTTGCCTCTGAAGTCAGTTTGCTAATTCAGAAGGAGGGAATACAAAGTGAGGAAGAGCCATGAAGCCAGGTGACCCAGAAATAGAGTTGCAAACATTCAAGTAGAGGGGCTGTGCTAACTTGGAGTTGGATCTGAGCCATCGGGTGTAACAAATGGTATGAAGTGTGAATTTAAAGAGATGAAGTAAAAGGTTGCCACTCTTGACAAGGACACTTTGTGGCTGGAAAGCCCCCATATGACAGCTGAAGTCACACTTCCTGAGGGCATGTGAAAGATGATCAACTTCCAGTTCTGCTATCAAGCTGTGTATCCTAGTCTTTATTTCCCGTGTTCTTTGTATGTTAACAATACAAGCGTTGTATTTTAAAATACCAATATTTATTTATGGCTGGGAAATACAAGCACATGAATCTGTTTGGCTTGGGGTAGAAGAAGCAGGATCACTGGCAGCAGATAAACTTAGGCACTTATACATTACTGTTTCTCAGGAGTGCTGTGATTTTAGGTGCTTTCAGGTACAGCCCTATGAAACTCCCATTTACAATGATGTTGCAAGATGCGGTAGCATTTTGTAGATAATTTTAAGGGGCTTGGAGGAAGCTCACTTCTACACCCCATCATGTATTTTGAGACAAGTCTCATGCCACCTCTTGCTTTCCCTTCTCAGGCTAAATAATGTTACTGTCAATAATCATGATTTTTATTTCACCAAATTTCTTTTGCTAAACATTCCTTTAATAACTATTTGTTGGTTTCTCAAAAGCAATATTCCATATTAAACAGACAATTCAAGTGTGACAATTCCTCTGTAACAAAGAAGCTGAATTTCTGTAATAAGTGGGAAACATTTCATTCCAGTCTTCTCAGGTACCAGAATCACGGACTTCAGTAGAAGAGAGGGAATAGAGAGGGAGGCGGGAGGCTAATGTGTTCATGGCCTAGCATGGTGCTGTAATTCGTGACCCTTGTGGTTTCCACAGATCGTTGCAGAGTAATGCTTGAAGCATGTGACTTTGGACTTCTGCTTTAAAAGGCCTGGTGGCTTTCCAACCAAATCCTTAGACTCAATCTATTGGCTATTTCACCAAATTTCTTGAATGCAGTAACTAAAGGTGCACCCCCAGATTCTAGCACAGTTCCTGGCAAAAAAATTAGTAATAGGTGCTTAATACATTTTTGGGATTGGGATGTAGTTTTGCTCACTCTGATTCTCCTTCTGCAGGGTGCTGCTTTTTATTCCAAACTCTACTCAGTTCTTCCTCGTCTCTCTGCACTTCTACAAACAGAGACTGAGTTCTGGTTTCCTATGAAAAGAGGAACTCAGTCATGGTGGCCAGAGCCAATTGATTCCTAATTAAACGAAGCATAGAATTGAGCTGGGATGCATTTGTTCTGATTCAAAAGCCACCTTTCCTTCCCGCCTGATGATTGTGTCTCTTTCAGTGTCAGCACAATGTGGGCAGGGAGGAACACTCTCTGCCCTGCTCCACTCCACACAGAGATAAAGAGAGATATAAGCACAGAATGCTTTGTGATGAAGCGGAAGCCACTTGTTAAAGCAAGGGGAGACTCGACAATAATAGGAGACTGTCCAAATGGAAAGGATGGGATCACAGGCAGTCATTCTTTCAGTAGCAGAAACTTTTCACTCACCAAGACGCAGGAAAGAAGCCAGCAGAGGTGATTAAGCCAGCGATTGGGATGAAGAGCAGTCAGAGATAGTCAGTGTGCAGAAACGACTCAGCAGGCTCGCCGAGCCGGAGCTCAACCTGTGGCTCTGTGAACCACCCCAGACACTTCATCACCGGGAATCTGCCAAGAACCAGGGCTTTAATTTATTTGTGGCAGTGGACACTGATCACCGGATATCCCGCTTAGACCCACTCATTCATGCCCTCCACAAGTATGTATGGAGCTCCCTCTACATGCCAGACTGCTTGTTAGATAGTAAGGATTCATAGGTAATTAAGTCTCTTTCACTAAAGGAGCTCCTATTTTAATGGGGGAAATGATAAATAACACCATAGTATGCCTTCCACAACCATTAGCTATTATTTTCATGTACTGGGGACCTAGGCAAGAATTCATTAATGATTATTTCATGTGACACCAGGAAGTAAATTCTATTTTTCTCTGCTTTACTGATGCAAAGAAGCATGATCAGCATTACCTAAAAATCAGTTGCAAAGCTAGGGTTTGGACCCATGTAATTAAGAAGCAAGCACAAAGTACTGTAAGAACACAGGAGTGAATGTCTCACCTTTTTAGGGTGGGGGCCATTCAGAGAAGTGTTACCAAATTAGGTACCCTTTGATTTAGGTCTTAAGGCATCATTAAGAGTTCACCTGGCAGACAAAGGTTAACAGGAGGACATTTCAGTAGCTGTAATATGTGAGTTTAACTGACCATAAGAGGCATTTCTGGTTTCATTTGTGAAGCCCAGTGAAGTGAAAACCATCATTGAAAAGTCTGTTTTGATAACCTGGTTTACATTTAGTTTTATGGCTTTAAGCAATATAATTTTGGCTTCATTGTGATGTCATTTTACTGACTTTCATAGCAAGAAGTGAAGGGTTCAGAGAAGGTTAGAAGGGTCTGTGGGTTTGTAAAGGGATATCGGATAAACTCCCAGAATCAGTCACGGAATTTAGAGCAAGGATAGCAAAGCCTTCATGGAAGTTGAGCCCACAGTGATGATCTCAAGCAGGATTAGTGTGAACACCTGGCTTTATCATCCACCTGATGTAGGGTACATGAGTTTGTCCATATGACCTAAAGGAGTTGGGTTTCAGAAGACAGAAATGATGTAAGATCATTTAATTTGCCTTCTTGTTGATCATTTAAATGGTCTCCTGAGCTCCATTTCTGCCCTTCTCAAATCAATACTTCCACCAGGAACAAAATTAAAATTATAAAAAACAATTTTTTTCAAGTTACCCCTTTGCTTAAAAATTCTGTAGTATTCAGAATAAAATTCCCAACCATGAGAGTATATAAAGCTTCTGTTTGACTCTTCAGTTTTAGCTGTTTTGTAACCTAGAGCCTCCCCTCTTCTCCATCCCCAATGCTAGGCTCCAGAGTCTCTTCACATTTTGGGATACTACTGCTCTCCCATGCTCACACATACCTCTTTCATCTAGCTGACTCCTCTTTCCCTAGGGATCTCATATTAAACATGTCCTTTTTAGGAAGGCCTCTCTGATCCCTTAAAAGACTGGGCAAAGGTTGCCTTGTCTCTATTTTTGTTTCTTTTTTTTTTTTCTTTTTGAGACGGACTCGCACTCTGTCACCCCCGCTGGAGTGCAGTGGTGCAATCTTGGCTCACGGCAACCTCTGTCTCCCAGGTTCCAGCATTTCCCGTTTCAACCTCCTGAGTAGCTAGGATTACAGGTGTGCACCACCGCCCCTGGCTATTTTTGTATTTTTAGTAGAGACGGGATATCACTGTGTTGGCCGGGCTGGTCTCAAAGTCCTGACCTCAAGTGATCTGCTTGTCTCAGCCTCCCAAAGTGCTGGGATTACAGGAGTTCCTTCCCTGTTTTCCATAGACCTGTTTTAACACTTACGCAGTCTTGGAAGTGACTGTGTTTGTCTCCTCTGCAGGCTGTGAGCACCAGAGCATTTGATCATTTTGAACAGGAGGTACTCAATAAACATTCTGTGATTAAGTGAATGGACAAATGATAAGATGAGAACAACTTCATTTGAAATTCTACGGAAAAATTTCTCCAGATTTCTAGAATACAATTTTGGTTGTGTGCGTTAAATATGTTTGGTTTGAGTTGTGTCAGGGTATAGCTCCTTGCTTTTCAATCATCCTCCCCAATAGAATCACTGAGTAAAGAGGATGTTTACTGTGATAACAAATAAAAATGATAATTTTTAAAAATATAAAAGAGCCCCTTTTATTTATTTTTTATTTTGAAATAACTTCAAAATGACAGAAAAGTTGGAAGAATAGTACAAACAATTCCAGATATTGCTCACCGAGGCATTCCAAATGTTAACATTTTGTCACATTTGCTTTCTTTTTCTATGTATACATGATTTTTCTTAGAAAACATTTGAAAATAATTCTAGCTACTTAAACAATATACAAGGAAAAAACCAAGCCAACCCCATTACAAAGTGGGCAAAGGGCATGAACAGACACTTCTCAAAAGACATACTTGCAGCCAACAATCATGGAAAAAAGTCCAACATCGCTAATTATTAGAGACATGCAAATCAAAACCACAAATGAGATACCATCTCACACCAGTCAGAATGACTATTATCAAAAAGTCAAAAAATAAAAGATGCTGGTGAGGTTGTGGAGAAAAAGGAATGCCTCTACACTGTTGATGAGAGTGTAAATTAGTTCAACTATTGAGGAATCACCACACTACCTTCCACAAAGACCTAGACAAAAAATACCATTTGACCCAGCAATCTCATTACTGAGTATATACCTAAAAGAATATAAACCATTCTATTATAAAGACACATGTGTATGTTCATTGCTGCACTATTCACAATAGCAAAGACATGGAATCAACTTAAATGCCCAACATTGATAGACTGGATAAAGAAAACACGGTACATATACACCATGAAGTACTATGCAGCCACAGAAAAAGCAGAGTATGTTCTTTGTAGGGACATGGATGGCGATGGAGGTCATTCTTAGCAAAGTAATGCAAGAATAGAAAACCAAATATTCTCACAAGTGGGAGTTAAATGATGAGAAAACATGGACACATAAAGGGGAACAACACACACTGGCCTACTGGAGGGCAGGGAATAGGAAGAAGGGGGGAGGATCAGGAAAAATGACTAATGGATACTAGGTTCAATACCTGGGTGATGAAATAATCTATACAAGAAATCCCCATGACACATGTTTATGTAACAAATCTGCACATCCTGCACATGTACTCCTGAACTTAAATGTTAAAAAAATTTCCAGCTATGATGTCTCCTTAACCTCAAATACTTTGGTATGTATCTTGGAAAATAAAGACATTCTCTTCTGTAAATACAGCCCAATGATCAAAATCAGGAGATTAATATTGACACAATGCTGTTATCTATCTGTAGACCTTATTTCAAGTCAAAGTTACTTTATAAGAAGCATTCAGTATTTACAGAAGCATTTGGTCCTGTCTTCATGCTTAGCTAATTGATACATCTTTGAATTGGAAGCTTGCCAGGATGGGAGCAAGAGGCAAGAGAGGAGGGACTGAGATTTTCCTGTTAGGACACAGAGGACTGAGACATGATGTAGCCAGGACCCTTTGTGAAAATAGTTTGAAAAAGACGGAGATAAAGATGGAGATGGAGAGAAAGAAGGAGGAAAAAGGAATGGGGGGAATGAGAATGAAATCTGAGTGAGGCTTCGGATGTCCGTGTGAGGATAGGCACTTAGAGCTACTCTGCTCTGTTGAGCTTCCAAAGTCCCTGGTCCCTTTTCCCTGGATTGTGAGAAAGCTATGCTGCATGCCTGATTGGGCTCTTTTTGGTGAATAAACCAGTGTGTTTTCCACAGATACTCACACCCCATTAGATGACCTTTAAAAGACATTCTTTTAAAGAAACTATGCAAAGTTTTGCCCTCTCCTGCTTATATTAGTTTGCCTTTTCGAATAATTCTCCTTTCCATGCTTTAATTTTACTCCTCTCCCAATAGATGACAGCTAAATGCAAATAAATACATTGGTTTTTCCAAACACAAACTCACTCTTATCACAGTATACATATATGAAAAGAAAAAACAGGTTGAAAACACCTAATGAATTAAACCTCTTCCTTCCCGTTCGATGTTGAGGAATGGTTGAAATTTAGCTATCCAGGGCCACTGTGTCAGGGGTTGCTGGGACCTGGTTGTTCTTCACTTATTTTTCATCACAGTGATCATGCTATCAGCTTTTTGTCACTTATTCTTATCAGACACACCACCGCAGAGCACACTAGAAATGGGAAGCAGGCAGCCCTGTTTGGTTTGATGGACCCTTACTCTCGCTGTATCAGTAAAAACTGCTTTTTTGGGGCATGACTAGTCTCAGACCTGGAATATGAGAACAAGATATTAGACATTTGTGTGTTTATCCAGAGAGCAATCATTTGTTTATGCATTCCACAATTATTCCCAATTCTCAGCGATGTGCTCTTAATCTGTTTAGGAACAGAAAACACTTAGCTGTAACCTAGATCTAACCAGAGGTAAGTCTGACCTCTCAAAAAATAGAAGGATTTGGCAGCCAAAATTAGCAATCAAGTCACAATCAGCATTTTGGTGTTTGATGATATTCCCTAGTTCAATGATTACACCTCTGTTCCAGCAGATAATACTGGGGTGCTAATTAAATGAGATAACTTTTCAGCTTAAAAAGATCTTAAAGATGGCCTACTCCAGTATCTTATGTTTTCCCAAATGTGCCTCAGTTTACTCACCTGTGGCTCTCAGTCCTGAACTTGAGGAGTTTGGTGTTCAGTGGAAGGTGTCCACCTTAGCATGCATATAGGAATGATGATTTTCCATAACCTTCCAAGCACAGAAGAGATTCTAAATACAAGATGTCCTGTGAGTTAGAAGTAGAGATTATTGGCAGAGACAAAGAATGGCAATGGACTGGGAAGTGGATCCAGAATCCTGATCTCCAGTAGTTCTCCATGTAGTTGCACTGTGAGGGTCATTGCTCAGATGACCTAGAGATGCTGAAATTCTCTTTTACTCTGGGATCAAGACCACAAGGAGAGTTTTTATTATAACTTTTCTCTTCTGGTAATAATGAAAATGAAATATTAAGAGCTTTTCATTACAAGCCTTAGGGAAATATGCAAATATGTTACAACTTTGTAAAATATGTCCTGATTAAATATCTCATTTCTCCACTTTCATAATTGGGAGATAATAGACCAACTGATTGTGCTAAATGGATTTTAGGAAGCCTCGCTGTCTTGCTCCATCAGGAGGGAATACTTATTTCTCCATTGTGTCATTTCTGTCTACAAAGGATAACTCATTCCTACTACTCAAAGTAAATCTCTCTTAAAAAATCTAACAATCAAAGCTCTATTTCTGGATTATATAAGAACATTTACATATGTATGTATAGATATAAACATGCTTGTAGATATGCATTGGCCCATATTATTGAAAGCAATGTTTCTGGTTAAGGAGATCAAGGAATTTTTTGGTATTTTTTTTTTTTTTGTCTTTTTTGGTAAGATCAGTGCAGTTTTATGAACAAACAAAAACAAAAACTTCAGTACTAATTCATGAATTGCTAACATAATGTTGTGGTTTGTTTTAAACTCCCAAATACCTCCTATACCTTGTACCTGGGAAGAAGAATTCAGTTAAATTCAACAAGTAAATACACACTTTATGCCAAACATCGTGCTGAGATCTGGATATATAAAGATAAGACTCTACAGGCAAGACTTTTGTGTGCTTATTTGTTTGTTTCATGCAGTAATAGGAAAGATATAGATGAGGTTTTGGAGATACAGAAATCATCTTTATTTGGAACAAGGAGGGGAAGATCTCTCAGAATAGCCTGAACAGGTTTTTGAAGGATGAGGAAAAATTTACTATCCAAAAGTAGTGAAGGAAGTCATTCCAGAAGGTGGGAACAGTATGGGCAAAGCAAGGAAAGTTTAGTAGTGCATCATGTGTAAGGGCAAAGAACAGTATTTGTGGATTGCTGGAGTATAAAGGAGTGAGACAGCATGAGGGTTAAAGATCAATATGACTCAGAATATAAAGATCCATGAAGATCAAGCAAGCAACTTGCCCTTTATCTTCTAGGAAATTGGCAACTGATGAAGGGGAGTGTATTAGTCCGTTTTCATGCTACTGGTAAAGACATACCCGAGACTGGGAAGAGAAAGAGGTTTAGTGGACTTACACTTTGACATGGCTAGGGAGGCCTCACAATCATGGTAAAAGGCAAAGAGGAGGCCGGGCGTGGTGGCTCAAGCCTGTAATCCCAGCACTTAGGGAGGCCGAGACGGGCGGATCACGAGGTCAGGAGATCGAGACCGTCCTGGATAACACGGTGAAACCCCGTCTCTACTAAAAAAATACAAAAAACTAGCCGGGCGAGGTGGCGGCGCCTGTAGTCCCATCTACTTGGGAGGCTGAGGCAGGAGAATGGCGTGAACCCGGGAGGCGGAGCTTGCAGTGAGCTGAGATCTGGCCACTGCACTCCAGCCTGGGCGACAGAGCGAGACTCCGTCTCAAAAAAAAAAAAAAAAAAAAAAAAGGCAAGGAGGAGCATGTCACATCTTACATAGATGGTGGTGGGCAGAGAGAGCTTGTGCAGGGGAACTCCTCTTTTTAAAACTATCAGATCTCGTGAGACTTATTTACTATTGTGAGAACAGCACAAGAAAGACCTGCCCCCATGATTTAATTACTTCCCACACAGTCCCTCCCTCAACATGTGGGAATTAGGAGTTACACTTCAAGATGATTTGGGCAGGGACACACAGCCAAACCATATCAGGGAGCAGGAAAAAGAAACAAAAACAGCAACTAGTAACTCCCAAGACCACAGCTTCACTCCTGTCTAGAGCTTTGCTACTTAGCCATGGGAACACGGATGATCATACCTCAGCAGAAGTCTGCCAGCATTCATTATGACCAATGCTTAATCTCATCTGACAACATCAATGTCAAAATCAGAGCTTGGAGCTGGCAGTGTTTCAGCAGAGGAGTCTTTGGAGCTTCCACGAACTGGTTCAATAAACAATCTTGCTGTGAAACACAGAGCTTGGTATTTAGAAGGGTTTTCGCTGGCACATCCACAAAGCTGCAGCATCCTGTCCACTGCTAATTCCACTGTGAAATGTTGAAATACAGCTCTTAGCTCCAAGAAGCATGTAGGCTTCTATTTGCATGCAAATCATTGCCATTCATGTGTGAACTATAGCAGGTAACAGCTCTGCCAGATGGAATAATTTGGGGTAAGGCCATCCTCTTTGTTAAAGGCCACAGGTATCCATGCATGCTGCAGTGTGGCTCATTCCTACTTTCCACGCCACCCCCTGGGGAATAATCATTGTAATGATGAGCCTCAAGGAAAGGAAACTCTATTCTACCCTGTCATCATTTAGTAAACAAAATGGTGCCAATTAGTGTAATGCTGAGCTAATGTAATATTTGATGCAATTAGTAAATTGAGTCTTAGATATTGAGAGATAAATATTAGATATTTATCTTAGATATTGAGATAAAAAGGAACATGGTAAACTGATAGATCAAGAAAACTCCCTTGGATTTGGAAAGAGTACAGATTGCATGCATGTTTCAAGGAAAACTCCACCGTGGGGTTTTCTCACCCTAGGTGGCAGTGCCTTGTAATGGTTAGGAGTGTGTGTCTCTTGAATGAGAATGCTTGTGTCTCAATCACAGCTCTACCTCTTACTAGCCAGAAGACTTTGAATAACACTCAGACGTCCTAGGTGTC
The DNA here is from genome assembly GCF_037993035.2 of Macaca fascicularis. Classification (NCBI taxonomy): domain Eukaryota; kingdom Metazoa; phylum Chordata; class Mammalia; order Primates; family Cercopithecidae; genus Macaca; species Macaca fascicularis. Next base: position 54,971,822 of record NC_088394.1, read on the forward strand.
AAGTTCATCATCTGTAAAGTAAAGATAGTAGTAGACAATTGAACTTAATCCTCTCCTGATCATATGAGGTAGGTCTGATTTAAGTAGTTTAGCAGCTTGCTTGATATATGTAAAGCTTAATAACTGTAATAATCATAATTACAATGAATAAAATAACCATAGAAGCTAGTTGAATTACATTTATTTGTAATAAATGTAGTAACTAATGCTGTACTCGATCAATTCACAGAGCTGATTCCTCCAATAAACAGGAAGCTCCTAAGTATACAGACCATGTCTTCTCTTCTTGTCATCAGTGGTTTGCTCAGCATCTAACACTTAGGATGTATTCAACAAATAGTTATTAAATGCACAGGGTTTCAAAATTAGTAGCATTTTTTCTGTTACTTATTCCTTTATCTTCTTCACGTCTCTTTCTCCTCCTTCTCCTCCTCATCATCATTTTTTATCCTATTTCCAAAGACACAGAGATAAGATATGTCCCAGCAGGATTCATGCTGGTTACATGGAAAGCAACACTGCTGATATTCAGATGTCCCCTAGGGCTATCTACCTTCTTATGATCTTTGATAGCTTCCATTTGAATCTCCAGACTTACTCTTTATCCTTTCCCAGGAACTGCTCTATGTATTAATTTTATGGACTCCATTAATTTGTTTGCTTATCTTCTAGTTTCCCTTTGGATTAAGTCAATGAGAACCCAGGAGGGTAAGGAGAGAGTTAGGGCAGGTTTCTGTTTTCTGGGTCTAAGTGTTGCCTTTGGTTTTCTCTCTCTGGCTACAGCTTCCACTAGGCAACTTTCTCTTATAGCTTTAGTTTTTCTCTTTGGATTCTGTTATCTACTTCTTTTCGTTGCCATTCCCTTACTGGTTTTCCATCACCCTGCTCACTCTTTGGTAAATTTCCCTTTCATTAGTTTCTCCCCCAGGTTGCTCACCTTGAGTATGCCATCTGTTGCCCATTAGGACCTTGACTGATACAGGCTTTTAGAGCATATTAACTTTTAATAGCTTGCCACCAAGTCTGCGTGATCTCTGGTTCCCACTTGCCACGTGGCAGGACCTGAGAAGCGGAAAGGGACATTTTCTTGCTTTTACAGTGATCACTAAGTGAAGAGAAGAGCAGGTGTCTCATACATAATTGCTGCAGAACTGTTGTTTCTCAGGTCCAGCTGTTTTGTCTCTTTTATGCCATCTGTCTCCAAATCTCTGATATGTTGCTAATATACTGTTTAGGCCACTCATGAGGTATCCACGAGGTCCGTTATGGTGGATAATTAGATTTAGGGTCAGAAATCCTGGAATCAAAGCCTTTCCCAAACTGCCTATCAGTGAGAGCTCAAAAGGATTCTAGAACTCATTTACAAATTCAACTTTTTTCTTTTTTTTTGCCATGGAGACAGGGAGGAGTTGCTCAACTAACATATTGCCAACTACAGACGGCTCTTTTGTCATCTATTGGATAAGAGAGACACTTAATCAAACACCTAAAACAAAACATGCTTGTTATTTACAAAGAGATACATAAAAGCAAATATCAAATGTTTGCACAAACTTTTTTTAAAAGAACCACAACTCGAGAACCCCAGAATAATGTCCAGAGATGCCTATGACTTCGATTTGAAATCATACTCACTTAAGAAAACTAGAACTTTATCCTATGAAAATTTATTTGAATGGAGACTCATCCACACAAGAGAAAGCTTCTGTTTTAAAACTGATAAACTTTATTTGTAGATTATCAGGAAAATAAAAACATAACATTGAAATAGCCTCAGAGACAGTATGGGTTCCTGAATATTCATTCTTATGTCACAGTTTGGGAAATATGTAAATAAACTGTAGTGACACAAGAGAAATTCATCCCATTTGAAGATTCAGAAAGATGATATTTAATTTGAGTTCCTTAAGGATGAGGGGAGATGGTGAAGGGATAAATATGGTGAGAAGAGGCAACAGCAGTTGAGCATAGCAGCAGCCGTTTTTTGAGAATATATGAAATGTCATGGTAATAACTTACCTGCCTGGCCATATTTGAGGACATGACATATTTTAGAAAGTGTGGGAAGTCCAGTATGGCTGGGCTATAGTGTGCATTATTGGAAAACCACTGGAGAGGAGGATGAAATAAGAGATTAGGCGCTTGAATATATGTTAAGGAGTTAGGACCAGTCCAAGTTACTGTTTTCCAAGCTCATTCTTCTGTCTCCCTCTTGCAGTGAAACCTATTGTTGAAAAAGTCTCATTCAGAAGACAAATATGTAACAAAGAAAATGGGGTTCACCTCCAGTGGAGGATGCGGAGATGGGCAGGAGCTTTCTAGAGCTTAACAAGCGCAGTCTGAAAGCCTGCTCTGGGTAGTGGGAAATCACCACATTGGTGTTTTTAAGAAAGATTACCGCAGCTCCACGGAGAAAGAAGACCAAACTGTCTTGTGCAGTAGTAGAAGGGAGAAGTGATGAGGGCTGGCATGAAAGCTACAATGGCTGGCTGCAGTGGCTCACACCTGTACTCCTAGCACTTTGCGAGGCCAAGGTGGGAGGATCGCTTGAGCTCAGGAGTTCAAGACCAGCTTAGGCAACATAAGACCTCATCTCTACAAAAAATAAAAAAAAAATTAGTCTGGCATGGTGGTGCACTCATTTTGCTGGTGAGGAAGGCACTGACAGATTTACATTCTGATGAGGAAGGCACCAGCTACTCAGGTTTCAGCTACTCGAGAGGCTGAGGTGGGAGGATCGCTTGAGCCTGGGAGGTGGAGGCTGCAGTGAGTTGTGATCATGCCACAGCATTCCAGCCTGGGCAACAGAACAAGATCCTGCCTCGGGGGTCGGGGGGAAGCTATGATGATGAAAATAAAGAGGGACAGATGCATAGTCAGGCCTGAGGTAGAATTAGTGTGATAATATGACATTGTAACATCTTAACCTACCAGGTGTAGGGGAGGTAGGAGCACCAAGAGTGTCTGGGGTTTTCTAATTGGTTTAGATTGATTAGGAAGTTCTAGGTATCACTAGGAAACAAACCAAAGAAGACTGTCTCCCTCGTTCCAGAGCATGGGGCTATCATACTGGACATATAGAGGGCAGTCTTCAAAAAGGCACTTGGGAAGAGAAGCAGAATGACCTGTTTCGGGAATAACATGTGGAATAGAATGGGATCCCATTTCCGCATTAAGCAAGAATCCCCAACAGAACTCAGGATGGAGCGCTCTGAAATCCCCATGATTTGGAAAAGGTGCGGAGGATATGCTCAAGTTGACCGTATTTAGTTTAGGTGGTGAAAGACAGTCTTTACTAGATGACATCTGGGGGAAAATATGAAATAAGGGAGGAAGCAAACCTGATTCAGAAAATATCACATTCCAGGTGGAGAAAAAAGCAAGCATAAAGGCTCTACTCCTGCATATTTCAGAAGCAGCAGGAAAGCAAGTGTAGCTAGCACGGAGTTTCAAGGAACCTGCAGATAGTCTAGGTGGAGGCAGCAAAGGTGATAGGTGTGATAACTAGGGTAGAGGTCAAATCACACCAAGCCTTGAAGTCCAGGGGCAAGGAATAGGTAATATGATAAACTTGGTGTTTGCTAAACTTGGGTTTTGTGTAAGGTGACTTTGGAAAAGGACACGCATAGTTTGGAACATGAAGGATCCATTTTAGAGTGAATGACAACAAAGATGACTTTCCAAAAATGATGTACAGATTCAGGAATTTACCAAAACCCACATATATCAACCGAAAAAGATTCAGGAGGTTAATGGACACCAGATAGTGAAGGGGATTTACTAAAGGAACAAAAATATCACCATCATTCATTCTTCCAGAGACAACAAACATACACACGTTGCTTGTCTTTGATAGCATAGGCAGCCCCCCCACAAAGCACCTCTTCCGAGTGTCTTAGCAGCATGTTCGCTCAACTAATTGGCGTTTCTCTCATCTAACACATTAAAAAAAAAATACTGGCTTTATCTTCAAAATGTCTTGAGGCTATAGGCTAGCTTCTTTTTTTCTTTTGGAGATGGAGTCTCACTCTGTCACCCGGCTAGAGTGCAGTGACGCAATCTCAGCTCACTGCAGCCTCTGCCTCTCTGGGTTCAAGCTATTCTTGGGCTTCAGCCTCCCAAGTGGCTGAGATTACAGGCACCTGCCACCTCACCTAATTTTTTTTTTTGTATTTTTACTAGAGACAGGGGTCTCACTGTGTTGGTCAGGCTGGTCTTGAACTCCTGACCTCAAGTGATCTGCCTGCCTTGGCCTCCCAGAGTGCTGGGATTACAGGTTTTTTCCCAGAGAACTGCGCCCAGCCTATAGGCTAGTTTCTATCCCTCCTGTCCTCATTTCCATATTTTCCTCGCCTAGTAAAATGGCTTCCATATTTCCACTCTTTTCATTTTACCTTTACCTTGCACCTGATAAAATCTATTTTCCAAAAAGCAGATAGAGTGATCTTTAAAAATGTGAATCTGATCCTGTTACTCACTTTTGCAAAACCTTCGGTGCCAGCCGGGCATGGTGGCTTAAGCCTGTATTGCCAGCACTTTGGGAGGCTGAGGCGGGCGGATCACGAGGTCAGGAGATTGAGACCATCCTGGCTAACACGGCGAAACCCCATCTCTACTAAAAACACAAAAATTTAGCTGGGTGTGGTGGCAGGCGCCTGTAGTCCCAGCTACTTGGGAGGCTGAGGCAGGAGAATGGCATGAACCCGGGAGGCGGAGCTTGCAGTGAGCCGAGATCGTGCCACTGCACTCCAGCCCGGGCTACAGAGCGAGACTCTGTCTGAAAGAACAAAAACAAAAACCTTCAGTGCCGTCCTATTCCTTGCCCGTGGCCTTCAGGGCTTGGTGTGATTTGACCTCTGCTTGGTTATCACTTCTGTCACCTTTGCTGCCTCCACCTAGACTATCTACTGGTTCCTGGTAACTCCATACTAGCTACACCTTGCTGCTTCTGAAATATGCAGGAGTAGGGCCTTTATGCTTGCTTTTTTCTCTGCCTGGAATGTGATTTGCTTCCTCCCTTCCTTACTTCAGATTTTCCCCCCAGATGTCATCTACTAAGAGATCTTCTTTCACCGCCTAAACTAAAATAGCTGTATCCCCTATTCCCATCTTCAAGTCATGCTTAGTCATTTCATGCTTTTCTATAATACTTTTGTCTCCTGGAAAACATACTACATTTGCAGTCATTTGTCTCCTTATGAGTGTCTTCCTCATGAGCATGTAAGTCTTTGAGGGTAGTACTTTAGTTTTCATTGGTCAATGTTAAATTGCTAAGACGACATACAGTGGCACATAATGGGCAATATATGTATTTTTTGATGATATCTTGATGCATAAATCAGATGCCAGCCTTTCCCCTTGGATATTTCTTCTCCTGGCCCTTATGTGTAATCTGCTGGCTATCCAACCTGTGCCACATCAGAAACCTCTTGCTTGCCTTGGGTAATATGATTTTTCCAGTGCTCAGGGGATGTCACATTTACCAAGTGGTTGGAGCATCTGAAAGGACTAATTTATTTTGCAGAATCTTATGAAATCTGGGTGAATTAAATGTGAAATAATGGCATATATAATTATGTGAAAAAATCAGATACCATTATATAGAGTACTAGCAGATACCAAAATGCTTAAGAATAATTTATAAATAGAAAGGAAACTTAAGTCTGTGAAAGTTCTGTCCAGTGACTTACTAGGGGTTTTTTAGTAAGCATTTGAAGAAAAGGGTCAATTATTCTATTACAGTTTTAGAACTTCTTAGATAATTTTTTTTGGGGTAACGGTTAACTTTACTGTCAGTCATAGTTGTCAGCTTTCAATGAGCAGCGACTGTCACTCCCAAGTTTTGTGGGTTGAGGGGGAGGGGGGTCCTCCAAAGGTGGTTAATGCTGTCTTTAAGAGTGCACATTCTGCTAGGTGCGGTGCCTCACACCTGTAATCCCAGCACTTTGGGAGGCCAAGGCAGGCAGATCATGAGGTCAGGAGATCGAGACCATCCTGGCCAACATGTTGAAACCCCGTCTCTACTAAAAATACAAAAATTAGCGGAGCGTGGTGGCGCATGCCTGTAATCCCAGCTACTCAGGAGGCTGAGGCAGGAGAATCTCTTGAACCCGGGAGGTGGAAGTTGCAGTGAGCCGAGATCGCACCACTGCACTCTAGCCTGGTGACAGAGCGAGACCCTGTCCCGAAGAAAGAAAAAAAAAAAATGCACACTCTTTCTTGTCCTTCCTGTGTTCTGCTGCTTGGATAGTTGTGAGCGTGGTAATAGGAGAATTATTGTCAAAGGCATTAGAGCCCAAAAGGAGTCAGAAGGATTTTTTTTCCCTAATGATAAACTTTTTGAACCATTATCCAGTTAATTTGAAATACTTTAAGAAATGATTCACTTATAATTCCCCTGTATGAATATTCTGTAAAATCTAATAGAAGTGTCAAGTACAATTTTTTTCTATGATCTAAAGCTTAAGCTATTTTTTTTTCTCTTAATTTCGCCCCATTAGTCTTACTTTCATCTTGTTCATGTTAAAAATTTACTCTCCATTTTCAGCCTTGCGCACTTCGGGTGTGTTTCTGGAATTAGTGACCTGGATTAAGTTCTTCTGTCTTTCTCTTGGCTTGGCTGCTTCCTTTTCTGTTTCTCTTCTTGGGGCTTTCTCGGGTTTAACTTCGTATTTTGGGAGTTAAGTGCTCATTCCTGAGTCCAGCAACCCATCCTGAGGCAGGGATGGATCAAAGCCTGCTTTATTTCAGATGTAGCCAAGATTTGCTGGGCTTCCAGTCACGGTAGGCATCATGCCTGTTGCTTTTTGCACACACTGTCTCATTTCATTGCCATAAAGGCAGCCCTCTGAGGTGGGTATTCTTTCTCTCATTTTAGAGGTGAAAAAACTGGATCATATGGGATACCCGAGTTTGAATCTCAGATCTGTCTTATTGACTCCAAATTCTGCTCTATCACAGGGCAGTAAGCCAAAGAGATTCCTTTTTGGCTGCCATTTCACATTATAAGCTAAGATGTAATTGACTTTTCAGTAACTCCTGGGTCACTTTTAGAAATGGTGCTTTGGAAGAAGAAACCTCTTAGCAGATGACATCATAAAAGTTACTTTTTCCCAAATGATTCATGGAAGCAGAAATGATAATATAAATTACAAAATATTTATAAGTAAACAATAAAAACATGTGATATTATAAAAAAAAATTTTCCCCCTCGACTTCTTCCCAAATACCACTCCCCATACATCCTCTTTTCAACTCTGGCTTTCCATGTTGCATTATAGGTTATTCATTTGTGTCTAGATATCTTTCCTCTTTGAGTTTTCTTTGATAATTTAGCAATCTTTATCAGTGTTTGTGATGTCTCATGTATTACCATTTGTGAATTTCATTAACAAGCTATTTGCTGCCTCTTTCAGACCATTAATGAAGACGCTAAATGAAACTCAATCCATCAATCCCTATGCCACCCTGCTGGAAAACTAGGTACTCAGAGGTTTATGATTATTCCTTGTTCGTGACTCTTGAGCCAGTTCCCAAATCAACTGAGAGTACTTATAGCCAAGCCTATTTCAATTAATCTGCCAGGAGAATTTCATGAGCAAAAGCAGCACCTGCTTCTCTAAAACTAAGATGGATCACTTGCATTCTCACTTAACCTACTAAAATTAAAGTTGTGTCCAAGTAGCAATTATGACACATTGCTCTAGTGATAGTCAATCTTTTTTTGAATTTCTATTTACCTCATATTTTCTGTGACCAAGAATTGTTTCTTAAATATGTCTAATTTTCAGTTCTACATTTGAAAATCAGTATGATTATTTGTGTTCTTTATTTCATAATTTAAAAGATGCTTGTTTTGGTGTTTGTTTCTCTGCCACAGCTAATAATTTTTGTGCCACAGTTTATACTAGAAAAAATTCTTATGATCAGTATTGTGTAATAAAAAAACATGCAGGTTTTGGAGTTAGTAGATTTAGGTTTTGAAATCTCTGCTCACCTGCTTTCTAGCTATCTGACTTTGGACATATAATAACTTCTCTGTGCCTGTGAAAAGCCTCAAAATAATGTCTATAGCATAAGAAAATCTATAAAAATAATAAAAACCACAGGAACAGTAATTTCTACTTTTTCAGTTTTTAGAATGAAGATGAAGAGATTAGCATTGATGGGATGTAATAAGTAGTCAACAAAAAGAAGCCACTATTGAATTTAATTTTTCTTCTTCATTTGCAATGACTTCTAGCCTACTTATATATTCATGTAATTATGTTCCATGAATTAATTTAAAAAATAGTCAAAAGCCCAATAAAAACCAAGAAAGTCTAATATGAAAAACATGAACCTTGCTAAGAAATTAATGAGTATTTTATTTTATTTTTTGAGACAGAGTCTCACTCTGTTGTCCAGGCTGGACTGCATTGGCATGATCTCGGATCACTACAACCTCCGCCTTATGGGTGCAAGCAATTCTTAAGCCTCATCCTCCTGAGCATCTGGGTCTACAGGCACGTGCCACCATGCCCAGCTAATTTTTGTATTTTTGTTAGTAGAGATGCCATGTTGGCCAGGTTGGTTCTGAACTCCCAGCCTCAGGCGATCTGCCTACCACTGTCTCCCAAAGTGCTGGGATTATAGGCGTAAGCGACTGTGCCCAGCCTGAATTTTATTTTATTTTATTTTTAATTTCAATTTTTATTTTAGATTCAGGGGATACATGTGCAAGTTTATTATACTGGTATGTTGTGTGATGCTGAGGTTTGGGGTTTGATTGATCCCATCACCCAGGTAGTGAGCATAGTTTTTCTACCCAGTATCTACTCGGGTAGATACATAGTTTTCCAGGCTCTGTCCCTCTCCCTCTCTGCCCCTTTTTGAGTCTCCACTGTCTATTGCTCTTGTCTTTGTGTCCACATGTATCCAGTGTTTATCTCTCATTTATAAGTGAGAATATGTGGTATTTGACTTTCTCTTTCTGCATTAATTTGCTTAGGACAATGGCCTCCAGCTGTATCCATGTTGCTGCAAAGGACAAGGTTCTTTTTTATGGCTGCATAGTATTTCATGATGCATATGTACCACATTTTCCTTATTTGATTCACCATTGATGGGTTGATTCTGTCTTTGCTATTGTGAATAACCTGCAACAAACATATAAGTACATGTGTCTTTTTGGTAGAACAATGTATTTTCCTTTGGTTATATGCCCAATTAATAGGATTGCTGGGTTGAATGGTAGTTCCGTTCTAAGTTCTTTGAGGAATTGCCACACTGCTTTGCTTTCCACAGTGGCTGAATTAATTTACAGTCTCACCAACAGTGTATAAGTGTTCCCTTTTCTCCACAGCCTCATCAACATCTACTGATTTTTGACTTTTTAGTAGTAGCCATTCTGACTGGTGTAGGATGGTATCTCATTGTGGTTTTGATTTGCATCTCTCTGATGCTTAGTGACGTGGAGTAGTTTTTGATGTTTGTTGGCCACTTACACATCCTCTTTTGAGAAGTGTATGTTCATGTCCTTTGCTCACTTTTTTTTTTTTTTTTTGAGACGGAGTCTCACGCTGTCACCTGGACTAGAGTGCAGTGGCCGGATCTCGGCTCACTGCAAGCTCCGCCTCCCTGGTTTATGCCATTCTCCTGCCTCAGCCCCCTGGGTAGCTGGGACTACAGGTGCCCGCCACCTCGCCCGGCTAGTTTTTTTTTGGTATTTTTTAGTAGAGATGGGGTTGCACCGTGTTAGCCAGGATGGTCTTGAGCTCCCGACCTCGTGATCCACCCATCTCAGCCTCCCAAAGTGCCTTTGCTCACCTTTTAATGGGGTTATTTGTTTTTTGCTTGTTGATTTAAGTTCCTTATAGATTCTGGGTATTAGACCTTTGTTGGATGTATAGTTTGTGAATATTTTCTCCTGTTCTGAAGGGTATTTGTTTACTCTGTTGATAGATTTTTTTTTTTTTTTCCTGTGCTGAGGCTGTTTAGTTTAATTAGGTACCAATTTGTCAATTTTTGTTTTTGTTGTGATTGCTTTTGAGGTCTTAGCCATAAATTCCTGGCCAAGGCTAATTTCCAGAATGGTATTTCTTAGGTTTTCTTCTAGAAGTTAATAGTTTGAAGTCTTAGATTTAAGTCTTTGATCCATTCTGAGTTAATTTTTGTATATGGTGAAAGGTAGGGGGCCAGTTTCATTCTTCTGCATATGACTAGCCAGTTATCCCACCACCATTTATTGAACAGGAACTCTTTCCCCCATTGGTAGGACATTAATGAATTTTAAAACTAATGAGATTCTACTTTATATCCACTAAACTTACAAAAATTTCATTGGTCAGGACTTAACATTATCAAAGTTGTCAAAGAATATGAAAACAGGAACTCATACTGTGGGAATGTCAAGAACCTCCACTTTTCTAGGTGTTTTAAACTTTTCTAGAGTTGAATAGCGATATAACCTTACAATCTTCCTATACCCTCAGAGACTCTCAGATGTGTGCAGAGAAGTTCATTGTGCAACAATGTTGATTGCAATCTGCTTGTGGCTGGAAAGAAGAAAATAACTAATTGAAAGGCATAAGTGGACATATAAACAATGGCATGCTCATTAAATGGGTTATATTATTAGTTAGGAATTAATTATATTGCAAGTAAAAAAGAAAACCAACAACCGTACCGTAAACAAAATGTGAATTCTGCTTTTCTCATTTGATATGAAGTCCAGAGGCAAGGCCGCTTGTTAGGAGAGCTTTACAAAGTCATCAAGAACCCAAACTTCTTTACATCTCACTCTCTCCTATCTAGCAGGCAGGTCTTTCTCTTAATGGTTACAAAATGGCTGCACTGCCACCATGAATTACATCTGCATTCTAGGCAGGAAATAGTAAAGAGGAAAGAAAGGAGGAGGAAGCAGCTGAACCATCAGGAACTCTCCTGAGCAAACCTCGGCCGAATTCGCTTACATCTCATTAGCTAGGACTGTGCCAGAGAGCTAAATCTAGCTGCAAGAAGCTTGGAAAGTATTGTCTAATTTTTCAGGCCACATGATTGCATTGAAAAAGATGTTTCTGTTAGTAAAACAAAAAAGGTGGGGGCTTACTACTGGGTAGACAGCTGGCACTGTCTGTCCCCCTCTATTTAGAAGTTGAAAAGGATAAACTTTACCCACATTCACAACGTGGATACATCTCACCAACATAATTTGGGTAAAAAAAAATTTAAGTAACAGATCAATATCCTGGTATGATACAATTTATATGGTTTTTAAAAAGCCACACACAGAGTAAGAATATCTGTTATTAACGAATACCTGTGTATGTATTTATAAGGTAAAAACATGTTTGGGAAAGCTATACACTTGGAGAGAGTAAGGGGAAAAAATTAGAACTGACTACAGAGGGAGTTTCAATTGTTTCTTTAATGTATGATTGCTAAGTAAAAGTTCTAAGAGTAAATAAAAGAGAAATAATTAGGAACTATTTTATGAAATTATAGATAGGCACGCTTCCAGGTTCCTAGTTGAAATGGTTTTCTGTTTTCAGGATCTTTTCTGTTCCAAACTTCCTAAATATAAAAGAATGGACCCTGAGGTGACAATCTAATTAAATCGATACAATCATTTTCCAAGAATGAAATCTGTCATTTAAAATCCATAATAAATATTTTGAAGAGAAAAATAATAAAACATAAATAGGGATTTGCTTTTGGCAATCTATTAAATATTTAATTTTGAGTAAAAACGAAATAGTCAGTTCCTTATGTTATCCAGTGCCCCCTGAACTCTGAAATTCTTGTGGAGGAAATTACAAAGATGAAAAGTAAATGCCATTTGATACAAGTAGACAATTGGAATTTTTTTAGTAATGTGTTGCGTTATAAAACCGTTATGAAAATGCATTGTTGTGACAAATGATAAAGTTTGTAAAATTTTTTTCCAATTCTTGGATCAAGCTAAAGCTAAAAGTATTTACTGGTGGCAATAATGGGATGAGATGGGCCAGTGTAACTGATAAAAACATTTATTTATGCTGAGAATTACCCTTATAATTTCTACCATTTGTTTATATATTTATTCAATAAACTTTTATTAAACACCTTTTATATATGAAGTCTTTGCTATGTATGGGGAGTTCAGGTATTATACAATTATTACTCTGATACTTAAGGAGCAAGTGAAGAACACAGACAAGTACAGAAAGATACAATAGAAGAGGTCCTATGACTGCTTTTTTCTTTTTAAATTTAACAGCGTTTAACTGAGCAAAGAACTATTCATGAATTGGGCAGCCTTCACCCAGGATAGGTTCAGAAAGGCTCCAGTGTAGCCACCTGGTGGAAGATTTATGGACAGAAAAAGGAAAATGACGTATAGAAAACGGACGTGAGGCACAGAAACAGCCAGATTGGCAATAGCTTGGCGTTTGCCTTATTTGAACATGGTTTGAACAGTTAGTTGGCTGCCTGTGATTATGACTTTGAGGGAAGATGGAAAGGCTCAATTCACTTAATGGCTGGAACAGTCCAGATACCAACAGGAGACGGTATACTCAAAGTAAGATAATGTGAGGTCAGTCGAATAAAGGACCATTTACAAAGGGTAGCCAGGGAATAAAAAACCGTAAGGCATAATGCATAACCCCAGGGCTGGGGTTAGTACCAGCTGCAGGTTCAGTGTGAAGAGAGGGAAGAAATACTCAATGTTCTTCCTCCTCAGACTTGCTACCAAAGCTCTTTGTTGCCTGGACACAACTGGAAGTCAGGGCTTGACCCTTCACAGGTGTTGCTTGTGCAGGTGACCACCTTGGGAAGGAGAAGAGGGTGGAGAAGGTTGGGGAATAGATGTGGACACAAACACAATATCCTGCAGTATGGTTTTAGCTGGACCTTGAAAAATAGAAGCAACTCACTGAGAAAGCTTTCCCAGGGGTGTGAGGTGGGGTGAGAAGGGGTGGGAGGTCTGGCAGTCTCGGTCAGGAAACTACGCAAAATGTGAAAGAGGAACTTTTTTATGGGTTTATTGTGTTTGGAATGTATTTTCACTTTATGCCATGGCACTGTAGAATATTGCATATATATTGCAGCACTCTCTGGCCCTCTCTCCATCTCTTCTCTCTTTTCTTTTTTGAGATGGAGTGTCGCTGTGTCCCAGGTTGTAGTGCAGTGGCACAATCTCTGCTCACTGCAAGCCCCGCTTCCCGGGTTCACGCCATTCTCCTGCCTCAGCCTCCCGAGTGACTGCGACTACAAGCACCCGCCACCACGCCCGGCTAATTTTTCTGTATTTTTTTTAGTAGACATGGGGTTTCACCATGTTAGCCAGAATGGTGTTGATCTCCTGACCTCGTGATCCGCCCGCCTCAGCCTCCCACAGTGTTGGGATTACAGGCGTGAGCCACCACGTCTGGCCTCTCTTTCTGATGTTGGGGGAAAATGTGCCTTGAACTCAACCTTGGCATGAAAATGTAACATTTTGTGTGTGCACCTGTCCACATGCCACGGACCTCTTTGGCAGCCTGAAGCTGACAATGGATTCTTTCTCAAAATAATCTTTAAAAATATCAAAAATAGGCCAGGCGTGGTGACTCACGCCTGTAGTTACTCCCAGCACTTGTGAGGTCAGGAGATCGAGACCATCCTGGCTAACATGGTGAAACCCCGTCTCTACTAAAAATACAAAAAATTAGCCAGGTGTGGTGGCGGGCGCCTGTAGTCTCAGCTACTCTGGAGGCTGAGGCAGAAGAATGGCATGAACTGGGGAGGCTGAACTTGAAGTGAGCCGAGATCTTGCCACTGCACTCCAGACTGGGCGACAGAGCGAGACTCAGTCTTGGAAAAAAATCAAAAATAAAAAATATAATATTTAGGATTACAGAGGGCACACTTATGTTGAAATACTGTTATGATAAATCTAAAAATTGTGATGCAGCAAAATGAGCTGCTTTGTTAATGCACTAAATAGCATGTTCTTGTGTGGGGCTATTAACTATCATAATTTCAATGTAATGATGTAGTGATAAAGTATCTCGAGATAACAATTGTATTGTTAAATAGCAATATCTGTGATTTTCACTAATGACATAGTGCCAACTGAAGGAAATGTTAGAATTCACTTAGCAGTTAATGAAAATTGAGATGTCATTTTTCCCATCCAAGTCTTGGAACCATTGGAAGTCTGTGGACCCCACGTTGAAAACAGCTGTTTTAAAGTACAGTTACCATGTCTTTAGACAAGTCACATGAATTATAGAATTTTTAAATTCACCAAATAAGATGAATGCATATCTTATGTAAAATGTCATGCTAAGGAGATACATGGTGAAGGAGTTTTTTTTTTTTTTTTTGGACAGTGTCACACTGTCACCCAGGCTGGAGTGCGGTGGTGTGATCATGGCTAACTGCAGCCTCAACTTCCTCAGCTCAAGTAATCCTCCCACCTCAGTCTCCTGAGTAATGGGGACAACAGACAGGTGGCACCATGCCTGGCTAATTTTAAAAATTGTTTTGTAGAGATGGAGTCTTGGTATGTTGCCTAGGCTGGTCTTGAATTCCTGGGTTCAAACTATCTTCCTGCTTTGGCATCCCGAAGAGTTGGAATTATAGGTTTGAGCCACCACACCTAGCTGGGAAATTTTTAAAACACTTAAAAATTCTGTGGAAAAATAAAATTATCCCCAAATGGCTCATCATAAAATACTAGAATGCAAGAACTTAAAATTTCATCTCCTTTTTGCCAGAGACAGTTAATAACACATAGTGATAGTCATGGAATAATCTATGTTTAATGCAATAAAAAAACCGCTCTGATTGGTAAATTTCTTTTTTAAATTTTTGTTTTAAGTTTAGGGGTACATGTGCAGAATGTGCAGGTTTGTTACGTAGGTAAACTTATTTCATGGGTTTTTTTTTTTTTTTTTTAAATACAAGTTATTTCATTACCCAGGTATTAAGCCTAGTACCCAAAAACCTCATCCTCTCCCTCCTCTCACCATCCACCCTCCAATAGAGCCCAGTGGATTGTTCTCCTTTATGTGTCCATGTGTTCTGATCATTTAGCTCCTACTTATAAGTGAGAACATACGGTATTTGGTTTTCTGTTCCTGCATTACTTTGCTAAGGATGACGGCCTCCAACTCCATCTCTGTCCCTGCAAAGGACATGTCTTCATTGTTTTCTATGGCTACATAGTATTCTGTGGTATACATGAGGTAGCCACAAAATAAATTCAACCCAACTGGGGTCTACCAAGTGAGAGAAGGGATGAGGGAGAGAATAATATTCTTTTAGTTTTTTTAATTTGAATAGTACTTTTTTTGTTGTTCTGCATTAAGACTTTTTTTTTTGGCTTTGACTTGAAATAAGTTCGAGAGAGCATATTGCTTTGGTAAGCGGAAGTATGCATCGGAACTGTGAAATGTATCATGCAAGAGACAAGCTAAATTTCTACAATATAAATGTAACCTCTTTTTATGACACAGCTTTAGCAAATTATAGTTATTGCTAATTCTTACAATTGGATGCAAATCATAGCTTACTTCAGGAAATAGGCTGCAAAGATATTGTCTTCTATTAAATGTTATTACAGATGTGTTACTTTTGCTTTCTGTTGAAGTAAAAGATAAGTTTACATGTTGGTTAATCAGGGTTCTCCAGAGAGGCAGAATCAACAGAATGTATATATGCTTTTATCCATATATATATGTCTATACTTGTATATGTGTGTGTGTATGTATATACAGAGAGATCTCGTATGTCTTCTCTCATTCTGTGGGTTACATTCTCACTCTGTTAGCAATATCTTTTATAGTCAGATATTCTTAATTTTAGTATAGTCCAATTTATCATTTTTTACATTTACGGTTAGTGCATTATATGTCTTGTTAAAATCTTTATCTACATCAAGACCATTAAGATGTTTTGTATTTTCCTCTATGATTTTAACTTTTTATATTTAATCCTGCAATCCATCTGGATTTTATTTTTGTACCTATTTTGAAGTAGATGACAAGATACATTTTTTCCATATGGATATCTGATTGACCCAGAACAACAACAACAAAATCCCCAGTCTATCCCATGTGACCATTAGAGGTCTATTTTTGAAAACTCTATGCTGTTCCATTGGTTATTTTGTCAACCCTTGTGCTCATGGGTCCGGAATTGGTGGGTTCTTGGTCTCACTGACTTCAAGAATGAAGCCGCGGACCCTCGCGGTGAGTGTTACAGTTCTTAAAGATGGTGTATCTGGAGTTTGTTCCTTCAGACGTTCAGATATGTCTGGAGCGTCTTCCTTCTGGTGGGTTCGTGGTCTCGCTGTCAGGAGTGAAGCTGCAGATCTTCGTGGTGTTACAGCTTTCAAAGGCAGTGCGTCTGGAGTTGTTCATTTTTCCCGGTGGGTTCTTGGTCTCACTGGCTTCAGGAGTGAAGCTGCAGACCTTCGTCGTAAGTGTTACAGCTCATAATGGCAGCGTGGACCCAAAGAGTGAGCAGCAGCAAGATTTGTTCCAAAGAGCGAAAGAACAAAGCTTCCACAGTGTGGAAGGGGACCTGAGTGGGTTGCCACTGCTGGCTCAGGCAGCCTGCTTTTATTCACTTATCTGGCCCCACCCACAACCTGCTGATTGGTCCGCTTTGGCAGAGTGCTGATTGGTACGTTTACAATCCTTGAGCTACACACAGAGTCACAGTGCTAGTCCTCCAAGTCTCCACCAGGTTGGCTAGATACAGAGTACCAATTGGTGTATTTATAAACCCTGAGCTAGACAGAGTGCTAATTGGTGCACATACAATCCTCCCACTAGATATAAAAGTTCTCCAAGTCCCAGTCCAGTTCAGGAGCCCAGCTGGCTTCACCCAGTGGATCCTGCACCAGGGCTGCAGGCAGAGCTGCCTGCCAGTCCTGAGCTGTGCATGTACTCTTCAGCCCTTGGGCTGTTGATGGGACCAGGCGCCAGGGAGCAGGGGGTGGCGCCCGTCCGGGAGGCTCAGGCTGCGCCAGAACCCACCGCAGGGGGAGGAGCTCAGACACGGCTGGTTGTAGGTCCTGAGCCCTGCCCCCCGGAGAGGCAGCTAGGGCCAGGCGAGAATTTGAGTGCGGCACTGGCAGGTGGGCACTGCTGGGGGACAGGGCGCAACCTCCGCAGCTGCTGGCCCGAGTGCTAAGTCCCTCACTGCCTTGGGCTGGCGGTGCCAGCCGGAGGCTCCGTGTGCGGGTCTCTCCGAGCCCGTGCCCGGGCCAGCGGGAACTCACATTGGCCCGCCAGCATAGCGCACAGCCCGGGTTCCCGCCCGCGCCGCTCCCACCACACCTGGCAAGCAGAGGGAGGGGGCTCCGGCCTCAGCCAGCCCAGAGAAGAGCTCCCATGGTGCCTTGGCGGGCTGAAGGGCTCCTTAAGCGCCCTCAGAGTGGACGTGGAGGCCGGAGGCTGAGGAGGGGCTGAAAGAGTGAGGGCTGCTAGCACAGTCACCTCTAACTAATACCACTGTGTCTTAATTAAGCTTTACACTTGGCCTTCATAGGCGATAGTATAAATCCTCCAGCTTTGTTCTTTTCCTTTAAGATTTCTCAGATGTACCTCTCTTTAAATTGGATAAAATTAAAAATTGTGATTTAGAAGACAATGCAAACTAGACCATACATGACTATTTAGATAATCACATCAGCTGACACATAATCATAGATAATCCTTTATAGCACATGTAAGATAGAATTCATTCCTGTTGACCTCTCTAGCTTGAATTGAGATAAAGTCTAGTATAACGAGAAGCTCATAGGCTTTGAATTCAAGTCTAGTGAAACCTGTAGTACTAACTAGATTTCCCTGATTCAGGATCAGTAAATATTTACTTGGCATCTACTATTTGCCAGGTGTTATTCTGTGCATTTCTGCTGTAGCATATTATTAACTTCTTTAACCTCTGTGATCCTCAATCTCCCTTTTTGTAGGATAAATTATTATAGAGATATTTTTCAATATTCCACCGAACTGTATTCTTGTCTGAAAAACCAGTTACGGTTCCTTGGCTTTAAGTAACAGAAACCTACTCTGACCAAAATGGAATTTATTAGAGAGACACTGGATGACTCATAGAATCAATGAAAGGTTGAACAAAAGGGCACCAAGAAGGATGAGGATCAAGATAGCTCAGGAGACGAACCTCAGGGAGAGTCTGAGTTCCCTATGACGAGAATCCAAAGCCAGATTTAAGTAATAATGATTTATTGGAAGTTCAAATCCCAGAGCAGAGACAGGAAAAGGAAACGAGGCAGGAAAGGATGGGGAACGAATGTAGGTGATGCATTACCATGTGGCCGTGGTTTCATGATGAGTCGTGGAGAGGCTCTGTTGGTTTCTCAGTATATATACCAGCTAAGTTATGCAGAGGGGATAGCTGAACACTCCGCAGAAGGCAACTGGACTTCAGTCCAGTGCAGTAAGAAACTGAGAGGATACTGACTTGCCAGCTCCATTCCATCCCGTTTCCTATTTCCTGTTCATCGAAGGTTATCCCAGAGTAGAAGGGTACTCTACCCCTCTAGATTGGATCACTCAGTCCCTTCAGCAGTCACATCCCATACCCTGGGACTTGGACCTTTTCTGTGAATCTAGAAAGATAAGGAAGAGCCACAGCATGAGGCAGTGGGATTTGGTGGTCATGCATGGACTTAAGGTCCCAGCAGTAACTGAAGTGGAACAAAATAGCCTAGGGCCTAGAAGTCACGTGAGGTGAAGAGCATGTAATGATGTACATGTGGTATGTCTCAAACTCATGAATTTGAAAAGTACTGGTTCTTCAAAGTAATTTTTGCAAGGCAGATAAAAATCAAAATAAGGGGTTTGGGGATTCGTGGTTCATGCATGTAACACCAGCACTTTGGGAAGTCAAGGTGGGAGGATTGCTTAAGGCCAGGAGTTTGAGACCAGCCTAGGCGACATAGTGAGCAGATGGGCAGATGGCACGTGCCTGTAGTTCTATTTACTTAGGAGGCTGAAATGAGAGGAGGCTTGAGCCCAAGAAGTTATAGTGAGCTATGATTACACCATTGCATGCTAGCCTGGGTGACAGTGAGACCCTGTAAACAGCAGCAGCAACAAGAAGAAGAAACAAAAACCAAAAAACCAAGCAAAACAAACGTACGTGTGTGTGTGTGTGTGTGTATTTTAGTGCATCAAAATACTGCTCTTAATGGCTGAAATGAAAATGACAGTAGTAGCAATAGCAAAGGTGTGGGGAAGCTGAAACTCAAATATTGCTGGTGTGACTGTGAAGTGGCACAGTCACTTTGGACAAGAGCTTGACAGTTTCTTATTCAGTTAAATACATACTTACCATATGACCCACCAATTCTCCTCTTTTGTATATGCCCAAGAGAAATGAAAGTATGCTCAGAAGATATTGCACATACATGTTCATAGCAGTTTTATTAACCACAGCCAAAATCTGTAAAGAACATAAATATCCATCAATGAACCAACAGATGAATAATATCCACATTCAATGGAATACTCAACAATCTAGAGGAATAAACAAACTACTGATTCTTTTAACAACATGGTGAATGATAAAAACATGGCAAGTGAAACAAGCTAGGGAAAAAAGATACATTTTAGGATTCAACAAAGGCAAAACTAATCTGTGGCAGTAGAAATTAGAATCAGCGTTTCTTTGGGATGGGGAGAGAATTGACTACACTGGGGCATGTGGGAACCTTTTGGGGTGATGGACATGCTTTATATATAACTTGATTGGAGTGGTAGGTACATGGGAGTTTATGTCAAAACACATTGAACTGTGGATATATTTTACTTAGTGCAGATTAGACTTCAATAAAGTTGATTTGAAAATGTTGCTCTTAAACATGAGTCAGGACACTCTACATTGTGGGACAATGTACTCAGCTTATCAACCACTAACACCAACTGAAAAAGCTTCCGCCTGGTTTCCCCATTTGTCTTCATCACAGATTGAGGGCAGGAGGGAAGGCAAATGTGCATGGCTCTTGGCTGATTTCCATTGCCCTATAGCCATTCATCTACCGTAACTTTGTTGAATTCAGACAAACTTTTACTCACATGGTCCTATATCTTAATGTATGAAAAATTCTGAAAGACTATAGCCTCCTCTATACAGTGTCTTCAGAATTCTGATTTAGCCTTTATTTATTAACATTTCTATTCATGTCTTCCACATCAACCTAAATTTTTATATCACCACCAGTACTTCCTCCTCTTAGCCCTGTTGATTTTCTTAGCTTTTTGATCTTCCATTATATTTCTAATGGGAGACATTAGGAAGGGGCTGAGGCAGAAACAGAGTCTCCTAGGATTGGGGTGCTTGCCTCATTTTATAACTAAGCATGGTTGCTGAATCATTGAATCCAAAGTGGATAATAAACGGAGATCCGAACTTCCTCCCAAGTATCTTCTGGGTGGTGTGTGTGCTATGAGATCATTTGCGAGTTGTCTCATTTCAGCTCTTGGCTTGTAATTGTTGGAATTTCCTAACAGATTCTGGCAATGGCTTGGCTCTCTGTTTCAGTTTCCAGGCTTCCTTTGAGTTCCATCTCTTTCTGAGTCTTTGTAGGTATTTCAAGGGCATGTTTGGAGATGTTGATATAGGGATTGCTAACCAGATGCCATTTTATACCAGCAAATCCACTTCCATTAACATTGTAGGATTCTCTTTAAAGAGGGCTATATTCTTCAGCAAGATTTATTCTAACCTAAATGTGTGCTGTTTAGTCCTGATTTTGTCAGTTCAGAAATCTCTACTTGTGCTTGCCAACTCTCTCGCTGTCATTTCTAATCAACCTGGCACTTCCTCCCTTGCCTATATCTGTATAATTACATTAATAGGATAGTGTCCCAGGGGATTTCGTCTATATTTTATCTTGAAAGTGAAAAATCAAGGATCTTGTAAATCCCTATTTCTCATGAAACTGCCTTCAAAGGACTGAGTACATGCCTATTTCCTTAGATTTTATCAGTGTATGAAATGCTGCTGCAATGAAACTGATATTACCTTTATTTTGCAGAGCAATAATTGGCTTTCTTTCAAAAACCTAACCCAGTTCTTTCCAACTTATTTTAGATAAAAGGAAAGTATATTTAGAAAGTGTCTTTACAGGTAAATTTAGAAACATTAGGTAAGGTTGAGTTTGAACACATGGCATGCAGCTTATTAAAAGTGAGCTTTTCACCAAATCCTTTGACCCCCTAGAGAAATGTTCTCAAATTTTAGGATACCAGGTTCAACCCCAGACCTAAAGGACTAGAAGGTGTAATGTCTGGGAAGTGGGAATCTGAATTGTTAACAGCAACCCAACCTGTGAGTTTCTGATGCTCATGTGTCCAGTCCACAATTTCAACATTACCCCATCGTCAGAAGACTCAATTCAAGTGAATTTTCACATATACAAAATAGAAATGGAGTCCTGTATTTTTATACTTGATCCAGTCAATATTGCTGAAACTCAGCGTTTTTTATTATGTAATCAAGTAATAACATATTTTCTCAGTAAGAACTTACTGAAGAGTTTCAAGAATTAGAAAGAGTAAAAAACATGCCATTCTGTTAGGGGAAATATATCTGTCACAAAGTCCACACATATTAAGCTGGAAGAGAAATGCAGTCATTAGAATTTTTGTTTTTACTCAAACTTTCATAGTTAGCCAGAGTATTTATCTGTTTTATCTTAGAAACTTTTTCTAGCTGAAAGTGGAGTGTAATAAAGAACCGTGTGCACTGGTAAAAGGTAAGGGAGGAAGGGAAACTAGGTTTAGTAAGCAGAGAACTGAGAAGTGACACATTTTGAAGCATCATAAACAATAGAAATACTATATTCAAGACATTTGGAGCTATATGGTTTAGGGAAAATAGCACTAAGTTCCTAAGAAAAGAACTACATATTATCAAAGCAAAAACTGGTTTGCATAAAATGGTCCAGCATCATAACAAAAAGTTAAAATTACGTTCAGGGCCATCTGGTAAAGACATTTTCATTTGCTTTATTACATTTTGGAAAAAGAAATTCTTCCTAAGTAGCTTCTGTTAAAGCTTAGATCTCTAAGAAAGGGAAGAAAAAAATGCTAAATAGAAGGGAAGAAAAGAAGCGTATTTATGCAAAAGCAATGGGACTTTTGCTGCTTTTCTTTACAGCAGAGTAAAAGGTGTCATATGCCAGTGACCTACTTTGGGGAATCAAGTGAAGCAGAATCAGGCTAAGATGTGTTTTGGGAGCCCTGCAGTGAGATTTTCAGTTGGATTTCTGCCAATATTTGATATCAAATTTTAGAAACAAAGTTTCTGCAAGAACCTAAGAAAGTGTGCCCCGGTGACTGAGAATGATGCTTTTGGACAATTAAAAACCATGAATGAGATTTTGCTGATGGAATTCTTAATTTCCATCTAATATACACGTGATTAATAGAGATATCATAATGATAATAGTGGTTAGATACAAACTTGGTTCCAGCCACTGGAATAAGTGTTTAATGCAAATTCGCGCATTTACTCATTGCATTAGTCCTATTCAGTATGTATTATTATAATTCCAGCTTTACAGGTGAGGATGCTGAGATTTAAAGTGATCAGAAAACTTACCTAAGGTAATATGACTAGTTAAGGGATGGATTTGAACTTCAAATCCCAACTTTAAACTGCCCCACTAAAATACTACCACACGTGTGTGTATTTATAATTATACCAGCATTCATATTTATATCTGTTTGCACTCATAGTTATTCATAAACATTAATTATGTCTCTTTCTATAATCTGGAAAGCATAGCTTTTTTCCCCCCAGAAAAGTAGATATTCACAGTTAATTTGAAGAGACTACAAAAATCTAAAGGGAAACTTTTGAAAAATTTGGCATTGAGTTTTCCTTCTGTTTGGCTGAAGTTACTTCAATATCAGCATCAATATAGAATATACACTTTGTGAGAGCAGGGACTGAATTCCTTTCTTTTTCCTTTCTCTGGTTTCTTACTGCTGCCGTGTAATTAATAGTGCCAACACAAATCAGACACTGCTTTATACTTTTTTTTGCATTAATGAGCAAATTAAACAATCAAATGACTCAATTTTTCTCTCTCAGAGACAGTCTCTTCAAGAGTAGTGAATGGAAGTCATTCTGATTTTGATGCTTTAGAAACCGTGGGATTTTCTAGATTCAAAGGATGAATGATTTGTGGCTGAGTGTTCATTCCTTTTCTCTTCTCTTTTCTCTAAGACTCGGGTGGTGGTCAGGATTGATTAGTTTTCCAAGTAAAACGTCCAAATGCAGTCTGATCTCCTGGTATTGACAACAGGTGCTGAAAGGGTAGAATAGATTAAGGAACTCTTGTAAAGTAAACATTTGGGTTAGGATTTTTGGAGATACTCTCTTTATTTCTAATTGCTTTAACTCATTATGAGTTGAAATTAATTTGGAAACAATTATTTTTTAATAAACGAAGTCAGTATCACAGTGCTGTCTGTTCCATTTGAAAACAAATGTCTCTGGATCTCCATAGGAAAAATAAAAGCAATTCGATTGGAGGCTACCTGAAACTAGTCCTTGTCATTAAGAATAGCTTGAGGCTGCTCACATCATACATACCTTGGGCATATGCTGAAGAGAAAACAAACAAATCATGGAGAGATTAATTTAGGTACATTATTCTGATAATTCCTAGCGAAGGATAGTCACTTTTGTCTTCCATGTTCTCTGAGCCTTTTTATGAACTGATAGTTTGGAGCTAATGAAAACCAAGCTTTCAGATTTACCAAGTCTCATTTAGACAGTCAGTAGACTGTCCGTCCAGAGAGGGACATCCAGTGCTTTCCAAAAAAATTCTCTAGTGTGAGGCTATGGATTTGACTATGTTAGAGAGATTGTGAAAATTGAATACAGGGATTTGCTTATTAAAAATTTTTTTTCAGACAAGATCTCACTGTATTGCTCAGGCTGGCTCAAACTCCTGACCTTAAGAGATCCTCCTGCCTCAGCCTCTTGAGTAGCTGAGACTAGAGTCATGCGCCACGGCACCCAACTCTGGAATTAATTTTAAATCCAACTTTACCACCTAATTGTATGACCTTTGGCAAAATGCTCGCTTAGTTTAAGCCGTTCTACCTGTAAAATGGGAATATTGGGTACCTTTATGAACATTAAATTAAATCTGTATGTGTATACACACACACACATAGCATCTGTTACATGGCAGACACTGCGTTAATAATACAGTAGTTAATATTACTGTAAATTGGAGTAGTGTTACAGTTTCTTGTGTCTTGCTGGTGTATTTTCCTCAGTGACAGACAGAAGAGATAACAGAAAAGGAAACCCAGATAATTTTGGCTGCAGTGGATGTTTTATAATTAGCTATTTAAACTATGTCTTGTCATATTTAAGCAACATAGTAATACAATATGATCCCTAAAATTTCCCATTAACAAAAATTGCCTCTGCTCATAGGTTTTCCACACCTCAGCCAAATATATACAACTACGATCCCCAATTACTACTACCACTCATCACTACTATCACCGTCTCCCACACAACCTTCAACTACAACCACACCCCACACAACTACCACCACAACTAACACTCCCACTAACTACCCTCATCTCCTGCACAATGTTCAATGACAGCCACACCCCACACAGCTATCACCACCACTACTACTACTCACCACTGCTATTACCATTTCCCACACAACCCTCAATTACAACCACACCCCACACAGCTACCACCACCACCCACAACTACCACCCCCATCTCCCACACAACCTTCAACTACAACCACACCCCACACAGCTACCACCACCACCATTAACCACTGCCATCACCACTTCCCACACAACCTGCAATTACAACCACACCCCACAGAACTACCACCACCACCCACAACTACCACCCCCATCTCCCACACAACCTTCAACCACACCCCACACAGCTACCACCACCACTAACCACTGCCATCACCATTTCCCACACAACCCTTAATTACAACCACACCCCACACAGCTACCACCACTAACCACTGCCATCACCATTTCCCACACAACCCTCAATTACAACCACACCCCACACAGCTACCACCACCACCACCACCACAACTCCCACCTACAGCTGCCCCCCACATCATCACCATTACTACCTACAGTTGCTACCACTCACAACTGTCACCACTATCTTCCAGAATTGCTATCTCCATCATCATCACCTCTCATAACTATCACATCCTCCATCACCACCATACCCACAATGATTACCTCAAACTATCACCACCATTATCACCACCATTACCCATAGCTACTGCCGTCCACAAATGTCACTATTATCTCTCCCATAACTACCACCTCTACTACCATCACTTCTACCTGCAGATACCATCTTCCTCACCACTATTACCCATAATTATCACCACTGCCACCTCCCTCAACTACCACCATACAACCTACAACTACAACCACACCATGCACAACTACCATCACCTACCAGAATCACTGACACCTGTCACTCCCACTACCCACAACTGCCACCATGCCCTCACCACCTCTGCTAACACCACCACCATGGTCGCTTCCTTTTCTTAAGGAAAAGTGCAAGTTATTGGTAGAAAATCTTGTAAAAACCAACGGGAAAAAATATTCCAGAAAAATAATTATTTCTTTGCTTTTCTTCTTTTTTGAGACAGGATCTCACTCTGTTGCCCAGGCTGGAGCACAGTGGCATGATCTCAGCTCACTGCAGCCTCAGCCTCCCAGACTCAGATGATTTCCTATGTTAGCCTCCCAAGTAGCTGGGACTACACATATGCACCACCATGCCCAACTAATTTTTTGTATTTTTGTTTATGGAGACAAGGTCTCATTATGTTGCTCAGGTTTGTCACGAACTCCCGAGTTCAAGCAGTCTGCCTGCCTCAGCCTCCCAAAGTGCTGTGATTAAAGGCATGAGCTGCCTCATCTGACCAGTAATTCTTTAAAGTAATTTTGAACATCTTTTTTTCTACTTATAATCTTTTACAGTTAACATTTTCTATTGCTGAAAAAGTGATTTCTTTTAAAACACGTCTCATAAAATTGCCAGAAGGATACTGTACCTCTGTTATATAAATTTTGGCTTTCTCAGTAAGTTCAAAATGATAACTGCTGGTTTAAAAAATGATTTCAGCTTTTATTTTAGATTCAGGGGGTACAGGTGCAGGTTTCTTACGTGTGAATATTGTGTGATGCTGGGACTTGGGGTACTAAGTCTTATCGCCTAGGTACTGAGCATAGTACCCAATAGTTTTTCAACCCTTGTCCCCCTCTCCTTTCCCCCTTTAGTAGACAACAGTGTCTACTGTCATCTTTGTGTCCATGTGCACCCAGTGTTTAGCTCCCACTTATAAGTGAGAACATGCAGTATTTGGTTTTCTGTTCCTGTTCTGTTCACTTAAGATAATGGCTTCCAATTCCCTCCATGTTGCTGCAAAGGACATGATTTCATTCTTTTTTTATAGCGTGTAGTATTCCATCGCATGTATGTACCACATTTTCTGTATCCAGTCCACTGTCGATTCCATGTCTTTGCTATTGTGAATAGTGCCGCAATGATCCTGCAAGTGCGTGTGTCTTCTTGGTAGAAAAATTTGTTTTCTTCTGGATAGACACCCAATAGTGGGATTGCTGGGTCAAATGGTAACTCTGTTTTAAAGTTCTTTGAGAAATTTTCAAACTGCCTTCTGCAGGGACTGAACTAATTTACATTCCCACTAACAGTGTATAGGCGTTCCCTTTTCCCCACAGCCTCACCAGTATCTGTTTTCTGCCTTTTTAATAATAGCCATTCCACCTGGTATGAGATGGTATCTCATTGTGGTTTGGATTCGCATTTCTCTGATGATTAGTGATGTAGAGCATTTTTTCATGTTTGTTGGGGACTGGCATGTTTTCTATTGAGAAGTGTCTGCTCATCTCCTTTGTATTCTGCTGCTTCTCTTCTGTTCTACATATATTTGTACCATACACTATAAATATGCTCCTCATTTCTGCTGACCTCATTCATATATAAACACAGGGAAAGGTAAAGAGTTAAATTCTAATATACTTTAATATAATAGAAAATGCATTCTCTTGGAAAAAAAGTGTAATGTTTATTTAAGACTGTTGGCCCATCCGCATGTTAGTCAAGTATGTATAGCAGGATGAAAAACATTTCCTTTTGTTTGGACCTTTTTGGAGAAAGGGAGGTGCTGGTTACTGTAGTAGTTTAGGACATTTTTAAAAAAAAGTCTATTTCACTTTAAAGTTTAAAAATGCCCACTCCCTTCTGCATAGGAGTGGGCATTTTTCCTCTGAGTTGAGGATTCATTTTAAGAGCAGTTTTTCTAAAAAGATGAGTTTCCCAGACAATGTTAAGAAATGTGGGGTAGAGAGAGGGCTTTATTTCTACTCCATGCTCGTCATGACTCTGGTTTTTCGACCCAAAGTGTAAGCTTTCATTAAATTTATCAAGTGCGTTTTTACTTTTTTTTTTTTTTAAAAGTAGGCATGGACTACAACCAACTTTTAATTAATCATGAAGTTGAAAGTTTCATCATTTATTGTTTAAAAAAGCCTTCCATGGAATACTTTTATTGAGAAGTATTCTGAATTATTAGCTTGTATACAAGCTAATAGAACTCTTGAGCTGGAGAGAAGAAAAAGAGAAGTGGCTTTTATAGTGGCGACAGGTTAGCGTGGTGACACTCTGATAAGGAGCAGAAACTGGAAAAAATAAGGCCTTGCCAAATGTAGATGGTTTCCTGGGTACCTTTTGTGCATGTGGGGAATTCAGCTACCCGTTACCTATTTATATATCCCTGCTGTGTTGTTAGGAAATAACTTCCCCAGTTTTCTGCCCACTAAATATTTATTGAAAAATTAAATTAGTGAAAGGGAAATTTTCATATCTGTTTATCTTGCTTTCAAATATAGTTCATGCACATAAATTACTTTGGAAATCAAATGCCCCTCTTGTGAAAGAGAATGTTTATTTTGGAAATGTACACAAAGCATGCAAAAAGGACATAATGGTGTGTGGTTCTCCAGAAGTTTTTACAAACATCAAGGACTATGACAGCTACTGCTCAATGTCTCTCATCTGTGAATATGCTGGGCTGCCTCCCAAGTATCAATTTGTTTCTTTTTCCTTTTTTTTTTTTGAGACGGAGTTTTGCTCTTGTTGCCGAGGCTGGAGTACAATGGCACAATCTTGGCTCACTGCAACCTTTGTCTCCTGGGTTCAAGGGATTTTCCTGCCTCAGCCTCTGGAGTAGCTGGGATTACAGGCACGTGCCACCATGCTGGGCTAATATTTGTATTTTTAGTAGATATGGGGTTTCACCATGTTGGTCAAGCTGGTTTTGAACTCTTGACCTCAGGTGATCCACCCATCTTGGCCTCACAAAGTGATAGGGATACGGGTGTGAGCCACCGTGCCTGGCCCTAAATGTCCATTTCTATGTCCAAAAGTCAAATGATTTGCCCACGCTAATCTGTCTGCTGTTTCCTCCAAAGATCGATGAACTTCTTCAGAAATACACAATGAACTTCTTCAAAAATACACAATGAATGAGAGTGAGCTATAATTTCAGAGAATTACTGCTTGAGCATACTTTCATTAAAAATGACTGCCAGACACTATTCACAATAGCAAAGACTTGGAACCAATTCAAATGCCCATCAATGACAGACTGAATTAAGAAATTGTGGCACATATACACCATGGAATACTATGCAGGCATAAAAAAGGATGAGTTCATGTCCTTTGCAGGGACATGGATGAAGCTGGAAACCATCATTCTAAGCCAACTATCACAAGGACAGAAAACAAACACTGCATGTTCTCACTCATAGGTGGGAATTGAACAATGAGCTCAGTTGGTCACAGGGTGGGGAACATCACACACCAGGGCCTGTCAGGGGGTGGTAGGCTGGAGGAGGGATAGCATTAGGAGAATACCTAAAGTAAATGATGAGTTGATGGGTTCAGCAAACGAACATGGCACATGTATACCTATGTATCAAACCTGCATGTTGTGCACATGTACCCTAGAACTTTAAAAAAAAAATGCCTGCCAGAATACAGTTAAACAACCAGCCTGCAACAAACAAACCACAGTCAATTAGATATAGAAGGTAGGCCCCTCTTCTAATTGAGAACCTATTGCTGCTATGAACCTCATTGTACAATGTCTGTTTGAGACCCTCTTTTGAGTATATACCCAGAAGTGAAATTGTTGAATCATATGGTAACTCTATTTTTATTTTTTTTGAAACATTGTCCTGCTGTTTTCCACAGTAGCGGCATCAGTTTACATTCCCACCAACAGTGTGCAAGGGTTCCAGTTTCTCTACCTCCTTAACATCCTGGTGGATGTGAGATGGTTGGTATTTCATCGTGGTTTTGATTTACATCTTCCTAATGATTAGTGATGTTGAGCATCTTTTTATATGCTTTTTGGTCATTCATATATGTTCTTGGGAAAAATGTGTTAAGTCTTTTGCTTAATTTTTATTTGCGCCGTTGTTTCGTTGTTGAGTTGTAGGAGTTCTTGATACATTCTGGATATTAATCCCTTAACAGACTATGTGATTTGCCAGTATTTTCTACTTCATAGTTTCCTTTTCACTCTAATTGTGTCTTTTGATGCACAAAGGTTTTAAATTTTGAGTAGTCCAATTTATCTATTGTTATTTTGTTGCCTGCTTTTAGGGTCATATACAAGAAATCATTGCCAAATCCAATGTCAAGAAGCTTTCCCCCATATTTTGTAAGAGTTTCAGAGTTTAGCTCTTATGTTTGTCTTTGATTCATTTTGAGTTTGTTTGTTTTTTTTGTATATGTGTAAAGTAAGAAGAGTTCAACTTCATACTTTTGCATGTAGACATCTGGTTTTTCCAACACCATTTGTTGAACAAACTGTCATTTCCACATTGAATGGTTTTAGCAACCTTGTTGAAAATCACATGAACATATATGTAAGGGTTGTACTTCTGGGCTTGCCAAATCTTTTGATGTTTCAAAACAAAGCAGATTCAGAATTTCATGTGTAACAGTATTTTAAAGTATAACAATGTAAATTTAAAAAAATAAAAATTAAAGGACTACAGAGCCAAAACAAACAAAACATAAATATATAACATATGTGGGCCAGTTTGGAGTCCATTGGGCATTAGCTTGTTGCTTTTATTCTGAAGAGAACAGAGATGGATGGATATATATATGCATACAAGAAAATGTTCTTCTCTGCTGCATTTATGGTTAAGCAAAATTTTTTTTTTTTTGGAAGCAGAGTTTCACTCTTTTGCCCAGGCTGAGTGCAGTGGTGCGATCTTGGCTCACTGCAACTTCCACCTCGCGGGTTCAAGCAATTCTTTTGCCTCAGCCTCCCATATAGCTGGGATTATAGGCGCCTGCCATCATGCCCAGCTATTTTTTGATTTTTTAGTGGAGACGAGGATTCGCCATGTTGGCCAGGCTGGTCTCAAAGTCCTGACCGCAGGTGATCTACCCCCTCCTTGGCCTCCCAAAGTGTTAGGATTACAGGCATGACCCGCTGCACCTGGCCCAATTAAGCAAATTTTTGTAGAGAAGTATTAGTATGGAAAAATAGGTCATTTTAGTTTTGCTAGAGGGGTGAAGTAAGAAGTAAAGTGGGATTCTGAAGCCATTTTCCCTTTGCAAGGGTAGGCAACGTTGCCCATGGAATGTTACCCATGTATTTCTCTGAGAGCTCAGTTTCTCTAAGGTTGTAAAGATGGAAAAAGAGAGAAGAAGGAAGCTAACATTTGTCGAATGACAAATCTATGTCAAGTGCTTTACAAATTTTAGCTTATTGTCTTACAAAAATTTCCCTCTAGATTGGCTTTTATTATTCCCTTTAAAAAACCCCCAAATGCTTAAAGTTAAGAAGAGATGGGGAGTTTATTTTAGGTTACAGTGAGTGACAGAACAGAATTCAGACAGTTCAGCCATCCTCCAATATTTGCATGATCCATCGAGAATACTACATTGTCTTTACATAAAAGTTTCCCAGTGACTGAGATGGGAAGCCAGGTGGCTGAGTGCAGGAGAAGAGATCATGCTTCTTCATTAGTTCTTTTAAAATAATCAACTAGATTTAAAGGAAATAAAGATAAAATCAGGGCCATGCATGGTGGCTCATGCTTGTAATCCTAACACTTTGGGAGGCCAAGGTGGGAGGATTTCTTAAGCCCAGAGTTCAAGACCAGCCTGGGCAACATAGCAAGACCCTATCTCTAAAAAATATACAAAAATTAGCCAGGCGTGGTGGAGCATGCCTATAGTCCTAGTTACCCAGGAGACTGTGGTGGGAGGATTGCCTGAACCCAGAAGGCCGAGGCTGCAGTGAGCTGGGATCACGCCACTGCACTCCAGCCTGGGCAACAAAGCAATACTCTTCTTCTTAAAAAATAAAAATAAAAAATAAATAGAAATCAAATCTTCCTGGCTTTACACTGTTACTACCTTAATATAAGCCCCAAATCCATCAATTTATGCAAGTGTTTGCACCCTATAATTAGATTTTGTCCTTTTAACTAAGTCCTGAAGTGTGGGCACTTAGTAATTGGTGACAATTATTATTCTGCATCATAATAATGAAAAATTTGAAAAACATTAATTACTGAAAGCAGTGGTTTTTCACCTACCACCTTTTGGGAATATGAGCGAGTTTCTGAATATATAGGAAGCTTTTAAACTTGCAAGTCCCTTCTTATGTCAACAAGCCACATGTGCTTCTTTGAGGATACCAAAAGCAGGGCATAGCCCACGGAATCACAGATTCTGGGCCAGAAAGGACCCCGGATAGCTCAGTTCTCAGATTTTCCTCATGGTGAAACTAAGTTTAAGTGTGTTCTTCATGTCCAGAGGCAAGACTAGAAGTGAGCTCTCTTCAATCTTAGTGCAAGTCTTTCTCTGGTACATCTTTCTTTATTTGCTAGATGCTGCTCTGCAGCTAATGCAAGAGATCCCGAAATTCATAATGGCATCGAATAGTATCTGTAGACTAAATATTCTACACGTCTGTGTTTCTTCTTTCTAAAATATATGTAGATGTTACTGTGATTTTTAGTGTTCACCGAACAATTCAGCAACTTGCTGAGCACTTATATGAACAAGGACTGTACAAATTGCTCCATATACAGTAGTGGGCTTAATGACACAGCCTTACACCTTCATGAAGTTTATATTCTGTTGAAATGAGACTGACAATAGATGATTAAACAAGCAAAGCTAAAGCATTACAGTTGGCAAAACAATCTATGAAGAGACATAAAACAGGGTGAGGATAAAAAGTGCAGGCAAGTGATGTTTGCTCTTTTTTATTGACAGGTTCAGCAAAGGGCTCACTTAGCTGAAAGGGTAATGTCTGAGCACAGACTTGCAGGAAAAGAGGGACCCAGCCATGGGGGGGTATCTGAGGAAGGAGAATTAAAGGAAAAGGAAAGACCTTAGATGTCAGTGTGCCTGGAGTGAAGTGTAAAAGAGAACTATATATATCATAGACTACATATGAAAGGTCCATATTATACATTGAGGAAGTTATAATTTATATGAAAATATTAACTCTTGGCTGGGCGCAGTGGCTCAAGCCTATAATCCCAGCACTTTGGGAGGCCGAGACAGGTGGATCACGAGGTCAGGAGATCGAGACCATCCTGGCTAACAAAGTGATACCCCGTCTCTACTAAAAATACAAAAAACTAGCCGGGCGAGGTGGCGGGTGCCTGTAGTCCCAGCTACTTGGGAGGCTGAGGCAGGAGAATGGCCTGAACCCGGGAGGCAGAGCTTGCAGTGAGCCGAAATCTGGCCACTGCACTCCAGCCTGGGCGACAGAGCGAGACTCCGTCTCAAAAAAGAGGAAAAAAAAATATTAACTCTTAGGAAAAATATCTCCTAATCAATGTTATCAATGTTAACATTTTGGTCTATCTTCAGCTCTGACCTCCAGTCCTGTCGTCAACCAATGCATTTTATCTTCCTTCTGTTATATAAGCTTCAGAATAGCAGGGATCTTGCCTATTCTGTTCATTGTTTTATCCCCTCTGCCTAGAAGCATGGTCAGTTCCTAATAAGATGTTGAAAATATCTGTTGATATAATATAAAATGCAGATGGCCCCATATATTTATTGCAATAAGCTTTTTTCCCCGAATAATATGTCCATACACTTTAAAATATTGAAAAGTGCTATTGTAAAGAAAGAGCTGGGCTATAGAATCTTATGATCTACAGAAATAGTATTAATAACAGACTGTTTCCTAGGGTTTTTGTGAGACATAGATATGGTAATAATATAAGCTGAACACCTTGTATAGGTTGGCAGATACAAGGTGCTCAGTAATGATTTCTAATGGCTACGTTCCTCTTGCCCACCACCTCTTTCTCTTTACAGATTCTGCTTTTGGAATGCGTCTCTGATATGAGCAAGTAAACACTGAGCAGAGAAATTTGAACAATTATTCAGTGTTCTAAAATATCATGATCTATTGAAAACAGAACTGGATAAAATTGTACACAGCCACCTTATTCTAGGGTCCTGGCATGAACTTGAGCCCTGTTCCTCCTTCTGTCACAATATGTCAGAAATCCTGTGGAGACTTTCCCTCTATAGACCTTTCAATAACTGACAGTTCAAAGATGAGTCAAATAATTAAGACAGCTCTATTTGACATAATCAAGAAACATTGCTCTGGGAGCTGGGGAAAAGATAGTATAGCTGCCCTCTTATATAGCAAGCCTGTTGAATTACAAATGAATGAACCAATGGCAAAGGGAGAATTCAGAACTTGATGCTAAGTGCCCGGTCCACACTAGGCATTTTGCTAGATGCTGTGAGAAATGTGGTCGTGAAATAGAATGTTAGAATCCAGTGGACAGAAGAGACAGTTACTAACAATGAAAGAAGTGTGTGTGGGGACAGAATGAATGATGAGGAGGCTGAGAATGGATTGGAATGGCTGAGGGAATTAGGGGAGGTTCAGTGAGGAGCTGGCATATTAAGTGTGTCTAGAGGAATGAGGAGAATTTTGTTAGGGGGATTCTAGCAAATGCAGCGCTGTAGTCTGCAGGTTAAGAGTGAAATCTGGGGCACCAGCAAACTTTAGCTGTAAATGGAGTCTACCACATTCTTAGCCGTCTGACCTCTAAGTTTCAGCTTTCTTGTCTGTGCTTTCTTGTCTGTGCAATGGAGTGGGGTTGGAAAATAGGCTTGGCATAAAGATTAAATGAGATGATCCACGTCAGGGACTTGCACAAGCTTCAGACCTGGAAAAAGGACTCAATAAATATTAGCTACTATTGTTATTACTATTATTTTCCATTTTTAACCAGATGCCAATTTTTGTGCAATGGCGTAAGTCCAGAGAAGCCAGGCAGAACTCAGATGACAAAGAGCCCATTGTGGATTACAGTGTGTAAATTCTACCCAGTAGGGTACAGAGGAAGGAACACCCTCATTTTGAGTGCTCACAGGGCTCCAGGTGCTGCAGGTTTTGGAAGGAGCAGATGCAGCCCTACCTTCTAAGTACTTCGTGAGAGTCAGGCAAGTCTTCCATGTCATTCTGAATGCAAGAAAGACTGTGATCAGCTTCTGTAAAAGGGGTGCAAAAATACCATGAAAGCGTAAGTGCGAATCATCAGTTTCACTTAAAATATTAAGAGGTGACATTAAAATGCATCTTTAAGAAAGAGCCATTAAAAAATGAGTCAAAACCTGTTTCTGATTCTAGAAGTGCCACCACTTTCCTGGCTGTGACATCTGGGTGAATTGCTAACGTCCCTAAGCCTCAGCTTTCTTATCTATTACATAGGGATAATATAATACCTATTGCTTAGAGCTATTGTGGGGTTTATGGAAGATAATCCATGTAAAGGGGCTTACTCAGGACTATGCCAGGAACTGGTTCAATAAATCACTGCTATATATTAGTATTATTTCAAGACTGTTGTATAGAATACAAAGCACTTTCTTACAGATTATATCGTTTGATCCTTAAAACATCCTTGTAACATTGGCAAGATGAACAACTATCATTCTGCTTTAACTGGCGAGGAAACTGAAGTTTGAAGAGATAAGTTTATCAAATCACAAACAACTGGTATGGGTCCTAGTAAGGGCTCAATACCAAATCTAATATCCTGAACACATCTCCCCTCATTTCTCTCTGGGGAACACCCTCAGAAGATGTAATTGTTGTATTAGTTTTAAAGCTATGGTTTCTTTTTTTTTTTTAAATCAGAATTAAATTGTTTTATTGTTACTGGGATGTGGTCACTTCTGCAGTCAAATCTTCTGCTTATGGAAGTAGGTAGGATCAGATTAAAATCTAAATAAAATGAATTTGCAATAATTATGTGGAAATTCATAGCTGGAAGCAGAATTTAAAAGATTGACTTGGTTCACTACAGTAGTATTCACAGTAGCTAAAAGATGGATGCAGTGCAGGTACCTATTGACAGATGAAGGGACAAGCAAAATGTGGTATATACCTACAAGGGAATATTACTCAGCCTTAAAACGGAAGACAATTCTGACACATGCTACAACATGAATAAAGCTATGATTTCTTTATAATTTCAGTGCTGCTTTCATTCAAATGAAACCTCATGGAAACCCCTAACTTAGGCAACAGTAAATAGAACTGTGTTGGGGTCCGCGTGTTTCCTAAACAAAGGAATGAACACACAGACAACACAAGACAAGACAAACATGGTGGCCGCCACGAATGGCAAATGGCGCGCTCTGCTTTATTTTATACAGTCATTTGTGGAATGTTACCAAGTCACAAGACACATTGTTGTTTTTCTGACCTTTCCCTGACTTCGTTTGCAAGAGCAGGACTTATGGGGAACGCCCTGCTTCGTTGGCAAGAGCAGGACTTACGGGGAACGCCCTGCTTCGTTTTCGAGAGCAGGACTTACCGGGAACACCTGTTTGTGAGCACGTAGTCCTCTACAGAACTGTTCTGTTGAAAGACTGAAGACTGTAAGGTCTCTCCTTTCCTTTTCCCCTAATGGCTGCATATAACCCAACTTGAGAAAATAAAAAAAGGCTCAAAGCAAAGTTCTGGATTTGGAGTATGGAGAACAGCACAGGCAAGGGCTTTGTGGCCTGGAAGTTCATGGTCTTTTCACAAGCGCTCAAAGAGTCTAATGCTTCATTCTTGGCCGGATGAGCTTGCACAAGGCAGTGTGGTTGTCTGTAAGTCTAGTGGCCTGAGCCTTACAGAGTCAGCCCATGGTGTTTCCTAACTGTGGGACCCTGGGCATGCTGCTGCTGCTGCTGCTTTTTTTTTTTGAGATGGAGTTTCACTCTGTCGCCCAGTTTGGAGTGCAGTGGCAAGATCTCGGCTCTTTGCAGCCTTACCTCCTGGGTTCCAGCGATTCTCTTGCCTCAGCCTCCCAAGTAACTGGGACTACAGGCACTCACCACTGCCCCCCGGCTAATTTTTTTGTATTTTTAGTAGAGAAGGGGTTTCATCATGTTGGCCAGGCTGGTCTTGAAGTCCTGACCTCAGGTGATCCACCCTCCTCAGCCTCCCAAAGTGCTGAGATTATAGGCGTTTGGCCTTGCTTCTTAAATTCTCTCTGGCTCATCCTCTTATTCACAACATGCAAGTAAAAATAACATTGACCTCATGGGTTATTGTGAGAGGTAAATTTGATAATAAACAGCATTTTGAAATATGCTTGCCATATAGTAAGGGCTCAATAATCATTTATTGCAAATACTTTCACCTTTTGGGGCCTCTCGTTTCTGCAGAATAAGAATAATAATTTGCCAAGAGCGTTTTTGTCAGACTTAAATGGGGTAATGTATACAAAATGCCTGACACAGTGCCTGCCACGTGACTAACGAAATAGAAGTCATCATAATAAGAAGACTAGTGAACATGATAATTATCTGGGTGACTTAACTCTTTTCTCTGAATCCTAACTTTCCCCAGTAACACATGTCCTATCTTGTGTTCCCAGTTTTCTTTTCCCCCTCTCTGCCCCTGCTCACACATGAAGGATCTTTGCTGTTTCTGACATCAGTCCCTGGACCCTTTCCACAGGAAAGGCTCATGTCCTCCAATTAGTCCAATACCATTGACCCAGGCCCTTTGGCAATCCTGGCGCTTCCCGTATTAATTTGACATCTGCACTTCACCTTGAAAATATGCTAATTGCAGCAGGGATCTGAAGACTGTACGAAACACGGGTTTGCAGGAGTCTATGGTGTGCTAGCGATAATTGCAAATTTAATTCCCTTTGAGAAGATGTACAAAAACCTGACCACTCCCATCAGCCCAGAAGAAATTAGAATCTCTGAAATCAAGTGAAATGAACCAAGTGAAAGGAGAAAATATCATTTCTAAAGGAAAAAGCTCAGAACTTTATTATTTAAAATCTCCCTTAAAAAGTTTGGCTCAGAAACAGTGATTTTTTAGCCCATTCGTTTACATTAAGGCAATTAATTTTTCGGAATTAGTATTCTGAAAAGAAAAAATGGATCCAATCTTATTTTACAGAGACAAGTTTAATTTAAAATATAAGTAAATAAAAAGAATTGTAGGCAAAAGTTCATTGTGTTTTATTATCATCAAAGGAACAGTAATTTAAACTAAGCCAGCAGTGCCATTGAATAAGAAAAAATATAATCTTAAGTTTGAAGAACAACTTTATTGAGGTTTTTTTTATGTATCATAAAATTCTTCTATTTCACGAATGCAACTCAATGAGTTTTAGTAAATTTACTGAGTAGTACAACCATCACCTTAAATCAGTTTTAGAGCATTTTCACTCCCCTAACAAGATCATGTTTATTTACAATTAATCCTCATTTCTACCCCCAGTCCCTGGCAACCACTAATTTACTTTCTGTCTCTATAAATTTGCCCTTTCTGGACATTTCATGTAAATGGGATCCTGTAATATGTGGCCTCTTGTGTGTGACTTCTTTCACTTGGCATAATGTTTTTGAGCTTCGTTCATAATGTACCATGTGTCAGTAGTTTCTTTTTATTGCTGGATAGTGTTTCATTGTATCGATAGACCATGTTTTGCCTATCCATATGTCAGCTGATGGCATTTAGGTTGTTCCCAGTTTTTGTGTATTGTGATGTAATCTTATTTTTACAAGACCAAATGTTTTACAATCTGGTCCTCTGTTGGCTCTTCTCTCCTGAGCATAAACAACTTGGGAAGTTACGGAACAGAGTGGAAGGCAGCACCTATTATAACCCATGGCTTCTGAAGTGTCTGTCTGCCTCAGCTTTCTTTGTTCTACTTTGTTTAATACATTACATCAGAAGAAGAGCAGCATTTTCTGCATTTTTGAAGCCTCGTTCAGGTCCATAACTATAAGGAACCACAGATGATTTTAATGGACAGTGGGGAAGGCAGACTGCTGAATGTTCTGTGGTGCAGGTCAAATCCCCCACCCACAGTTTGCAAAATTTCCTCTCTTAAAATTTTCTTCGCATCCTAATTGAGGCCATATGTCAAAAGTAAGTGGGTGAGCAACTCCCCAGCTGAAATTATTCATTTAGTCTAGTCTTACTCACATTTTAAATATAAATATGAACCTATCATGAAAGTGTCAAAAGCTCAGTTGGTTGCACTTTCATGGTTTATGCTTTGCTGTAACATTATTCATCTTGCCCAGGATGGCATAGGAGAGAGTATTTAGAACCCCAAATATCTCCAAAGGATCTCAGGCAACAAAATGAGAAACAGAGAGAGGTAGAGAGAGAGAGAAGCAAATGGAAAATAGGAATGAATTCAGCTCTAGATATTTTAAATTGCATGGTCTGCATTTGATAGAATGAATTTACTTCTGAGCAGCCAATATTAGCCACGTGCCTATTACATGTAGAAGGCAGAATCCTCAACCATTAGCTGGGGGTGCAACGATAAAAATGTTCATACATTGGATTGCTAACAATATTTATTGAGTAACAATTTTGTTCAATGCACTCTATGTGTACTAGGCATTTAAAAGTGCAAACCAACTTGGTGCTTGTCCTCGTGGACCTAGTAGCCAACTGGGGAGCAAGATAAAGAGTCAATAAAGAAATACACGAAAGAACTACATAGTGATAAATGCTATGAAGAGATAAGAAACCAGGCTATTAAGGAGGAGGGTAAGGAGAGGGTGACCTCCGAGAGGGTGACATTTAAGCTGAGTCCTAAGGGGAGGGAGGAAATAGAGTGAGAGAAAGAATATTCCAGGCAGAATCAACAACAAGGACAAGGGACCCCAGAGGAAAGGGACACAGCATGGTTCTTACCCTCAAGGATCTCACATGCTTCTAGGGAAGACAGACAAAGTAGTATGTGAAAAAAAAAAAAACATACACGGGTACTGTGCACAAGAAGTAGTAGCTCAGAATGATCTTTTGTGGGTCATAGGAAAATAAGACTTTAATGACTGAACTGATGAATAAGTTACTGAATGAACAGATGGACAGATGACTGACTGAGAGACTGACAACGCAAGGATGCATAAATGGAAGGAAGCCTTCTTGATAGATGGAGAGAGAATGACTTATTTATAATCCAAGGATAGGATTATGTAAGAGAGAAGGCATATAGGACGGATGGGAAGGAAGGGAGAGAGAGTTGAAAGTATTTTCCAGTCTTATGATTTTTTTCCCCCTTAGGGGCTAGCTCTGAGTGGCTTCTTGCATTCTAATTTGAAGAACCCTTCTCTACACAATTTAGGCATGAAATGAGAGCATCTTCCACTTCTGTGACAGCTGTCTGGCGAGCAAAGGAAAATTAATTAACTGGCACAAATGGCCTGCAGGTCAGATTTTCCACATAAATGACGCATAAAACAGTTGTATCTTTTAAGATTGGATTCATTTTGAGAGAGTAGGGGAGGTGGGATATATGAACCCAGAGTAATTCAATGAAAATGATCTTTACGAAGCCATGTATACCTGAATTCACACATATGGCACACAAATATGTTTGTTGACCTTTTTTTCTTTCTTAGCTTTCGAGCGAAACCTTTTTGTAGAAGATTAACAAGAGAGGCAGTAGACATTATCTCTAGTGCTGCTGGATTGCGCCGCTCTGGGTTGCAACATCCTTCTGTGTTATGCCACATGGCAGTCCTGACAACTGTATATGTTACGTGATAGCCTCCATGGGCCAAGGCCAAATAGACTATCAGTATCAAAAATCATTCGAACCACTCACAGCTTGCCAATTTCCAACCTGATGGATTCTCTTCACATCTAGAGAATAAGCAGGGGTGGTCCTTGGAAACCTGAACTATTTGATTTCCCTCCAGAATTATTTTCTGTCATTCCAAGAGGAAATGAATATATTCCATCAATACAGGAACCCCAGAGTGCAAATGCAATTTCCCACAGCACAAGCAGCAACTCCAGAAAAGGCCCTTAAGC
Source organism: Macaca fascicularis (assembly GCF_037993035.2). Lineage (NCBI taxonomy): Eukaryota > Metazoa > Chordata > Mammalia > Primates > Cercopithecidae > Macaca > Macaca fascicularis. Next base: position 55,012,251 of record NC_088394.1, read on the forward strand.
TTCCCACTCATGGCCAGTAAAATTGTTTTGTCTGATAGCATTAATAAAAATGACACATGGAGCGTTTGTTCAAGTTGCAAAATGGGACATTTCTGGCTCTTTGTTTAAATTATTCTCTTATTATATTTTATTCTTTCAGATCAAAATGAAATTAACACATGTGGAGGCCAGTGGGTCGTGGTGACCGTAACAGGCCACAGTCCCAAATAACTTCAGTTTGCTCTCTGTAAGCAGAGAGCAATTGTTCTCCAACAGGCAGAGATTTCTGGGTGGACTGTGCTGATGCCCAGTCCTGAGATCAAAGAAGGGGGATAGAGGTGGGAAGTAGAGTCAGAGCATGGAGATTAAGCTTGACTCCTTTACATGGCTATTGCCTTCTAAACCTTATTTTCTCTTTCTCTTTCTCTTCAGTTTCACTCACCTCACAATGACTTCTGATTTGTTTTCAAAGCACAGCATCTCTTCTTGTGCAAAGCATTCTTGTAACCTTCCTTCCCTGCCCTAGGTACCTGCTGGGGTCTTTCTTCCTCTTTAGCGTTTTGCACTTACTATCATTGCATGTGAAAAATTTATATAAATTGAAATTATTTTGTTAATCTCTCATTTGGGCTCTGTGATTCACAAAAATAGGGGCTGATTGTGAAACTGCCTTTGCAAAAACTATAACAGCGAGAACATTACGGCAATGAAGGAGATCTGATCTGGCCAACTCTCATCTTGCCTTTGGCCTTCAAGCTGCCCTTAATGATTCCTGGGCGTAGGCCAAGCTAACTTTGGAAGACATTTAGTTTATAGTTTAAATGTTAATAGCCCTTCCCGCAAACTCAACTGCCTTTAGTAAAGCTAGTGAGAGACCACCAGGCTAGGATGGTAGACAAGCCTGAATTATACTGAAATAGGGACATAAATCATCACCAGCCATTATTCTGGAGGTCAAAAGATATGCAACTCCCTCAATTACTCCTGCGGGTAACATCACAATTGTAGAACCTAAGATTGGCCTATAAGAGATATCTTTTCTGGTTTTTTTGCATGTCTGATTACCAGTGGCTTCACCTGGAACAGCAACCACTCTGTGGCCACCCACCCAGCAATAACTCAGTACCCAAGAGAACCATTTCCCACACCCCTATGATTGCACCCCCAGCAAATCAGCAGCAAGCACTTATTGCCTAGCCACTTGCACCCCTTATCCCCAAACTACCTTTGGAAAATCCCTAACCTCTGAGCCTTTGATGACATTGATGGGAGTAATAACTTCGTCTCCTGCGTGGCATAGCCAGCCTCTTGTCAAGTAAACTCTACTGCAATGCCATGGTCTCTATGAATTGATTTTGTTTGTGCAGTGGGCAGGAAGAACCCATTGGGCAGTTACAATTGTGCTGATTGTTTTTTCCTGTTATTCCTATCCATATTGTAGCTACTTAGAAAATGAATAAGTGTGTAGGAACACCCATAAATTTGTCCCCATTCTAGCAATTTTCACTGAATCTAACCTTTTTTTCTCCATCTTTATTTCTACTTAGTCTACACTAATTTTAACATATTTTTGGTATTTCTTCAACTGATTTCCTAGAACAATTAATTTTAATTTTATTTTAGAGTCAGGGGTTTATGTGCATGTTTGTTATATGGGTAATTGTATATTGTTGGGATTGGGCTTCTAATGTACTCATTGTGCAAACAGCGAGGATTGTACCCAATAGGTAATTTTTCAGTCTTTGTCCCCCTCCCACCTGTTCCCCTTTTGACATCCCCAGTGTCTATTGTTTTCATCTTTATGTCTATGTTTACCCATTGTTTAGCTCCCGCTTATAAGTGAGAACATGTTTTTGTTTTTTCTCCCAACCCGGAGTTAGTTCACTTAAGATAATGGCCTCCAGCACCATCCACGTTGCTGCAAAGGGCGTGATTTCTTTCTCTCTTTTTCTTTCTCTCTTATGGCTGTGTAGTATTCCATGATGTATATATAGTACATTTTCCTGGGAACATTTTTATCAGGTATTTTTAGGTAGAAACTCTGTGACCTTTGCCTGGATTCCTGTAGCAGCCTGGCTGCACGCTGGCTACATTGTATATGCAGCGCACTGTCTCAGTGTATCCTCTAAATGCCTGCAGATTACTATTTCTTTTTTTTTTTTTAGACGGAGTCTAGCTCTGTCGCCCAGGCTGGAGTACAGTGGCGCAATCTCGGTTCACTGCAGGCTCTGCCTCCTGGGTTCACGCCATTCTGCTGCCTCAGCCTCCTGAGTAGCTGGGACTACAGGTGCCTGCCACCTCCTCGCCGCTATTTTTTTTTGTATTATTAGTAGAGACGGGGTTTCACCGTGTTAGCCAGCATGGTCTTGATCTCCTGGCTTCATGATCCACCCGCCTTGGCCTCACAAAGTGCTGGGATTACAGGCATGAGCCACTGCACCCGGCCCCCTGCAGATTAATATTTCTAAAGCCCTAATCCTTTACCCTGCTTCAAACAAAATCGAAACCAACCAAACAAAATTTTCAATTTATTTCTCTTGCCTTGAAGAGAAAACTTGAGCTGGGCGTGGTGGCCCATGCTTATAATCCCAGCACTTTGGGAGGCTGAGGCAGGCGGATCGCTTAAGTCCAGGAGTTTCAGACTAGCCTGGGCAACATGATGAATCCCCGTCTCTACTAAAAATACAAAAATTAGCTGGGCATGGTGGCGGGTGTCTGTAGTCCCAGCTACTTTTGGGGCTGAGGTAGGAGAATTGCTTGAGCCCAGGAACTGAACGCTTCAGTGAGCTGAGATCACGGCACTGCACTCCAGCCTGGGTGACAGAGTGGGATCCTGTTTCAAAAGAAAAAAAAAAAAAAGAAAAGATCCATAGACAGATAGTATGGGTATTGAGTCAGAATCGTAGTGCCATCCTAACTATTTCCATAAATTAGTTTATCCAAACCTCAGTTTATCCTTCTGAGAAATGGGGGTAATAATAGTAGCTCTCAGATCCTAAGTGTGATAAAGCATGAAATGTATAGAATAAGGGGTGTGGCTTTTAACAATAATTAATGTTGTGGGTAGTGACTACCTGGGGCTGATACTGTGTGCATGGTAAAAAGAATTTACCAAGTCATAGGTAAAGAAAGGCGGATTTATTAAAGAAAGTAGGAAAATACATTGTTAAGAAAGCAACAGGCAAGTCAGCAAGAGAGGAGCTGACTGCAAGGAGACAGAGGCTTGCTGGGGATTTTACAGGACAGTGCTTGTGCTGTGTGCTGAAGGGGGCTTTTTGCAGTGCTGACAATGCCAAGGTTGCAGTGAGCTCACTTGCATTTTTCTATCAACCAAGGTGTCTGGTGATAGCTGGGTGCAGGAAGATTGTCAGTTATTTGCACAAGAGGGCTGTGTGTCCTGGACCATGAACAAAGGCAGACTTACAACTTATCTTCTTCTTCTTTTTTTTTTTGCTTTCCCTTGGTCCTGCCAGCCCGACTCCTTTTCCCTAATTAGGACTCCACAATTAATATGTAATCCTTAATTTCATTGGTTATTGTTTCTTTTATTTCTATCCCCATTTCTTTTTACTCTGTTCCTACTTTCCCTTCTGCTTTAAATTCATTCATTCATTTATTCTTTCATTCAACAGCAGCAGTTACAGGATTAGTATATCAGAGACTTTTCCATGATGAATAACTTTGAAAATGAACATTTCTCTGTAGAAATTCTACAGAGAACTGTTAGGCAGGATCTAAAATTTGTGCTCTTGCTAATGACTGTGGTACCTGTGCAGAAAAACCTTATAAACACTGGTAGGATTACAGGATCAGAAAGGACAGCAGATCGCCCTCAGATATCAGAAAAGAGATTGCTGGAAACAAATCTATGGTCTCACCCCTTGGAGAGGATTCTCTGATTTCAAAGGACCAAAGCTTTGGCATGATGAGTTAGCATTATAGCCTTGCCATTTCTGCCTTCCTTTTGTGAGTTCATTTCCAAACTCAAGAGTGAGCCATTTCATGCAAATGATCTTGCTTCCAGGTTTTGGGGCTCCATAAATTTCCATTGTTTTAGGCAAAACAATAAATTTTCTTCATTTCTTCTGTTATTTATTCAACAAAGTATCATGTGCCTATTGAGTGCCCAGGACTAGGGTTAAAGACAAATGAGATATATTTTTCTTGAGGGAGACAAATGATGGGGGAAGGTTGTAATGTGGATGGAAAGGAGATGCTTCATGCTTTTTCTTTTAGCATGATATTTATGCAGTAGTTCCAAATCAGCTGACTCCCTTGGCAAAATACCACATTTGTGTGCCAATGCAGCAATCTACCTACAATAACCTAAAATTGTAATTATTAATTATGTTTGGTCGCACATGAATCAAGCTGTATTAAGGTTTTCCTTCTCCTGATTTTCATGGCAATGTCTCCCGACCTCACCCTGATTCTCTGTGTGTGGACATTGATATGGTTTGGATCTGTGTCCCCACCCAAATCTCATGTTGAACTGTAATTCCTAATGTTGGAGGTGGGCCTGGTGGGAGGTGACTGGATCATGGGGACAGTTTCTGATGAATAGTTTAGCACCATCCCCCTAGTGCTGTTCTTGTGCTAAATTCTGACAAGATCTGGTTGTTTAAAAGTGTGTAGCATCTACACCCTCCTTCTCTTGCTCTTTCTCTGGCCATGTGAAGTGCTACTCCCCCTTTGCCTTCTGCCATAATTTTGAGTTTTCCTGAGGCCTCCCCAGAAGCTAAGCAGATGCCTCTATGCTGTCTGTACAGCCTGCAGACCCATGAGCCAACGAAACCTACTTTCTTTATAACATACCGCATCTCAGGTATTTCTTTATAGCAGTGTGAGAACAGACTAATACAGACATGATGCCAATTAGAATAATAACAGGCCAGATAACAATGTAGGCAGAACTGAGGCTCTAGAGCCAGAGAGACCTGGGTTCAAAACTAGTTCTAAACAATGTGTTGCTGGACAACTTACTCAACTTATGCAGAAGATGTAGAATGGGCCCATCTTAGGGCACTGTCAGTGCTGTGCAGAATAGGTGAGATAATATATTTGAGACATTCAGCCCGGAGTTATTGCATGGTAGTTACTTACTCCATGGAGTCTCTCCCTTTCTTCCTCTCTTACGGTGTAGTACTGTGCCATTCATGGCAGGGGTTTCACTTTAAGTTGTGGCCTTTATCATGTGGTGCTGCTTCTGTCTCTGTTGGGGCAAGAATTGAATGCTCTCATGTCTCATCAGGCTTTTCTTCACCTTAGGGGTTTGAGCCCTGTAGATTCACCCTGAGGCTGTGGATTCCTGGGGAAGGCATAAAGAGAGAGCCAAAGGAAGGGCCAGAGTGAAGCCTTCCCACCGTTCCTTTCACTGAGCGCCACACTCAGAGGCCCTGCTTTATGAGGAGCTCTGAGGAGACAGCTTCCTCAGACCTTTTCTAGCTGCATGCCTGGCGCAGCGTGAATCAAACGTGGCATACATCTTCCAGGACACCTTTAGCCTGCTTATACAAAAAATGTTGAATCTTAATAGCATGGATCTTCTTGATGATGTTTAAAATTAAAAGTATCTCCTCTTTTTGCTCCCATCTACTGTTGTACTTCATCAGAAATAAAGATGTAGATATCTAATGACAGACCATTAAATTTAGAGTGTAATTTTAAGTGCGCTTTGTGTGTGCATGTGCATATCAAGATGCATATTTTGGATGACTACCTGGGGTGTGGGGCTGATATATCCTTTTTTTTTTTTTTTTTTTTTTTTTTTTTTTTTTTTTTTGAGACGGAGTCTCACTGTGTCACCCAGGCTGGAGTGCAGTGGCGTGATCTTGGCTCACTGCACCCTCTGCCCCCCAAGGCTCCAGCGATCTTCCCACCTCAGCCTCCCAAGTAACTGATAGCACAGACACACACCACCATGCCTGGCTAAGTTTTTGTATTTTTGGTAGAGACAGGGTTTCACCATGTTGCCCAGGCTGATCTCAAACTCCTGAGCTCAAGCTGTCTGCTCACCTTGGCCTCCAAAAGTGCTGGGATTACAGGTGTGAGCCGCTGCACCCAGCCTGATATATATACCTCTGGTGTGACATACCTGGTCTGGCACATATGATGGTTGTGCCTTGGGTGTTGGGGGTGTGGGAGGCATGTGTATGCAGGTGGCATGTCATGCAGTGCTCAGTGTGTTTGGTATGAATGTGTGGAGGGCATGTATATGAATGTAATATTGTGAGCATTAGTAATCCTGTGATAGGCACTGTGTACACGCCTGTGTGGGTGATATTGCCATACATGTGTAGTTGTGATAGATGTGTGGTGCCATGAGTGTGAATAGGTATGTGTGCCTCTGTATCCACCTGTTTATCTGTTCGTTTTGCATCTTCCAGCTGCAATGCACAAATATGTTACAGACTAAAATAATTCTTATAAACCAAAATATTTGGCCTGTGCAGTTCAGCTGTATGGAAATTGGCATCACACTCCCTGGCAGGGTGTTGATTGCCAAAGGTGAGGCTTTGGGGAGATTCCCAGCTATCTGGAGGCATGTTGAGATGACTCACCTATGCAGATCGAAACACTCCTGAGATCTTAGTGTTTCACATTAATCACAGCCCTCGCTCTGCCTTTTGACTTCTTTTTTTCACATCCTAATAATAGAACCATCAGGATCTCATTTAGTCTTTGTATTGACTTGCAAGCCCCAACTTTCATAATGTGCAAAAAGAGTTAGAGAGTTGGCAGCAATTAGAGATATGTTTTTTAAAGCTCCAAACAGCTTAGTTGTATTTTCTCAGGAATAATGTCATGTTAATTTGAGTGTCTGCACTGCCCACAACTTCATACTTGGTCCACACCGAAGTGCTTTGTGCCTTAGCTGGGAGGGAATCAATGTGGAATTTTTTTTTTTTTTTTTTTTTAATACTTTAAGTTCTGGGATACTTGTGCAGAACATGCAGGTTTGTTACATAGGTATACACGTGCCATGGTGGTTTGCTGCAACCATCAACCTGTCATCTACATTAGGTATTTCTCCTAATGCTATCCCTCCCCTAGCCCCCTACCCCATTGACAGGCCCCAGTGTATGATGTTCCCCTCCCTGTGTCCATGTGTTCTCATTGTTCAACTCCCACTTATGAGTGAGAACATGTCGTGTTTGGTTTACTGTTCCTGTGTTAGTTTGCTGAGAATGATGGTTTCCAGCTTCATCCATGTCCCTGCAAAGGACATGAACTCATCCTTTTTTTATGACTGCATAGTATTCCATGGTGTATATGTGCCACATTTTCCTTATCCAGTCTATCACTGATGGACATTTCGATTGGTTCCAAGTCTTTGCTATTGTGAATAGTGCTGCAGTAAACATATGTGTGCATGTGTCTTTATAGATAGTAGAATGATATATAATCCTTTGGATATATACCCAGTAATGGGATTGCTGGGTCAAATGGTATTTCTGGTTCTAGTCCCTGAGGAATCGCCACACAGTCTTCCACAATGGTTAAACTAATTTACTCTCCCACCAACAGTGTTGAAGAGTGTTCCTATTTCTCCGCATCCTCTCCAGCATCTGTTGTTTCTTGACTTTTTAATGATTGCCTTTCTAACTGGCATGACATGGTATCTCATTTTGGTTTTGATTTGTGTTTCCCTAATGACCAGTGATAATGAGCTGTTTTTCATGTTTGTTGGCCGCATAAACATCTTGTTTTGAGAAGTGTCTGTTTATATCCTTCACCTACTTTTTGATGGTTTTTATTTTTCTTGTACATTTGTTTAAGTTCCTTGTAGATTCTGGACATTAGCCCTTTATCAGATGGATAGATTGTAAAAATTTTCTCTCATTCTGTAGCTTGCCTGTTTACTCTTATGATAGTTTCTTTGGCTGTGCAGAAGCTCTTTAGTTTAATTAGATCCCATTTGTCTATTTTGGCTTTTGCCATTGCTTTTGGTGTTTTAGTCATGAAGTCTTTGCCTATGCCTATGTCCTGAAGAGTATTGCCTAGGTTTTCTTCTAGGGTTTTTATGGTTTTAGATTTTATGTTTAAGTCTTTAATCCATTTTGAGTTAATTTTTGTATAAGGTGTAAAGAAGGGGTCCAGTTTTTGTTTTCTGCATATTGCTAGCCAGTTTTCCCAACACCATTTATTAAATAGGGAATCCTTTCCCTATTGCTTGTTTTTGTCAGGTTTGTCAAAGATCAGATGGTTGTAGATGTGTGGCATTATTTCTGAGGCCTCTGTCCTGTTTCATTGGTCTATATACCTGTTTTGGTACCAGTACCATGCTGTTTTGATTACTGTAGACTTGTAGTATAGTTTGAAGTCAGGTAGTGTGATATCTTCAGCTTTGTTCTTTTTGCTTAGGATTGTCTTGGCTATACAGGGTGTTTTTTGGTTCCATATGAAATTTAAAAGAGTTTTTTCTAACTCTGTGAAGAAAGTCAATGGTAGCTTGATGGGGATAGCATCGAATCTATAAATTACTTTGGGCAGTATAACCATTTTCATGATACTGATTCTTCCTATCCATGAGCATGGAATGTTCTTCCATTTGTTTGTGTCCTCTCTTATTTCGTTGAGCTGTGATTTGTAGTTCTCCTTAAAGAGGTCCTTCAAATCTCTTGTAAGTTGTATTCCTAGGTATTTTATTCTCTTTGTAGCAGTTGTGAATGGGAGTTCACTCATGATTTGGTGCTCTCTTTATTATTGGTGTATAAGAATGCCTGTGATTTTTGCACATTGATTTTGTATCCTGAGACTTTCTGAAGTTGTTTATCAGCTTAAGGAGATTTGGGGCTGAGACGATGGGGTTTTCTAAATACACAATCATGCCATCTGCAAACAGAGACAATTTGACTTCCTCTCTTCCTATTTGAATGCCCTTTATTTCTTTTTCTTCCCTGATTGCCCTGGCCAGAACTTCCAATACTATGTTGAATAGGAGTGGTGAGAGAGGGCATCCTTGTCTTGTGCTCGTTTTCAAGGGAATGTTTCCAGCTTTTGCCCATTGGCTGTGGATTTGTCATAAATAATTCTTACTATTTTGAGATACGTTACATCACTACCTAGTTTATTCCGAGTTTTTAGTGTGAAGGGGTGTTGAATTTTATCGAAGGCCTTTTCTGCATCTATTGAGATACTCGTGATTTTCGTCATTGGTTCTGTTCATGTAATGGATTACATTTATTGATTTGCATTTGTTGAACCAACCTTGCATCCCAGGGATGAAGCTGACTTGATCATGGTGGCTAAGCTTTCTGATGTGTTACTGGATTCAGTTTGTCAGTATTTTATTGAGGATTTTCACATTGATGTTCATCAGTTATATTGGCCTGAAATTTTTTGTTGTTGTTGTGTCTCTGCCAGGTTTTGGTATCAGGATGATGTTGGCCTCATAAAATGAGTTAGGGAGGAATCCTTCTTTTTCTGTTGTTTGGAATAGTTTCAGAAGGAATGGTACCAGCTCCTCTTTGTACGTCTGGTAGAATTCAGCTGTGAATCCATTTGGTCCTGGACTTTTTTTGGTTGGTAGGCTATTCATTACTGCCTCAATTTCAGAACTTGTTATTAGTCTATTCAGGGATTTGACTTCTTCTTGGTTTAGCCTTGGGAGGGTGTATGTGTCCAGGAATTTATCCATTTCTTCTAGATTTTCTAGTTTATTGGCATAGAGGTGTTTGTAGTATTCTCTAATGGTAGTTTGGATTTCTGTGGGGTCAGTGGTGATATCCCTTTATTATTTTTCATTGTGTCTATTTTATTATCTCTTTTCTTCTTTATTAGTCTGGCTAGTGGTCTATTTTGTTACTCTTTTCAAATAATCAGCTCCTGGATTCATTGATTTTTCGAAGGGTTTTTTGTCTCTCTCTTCCTCAGTTCTGCTCTGATGTTAGTTATTTCTTGTCTTCTGGTAACTTTTGAATTTGTTTGCTCTTGCTTGTCTAGTTCTTTTAATTGTGATGTTAGGGTGTCGATTTTAGATCTTTCCCACTTTCTCCTGTGGGCATTTAGTACTATAAATTTCCCTGTAAACACTGCTTTAGCTGTGTCCCAAAGATTCTGGTATGTTATGTCTTTGTTCTCACTGGTTTCAAATAACTTCTTTATTTCTGCCTTAATTTCATTATTTACCCAGTAGTCATTCAGGAGCACGTTGTTCAGTTTCCATATAGTTGTGTGGTTTTGAGTGAGTTTCTTAATCCTGAGCTCTAATTTGATTGCACTGTGGTCTGAGAGACTGTTTGTTATGATTTCCATTCTTTTGCATTTGCTGAGGAGTGTTTTACTTCCAGTTATGTGGTCAATTTTAGAATAAGTGCAGTGTGGTGCTGAGAAGAATGTATATTCTGTTGGTTTGGGGTGGGGAGTTTTGTAGATGTCTGTTGGTCCAGAGCTGAGTTCAAGTCCTGAATATCCTTGTTAATTTTCTGTCACGTTGATCTAATATTGACAATGGGGTGTTAAATTCTCCCACTATTATTGTGTGGGAGGCTACGTCTCTTTGTAGGTCTCTAAGAACTTAGTTTATGAATCTGAGTGCTCCTGTATTGGGTGCTTATATATTTAGGATAGTTAGCTCTTCTTATTGTGTTGATCTTTTTTACCATTATGTAATGCCCTTTGTCGTTTTTTATCTTTCTTGGTTTAAAGTCTGTTTTATCAGAGAGTAGGATTGCAACCACTGCTTTTTTTTTTTTTGCTTTCTATTTGCTTAGTAAATCTTTCTCCATCCCTTTATTTTGAGCCTACATGTGTCTTTGCACATGAGATGGGTCTCCTGAATACAGCACACTGATGGGTCTTGACTCTAATTTGCCAGTCTGTGTCTTTTAATTGGAGCATTTAGCCAGTTTACCTTTAAGGTTAATATAGTTATGTGTGAATTTGATCCTGTCATTATAATGGTAGCTGGTTATTTTGCCCATTAGTTGATGCAGTTTCTTCATAGTGTTGATGGTCTTTACAATTTGATAATTTTTTTGCAGTGGCTGGTACCAGTTTTTTCCTTTCCATATTTAGTGCTTCCTTCAGGAGCTCTTGTAAGGCAGGCCTGGTGGTGACAAAATCTCTCAGCATTTGCTTGTCTGTATTTCTCTTTCACTTATGATGCGTAGTTTGGCTGGATATGAAATTCTGGGTTGAAAATTCTTTTAAGAATGTTGAATATTGGCCCCCACTCTCTTCTGACTGGTAGGGGTTCAGCTGAGAGATCTGCTGTTAGTCTGATGGGCTTCCCTTTGTGGGTAACCCAACCTTTCTCTTTGGCTGCGCTTAACATTTTTTCCTTCATTTCAACCTGGTTGAATTTGACAATTATGTGTCTTGGGGTTGCTTTTCTCAAGGAGTGTCTTTGTGGTGTTCTCTGTATTTGCTGAATTTGAATGTTGGCCTGTCTTGCTAGGTTGGGGAAGTTCTTCTGGATAATATACTGAAGAGGGTTTTCCAACTTTGTTCTATTCTTCCTGTCACTTTCAGGTACACCAATCAAATGTAGGTTTGGTCTCTTCATATAGTCCCATATTTCTTGGAGGCTTTGTTCATTCCTTTTTATTATTTTTTCTCTAATCTTGTCTTCATGCTTTATTTCATTAAGTTGATCTTCAATTTCTGATATCCTTTCTTCTGCTTGATCGATCCAGCTATTGATACTTGTGTATGCTTCATGAAGTTCTCATGCTGTGTTTTTCAGCTCCATCAGGTCATTTATGTTCTTCTCTAATCTGGTTATTTTAGTTAGCAATTCCTCTAACCTTTTTTCAAGGTTATCTTAGCTTCCTTGCATTGGGTTACAACATGGTCCTTTACTTTAGCTCAGAGGAGTTTGTTATTACCCACCTTCTGAAGCCTACTTCTGTCAATTTGTCAAACGCATTCTCCATCCAGTTTTGTTCCCTTGCTGGCAAGGAGTTCTGATTTTTTTCGAGGAGAAGAGGTGTTCTGGTTTTTGGAAATTTCAGCCTTTTTGCACTGTTTTTTCCTGATTTTCGTGGACTTACCTACCTTTGGTCTTTGATGTTGGTGACCTTCAGATTGGGTTTCTGTGTGGACGTCCTTTTTGTTGATGCTACTGTTGATTCTATTCCTTTCTGTTTGTTAGTTTTCTTTCTAACAGTCAAGCCTCTTTGCTGCAAGTCTGTTGGAATTTGCTGGAGGTCCACTCCAGACCCTGTTTACCTGGGTGTCTCCAGTGGAGGCTGCAGATCAGCAAAGATTGCCACCTATTCCTTCCTCTGGAAGCTTCTTCCCAGAGGGACACCCCCCAGATGCCAGCTGGAGCTCTCTTCTATGAGGTGTCTGTCGACTCCTGCTGGGAGATGTCTCCCAGTCAGGAGGTACAGGAGTCAGGGGCCCACTTGAGGAGGCAATCTGTCCCTTAGCAGAGCTCGAGCACTGTGCTGGGAGGTCTGCTGCTCTCTTCAGAGCTGGCAGGCAAGAATGTTAAAGTCTGCTGAAGCTGCGCCCACAGCCTCCCTTTTCCCCAGGTGCTTTGTCCCAGGGAGATGGGAATTTTATCTGTAATCCCCCCCAGGGGCTGCTGCCTTTCAGAGATGCCCTGCTCAGAGAGGAGGAATCTAGAGAGCAATCTGGCTACAACAGCTTTGCCTAGCTATGGCAGTTTGAACTTCCTGGAGGCTTTCTTTACACTGTGAGGGGAAAACTGCCTACTGAAGCCTCAGTAATGGTGGACGCCCCTCCCGCCACCAAGCTGGAGCATCCCATGTCAACTTCAGACTGCTCTCCTGGCAGCGAGAATTTCAAGCCTGTGGATTTTAGCTTGCTGGGCTCCGTGGGGGTGGGATCCACTGAGCTAGACCACTTGGCTCCCTGGCTTCAGCCCCTTTTTCAAGGGAGTGAACGGTTCTGTCTCACTGGCATTCCAGGCATCACTGGGGTATGAAAAAAAAAATCTTGCAGCTAGCTCAGTGTCTGCCCAAACAGTTTTGTACTTGAAACCCAGGGTACTGGTGGCCTAGGCACCCCAGGGAATCTCCTAGTCCATGGGTTAGGAAGACCATGAGAAAAGTGTAGTATCTGGGCTGGAGTGCACAGTTTCTCACGGCAGAGTCCCTCATGGCTTTCCTTGTCTAGGGGAGGGAGTTCCCTGACCCCTTGCACTTCTCGGGTGAGGCAATGCCCCACCCTGCTTCTGCTTGCCTTCCGTGGGCTGCACTCGCTGTGTAACTAGTCCCAGTGAGAAGAACCGGCTACCTTAGTTGGAAATGGAGAAATCACCCGCTTTCTGCATTGATCTCACCGGAAGCTGCAGACAGGAACTGTTCCTATTTGGCCATCTTGCCAGCCACCAATGTGGGATGTTTCTACAAATCTCCTTAAGGAGGCATTTTCCCACAACATCACCACCATGCCCTACAGTGACTGTAGTGTATGTCCTGAGTGATACCTTTCCCTAAACCTTCCTTAACCACACTGGGGCTGGGGGAGAAATCTGGTTCTTAGTTCCTGCTGCCTAATCATTGCACATGTGGCACGTAAACCCAGATTCATAATAAGGTGTGAGGTCTTCTGCATCAGACTGCGAAATTTGAGGGCCAGACTTAGGAGTGTCCATCTTCAGTTCCTAAGCACTGTGCATTCTCTGCTGTAGAAGAATAAATGTTGGACTTAGGAAAGAAGGAAGGTAAGAAGGGAGGGCTTAAAAATAATGATAGCCGGCCAGGCGCGGTGGCTCAAGCCTGTAATCCCAGCACTTTGGGAGGCCGAGACGGGTGGATCACGAGGTCAGGAGATCGAGACCATCCTGGCTAACACGGTGAAACCCCGTCTCTACTAAAAAATACAAAAAACTAGCCGGGCGAGGTGGCGGGCGCCTATAGTCCCAGCTACTCGGGAGGCTGAGGCAGGAGAATGGCGTAAACCCGGGAGGCGGAGCTTGCAGTGAGCCGAGATCGCGCCACTGCACTCCAGCCTGGGTGACAGAGCCAGACTCCGTCTCAAAAAAAAAAAAAAAAAAAAAAAATAATGATAGCCATCACAATTATGCTTACTCAGGGCCAGTCCCTCTAAACACTTCATGTTATTACCTCACTTAATTTATCAACTCTATTGAGTAGGTTCCATCACTCACCCCAAGTTACAGATGAAGAAACAGAGGCATGGTAGGGTCAAATGATTTGCCTGGCATCGCTCAACTTAATAATGAGGCAGGCTTTGAACCCAGGAAGTCCACTCTTTAATCATCCTAAATATTGCCTAAGTTTTACATCCTGCCCCAACAGACGTGTTGCTGCTTCTACGACAAAGGGAGAGGGGCTTCAAACTCCATCCACGTCATTTGCCTGAGTACATTCTGCTCCACCACCCCGTTTTTTGTTTTTACTTTATATTAGTAAACATTTTTCTTGGTGGCAAATACTATATATCAGATTTGCTCTTGCTTAAGCTAAAAGGGAATGTATTGGCTTATAAATAGTGTAGTTCAAGTGTAGGTTACATTTCATGCATGATGGAAGTAGGCAGGACTTCATAATGTTATTGGCAATCTGTTTTTTTCCATCTTTATGTGCTTCTTTCTTCTGTGGGTAATTTATGGTTATGTGGACGTGGCAAGGTGGAGCAAAAATAACCACTAACAGCTCTAGGGATATATGAATGGAATTTAGCAATTCTAATGTTAAGTGGAAGGACTTTCTTTTCCTTGATGATTCCTGAAGAAGTTCTAGACACTGGTTTTCATTCGTTCAGCTTGCTTCATGTCCATCCTGAACCTATCACTGGGCACGGTTCATGCTGTGTCCTTACTGGCAGGACCACCCCCTTCTATGTCCCACAGGAATGGCAAGGGAGGGAGCTCCTCTTAAACCACAGGGGCTGAGGATGGGGAAAGGATGTGCCCCATGGACACACTGGGCATGAGTAGTAATATAGGTCCATCACTGTCTCTCTCCTGATCTCTCTCCCTGACTTATCTCTTTCCATTAACCAACAGAAATGGTTGTGGATCTGCAGTTAGAAATATTTAGACTTGCACTATTTCTAACCCTCTGGGGTCCAGGACATCACAGAGGAAAAAGCATTCTCATCAGATCCAGAGTTCTCATGTTATACCAGCCAGTGTCTCCTCATAGTTAGAGTAGACCATGCTGGGCCAGAGATTGACAGATTCAATGACATCTTTGCCCTACAACAAAGGCCTATTTGAATTTGAAATGAGGATTAGCATTATAACTCTGAATATAGTCAGAAGGACAAAGGAATCTTTAGGGTCAAAGTAGATGTGACTGTATGCAAAAGAGGAGATGGTTCAGATTGTTTTTAAAAGAAATAAGTTATTTACAACAGAAAAGTGAAGGAGCATTTATGCACAATGCTGTATTTCCAGGCAATTATGGATCAAACAAAACTGCACAAAACTAACAGTATGCTGGAAACATCATTCTTCCTACTCTCACTTTCCATACATGTACCTGAGGGAAGGTCCTAAAATTCACATGTGACTATGTCATTCTCTAGCTGAATGATTTCTCATTCCCTACAAGTTAAAATTCAAAGTCTTAGATATAACAAAAGAGCTAGGCTAAAACCTTTAGAGACTGTAAGCACTGAAAATATTATAGTACATACTTCATATGTAATAAAAGATGAAAACAATGCTAAACTGAAAAAGTTATCATTTTTCCCATGGCGGCTACTTGTGGATTTTGTTTGTATTTGTAATATCAAATTTTCTTTTTCCATCCCTCTCTTGAGTGCCAGAGCATTTGATGAGTCTCTATGTAGATTGTTTATTATTACTTCCCTGCTTTTCAGTCTTAATGTGCATACTAATCACATGGGGATCTTGCAAAAATGCAGATTCTGATTCAGTAAGTGTAGGGTAAGGCCTGGGAATTTTTTATTTCTAAAAGTTTCCCGGGTGATGTTGCTGTTTGTATTAGTTCATTCTCACACTGCTATAAAGATACTACCCGAGACTGGATAATTTATAAACAAAGGAGGTTTAATTGACTCACAATTCTGCATGGCTGGAGAGGCCTTAGGAAACTTACAATCATGGCGGAAGGGGAAGCAGGCACCTTCTTCACAAGGCGGCAGCAGAGGGTATGAGGATGTGAAAGAGGAACTGTCAAATGCTTATAAAACTGTAAGATCTCATGAGAACAGCATGGAGGAAACCGCCCCCATGATCCAATCATCACCTCCTTCCCCTCAACATGGGGATTATAATTCGAGATGAGATTTGGGTGGGGTCACAGAGGCAAACCATATCACTGTTGCAGCAAGAAAACAGACCTTTTAATCTTTGCAACTTTTCTCACCATTTTCTGTCTACTGTATGTCATGACTCACTCTCTTGTTAATCTTGAACATATCAAATCGTTTCCTAAACCTTGCTCAGATAATTTTCTCCTCTAGCACTGCACTTGCTTCCCTTTTTGCCTTTCAAACTTGTCCTTTTACTACAAGGCCAAGTTGAAATTTTTCCTGTAAATACTGTTTGAGTTTCCTTTGGCAGACAGGGTGGCTCCCTCTCTTTGTTTCTCTATGATCTTGACCATATTAGGATTGTGGAACTGAATAATCAGAAGTGACAAATCATGATAACTGTCCTATGGGATGAAAGACTGTCATATGGGTAGAAATTCGATTTGCTTTTTGTGGGCAAAAGGAACAAACCTGATTCCTTGAAATAACAAATTTAGATTTTAGCTCATTATGAGGAAGAGCTCTCAGATATTGAGAGGTATTTAATAATGGGAAGGGATGCTTGCCTGGAGTAATAAAAAAGCCCCCCATCTCTGGAGGTGTTTAACCAGAGTTCGGTTAACTGTTTACTGGGGGTACCTCCAAAGGGAGGTGGAATAATGATATGGTTCTCAAAACCTAACACCACAAGGCGTCTCTCTGAAGCATTAGTGTTACTTCACAGGTTTTGAAAGGAAAAGGGAGGAAGTCAAGAAACGTAACTGAGGCCGGGCGCGGTGGCTCAAGCCTGTAATCACAGCACTTTGGGAGGCCGAGGCGGGCGGATCACAAGGTCAGGAGATCGAGACCACAGTGAAACCCCGTCTCTACTAAAAATACAAAAAATTAGCCGGGCGCGGTGGCGGGCACCTGTAGTCCCAGCTACTCAGGAGGCTGAGGCAGGAGAATGGCGGGAACCCGGGAGGCGGAGCTTGCAGTGAGCCGAGATCGCGCCACTGCACTCCAGCCTGGGTAACAGCGTGAGACTCCGTCTCAAAAAAAAAAAAAAAAAAAAAAAAAAAAAAGAAACGTAACTGAAAAATAATTCGAAACTTAAAAAATATATTACAGCAAAAACACAGATTTACCATGAAACAAAATATTGAATTTGAATAAATATTGAAGATGAAAGAGAAATTTTGAACAAATTTCAAATTTGAAATTGGCTTATTCTAATTATGACCTATATGTCTTAAATAATTCCTTCCTTCTGCAAAGCTGTAGGATGCTTTAGTAAAAACAACTGGGGAGAGGTGGGACTAACTGCGTCACTAGTTCCCGAGCCTGACCGATAATCAGGGAGTCTTTCCAACCCCAAAGTCCTGATCACCAGGGATCCAGGAATCTATATTTCACCAAACATTCTCAGCTGGGTTTGAAGATTAATCAAACATGAAAACCAATACATGAAAGAATGCATTTTTTTTTTGGTACCAGCTGCAGCAACAAATAGCCCCACAATCACGTATCATAACATAGGGAGCGTTGTTTCTTACTCTCAACCCACTGTGGGTCAGCAGGATCAGAAGAAAGGGGGAACTGTTCCATGAAGTCAGCCAGGTACCAGGCTCTCCTAATGGTTCTGTGGACCCCGAAACTGCGGCGTGGCAGGGGTCTGATTAGGAAACAGGAAAAGAAAAGAGTGTGTGCAGTGTCACATGAAAGACCTTAGCAGTGACATGCTGGAGCTGGCTCTGCTGGCTTGTGAGAGCCAATTGCTAAATTTTTAGGAAATTTGTGAGCTGGTTTTTAAATATGACCATTATGAAAAATTAAATTATTTACATCTATGAATAATAAATCGTATTAAAAACAAAACATCATTTCCAAATTCTATTACTATATTTTGCTGTTATCTATGGTCTTGAGGTTATTTACATCTATTGTATCTGTAGGGCAGAAATACAATCATCCCTTGCTATCTGCGGGGAATTGGTTCCAGGACTCCCACAAATATCAAAATCCAGAGATGTTCGAATCTCATGTGTAAAATGGCATAGTATTTGCATATAAGCTACACATATCCTCCTGTATGCTTTAAGTCATCTAATACAGTGTAATGTTATGCAAATTATTTTAGTGTATTTCTTTATTTGTATTTTTAAATTCTTGTATTTTTAGAGTTTTGTTTATTTTTTTTGAGACAGAATCTTCCTCTGTTGCCCAGGTTGGAGTGAAGCGGCATGATCTCGGCTGACTGCAACCTGTGCCTCCTGGGTTCAAGCGATTGTCCTGCTCCAGCCTCCCAAGTAGCTGAGATTATAGGCGTTCACCATCATGCCTGGCTAATTTTTTGTATTTTTAGTAGAGATGAGGTTTCACCATGTTGCCAAGGCTGGTCTGGAACTCCTGAGCTCAGGCAATCTGCCTGCCTTAGCCTCCCAAAGTGCTAGGATTACAGGCGTGAGCCACCATGCCTGGCCTTTTTTGGGGTTTAAGATATATATATATTTTTTTGATTTTTCAGTTGGTTGACATTATGGATGTGGAACCCACGGATACAAAAGGTCAACTGCACTGCTTAATACATTTCTCCTGACTCCACAGTCAGTGATGTTACGCTGGTACCTTGAATTTAGCCATCTTGAAAGTATTTACATAATAGAAAATTAGCAAATGCTACACACATGACTCCTTCCACCCCACTTCTGCCTCTCCAGCAGCCAATACTGGTCTTAGGGGTCTAGGCCTGGAAGTGGCATATATAACTGTGACACATATTCCATTGGCCAAAACTCAGTCATATGTCTTCACTTTGATGGTAGGGTCTGAGGAGTCTAGTTTAGTAGTGTCGCAAGGGCTACAGATACTGCTAGGCATTTGTAGCCTTGTCAAAAGGTAACTTAACCATTGAAATGACTACTTTCAAGGACATTGCTGTGAGCAACTTAGGTAGGTGGGTATGAGGAGGGGGTATAGCTCAGAGGTAGAACATTGGACTGCAGATCAAGAAGTGTGTGTATATATAACTTATATAGGTGTGTGTATATAATATATATTTGTGTATATATGTAATATGTATGTACACATACATATATTGGTGTGTGTGCATATACAGACACATATATAGAGCCATTTATGAAGATTCATAAAACTGTTGTATAAAACTAGAATTGGGGGGTACCCTGTGAACAAAGGCCCATGGTAATACTATGCTTTAATATATGAATATTGTATTTCTATTTATCATGTGCATCGCCAGCCTAGAATTCTCCTTTTCCTCAAGATCTGCAATTTTATATTGATCTTACGTTTGTGAATCAGGGCATAGGATGTCAATGAAAACACCTGTTTAGAGGATAAACATATTTAAATACCAACCTTTTACTCTATTGGTTTTGAAAGTTCTACTGATTAGATATGGATATTTTAAATAATATCTAAAAAAAGAAAACATAAGAAATCAGTTATATAATTAATTCTCAACTCATCAAAATGCTAGAAATTCTCACATTATAGTAACATAGGTGGTCAAACTGACTTGGGTCTCAGATGGTCTTAGATAGCTAACAACATTTTAATATGGATTGGGTTTTTATGTTGTATTAATAATTTTAATTTTGTATTTATATATTATTTATTTTTGAAGCTTTTGGGTGATATTAAGTTTGGTCAGTACTGAAATGGATTATGCCTCCAGGAGTCTCCTTTTTGAATGTCAGCAGAAGAAGTGAACACAATGAATAATATGAAGTGAAAACAAAGTGCCTCTGCATTGCTGGTTAGGCCAAGGCTCACTGCTCCTCAGAGCAGCATTTTGGGAAAGCAGTTTTGGAGCATATGTCTTAGGTTTAAGGCTTATGCAAGACTGCCAGTTTCTCTGAATCCCAAATCTAGAGCACAGGACCTTATTATCAACTCTATAGGTTGATGCAATACATGGGGGAATGAAACAATGATAAAGATACTCTGAGATGAGTCTCATAGTCAATTTACCAATTTACACTGAGGAAGGAAATGAAAAATAAGCGTGAGGTACACCCATGTGAATTACTGTTCAGTGCAATAGTTACCTGTTCATTAATAAACACAGCCCAATTTGTGTCCCAGACATTGACAAAATATTTTAATAACCCTTCTTGTGAAGGAGCTGGGAGAGATGTTGGAAGAGGATGTTTTACTCAGTCACCAAACCATTGTTTCAAAACTCAGTAGCTGAAGATTTGGAGAGAATTAAGATATTTCCCCTTTTTTAATATTTATTAATTACTATCTAACTGCTTTCCACATTAATCATCATATTAATAAAATACATAAAAAAGAAAATTTTCTTAAAAAACTGGAAACCTGTATTTTACCTCATGTGGCAGCCATAAGACTGTACCTTACAGATCTCTGAATGTAACTGATTTGGTTTGGCAGTGTCCCCACCCAAATCCCATCTTGAATTGTAGCTCTCATAATTCCCACGTGTGATGGGAGGGGCCAATATTAGGTAACTGAATCATGGGGGTGGGTCTTTCACGTGCTGTTCTCATGATAGTGAAAAGACTCATAAGATATGATGGTTTTATAAAGGGCAGTTCTCCTGCACAGGCTTTCTTGCCTGTCGTCATGTAAGACGTGCCTTTTCTTCTCCTTTGCCTTCCGTTACGATTGTGAAGACTCCCCAGCCATGTGGAACTGTGAGTCCATTAAACCTCTTTCCTTTATAAACTACCCAGTCTTGGGTAAGTCTTTATCAGCAGTGTTGAGAATGGACTAATACAGTAATTGACCGAGGTTACCAGTTATTGTGCTCTGAAATCAATAGCAGCTCCTGTGAACAGATGTTTCCCACCAGCTGCTCCCAGCCAATGAATGTGATAGGACACTAAGGCAGGCCCATTCCAGGGAGACGTGGGACTCCTTTGATGATGACTTTGGCTTGAGGACTCCCCAGTGGCCTTGCCAAAATGTCATATGACAGGGCAGTCTAGGATGCCTCTACCCAATATCCCCTCCTACTTTCCTTCATTTGGGATCAGATTGCATAGTGTGCTGATGGTTTTCTAAGGTTATCTAGGCCTTTCCTCATTTTCTCATACAAAGATATTTTCCCTGATAACATCCTTGAATGTCTAGTCTTGGATTAACACATTTCTTTTAGAGTGATGGTTTTTATGAAGAGTACCTTTAACTTGAGAATTTAAGAGGGACTTGCCAAAAAGTGATTTCCATAATTTTATTTTAAAAATACATAATTTATGATGCCTTTAAGAAAGACTAATAAAAATTGTCTAAATTTTCCTTGTGGTTTTGCCTTATTATTTACTTACAATTTTCCACATTAAGGAAGTTGTTTCACTCGAAATCTGTTAAGTTTAATGAGTTGCCTCCAACACTGTTTAGTTTAAGCTTTATTGGTTGAAAGTACATTTTCTCAGAGGCCATTTTTTCAAGAAATAATTGATTTGGAACAAACGGAACAACGGAATTTTCCACAGCTTACTTAGCCTACAGTGAAGTAGTAAGACTTTACTAGGCATGGTCAATCTATCTCTTGGTCAATATCGATCTATCTGTCAATCACCTATCATCTATCTATATCTATTATCTATCTGTCATCTATCTGTCTGTTTATTATTTTAAAATATTGGTTGGTACAGTCTGGCAAATGTAGTATCTTTAGTTGGATTATCTTTATTTGGGATAATTTTCAAGACTGAGTTGCTAAAGTAAATCTGAACTATTCGAAATGAGAAGTTCATATGACAATGAGAGTCATTGCTGTGGTAAAATTCTTCCTGCGCAGAGTTGATTAACGGTGAATGCATGCTTGGCTCAGAGTGTCCTACTCTCAGGTGGTCTCTGTAGACATGCTTACCCAAGTTCTAATGAAGCTTGAAATTAACATGGCTCTGTCAGTTTAATTCCTGGTGTCTGCTGGAGTCCTTGCAATACTGTCTTGTCAATCCTAAGCAAGGGGCCAGTACATTTCTAGCAATGTCTCTTGCTGCTGGGAATTTTGTTAGAAGAAAAAGTAATATCCACATATGTAGTTACATGTAATTTTCTTCAGCCTGGTATATTTATAGTGGCTAAGCAAAATTAATGTGTGTGTGTGTGTATTTGTGTGTGTGCGTATGATGGTTCTTAGAGCAGATACATCTCAGTAAATATTAAGTTGCTGTTAATGATGATGATAGTCTGTGCATAATATGTAAGAGTTCATTAACCATATCTACATGTGTTGTGTATTTCAATCCTGATTGTAACTCTGAGAAGTAAATATAATTACCTATTTTACAAATGAAGAAGCTGAGAATCAAAGAGGTTAAGTGAGTTGAAAAAATCCTGCAGCTAATAAGAGAACATAAGCCAGGAAGACATGACTATGTTTCCAGCTTATTATCAAAAGACATCATTTCTGTTTTGATACAGCTTTGATTGTGATTGCGAAGTATATTCAAATAGACATTCTATGGTTTTGGACGGCCAATAATTGTTATAAAGTTTGAAGTTGAAAAATACTTTTGAGTGTTTATAACATGCTAATCAATGATCAGTTATTTTTATGTACATGATCTCACTTAGTCTTTATGATAACAGTTTGAGAACAAATCATTTCTATTTTTACCAAAAACTAGGAGGTTTTCTAAAAATGGCCTTCTCTTCAATGTTTTCAGAAAATGTCCAGTGTTAAGAACAAACGACTGTGGAAGATTAACTGCATGTCAATATAGGTAATTTTGTTATATCATTGATCCCCTCAATCCCATGAGGTAGGCAGTACAGGTCATGATATCCCTAATTTTAGAGATTGAGTATAGCAGAGGTAACCTGTCACTTAGAGTTCTAGGATGGGGATACCAGGAAACATCTCTGGCTAACTTATGAAAAAGGGATCACTTACTGGCAGGATATTGGGCAGCTCTGTATTCCACTAAGACTCGTGAAAGGAGGGTTTTCTCCAAAACAGGAAGAGGACTCAGTCCTCAAATTAGAACTTCTTGACAACTGCGATAATTTGCCAGGGCATCACAGATAAAAGTGTATTGGATGCTCAGTTCTCCCTTTTACTTAAAAAAAATGTAAACTCCAAAACTCATGTTTACCCAATTTCAAAACTCATGTTTAACCAATTTCTTGCTGGTTTTTTTTTTTTTTTTGAGATAGAGTCTCACTCTTATTGCCCAGACTGGAGTGCAGTGGCGCCATCTCAACTCACTGCCACTCTGCCTCCCAGGTTGAAGTGATTCTCCTACCTCAGCCACCTGAGTAGCTGGGATTACAGGCACATGACACCATGCCCGGCTAATTTTTGTATTTTTAGTAGACACGAGGTCTCGCTATGTTGGCCAGGCTGGTTTCGAACTCCCGACCTTAAGTAATCCACTGGACTCAGCCTCCTGAAGTGCTGGGATTACAGGCATGAGCCACCACACCCTGTTCCTGCCACCCTCCCTGTTCCTGCCACCCCCCAACACCTCCACCTTTTAAAAAAGGAGAACTCGGCCAGGTGCGGTGGCTCAAGCCTGTAATCCCAGCACTTTGGGAGGCCGAGACGGGCGGATCACGAGGTCAGGAGATCAAGACCATCCTGGCTAACACGGTGAAACCCCGTCTCTATTAAGAAATACAAAAAAAAAACCAGCCGGGCGAGGTGGTGGGCACCTGTAGTCCCAGCTACTTGGGAGGCTGAGGCAGGAGAATGGCGTCAACCCGGGAGGCGGAGCTTACAGTGAGCTGAGATCCGGCCTCTGCACTCCAGCCTGGGTGACAGAGCAAGACTCCGTCTCAAAAATAAATAAATAAATAAATAAATAAATAAATAAATAAATAAGGAGAACTCAGAAGATCAATGTGCCCATTATCAAGTATCTGTGAATACCTACAACTTGTGAAATTTAGCTTTAAGTTTTGTGATGAGCACAAAGAAAATATACCTTTGTTTAGCTTCCGTCAAGTTTCCCTTCAAGAGTGCTGTGCAGTGCTGGGTGGGCAGCACTGAAATCACTATAGTGGCTGAAGCAGGTGTTGAGTGGCCAAAACATTTTGGCAGCTAGTCATGCACTAGATTGGAGAGGTAACTAAACACAGAGATGAGGTTAAACTATTAAATTCCAAATGATGTGAATGACTACATGGCTGAATGAATGACACAGAAAAACACCAAACCAACAAAGCCATAATCTGTATTTAGGAGACAGATGATAGAGACCTTGAGTGCCAGCCCAAGGATGACTAGATTTATGCTGTAAACCATGCTTATTTTGTTAAAAAAATTCTGTTGTTTGCTATCTTGCACCACAAAATCCTTTTTCATTAATAATAGACCTCATTATTTAAATGTACTGCTGTAAATTTCAAATATCAAGCCTCTTGTGAATTATTACCAGTCTCTAAATAATAAGAGCTAATACTTATTAATGAGGATTTAGGATATGTAAACTATGTAATTTATTAATCTAATCCCAATACAATGTAGTAAGTAATACATGTGGTCCACATCACTGTGATGATATTCTCAAAGCATTCCACCTCTCTTCATTATTATGAAATAATTGATCAGTTTGTCATGACATATAATAAAATTAATAGTGACCCTGCCTGCCAGCAAAAACTTATATTTTACTTTTTCTACCTGTTTTCCCCTTTCCCCCATATCTTTCAACATCGATGCTATGAAAATGAAATGCCATTCAAGATGAGGTGCCATGTAGAATAGCATTATAGATTTGTCATCTAACTAAATATCTTATAAAGCAATAAATACAACAGTGCTACCCTTTTACTCTTTCTTCTTTAATTTTTATCCAACTCTGGATTTGAGTGTAAAAACAGGCTGGTTGTACATAGAGCTAAAAATTGGGATGTAAAAATTTCCAATGAAATTATGACAGTTTTTTATGTGGAGAAATATTTTAAATGTGTAAAAATAAACATATGTTACTTGATTTCAACATTGAATTACATCTGCTTGTGGCATATGATTCATGTGCACTGAATGCTGCTTTTGGCTTGGGTGATTATATGAAAGAATTTTGCTTATGTAACAGGGATATCTGTCTACTTAATAGGAGAATTATAAACGACTTTATCCAAGGAAAACACCTCAGGATGGAAGAGGAGTGGGCTTTAATAATGTATGCACACATTTCTGCCAATGATATAAATGTCCTCTTTTTTGATGGAAGCTGGCCATGAGCAAAATTTGTTTCACATGACATTACATATCTTATTCAAATTTGCAGTCATAATCTTGTCAGAGTTGATTATCACATGATTGGAGCAGTAAAAAAAAATGAATTGGGGTTTAAACTTTTATGAAAAAGCACTTATATTGTGGAATAAGACTTTTTAATGGAGTATAGACATTAAACAGACCTTATATTAGGCTCTGAAATTAATGGGTCACTGTATAACTTTCTAGTTTTCATAGCTTGATAAGATTAATGCTTGCTTATATAGCAAATTCAATGGCTCATTTAATTTCATATGAATGTTTAAAGTCAAATTGCTTTTGGATTAAGTCTAAACTCATTATTCATTTTAGTGTCTGAAAGAACTTTCATTTTTCTTTCATTTTATTTAATCAACTGCGTCATCGTTAAGTAAAGGCTAAGGACCTAGATAGTTAAAAATAATGTGAAAAGGAAATTTATTAATTTATATTTAAAGGGACTTATTTGTTATCAAATTTATTTAATACTATACCATGCTTATGTATGGTGCTATTTCAGAGAAGATGAGATATTTATAGGCTTTTTATCATGCTTTAAAACCCCATATTGAAAAGCTGCCTGTTTTGCTGCCTATTATTCAATGTGCATTCTTTGAGCAAAAATGACCATTGACTTTTATTTACATATTTTTAATTCATTCTTTTAGTCTACAAACATTTATTCAGAACCTACAATCTGTAAATAACTGACCAAGCACTGTGAAGGATTCACTGATAAAAACCATTGCATATCTGACTTGAAAGAGCTAACGCATTTCAATAGAAGGGAACTTTACTTCAGAGGTC
Source organism: Macaca fascicularis (assembly GCF_037993035.2). Taxonomy (NCBI): domain Eukaryota; kingdom Metazoa; phylum Chordata; class Mammalia; order Primates; family Cercopithecidae; genus Macaca; species Macaca fascicularis. The sequence continues at coordinate 55,038,385 of NC_088394.1, forward strand.
TTTGGAGTTCTCATCTGTATGAGGAGGGGATTTTATTCAACGATGTCTACAATCCCCTTCCATCCTTAAGTTTTGTAGTCTCATGCTTTATCATCCTGTGGGTTATGGACAGAAAAGGGGAAAAAAATAAATTGACCTTCAAATTTACAATATTGGTCATATTAATACATCAGTTATAAACATAGAAACAACTATAATTATTAATTTCAGTGTTCCTTTGAAATACATAAAGCATATTGCCTTCTGGTTTATCATTTCATGTTGTACAAGTAACCATTATGATCTTTGGTTTGGATAACCATTGTAATATGCATTTATTGATCATGTACTATATTTCTAGGATTTTGTTGAGTCCTATGACAGCAGGAATGTGTTGGTCTGTCTTGGTCACTGTATTAGTCTGTTCTCATGCTGCTAATAAAGACATACCTGAGACTGGGTAATTTATAAAGGAAAGAGGTTGAATTGATTTTCAGTCCCACATGGCTGGGGAAGCCTCATAATCATGGCAGAAAGTGAAAGAGGAGCAAAGTGATGTCTTACGTGGTGGTAGGCAAGAGAGAGAATGAGAGCCAAGCAAAATGGGTTTCCCCTTATAAAACCATCAGATCTCGTGAGACTTACTATCATGAGAACAGCATGGGGAAAACTGCCCTCGTGATTCAATTATCTCCCACTGGGTCCCTCCCACAACACGTGGGAATTATGGGAGCTACAATTCAAGATGAGATTTGGGTGAGGACACAGCCAAACCATATCAGCCACTGGACTGTCCATGTGGCCTATAATAGTGCTTGACATGAGATGAGTGATCAAGAAATATTTATAAAGTGAATGAATAAAATAATGAATGAAAGAGTGAAGGAACAAGTGAATGAATGCTCTTATTTCCTTTACTCTTCATGACTAATTGAATGCAGTAGGTATTTTATACTCATTTTATAGATAATGAAACAAATTTTGAAAGGTTAAGTGGCTTTCCCAATTAATACAGGTAGGACAATACGGCTGAGTTGGAACCTTAGTTACTCTTTTTTCTTTCCATCTTGATGCACACGAGAGATGCTGGTTTTAAGATCACAGTGGTTCTCAACTTTGGCCATATATTTCAGTCACCTAAACTACCCATGCCTGGATTCCACTGCAGACCAATTAAATCAGCATTGCTGAGAGGTTGGACTTGGGATTATGCATTTTTACAACTTTCTCACAGTTCTAATGTCAGCTAGGGTTTTGGTTCACTGTGATCACAGTCTCAACAATTGTATGAATAAAGACCATTGGCCTCTAAATTCCACTATTTAGAGACTAATCTATCTCTCTATATAATGCATTTGAGTTGGGACACCATAGCACCAGGATAAGAAGCTAGACAGCCAATGAAGTCTATTCACTAAGGCTGATTGGCCGCTCCTACTCACAGATCTTGTGGTACGAGAGTTAAAATTACTAATTGGTGTATGTTTTAGCCTTATTTTCTTCCTATCTCCTTTGTTTCTTCTGTTAAAGAAAAAATATTCTGACGCTTGTTAAAATAAGTCAGAAAGACTTTTTTCAAGACTATTGCAATAGGGGAGAAAGATGGAGCTTAATTCCAAATACAGCAAGGATAAGTGAGGATTTACGGCCAATGAGCACGGCAAGAGGGTCAGAGGATGGAAAATTATCAAGAGGAGACATCAGGGATAGTCAGATGCTTGCTAGACTGGCCTAACAGGTTTCTTGCTAAAGAGAGGCCAAGGAATTAGACATCAAGGGTGAAGTATGGAGTATGAGGAACTCGATCAGATATCAAGGATGGGGAATTCTCCCCAAATTGACTTAGGAGAATTCTTGCCAAGGGCAGGCCAAGATCAAGGTTAGTTGAGATAAGCAGCCTAACTAAAGTATGGTCAAGGAGGGGGAGTTTTTTCTCTTCCTTCCCTTCTCTCTCTCTTTTTTCCTTTCACCCTTCCTTCCTCCCTGCCCCCACTTTTTTTCTCCTTTTCTTCTACTAGTATTTTCTGTGCAAATCTAGGAGGAAAGACGTAAAACTTTGCCTTCAAAGAATATGATTTAGTGCAGTTCCTTCTGAATAGTCAAAGCTACAAATGGTGAATCTGAGAATGCCAGAGATGTATTGTAGTAGATTTCTCACCCAGATTGACCATTTCTCCCTAAATCGTAAATACACTAAGGCTGCTGGTTTGGAGTTAATCTTGGCTCTTGACATCGTAAAATCTCCAACACGCCTGTTTGTAATAAACACCTGGAGAGCTAGAGATTTACTGAATGGGAATCCACAGGGAGTGGAGTCTAGAATTTTGTATTCTTTTTTTACAGGCACTCGCAGGTGATTCTTAGGAACAGGTCAGTGTAGGAAACATTAATAAAACTCAGGGGTTCTTAAAAATATGATTCCCAGAGCAGCAGCACCTGGGAACTTGTTACAAATGCACACATTTTCTGATCTCTTTCAGAACGTGGAATCAGAAACTCCAGGGTGGGGGCCCAGCAATCTGTGTTCTAACAAGCCCATCAGGGGCACACAAACATTCGAGAATCACTGATAATAGGAGATAGTTTTGTATTGGGTCCTAAGGAGACAGGAGCATATCTGATGCTCACACTTTTCTGAGATCCAGAGGGTTAGAGCAAAAGCAAATCAGAATTGCAGTTGTGGCAGTGGGAAGTCAGGGCATGTATAGGAAGAAAGAAACTGAACAGAAAGGAGAGCTGTGGGAACTCTAGACATTCTTCCTCTGTGGGCAGGGAAAGAACTTGAGGCACCATCTACAGGAGTTACCTAGCAAGTGTGCTCATGTCTGTGGCTAGGCTGAGTGTGGTAAGAGGATGTTGATTTAGAGATGGGTTGAAACTAAATAAGAGGATTATTTTAGAAGCAGGAGAGATCCAAAATATGGTGTGGCAATCAGTTAGGAAGTTGGTTATGGAGTGGCAAGGCCCATATATCTGTAATACAGAATTTCTTAAACAGAAGAAAAAGAAGAATTTTGTTATATTTCTTATGAGAATTCTAATTCTCTTCCTCTCGCTACATAAAGAGTGTCACAACGTGCTATTTTTTTTTCCTCAGGTATGTTGCCTTAGAGAAACATATTAGATAATGAATTATTCAGGGTGATTTCCTAGGCTGGCGGAGAGGCACACCTGTCTGAGATGCTTATAGATTTGATTAGATAACATTTGTCAGCTGCATCAGCCGCAGGTAACTCCTGACGAGAATTGTATTTCCCTGTAGGTAGTGGAACCAAGCGATGTTCCAGATTTCATGGGGTTGCCGAAGAGGCTTGCAGGAGCGTCATGCCTAAGAGGCTGTACAACAGTTGTCAAGGTAATCAGACTGTTTGCAGTCACCATTTTCTGCTCCTTTTTTTTCCCCCTAAGTACCTAAATGGAAATGTAAGATAGCCAAGAAGAGAAGACATGTGTGTGTGTGCTATAGATGATTTTCAATCAAAGTGTAGTCGATAATATAATTTCGTTGATAAATTCCTGTGAGTGCTGGTCCTCTCTTTCCCTCTCTTGTATGTCTTTGGGTGTAACTCTTGAATTATGAATACACAATAAGCCTTGCTTTTCCTGTCAAAAGCTTGTCTTCATATACCAAATTATAATACGTATACCCAGGAGATTTTCCATTTGTGTAAAATGTCTTTTATTTTAGAAAAGTTTGCATTTTCTGAATATCTCTTTTGGAATTGCTTAAAAAATACATCCCCCAGAAAAGCCCAACATTATTTATTGTGTTGGGTAGGAACATCTGTGGTTTTGCTCTTAACATCATCAATGAGAAGGTAGAGCTTAAATCACAGTATGTGAGAAAGTATTTAAGTGACAGAATGCTTGGATTCAAATCTAGCTTCCCCACCAACAGGCCCCACCTTAGGGAGGGTCCATGGCCTTCCCCCAGATGGCACCAGTGGCTACTTAAAACCAATGTTGTGATATTAAATAGAATAATATATGCAAAGTGTTCTGGCTCAATGTTAATAGCTTTTCATAAATGATAGTTTAAAACTTTGGTAAAAGGTAGCAAGGTAGAGTGGGAAGAGTGTGAGGTAGGGATTTGGAAAAGCTGGCTGTAAAATCTTTGTAATTTCCCTCTAGTCCACAGTTTTGTTATTTGTTCTGTGAAGGGTTTGAATTCAGTGGTTTCTAGGAGCTGCTCCAATGGTGGAATCTCACCATTCTATTAAAAGGACCCCAGGCCTACTTTGAGGGGGGAGAGAGAGAGAAAGATAGCAAGAGAGAGAGAGCGCGTGCACACATGCTTAACTAGCTGTTTCCTTCCTCCTCCCTTCTTACTTCTCTCTTTTACTTTCATTTTTCTCACTCCCTCCCCTAACCTACCCACTACCTTCATATTACAATTGGCCCTTTGTGTCTACAGATTCTGCATCTGAGGATTCAATCAACCTCAGATGGAAAGTATCAAAACTACAACAATAGAAAATACAGTATTAACAATCATTTACATAGCATTTATATTGTATTAGGTATTCTAAGTAATCCAAAATAATTTAAATTATACGATAGGGTGTGACTCCATCTCCTATCAGGGACTTGAGCATCTGGCAGATTTGGTATCCTTGGGAGGTCCCTGAACCAACCCAGCATGGATACCGAGGGACAACCATACATGTCTTTCCTTCTTTCCTTATTGTGTCACCCCAACATTTATGAGATGCGTCAATAGAGGAAATTCACTTTCTTCCTAAAAATACTTGTTCAGCAACTCCTTGTTACCAAGCCAGAAATTTCCACATTGTGGCTGGAACCATGCCATTGACAGACATTAAGATGACGATAACTATTTGGGTCCATGAAATCAGGGGTTGTTGGGACATCTGGATTTGCAGCAGGGCTGAATAAGGTTGCTTCAGTTTGGAACTTCAAGTGGAGCTCAAAGTGCTGTGGTCAATTCAGGTTGTGAAAACATAAATCTTAGATCTATATCATTCTGTGAGAAAAGGAAAAAAAGCCTGTCAGTTATTTGATGGATTCTTAGTATTAAGCCACAAGGGTATTGTTTAGATAGTTATGTTTAAGTGTGTGTATTACTCTGTTATACTGCTATAAAGATGCTGCTAAAGACTGGGTAATTTATAAAGGAAAGAGGTTTAATTGACTCAGTTCTGTAGGCTTAACAGGAAGCATGGCTAGGAGGCCTCAGGAAACTTAAAATCATGGTGGAGGGCAAAGGGAAAGTAGCACATCTTACATGCTGGCAGGTGAGAGCGTGTGAAGGAGGAACTGTCAAACTCTCACTAAACCACCAGATCTCATGAGGACTCACTCACTATCACAAGAACAGCATGGGGGAACTGCCCCCATGTTTCAGTCACCTCCCACCAGTTCCCTTCCGTGACACATGGGATTATGGGGATTACAATGAAAGATGAAATTTGAGTGGGACACAGAGCCAAACCATATCAGGGTGAGTGATTTGTAAACAAAAAATATGTGCACAACCACAGATGATTGGCTAAATAAAATACCAGAATCGTGGAGCCATTAAGACATATGCAGTAGAAAGAAAACTAAGTGACTCTGAAGGATGATTAGGTAGCAAGTTAAATGGTATGTGCCACTTCTGTGTCAATGGAAAATATGTCTGTATATGAGACTGTAGGTGATGAAAAGTTAGTAGGGATTATCTCCAAATGCTGACAGCTTGAACAAATTGATCGCTATACTTCCACTATACAAACTTTTAACTTTAAAAAGAGGGGTGGAAATGTTAGCCTTTATGACAAAGACAAAACAAATGCCAGACTCAGAGGTGCTGAACTCACACTCGTCAAGGAACTAATTTTGCAGACGAATCTGCACTGGATAAAAGGACATAGAAGGCAGCTCTATTCTTCAGCCAGATATCGCCCTGTGATTTGAACTGACTCACTTTTCCAGTTCGCCTACTCTGAGCTCCTTGTTCAGTCCCCTGACCTTCTTTTATTTCTGTTGGTCAGAACTGAGCTACAGAATGGTGGATTCTGCCTTGAGCTTTGAAAGTGAGTCAAGGAGAGAATTAAGCAGCAATTCTAAGAGATAAACACATTAAGAAATATTGCCTAAGACTAAAAAAATTGCCCCCAGATTTTTCTCAAGTGCTGCGGAAATGAAAGCAGAAAATTGCTCTGTGCCATTTCTGGGGCCCACTGCTATTAGAGACAGATGATAAACCTCACCAAATTGGCACACCAGGCAACGGCTGGAGCAGATAGACATAGCTTGCCCTTTTTAAACAGAGCGAACGTGGCAACAAGCTGATTGCAGCTAAATCAAACCCTCCCTCTGAGCTCTTTCTGGACGCCATCCGTTGAGAGGAGTAAATATAAATACGTATGTGGACGTGTCTCATGTTCCTTTACTTAGCTCCCGCCAAAAAGGGCAGACAGGATCTAAACAGCGTAAGCTTCCTCCTTCCTGCTTCACTGGAATGTGGTCTCAAATTACCCTGACTTTTAGGCAGATTTGGGGTTTCAGTCTCCCAGGAAGGCTCAGTATGCCCTCCGAATCAAACCTGAGTTTTAATCTTAGCTCCAGTGTTTATTAGCTGAGTTATCCAAGCAGGTCCTCCCTTCCCTGGTCCTTAGTTTGAGGGATAAACATGTATTACATTTTCTGTGTTACTCTCCCACCATTCCTGCAAACTGAGTTACTTTGCTGCTTTTGTTTTTTGTAGTTGGATTTCCTTTAGTAAATGTGTGAGAAAGGGGTTGAGAGAAGGAGAGGGAGAGAGCCCAAAGAAAGAAGACAGGGAGAGCACAATAAAAGACCTTGAAAAGGTGGAATCATAAACAGGTGAAAGAAAAGGGGAAGGAGAAAGAGAGAGGTAATAATAGGGTCTGGGGAGTTTGAGAAAGTCCGATGAGAGGGTATGGAGTGGCCACAAAATTCCCAGAAATAGGAATTAGTGGTGGAGAGTTCAGAAACACTAAAGTTTTAAAGCATAATGTATAAAGTTATACCTGTGTGTGATATCCCTCACTTCCAACGGTTCTGGCAGTCCCACACAGGAATTGTATGTGCATAACTGGGCTTTCCCAGGAATAAAAGTGACAGTTTCCTTCATTGGGCACACTCCATTGGTATAAATCAAAATGTCTTAGATCAAATTTGTACCCCTACGGCATAATGTAAATGATGAAGGGAAGGGACCTCATTTTGTCATTTTCTTTTCAAATATCAACTTGTATTAAAGAAAACATTTTTCTCAATCACAGGTGCAGATGTGACGGATGAGTGACATCTTGATGTCCTTTCTTTGATAAGTCTCTTCCCTTGGCAGCTTCTCGTATACTTTTAGGAACAAGCTTCAATTTATCTTTTATAGAGTGGGTCTGTATCTTGGAGTCAGCAAAGCTGCATTTAAAAGTGTGCTTCCAGCTTGAGATTCTCAGAGGAGCAGCAAAGCAAAGAGCAGAACATTGTCCTGAATGTCTGGAGAGCTCATGTGGGGGCTGAGCCATCAAATGTAACTAGTATCATCAGGATCCCTTGCATTTCAGTTTCCAAAACATTTCTTTTTTTGTTTTTGAGACAGAGTCTTGCTCTGTCGCCCAGGCTGGAGTGCAGTGGCATGATCTTGGCTCACTGCAATCTCCGCCTCCCGCGGTTCAAGTGATTCTCCTGCCTGTCTCTTGAGTAGCTTGGGACTACAGGCATGTGCCACTATGCCCGGCTAATTTTTGTATTTTCAGTAGAGACGGGGTTTCACCATGTTGGCCAGGCTGGTCTCGAACTCCTGACCTCAGGTGATCCACCCACCTTGGCCTCCCAAAGTGTTGGGATTACAGGTGTGCGCCATTGCTCCCGGCCCCAAAACATTTCTTATAATCACTCACTCATTTGATCTCCATCGATAAAAATCCAGTGTGATAATTGGGGCAGGAATACTTGCTCCAATCTTATTTTACTGGTGAGTAAAGTGAGGCTTAAAGAAGTGAAGTAGGGCCGGGCGTGGTGACTCATGCCTGTAATCCCAGCACTTTGGGAGGCCGAGGCAGCAGATCACGAGGTCAGGAGATTGAGACCATCCTGGTTAACATGGTGAAACTCCGTCTCTACTAAAAATACAAAAAATTAGCCGGGTGTGGTGGCGGGCGCCTGTAGTCCCAGCTACTCGGCAGGCTGAGGCAGGAGAATGGCGTAAACCTGGGAGGCGGCGCTTGCAGTGAGCCAGGATCGCACCACTGAACTCCAACCTGGGCGACAGAGTGAGACCCCGTCTCAAAAGAAAAAAAAAACAAAAAAGTGAAGTAAATTGCTGGAGATGAAGGCACATACGCTAGTCTGCTGATGTAAAACTATAAATGTAAAATTCTTAATACACTGAAAGGCACATAGTAGGTGTTCAATACTTTTAAATCTTACCATATTGGCCACACCATATATATTTATATATGAATTGTTGAGCTGTCACTAGCCAGTATGTAGTGACTTGACTTTCTGTTTCGTTTCTGTGTTCAGTCTCTGTGATAGTTTCAGCAGCCCCTTGATAGAGAATTGACTTATGTTAGGGACGTTTCAGTAGAGCCTGTTTTCCCAAGGCTGTTATTTTCTGGCTTTCCCATGGATATATGTTTTTTGTGGCAGTTCTTGAAATGAGGGAGCTTTTGGAAAAGATAAAGGTGCCATCATGGAGGAACTCAGACAGGATTCCCAGCATTGCTGTGCCTCTCCAACATCCAGATCATTGGGAATCACGATGCTGGTTCTCCAAGTGCTAAAAAATACCAGAAACCCTTACAGAATCTCTGTATAGAATACATTCAACACTAAAATCGAACTTAAGGTAATTTAAACTCCGTGTATATTCTTTAAAAAAGGATTATTTAACCATATAGAAAACCCACTATTTCTTAGCAATGTTAAGAGGGTGAACACTTGTCGAAGTCTTGAGGCCCTTTGGAGCTTTTTTTTTTTTTAAATGGTGGGGGTGGAGTTCAAAAGTTTGAGGCCACCTAGGATTCAGGCTTTCTATGTGGAACAAGTTTTCTATTGTTATAATGTAGGAGTGCCTCACATTTTAGAAATTAATGGTGTTTGAGAAAGGAGTAGGAGGAGACTATTTCTTTCCTTATCTGAGCAACCAGGGCACCATTTTAGGAAATTTGTTATTGACAAGAATGTCACTGACATGGTCATCTGCTGCTGCTGCTGCTTTTCCATTTTCTCTTCCTCCTTCTAATCCTCCTCCTACTCTCCCTACTCCCGCTTTCCTCCTCCCTCTTTTCTCCTCTCCAATCCCCCATTTCTCTTGTTGCTTATGTTAATTTTTTAACTGATAAAAATTAACATTTTTTAATTAAATAAAACATACGTATCATGTATAAAAGTTGTTTTTAAATATGTATACATTATAGAACGGCTAAATTGAGCTAATTAGCACATATATTACCTCACATACTTATCATATTTTTGTGATGAGAACACTTAAGATCTTACCACAAACTTAGCAATTTTCAGGACTACAATACATTGTTATTAACTGTAGTTACCTGTCATACACTAGATCTTTTGAGGTTACTTCTCTTATCTAACTGAAATCTTACATTATTTTCTTTGTTTGTTTTGAGACAGGTTCTCACTCTGGTACTCTTTAACATCTCCCCAACACCCCCTCACCCTCTCCAGACCCTGGTAACCACCATTCTACTCTCTACTTCTATGAGTTCAACTTTTAAAGATTCCGTATATAAGTGCCATCATGCAATATTTGTCTTTCTGTCCTAGCTCATTTCTTTTTTTTTTTTTTTTTTTTGAGACGGAGTCTTGCTCTGTCGCCCAGGCTGGAGTGCAGTGGCCGGATCTCGGCTCACTGCAAGCTCCGCCTCCCGTGTTCACGCCATTCTCCTGCCTCAGCCTCCCGAGTAGCTGGGACTACAGGCGCCTGCCACCTCGCCCGGCTAGTTTTTTGTATTTTTTAGTAGAGATAGGGTTTCACCGTGTTAGCCAGGATGGTCTTGATCTCCTGGCCTCGTGATCCGCCCGTCTCGGCCTCCCAAAGTGCTGGGATTACAGGCTTGAGCCACCACGCCCGGCCTAGCTCATTTCACTTAAAATAATGTCCTCCAGGTTTATCCATGTTGCAAATCAGGGGTCCCCAACCCCTGGGCCATGAACTGGTACTGGTGTGTGGTCTGTTAGGAACTGGGCCGCACAGCAGGAGGAGGGTGAGCGGCAGGTGAGCAAGTGAAGCTTCATCTGTATTTGTAGCTACTCCACATTGCTCACATTACTGCCTGAGCCCTGCTTCCTGTCAGATCAGCAGTGGCATTAGATTTTACAGGAGTGTGAACCCTGTTGTGAACTGTGCATGCCAGGGATCTAGGTTGCATACTCATTATGAGAATCTAATGCTTGATGATCTGTCACTGTCTCTCATCACCCCCAGATGGGACCGTCTAGTTGCAGGAAAACAAGCTCAGGGCTCCCACTGATTCTACATATGGTGAGTTGTATAATTACTTCATTATATATTACAATGTAATAGTAATAGAAATAAAATGCACAATAAATGTAATGTACTTGAATCATCCCCAAAGCATCCCCTCCCCCTGCCTGCCCCCCACCCCCCACCTCCACTAAAACCAGTCCCTGCTACCAAAATGTTTGGGAACTGCTGTTGAAAATAACAGGATTTTCTTTCTTTCTTTCTTTCTTTTTTTTTTTTAAAAGGCTGAATATTATTCCATTGTTCATATATACCACATTTTCTTTTTCCATGCATCAGCTGATGGACACTTAGGCTGACTGCATATCTTGACTATTGTGAATAGTGCTGCAATAAACATGAGAGTACAAATATATCTTTGAAATACTGATTTCATTTCTTTGGATAAATAATACTGGGATTGTTGGATCATAGGGTAGTTCTGTTTTTAGTTTTCTGAGGAACTTCCGTGTTATTTTTTATAGTGCCTATACTAATTTCCATTCCCACCAACAGTGTGCAAGACTTCTCTTTTCTCCACATCCATGTCAACACTTCTTTTTTGTCTTTTTGATAACAGCCATTCTAACAAGTATGAGGTGATACCTCATTGTGGTTTTAACTTGCGTTTCTCTGATAATGTGATGTTTGGTGCTTTTTTATATACCCATTGGCCACTTGCATGTCATCTTTTGAGGAAATGTCTGTTCAGATCCTCTGTCCATTTTTAAATAATTGGATTTTCTTGCTATTGCTTGAATTTTTTATACATTTTGGATATTGACTTCTTTTCAGATGTATGGTTTGCTCATATTTTCTCTCATCTCTTAGATTGTGTCTTCATCTGATTGTTTCCTTTACTGTGCAGAAGCTTTTTGTTTGATGCAATCCTAGTTTTGCTTTGGAGCTTTTCCCCTGTTTTCTTCTAGTAGTTTCATAGTTCCAGGTCTGTTTGTTTTTTATTTTTTATTTTTTGAGATAGGGTCTCACTCTGTTGCCCAGGCTGGAGTGCAGTGCTGCGATCATGGCTCACTGCAACCTTTACCTCCTGGGCTAAGGCAATCCTCCCACCTCAGCCTCCCAAGTTGCTGGGAGTGCAGGTACACACCCCTGCACATAGCTAATTTTTTTGTATTTTTTTTTATGGAGATGAGGTTTCCCTATGTTGCCCATGCTGGTCTTGATCTCCTGAGCTCAAGTGATCTGCCTGCCTCGGTCTCCCAAAGTGTTAGGATTACAGGCATGTGCCACCATGTCCAGCCAGTTCCAGGTTTTACATTTAAGTCTTTAATCAATTTTGAGTTAATTGTTGTATATGCTGTGAGATAAGGGTTGGTCTCCTTACATTTTTCTGCATGTGGATATCCAGCTGTATCATCTTTTTTTTTTTTTTTTTTTGGGTGAGATGAAGTTTTGCTCTTGCTGCCCAGGCTGGAGCGCAATGGAGTGATCTTGGCTCGCTGCAACCTCCGCCTCCCGGGTTCAAAGTATTCTCCTGCCTCAGCCTCCTGAGTAGCTGGGATTACAGGTGCCTGCCACCACGGCCAGCTAATTTTCGTATATTTGGTAGAGACTGGATTTCACCATGTCGACCAGGCCAGTCTTGAACTTCTGACCTCAGGTAATCCACCCGCCTCAGCCTCCCAAGGTGCTGGTATTACAGGCGTGAGCCACCCCCATGCCCAGCCTTATCTTTTGTTTTTAATACTGAGAGAGTTAACAAAATAGTGAAGAATAGTTTAGAGATTCATTATTATAGTAGAAGTGTCAAGAGTCACTTGCAGTGGCATCAGCTGTTTAGTGACTGTTTTCGTTGCATGTCAGTGGTGGAGACGTCCCCAGACTATCCCTACCAAATGATGTTGGCTGTGTTTTATATCCATGTAGCCTCCCTTGGTTCCTGCCCATTTTCTTAGCTTTGTTCTCAACTTTCTGTTGATTCTATGAAGTATAGTGTATACTTACAGTAAGTTCTTTTCTATGTTTAAGTTAGAATTGATTATTGTTGCGTGTAATCAAGAACACTGACAGGTAGAGTGACTAATAGCAATTTCTGTACTTTCCTATCTGCCTATCCTTATTTGACTTACCCTACAAGGACTGATTTACATTCCAGCTCTTGAATGGAACCTTCCCAGACTAATTCATTTCCACATTGATTTTGTGCTCTCTGAGTCTGTGTGGCCTTATGCTACTTAACATTTTATCATGTGATAACTGGTAATTTTTTCTAACTGAATTAAAGTAATTTATTTCAAATTCAAAATTCCATCAAAAGCTCCTCAAGGGCAGGTTTTTTTTTGTCCTTCCAACTCCCATTTTTCTCCTTTTCCTCTCTCCCTGGTGAAACTTTTTATGAGACTAAGCACAGCAAAGGTCAGGTAAGAAAATACTTTTTTTTTTTTTTTTTTTTTAATTGATATATGTGATAGTGCTTTGTTGATTAACAAAACATTAAATCAAGCTCGTGTAGTCCTGTGTTGAAACATTCTATGTTTGCGTTTATATCTGAACAAGGATAATATAAGAAACTGACAGGCTTGAGTATGAACTCTGAAGCCAACAGACTGGACTTGACCTTGGAAAGCTTTAACATGTTTTAGCTATATGGGCTTAGATTGGCTTTAATTTGCTCGCACATAACATTGTTTGTACATTTTTCTTGCAATCCAGGATGGAAAGAGGATTTAAGTAAAGTAATAATAATGTCAAGCACCTGAGGCACATATCAAGAGCTTAGTAAATTCTGGTCCTCTTTATTGATGAATGTATTTATCATCCATGTGATGTGTCTTATCAGAAAATTAATGACTTCACAGAATGAGTTAATAGAACTGAAATATTAAAAGCAAGAGAGGTGAAAATTCTACTGTCCATCAGCCCTCCTTGTCTACCTACAGTATGCATTTCTGGGGTCTTTTAGGTAGGATGTTGACAAACTAGAACATTTTCAGGGATGAGGAACAAGGATATTAGAGAATTGCCCTGTGGAGGACGAGTCTCGCTTTATGTTGGTCTGGAAGTAACATCTGCAAACAGCTTTTTTTGTGGTGGTATATGAATGGTTATCTTCTATTCTGCCATCTTGGTGACATCCCTTTATTTATTTATTTATTTATTTTTGAAGACGGAGTCTCACTCTGCAGCCCAAGCTGGAGTGCAATGGCAAGATCTTGGCTCACTGCAACCTCTGCCTCCCAGCCTCCCATTCTCATGCCTTGGCCTCTTGAGTAGCTGGGACTACAGGCATGTGCCACCACACCCAGCTAATTTTTTGTATTTTACTAGAGACAAGGTTTCACCGTGTTTCCCAGGGTAGGACATCACTCTTTAGATGCTTTATTGTTTGACCTTTCATGTGTAGGTCTGTGACTGTCCTAGAATTAATATTGTCTATTGCATGAGGTAGGTAGTCAAGTTTCAGTTTTCCTTATTTTCATAGGAATATCCAGTTGACTCAGCCACATGTTCAAAGGCCATTATTTCCCTATAGAACTTCAGTGGCATCTTTGTCCATATTTGTGTGGACTGGTTTCTTATCTCTATTTTATCATACTCACATTTTTGTCTGTTCTCCAAACTGATACCTCACTGGTAGGTCTAACATATGTTTTAATATCTGGTAGTGTACATTTTCTAGCTTGTTCTTTCTCAAGTACTGATAGCCTTATAATAAAATGAATTTTATGATTAAACTCATATGAGTCAATTTTGATTGCTGCCAAGAACCTTGATACAGGAATCAAGTCCTCTTTAAACCAAAGCCTGCACCTAATCGTCAGCTCAAATTCATCTCTTCTACTTGAAATAAACATTAATATTAGTAGATGAGTTAGTATACTTAGAAAGATCTAACGAAAGATACTCTGGTTCCCTAGGAACCTTGTGGGTCATCATTTGTAGTAGAAATAAGGTCATATGTGTGCGTGTGCATGCATGGTTGTGTGTATGATTTAAAATACAAGTTTCGTGTTTTTTTTTTTTTTTTTTTTTTTACACCTGAGACTCAGAAAATTCAGTCAGCATTATCCAGGTTAGTTTTCTCATGTGAATGATAGGCATAATACTCATCACTTGTATATGATAAATTAGCCACTTATTTACAATACTTCTCATAAGTAGATGTTTAAAAATATTCACTAATGTTCATTTATTTTATTTTAATTTTTTTTCAGGTGGAATCTTACTCTATCACCCAGGCTGGAGTGCAGTGGTGCAATCTTGGCTCACTGCAACCTCTGTCTCCTGGGTTCAAGCAATTCTTTTGCCTTGGCCTCCCAAATTGCTGGGATTACATGTGTGTGCCACCACACCTAGCTAATTTTTGTATTTTTAATAGAGATGGGGTTTCACTATGTTGTCTAGGCTGGTCTCGAACTCCTGACCTCAGGTGATCTGCCCGCCTCGGCCTCCCAAAGTGCTGGGATTACAGGTGTGAGCCACCGCACCCAGCCTGATGTTCATTTATTGTATCCACTTACGTGAATCTAAGTACGAAATATCTGATGTAACAATACAAAGTCAAACAAACCAGGGAATTAAGGCCAGATGAAATCAATGCCCACAGTTTGTGTTCCTAAAGCAGGTGGAAGTCTCTTTAGCCGGTTGAAATCAGTTACCCATTGCAGAGTCTGGTTAGGACTGACACAAAATTAAGTTTTTCAGGTATGTTGAAGAGTTAAGTACTGGTAACATTCATGTTCCAGATCAGTGATTTCCAAAATGCTCTGGAGAGCTCTAGCATTCTCTAGAAAGCCTCAGAGATTGTCAAAGAGAGGAGGTGATGGAAGGGGCCCAGCAAGCCTGACTCTTGCTCTGTGTGAGTTCTTCATCATCTCTTTAAATTAATGCCTCAATCATGTCATTCAGACCACACAGTGTGGCTCATGACAGTGGACTCAGTGACCAAAGCTGATTTTTCTTCCTTTTCATTTGTGCAAACCCAAGAGTTTTACTTCACTGAGTACTCATCTCTACTGTGTGTACCTTGAGAGGGTCTATGATCGATATAGTCTTGGTTACCCCTCATGATGGGGTTCAGTCAGGTGAGGATTTACTATAGGCTGAATGACATCTTCTCCTTGAGTTTGGTCTTTGCTGATTTGTGAGGGCACCCTGTTCTTTTCTCCTACTTTGGCATTGACTCCCTCTCTCCACGGAGTTGTATGTTGTCTCTTAGGAGCTCAGTATGTGATTCTAAATTCAGATGATCAGATAGCTAAGAAAGTGCTAATAGCTTATGCTCTCATGAAATATGCTTTTTTGTTTTCTGTACATAATTGCCTTTGTATTTTTCTCCCCTTATCCCCAACTGACAGTGTTTTAATTAAAAGTTGAGGGGAGAGAACATAAGGAAGTCTGTGGAGGAACATTCTTGCTTTTTGTTTAATCCTATCCTGCCAAACAATACTTTTTAAGCCTTCTGGTAAGCAAGCAGAGAGTCAAACATGAGAAAAAGCCCCAAACAGCATGTTTTTAAAAAAAGATTTTGCTTATTCTCATCTTTTAAGAAAAGACTTAGAATTCAAATGCTTTTGTTCTCTCAATTCTATTGCTTCAAGAAATGAATAGAAGCACTGAATCCTCTTATTCCTGAATCAAATAAAAATAGTCCAATCATATATGTTAACACACATATATAAACATTTATATTTATATATAATATGTCATGTGTGTAATTTTTGAATTGCAGATTCAGTAAGGAACCTAATTTAAATCAAATATGAAATCCAAGCCTGAATCCAGTTGATTAAATTAAAAACAAAGATAGATCCCATAATCTAAAAGTTTAACAATTCTACTAACTACTCAGTTACTTCTTGTGATTTTTCTTTCTTCTAAAATTCACATTCTGCAAATTGTGTCCTAAATGGATGCTTCTTTATATTACTGTTCATAGGAATACACAAGGGAGGAATACATCATTTTATTTCCTCTATCGGGTGGTTTTCTCTTTTCAATTCTGCAGAAAAATAGAAGCTGCAATATAACTAGAAAAGAAATTTATTTCTATCCTCATTGTCAACCTTACTCACTTTTAGCTCTTCTCTGCAAGTTATATACATCTCTCTCTAGTGTGATCTTCTTCCTGACATTATTCCTGATCCTTGTTTCCAAGGAGAGAAGGAGACATGCACAGAAGCCATGTGCCTTCTCCTAGAAGTATAGTAGGTTGACTTTTGTCATGTTTCTTTTTGTGATTCAGGGTTATTAAAGGCTTCTTTAGCCTAATGTTTATTTTCCAAAGTTGAGTTAGTCCATAAATGGTCTTTGCAAATAATCAGGCAAGAGATGGAAGAAATAAAAGCTATTGTAAGAATTTCCTCTTTCTATGAATACAGATATTATTAAAGACTTCACCAGATTTCACCATCGTCTATTTTGGGGACTCTATTATTTGCACAGGAATCGTACTTTTGACATCAGTCCACTCTTGGTACAGTTAAGAGACTTGGTGATCTTGCTACCAACATGAGAAGGCTACTTCTTTCACACCCTAGGGAAAGTCAGTTGACTAGATAAAAATAAAAGAAATAGAGATTATGAATGAATTGTGTCATAACTTTTTTTATTCTAAATGCTTATAAAATGACCTAGGATAAAAAAGATTCTTGTTGAGGCTGGACGCAGTAGCTCACTCCTGTAATCCCAGCACTTTGGGAGGCTAAGGCGGGCAGATCACGAGGTCAGGAGACCAAGACCAACCTGGCTAACACAGTGAAACCCTGTCTCTACTAAAATTACAAAAAATTAGCTGGGCGTGGTGGTGGTGCCTGTAGTCCCAGCTACTCGGGAGGTCGAGGCAGGAGAATCGCTTGAACCCAGGAGGTGGAGGTGCAGTGAGCCGAGATAGCGCCACTGCACTCCAGCCTGGGGGACAGAGTGAGACTCCGACTAAAAAAAAAAAAAAAAATCTTGTTGAACTTCTCTGTTGCCCAATGATGTGGGAGATAGAACTGAAGTGGGCATGGGGGTTCTCTTTAAAATTATTCTGCAGGAATAGAAAGCCCTAAATCTCAGTGACTAAGCACAGATCTAAAAAACTGTTTCCAGGAAAAAAACTGAATTGCAAGAGATGAGGATATATGAAAAGGACTGACTAGCAGTAAGGCTGAATAGAAGAAATTTGTCTTTGGTTCTCACTACCTTATTTCTGGGTTACATACTATGCTGGTCATTTGTCTGTTTGTCATAGATTGATTTCCTCACCAGTTCTGCCCTGCTGTGCATTCTGCTTAACTTCATTTTTCATGAATCTTTTGCTCTTGGTTTCTAGGCAGGTTTGTCAGTGGAGGCATGAGCACAGAGCCAGATGCCAAGAAGAGGGAGAAGCTAAAAGATTACTCTTCTCACTCTGTCTTAGGGTTCTCTTTGTACCATGTACATCAGATTCATGGTTCAAGCTTCTGTTGATTGGGCCTCTGTGGTTCCAATTTTTATCAGGTGGCTTCTGCTCTTGGACTCCAATAACATTGCCATATCTCTTTGTCCCTCTTAACTCCTGGTATCTTCCTGTTGTTTCTGATGTCTGGCTTGCTTCACAGTCTTCTATTTGGCTTCCTAGCTTTTTCATTACTTACCTAAACAATTCCCTGTATTGAATCCCCTCTGTTTGAAATACTTAGAGTAGTTTCTGTTTTCTGGCTGGACCCTAACTTATAGACTCTCCCTTCCTTTCACTACTTTTTTCTTTCTTTCTTTTTTTTCGGTGAGAACATAATGTTTCTTGATTGATACCTGCCTGTCAACATCACATTCTTTATTCATTTTACAGATTTTTATGGGTGTTTATGTGTCTGTAATGACTCCCAGAACACATCTATTTCTTTTTTTTTTTTTCTTGAGATGGAGTCTCTGTCACCCAGGCTGGAATGCAGTGGCATGACCTTGGCTCACTGCAGCCTCCACTTCCTGGGTTCGAGTGATTATCCTGCCTCAGCCTTCCAAGTAGCTGGGACTACAGGCCTGTGCACCTGGCTAATTTTTGTGTTTTTAGTAGATAGGGAGTTTCACCATGTTGGCCAGGCTGGTCTTGAACTCCTGACCTCAAGTGATCCACCTGCCTCAGCCTCCCAAAGCGCTGGGTTAACAGGTGTGAGTCACCTTGTCCCGCCAGAACACATTTATTTCTTAAGAACAAAACAGGTAAAGAACATAGGATTCAAATTGCAATCCTAACAGGTGGTTGGACAAGTCATTTGCATCTGACTCAATTTTGTCAGCTGACAAATGTGAAAATTCCCATTAAGAATTATTTTAGCTTACATTTTTGAAAGTGACAAAAACATTGCTTTTTTTCAGACTAAATGATAAATGCCACAAGTTTAGGAGTCCTTTGTTTATTCTTACTTAGCAGCACTATTAACTGTCTTAGTCCTACTAGGTAGTCATTTTAAGGTGAAATTTGAAACGAAGGAGCTATTGATGCATTTCAGTTAAATATATAAGCTGTCTCTGACTTTAGCTTTTATTCTATTTGAAGTGGGGGAGATTATGGGCCTTTTCCCTAAGTCTAATGATGGATACTTCCTGTCTAGATTCTGGCCAGCAGCATTTGAGAGGAAGGCAGATGAAACTCTTTTTATCCTATTTTCGAGACTGTTAAGTAGCCACTGCCAGATCTAAACCCTGGAAGGGACATTTAAAGTGTAAGATATTTATTATTTGTATAAAGAAATATCCCTGTATTTATCCACTCCTCAATACCTTAAAGCCCCTAATTCCTGGTTCTCCAACTTTAGTGGCATCAAAATCATCCTGATGAAATAATATGAAATATTCAGAATCTCAAGCTTCAATCACTGAGGTCTAGATCGAGAAATTCTAGGTCGGGCCTAGGAATCTGCATGTTCATGAACTCTCTGGTACTACAAATGCAGATTTTCTGCAGATGACACTTAACCACTCTGTACAGTAGGACTTAGTTACATTCCTGTAGAGAGTATTTCTCAGAAAGTCAGGCCCAGATGCATTTGCTAATAATTTACCTTCAACGTTATTGTTTTTTAATAGTCTGCCAAACTCCCTGTTCCCTCAGAAGCTCTAATTCTCACAATCATAGCCTCTTTTAAAGACATTCCTATTTCTATACAGTGGTCACTTGAGGAACTATGGGACAACTGCTAAGGAAGTTAGCATTAGATTAGTCCCTAAAACTTCGTATATTCAAAGAATGGTCTGTCTTATATGAAGAATGTAAAACAATTTGGCCAGGCATGCTGGCTCACACCTGTAATCCCAGTGCTTTGGGAGGCTGAGATGGAAGAATAGCTTGAGGCCAGGAGTTTGAGACCACCCTTAGCAACATAGTGAGACCCCATCTCTACACAAAATAAAACAATTAGTTCAGTATAGTGGCACATGCCTGTAACCCAGCTACTTGAGAGGTTGAGACAGGATGATAGCTTAAGCCCAGGAGTTGGAGGTTGCAGTAAGCTATGATTGTGCCACTGCACTCCAGCCTGGGCAATACAGTGAGACCCTGTCCACCCCCCAAAAAAAGAACATAAGACAGTTAGATTCTTTTGAAAGCCCTAGACTAAGGAATAAAACAAGAAAAGTAAATAAACTGTATAAACATAAAAGCAAGAAAAAACTATCATCTGCAGATGATACAATTTATCAATAAAATGGAAGAGAATTAACTGAAAACTCTTATAAATAATAAATGAGGAAGATGACCAATAAAAATATATTTGCAAAATATTTCACAATTATTATTATTGGACTTGGACTTAGTTGGCTGCATGTAATTTTTGCAATAATGTTTGCTATAATTATTGACACACTTGTAGTGATAAATATTTGTTTCTTTTATTCATTTACCCATCCATCTATAAATGTATCACAGGTTGATGCCAAAACAGATCCTGAGGTAGTGATTAGTGGTGATGCAATCAGCATGCATTCATTTAGTAGTTAAGGGATAGGGAAAAAGGAAGCGAATGAGGTGTGAATGGAGGGCATTCACAGGAAAGTGGCCACTGATTTACAATAAACCAGAAGCAACACAGTCAACTGTTCAGCAGATTCAACTGCTCATGATCACAGAATGCTTTTGGAGAGATAAACTGTGCTTTAGAATAATACTTTGGAGGAATAAAGGATTAAGATAATTTATTCACGGGCTCCTCATATACTATCTCTCATTGGTCATTTTTAAAAACTTATTTTTAATTTTTGTGGGTACCTAGTAGGCATATATATTTATACAGTACATGAGATGTTTTGACACAGGCATTCAATGCATAATCACATCATGGAGAATGGGGTATTCATCCTCTCAAGCATTTATCCTTTGTGGTACAAACAATCCAGTTATACTCTTTTAGTTCTTTTAATGTGTACAATTAAGTTATTGGCTATAGTCACTCGGTTGTGCTGTCAAATAGTAAGTCTTACTGATTGTACCCATTAATCACCCCCACCTCCTCCCTCTACTACCCTTTCCAGTCTCTGGTAACCATCCTTCTACTCTGTGAGTCCTCCAGTTCAATTGTTTTGGTTTTTAGATCCCACAAATAAGTGAAAACATGAGATGTTTGTCTTTCTGTGACTGGCTTATTTCACTTAATGTAATGCTGTCCGGTTCCATTCATGTTGTTGCAAATTACAGATTCTCATTCTTTTTATGATTGAATAGTACTCCATTGTGTGTAAGTACCACATTTTCTTTATCCACTCATCTGATGATGTGCCTTTAGGTTGCATCCAAATCTTGGCTGGGTGAAGAGTGCTGTGACAGAGTGCAGATACCTCTTCAATATACTGATTTCTCTTCCTTTGTGTATATATCCAGCAGTGGGATTGCTCTGCCATATGGTAGTTCTGTTTTTAGTTTTTTGAGGAACGTCCAAACTGTTCTCCATAGAGTACTAATTTACACTCCCACCAACAGTGTATTAGGGTTCTCTTTTCTCTAAATCTTTGCCAGCATTTGTTATTGCCTGTCTCACTGGGGTGAGAGTATATCTCATTGTAGTTTTGATTTGTGTTTCTCTGATGATCAGTGATGTTGAGTACCTTGTCACATGCCTGCTTTTTTTTCCTTTGAGATGGAGTTTCGCTCTTGTTGCCCAGGCTGGAGTGCAGTGGCGTGATTTCAGCTCACTGCAACCTCCACCCCTCAGTTTCAAGTGATTCTCCTGCCTCAGCCTCCCGAGTAGCTGGGATTACAGGCGCCTGCCACCATGCCTGGCTAATTTTTTTGATTTTTAGTAGAGACGGGGTTTCGCCATGTTGGCCAGTCTGGTCTCAAACTCCAGACCTCAGGTGATCCACCCACCTCAGCCTCCCAAAGTGCTGGGATTACAGGCAAGAGCCACCATGCCTGGCCTCACTTGCCTGTTTGCCATTTCTGTGTCGTCTTTTGAGAAATGTCTTTTCAGATCTTGTGCCAATTTTTTGATTGAATTACTACATTTTCCCCTATAGAGTTGTTTGAGCTTTTTATACATTCTACTTATTGATCTCTTGTTACAGAGGTAGTTTGCAAATATTTTCTCCCATTCTGCAAAGTTTGTGTTATCAGGAATTAAATCCTCCAGTCTTGTTTTATTTATCTCTGTTGGCAGGCAGTATAAAAGCCATATCCAATATCCTTTGGTGTGGCAGTTTGAATCCAAAGCAATACGATAAGGCAGAGATTACTTTCAAGACTAGCAATTTTGCATCCCATTTACAATATTTTTTGCCTACCCAACACCATAAAGATACGTTCTTTTTTTTTTTTACAAGCTTAATGTTTTATCATTCACTCTTAGATCGACACTTTAGATAAAATTAACTTTCGTATTTGATGGGAAGTAGGGGGTCAGTTTTAAAGTTTGTATATCCAATTGACCCAGCCAATTATTATAAAGGCTATCTTTTTCTCATTGCACTGCAACTTCACTTCTGAACTTTTTAAAACACAATCTTTCATTGGGTCTTTTAGTGTTTCCTTGCCCTGATAACTGTCTAAATTGCATATTTTTTATCAGTTTTGATGTCTAATAGTGTAACTGCATGTTTCTTCTTCAAGATTGTTTGGACTGTCCTTTGCCTCTCTATAAAATTTTAGATTTGACTTTTCCATTTATACAGACACATGGAAACCAGCATATATACATTTCAAATTTTTATTGGAATTGCATCAGATCTAAAGATAAATTTAGAGAAGACTGGTTAAGTTTAGATTACTGAGTCTTGTATCTATGAACATTTCTTTTCATCATTTAGTGCTTCATAGTTTCTTTCTCAATAATAGTTTTTAAATTCCAGCATAAAGGTCCTATACACTGTTCTTAGATATATTCCTGAGTATTTGTTTTTGGGGGAATAATGTTTTAATTTGCATTTTTTGGAAAATAATTTTCTTTTGTTTGTTTCTGGTGCTTAGTAATTTGATTGGTTTTGGTATTGACCCAGTCTCCAGGAATTTTTGTTAAATTCACTTATGTCTAATATATTTTACATAGAGTATTGACATTTCTATGTACACAATTATATTATCTGTAAATGATGACATTTAAGTTCTTTTCTATACTGTCTCTTTTTAAAAAAAATCTTAAAGCCGTGGCCAAGCCTTTTTCCATTCTTAAATGTTGAATAGAATTGATAAGAACTGGCATTGTTTTTTACCATTTTTGATTGTCTTATTCCATTTGGGCTGCTATGACAGAAAAGCCATAAGCTGGATAATTTATAAACAACAATCATTTATTTCTCATGGTTCCAGGGACTGAGAAGTCCAAGATCAAGGTACCCAGCAGATTTGGTGACTGGTGAGGGCCCTTTCCTTATAGATTGCACCTTCTCTCTGTGTCCTCAGTTGGTGGAAAGGACAGCAAATTCTGTCTGGCCTCTTTTATAAGGGCATACATTTTATTCATGAGGGCTGTGCTCTCATGACCTGATCACCTCCTAAAAATCCCACCTCTCAACACTTATCACATTGGGGATTAGGTTTCAACGTATGAATTTTGGGGGGACACAAACATTCAGTCCATAGCACTCTTATTGGGGAAATATTTCAATATTTCATCATGAAGTATGAAGTTTTTTTTATATGAAAATCTATGAAATATGAGGTACAGTTTATTTTAGATATCATTTGTCGGATTAAGAGCTAATTCTATTTCTAATTTGCTGTTTAGTTTCACAATCATGAAAACTTTTTCAAGTTTATTCAATGCATTTTTGGCATCTATAAAAATCATCATAGGATTTCCCCCTCATTTTGTTCTCTTAATTTGGTGAATTACATTGAATTTCCTTTCCTGTTTTTTTTTTTTGGTCCTAGGAAGCCTTGCTGAGAGTACACTGAATTTTTAATGCTAAATGAATCTGGTTTAGAAACACAATTTGGTTGTAACATATTTTCCTATATTTATTCTGTCCAGAATTTTGTGTCTATATTAGTAAAAAATAGATCTCTCTTTTTTTCTCCAGGTTTTGATGTTAAGCGAATGCTGATATTCACCAGGCAAATCATCTGCATTGAAATTGTATTTGTGGGGATAATTTAATAATGGATTCAAGTCAAAAATTTTTTAATAGAGATAGTGTCTCACTGTATTGCCTAGGCTGGTCTCGCACTCCTTGGGTCAAGCGATTCTCTGGCTTCAGCCTCCCAAAATGCTGGGAATTCAGGTGTGAGCCACTGCACCCAGCTTAACAGATTTAATTTAAAAAGTGGATATACAGCTATTCAGATTCCCTACTCCTTCCTGTATTGCTTTTAAGTTGTATTTATCTAAAAAAATTTTATTTCATCTACATTTTCAAATTTATTAGCATAAAGATGTTGATAATATCTTTTAAAAACAGCTTTATTGAAGTATACTTGATATACAAAAAAGTGTACATATTTAATATGTACAATTTGATGAGTTTGGACATAATGCCAATACCCATAATACCATCCACACAATCGAGGCAAGAGACATATCCAGCACCTCCTAAACTTTCCTTGTGCTTGTTTTTTTAATTTTTGGATACTACCATCTTATTATCTTGTTAGTATCTTTGGGAACTGTAGTGGTATTCTCTTGTTCATTACTAAAATTGATGATCTGTGCAAATCTGTGCATTCTTTTTCTCTTTCCACTAATCACTTTTGTTAGGAAGCTATCAATTTTATTGTCTTTTCAAAGAAACAATTTTTATATTTGTTGCCTTTTTCTTTGGTGTGTTTGTCTTCTATATTAATTTCTGCATTTATTTTTGTTTGCTTCCTTCCCAACTCCTGATTTTCATAGGGCTTGATTTTATATTCTTTATTTAAAACATTTTTTGAGATGTATACTCAGCTATTCCTCTTTTTTAATACATATATTTAAGCTGCATCCAAATGTTTACGGGTATGGTGCTCTGTGTGTGTGTGTGTGTGCGCGCGTGCGTGTGTGTGTGTGTGTGTAGGTGTGTGTATGTAATATCTAGTTCATTTACATTTACTGTAATACTAACTGAATTACTATTTGTTTTCTATTTATCTTACCTCAGCTTTCTTGCTTTTTATTGATTAATCACTTCATAAATTATCATTTCATTGTCATCACTTATTGTCAACTTTTTATTTTTTTGTGGTTCCTCTAAAAATCAAAATACACATCCTTAACTTCTTCCAGTGTGATATAATTTAGTACTTTTACCACTTCTGAGAAAATCTAGAATTTTAGAACACTTTAGTTCTATTTATCTTCCTCGTGCCTGTATTATTGTTAACTTACATTTTTCTATATATATTAACCACCACAATGTATTACTATTATTGTTTTGGACTATCAATATTTATTTAGATTCCCTACTTTTTTAAACACTGTTTTGGTTCTTCCATCTTGAATTCCCATGTTTCCATGTGGGATAATTTTCTTTATGGCTGACCAATACCCTTTAGAAGGATGCTTATTGTATTTTATTTAGTGTTTCTAGTTTTTTAAGGATTTTTTTCAGGATAAGCCACCATATTCCAGAAATAGAAATTAGTTCTTCCTTTTCATTGGACTTACCTTTTCTGCGCAGAATTCCTACCTTAAACTGGGTAAGTGCCTAGATTTTCTTTTAATCCTGCTATTACTTTCAATGAAAATTCAGTAACTTAGTAAAATTAATTATTTTAAACTAACAAGCTCAATACAACTTCACTTTCTGCTACAGAATTCGTACTTTAAACTGGATAAGTGCCTAGTTTTTTTTTTAAATCCTGCTATTACTTTCAATGAAAATTCAGTAACTTAGTAAAATTAATTATTTTGAACTAACAAGCTCAATATGACTTCACTTTCTGCTACAGAATTCCTACTTTAAATTGGATAAGTGCCTAGTTTTTTTTTAATCCTGGGAAAATTCAGTAACTTAGTAAAATTAATTATTTTGAACTAACAAGCTGAATAAGACTTCACTTATTTTTTTTAGCATGTAGTGCTGCTTAAGTATGCAGGAAATTAATTTATTTTAAAATTGTTGGAAACACATGGTTAAGTGAGGCTTGCCAAAACAGAATATACTAAAATCTAAAACACTTCATTTCTTAATCAAATATAACATTTACTTTTTTTTATAGTTGTAAAGTTCTTTTCTCCTAATATCCTTATAACTGCTTTGAATTTTCTCTTAATGCACTGTGCTGCTTCCTTTCTGTTTGCTTTTGTATTTGATTAATTTTGTCCCCTGAAACATCACCTACTTTCATGTCTCGCAGCTTGGTAATAGTAGCAGTTGTTGCTGTTATTTTCTTTCTTTCTTTGTTCTGTTAGAGGGGAAAAAGGAGAGCCCAGGAAATGTTACCTGAGAAAACCCTGTTTTGAGTCTATAATAGCATCTACCTGTTACTTCTTGAGATACTACACACAGGGTCATGGTGTCAGAAATGATGTCAAAAATCTCTATTAGCAAAAATCCCTTCTGCAACCATAATACACTGACTTGGAAGATTGTTACGCTGTTTCTCCCCCTTAGGTTTCATTTGGCATGTGAAATTTATAAACATTGCTGCTGTCTCAGGTCTGCATGTTAGAAAAATACATGTCTTTGAAGAATCTGACAGACTGGCCAAAGCCAAACTTTATTTCTATTATAAAACAAGTCTTGTCTGTTTGGATTTATTACATATAATTAGGAGCTTACTGGAGTCTAATGAAGGCTATCTGTACATCGCCACTGTTGCAAAAACGTATCTTTGACGATCAATATTTCGGGCGTAGAATAGAATTTAATTTTGTGTGTTAGATATATTTTGGTATTCAGGGATTGTCAGACCTTTGGTTTAAGGAAGTTTGATGGGGTTACCTTGGACTCCATTGTTCAAATGAAAAGTTCAGAATAGAGAGTATAATGGAATTTGGAATCTGTTCTATCTGCTTTTGAATACGGCCCAGCTATTATATTAATACCAAGACAGATAGGACAGAGCTGGCCCTATGTGCAATTTTTCTTACTTTGAAGCCAGCTACACGAAGAATTTTTATGTTTTGTTTTGGAAAAGCAGGTAGATTATATTCTTGGTTCATCTTTGTTTCACAGAGGTAAAATTAGAGGCTTCAGCCTCCTGCTGGCAGAACAAGCTCTCAATTTCTCGCTGTCGAAATTCAATCTGATTTCTATCTTTTTCACTAAAAAGCTGTCAACAGCAAATAAGCATTCCCCATCCAAGAGTCACATTCGTTTCTGAGGTATACAAATTCCTCTCATGGGAGAGGATTCAAATAATTTAAATTGTTTCTGACTTTTAATTTCTTAGGAAATGGGAAATGATATTAGCATAGACTCTAACTACAGGCCAAAATGGAAGAAGAAAAGGCATGCGTGGTTACTCCCCAGTGTGACATCTCCAGGACCTTTAAGCTTCAGAGTGCAGCATGCTTACAATGCATAAAACAGGATTTCTAGCTGCATTCTCATTTGCAGCTAGTGATCTAATCAGAGCCATCGCTGCATGCTCTTAAAATGCATCAACATAGACTCATTTTTTCGTTGCAGACTTGGTATAGGAGTGTGTACTGCCAGCATAACAGGAGGAAGTGCTTTTGAAATTAAATATGTTTTTCTTTCTTAGAATTCTTAGAGTTTAGTTTGGGAAATGGCCTTCTCTGAAAAAAGATGAAATTCTAGGTAACATACTCTTGCCATACAAAGCCATTTAACACAGTGGCTGTTTCTTTCCTGTTTTCTTACTTCTGCTTTATGTATTTTTAAAAAAATTTATTTAAGGTAAGGGTTTAATAAAGTACATTGGTTTATAGCTGGGCCTTTATGATGAGCACATGTATTACTTTGGTTATAGAACCTCTGTAAATAGGCTTGTAAAAATGTGAGATTTTTGGATTTTAAACTGTAATTTTCATTCTTTTATTTTCTTCTGCCAGTTCATGCAACCATTCATAATCTCAGAATCTCTTAATTGGGATAGCACGTGGTAGGCACTGTGTACACGTGCAAAAGAATAAGCTACCAATCGCAGTTAGAGAAAATCTCCCCCTCTGTACAAATGCATTTGATAGTATTTAGAGAAGAAGCAGCATTTAAGATTTAGAGTGAACCAGAAGTCTACTGTAATAGTTATCAGATGACTTCCAGGACTTTTGAAGTCCTTATAGCCTTCTTAGGAGAGCTATGATTAGTCAAGGTACCGCTTAAAATGAAGATACCTAGACTGGAACAAAAATTGCAAATTGTGTTTCATCACACAGGATAAAATGCAATCTTTTTGTCTTATTTGATCCTGTGTCGGCGTGTGTGTGTGTGTGCACACGAACGTGTGTGTATGCTGGGTTTATTTATTTAGTGTAATTTTTGAACACCTAGGAGGTTTCTGGCAGTGAGCTAAGCGTTTGATAGTATTGAACAAGCACGAACAAGACTGAATCTTATAGTCCTGAGTAGGGAGGACATCATCATACATGTGATGCATTTTAACTGAGGAGAAGTGAGGAACATTAAAAGCAGCATGTAAATAGGTATAACTAATCCCCAGCTGGGGTTAGATGTGTTAACAACCTATTGATGAGGAAGCTCAGGTGGTTAACTGTGAGAGCATTTGTTCAACAGGTAACCTGCAGGAGAGGCTGAGTGGAGGGGTAGTGGGAGCAGTCCTGAGCCTCCCTTTCCTGTCCTGAGGAATTCAGCACTGGCTCTAACTTGCATGTTCCATTCAGTATAATGGAAGTTCTGCAGTTAACCAAACCCCATCTTCTTAAAAGGCAGGTTAGCTGCCGCCTGGTTTTAGGTGATCCCTACTGTTGAATTTCACATATACCACCAGTACCATATTAGTATAGGAGTTATTAAGAAATTATTTTTAGGCAGCTAGAAAGGGTAAAAGATCTCGGTGGAATTTTCCTTTAATAAAAAGCAGCCCCATCACGCCTGTAATCCCAGCACTTTGGGAGGCTGAGGCGGGCGGATCACGAGGTCAGGAGATAGAAACCATCCTGGCTAACACGGTGAAACCCCGTCTCTACTAAAAATACAGGAAAAAAAAAAAAATTAGCCCGGCATGGTGGTGAGCGCCTGTCGTCCCAGCTACTTGGGAGGCTGAGGCAGGAGAATGGCGTGAACCCGGGAGGCGGAGCTTACAGTGAGCCGAGATGGCGCCACTGCACTTCAGCCTGGGCGACAGAGCGACACTCTGTCTCAAAAAAAAAAAAAAAAAATAAGCCCCAAACCATTTATTTTCTAAAGGAAAGCAGCCTGAAAAGTCAGGCATAGATATGCAAACCAGTAGCTTTTGTATGTAAATGCAGACAGCTGTACCAGTAAGCCAGGTGGATTCAATATGGCGGCTCCTGCCTGCTTTTCCTTTTCACCAAGTGTGCTGGCATCATGGCAGCCTCTAGATAAAATCACGTGTACAGGTATCATGGCCCCCGCCAGGTGGAGGCTACATTTGCATAATAAAAGACTAGGGTGGGAGGGCAGTCTTTTCCCCAGCTCTGTAAATGGCACACCTAGTGAAACCAGTCCCCTGAGCCCTGTGTAAATAAATCACCGCCTACTCAAGTCTGCCTAAAAATGGTTGTTTTTCGCCACTAACGGGAAACCTTCTTTAGCAAACCACTTTCTCAGCATGAGGAAGCCTTTTCTCTCTCTTCTTTTCCTCCCTCCCTCCCTCTTTTCTTTTCTTTTCCTTTTCTTTTCTCTTTTCTTTTCTCTCTTCTCTTCTCTTTCTTTTCTTTCTTCTTCTTTTTTTTTTTTGAGACAAAGTCTCGCTCTGTCACCCAGGCTAGAGTGCAGTGACAGATCTCCGCTCACTCCAACCTCCACCTCCCGGGTCATGCCATTCTCCTGCTTCAGCCTCCCGAGTAGCTGGGACTGCAGGCACCTGCCACCACGCCCGGCTAATTTTTTTTTTTTTTTTTTTTTTTTTGTATTTTTAATAGAGATGAGGTTTCACCATGTTAGCCAGGGTGGTCTCGACCTCCTGACCTCGTGATCCGCCCACCTTGACCTCCCAAAGTGCTAGAATTGCAGGCGTGAGCCACCATGCCCAGCCTCTCTCTCTCTCCCTTTTCTAGTAAACTTTCTGCTCCTAAACCCACTGTTCGTGTATGTTTGTGTCCTAAATTCTTTTTCAACCGTGACAAAGAAGCAGGGTATATCCCAGACAGTGGAGCCATTTCAATATAACATACTCACAAGGACTTGGTAAATCCAAACTGTCTTCATCTCACTTTGTTTTGAGTGATGTATCATTACCCTTTATAGATAAGAATTCTGAAATATTAAGGTCTCCAGAATTCTTCCTGGGAAATGGTGTTTAGTGGGGCCTTAAAGGGGGAGAAGCAGCTATGCATATGAAGAGGGACTGGGAGAAAGAATTCAAGGAAGGTGGACCAGCATGTGCAAAGGCCCTGAGGTAGGAAAGGACAGCTGCTTTATTTTTTATTCTACTTATTTATTTTTCTATTATTATTGTTATGTTATTTAGGTATTTTTAAAATTCTATTTATGCTGTATTCAAATAGGTCAAAGGAGGGACATAGAGAGAGGGGGGAGGTTGGCTTGAGATGGAGCTAGAAGAATGGGCAAACTTCACTTCTCTTTGTTCATTTGCACTCCAAGTTGTATTCATCCATTTCCGCCCTGCTCTGGGCTCTGCAAACTCGACTCTTGTAGACTGCAACACCCAGACTCCTTTGCCGGCTGGTGGATTGTTGGATTTGGCTGGTAAGATGCAATGGTGATACACTGAAGTTTGGAGGGAAAGTTGTGTAGAAGTGTGTCTCTTCTGACTCCTTCCTCAGTGCCCCTTTAAAATTTTTATTTTAATTAAAAATGTAAAAAATGATTTCTATTTTAGATTCAGGGGGTACATGGGTAAGTTTGTTACCTGGGAATATTGTGTAATGCTGAGGTTTGGGGTATGATTGATCCTGTCACCCAGGTACTGAGCGTCGTATCCAGTAGTTTTTCAACCCTTGTCCTTCCCCTCTTTTCTTCCTCTGGTAGTCCACAGAGTATATTTTTGCCACCTTTATGTCCATAAGTACCCATTGTTTAGCTCCCACTTACAAGTGAGAACATGCGATACTTGGTTTTCTGTTCCTGCAATAATTTGCTTAGGATAATGGCCTCTAGCTGCATCCGTGTTACTGCAAAGGACATGATTTCATGCTTTCTTATGGCTGTGTGGTATTCCATGGTATACGTACCACATTTTCTGTATTCAATCCACTTAAGAACTGCATCCTACCAGTTCCGTCTGGAGACCTCTCCTTCATGGCTACAGCTCTCATTGGGCTTCTGGAACATACTAGCTTTGGCTTTAGGGATATCAACATCTTGATATTATTGTAGTTTCTCATTGCCCCACCATCTTTAGTTTGTTCCCTAAACTATGCCTATAGTCCCTAAATCAAAATAACTTCATTTGAATAATACGTAATAAATTCTGTTTCATATGTGGAACCCAGTTTATTCAGATGGGTTTTTAAGGCTTTACACCTGAGGGTATATCTCTGATATTCAATAAAAGTACCACTTTTCTTAATGCACTCAAGATTTTTGACTCCCACCTGTTGTGGCCTATAAAGAGATGGAAGCTTAGACAGCCTCATAATTGCTCTTATTCTCCTTTCTGGTATGACTCATATATAAGGCTGGCTGAAGGCAAACTGCAAGGTTGGAGGAAGAGTTTCCATGCCTCCTGATCCCTCTTCTCCCTTCCTATCTGGAAAGCCATTTCTGACCTGTTACATTGCTATTGTGTGCTAAGCTAAGGAATTTTAAAAATTTATACTGAAAGTGACAGACATTTCCAGACTGGCAGCCAACACATATGATATACAGGTCCATAACAGAATATATACGGTTTATGATGAATTAGTAAGTGATTCATTTCTTCAGGGTAGGAATCTTACAGGATTCTTGGTGCTAGTAACTAGGTCCAGGATATAGTATCTCAAATGTACCCCAGTTGTGAGGTGAGTCACAAAAAATTTGTTACCGTTTCTAGTTAAACTGTTGAAGCTTGCAAATAATTACCTACGGATTCATGGTTATGCTGTAATAATAGAACCTTTCTTGCATTCTGCAATGCTGTCTTGAGGCAGAGAGAAAACAATTAAGATACAGCTAATGTGCAGGGAATTGTACAGAACCCCAGTCTGCTTTGTCTGTGTCACAGCAGTGAATGGGAGTGGTGAGTCAGGTATTTAACACTTTGGAATAAAAAGACCAAGAACTACTGCCTACACATTTAACTATAACTACAGGCATAGTTTCTCATTTTGTGAAAAGTATGCAGAGATCTTACTGTATTTTTGTGGGGTAGGGTAGATGGTAAGGAATAAAAATCATCCATAAACCATTAATGTTTGCATTTAGAAGCTTCAGGAGGGTGGGGACCTTGTTTGTTTTCTTCACTGCTGTGACTCCACTGAGTAGGCTAATATCTGGCATATATCAGAAGCACAATAAGAATTTGTGGGAAGAAGGGAGAGTTGGATAGCCTCCTTTTGGGAGACACACATAGTCTCTTCCTCCTCAGCCTCTCTGCCTGAGCTGTAAGATATGGGCATAAGGCCGGGCGCGGTGGCTCAAGCCTGTAATCCCAGCACTTTGGGAGGCCGAGACGGGCGGATCACGAGGTCAGGAGATCGAGACTATCCTGGCTAACACGGTGAAACCCCGTCTCTACTAAAAAAATACAAAAAATTAGCCGGGCGAGGTGGCGGTGCGCCTGTAGTCCCAGCTACTCGGGAGGCTGAGGCAGGAGAATGGCATAAACCCGGGAGGCGGAGCTTGCAGTGAGCTGAGATCCGGCCACTGCACTCCAGCCCGGGCGACAGAGCGAGACTCCGTCTCAAAAAAAAAAAAAAAAAATATGGGCATAAGATAATAGATTTTAGAGGCCAGTTAAACTGCTGGCATCCAAATCTGCCCCTCATTCAATGTGCCATCTCCTGTGATTTAACTGATTTTGAGATCCTCAATTGTTTCATCGATTCTTCTGTGAAATAAGCTACCAACATTTACTTCACTGTGTTATGAGTCAAATAATATGAGGTATGTGGAAATACAAGTACGAAACATTATTTATGTCACCATATGAGATGATTTATGAGCAAACTGTGTATTTGTAACCTCTGTAGCAGGAGAAACTGAAAGATGTTTCCCAATACTGATAGGGTCATTGGGATGGCAGAACTAACTGTTTAGACCAGTCTTATGGGAAAGTAAAGATCTGAGAAATAGAGATTTATACCAAGACCAGGGCCCTTTTTTCCCTCTTATATTTTACTAAATATGGGTTAAAGTTCGTTCTGATTAAAGGAAATAGTATGTTTTATTAGTTTGGTTCAAGTAACTCTTTATTTCAGGGAAAAAACTCAAATTATTTTCATGAAGATGCATAAGAAACTGGGGAGAGCCCTAAGAACTAGGAACTGTAAGTCTCAACTTCTTAAGTGCCTTGTTGAATGAATTTTTTCATCTGTAAAATGGGTATAAAAATTCCTGCCTGCAAAGGACATGAACTCATTCTTTTTTATGGCTGCATAGTATTCCATGGTGTATATGTGCCACATTTTCTTTATCCAATCTATCACTGATGGGCATTTGGGTTGGTTCCAGGTCTTTGCTATTGTGAACAAGGACATGGATGAAGCTGGAAACTATCAGTCTCAGCAAACTAACACAGGAACAGAACCAAACACTGCACGTTCTCACTCATAAGTGGGAGTCGAACAATGAGAACATACGGGCACAGGGAGGGGGACCATCACACACTGGGGCATGTAGCGGGGTGGGGGCCAAGGGGAGGGATAGCATTAGGAGAACTACCTAATGTAGATGACAGGTTGATGGGTCAGCAAACCACCATGGCACATGTATACCTATGTAACAAACCTGCACGTTCTGCACATGTGTCCCAGAACTTAAAGTACATGTATAAAAAAAATTCCTGCCCTCTTCCCCACATAGGACTGATGAGAGGACAATATCAAAGAATGGACTGGAATACCCTATATTTACCTTTGGAACCCTGTACATATTTTAGAGGTTATCTTTCTCCCAACCCTGAATTTGATCTAGTGGATTAGTGAATCAGAATGGCTAATTCTGGTATAGTCTATAGCATGATGGTAGGTGAGGGTATGGGATTTGGCAAACATATAACGTCGTGCTTTCTTGCAGTATGGCCTTTCAGCTCGTGAATGGTGCTTTCCACTGCAGAGCCATGAGAACAAACACCCTCTGTCCAAGAGAAGGACAGATGCCTTACTCTGGGAAAATTCCTGGGGCTTCTGGAGCTCTTAGGCTGAAAGCACAAGAGTTAAACTCTGTTGTTCATGCAGAAATCAATACCCTGCCTTTGTTTTGTTCTAAGAGTGAGAAAGCTCTTTTCTGATTGGAGTGGGATGTGTGAAGCCTCTGATAGCCTGTGCCAGGCCTCACCTGGCCAGCAGTTGTGAAGGAAGCAACTTGATAACCCTGGGTGACTGTAACAATGAAACCCACTGGGGACTTGAAAATGAGACTGTCAGTACCTTGCTTCTATTTATCTATTTCTTAAAGACAGAAGTGGGAAAGGTTTAGAGCAAATATTGTCTTGAAATGACAGAATATTTTCAAAATCCTTTCTTTTGCTGTTAGGCTAGCCCAAGATCTGGGTCTGCCTTACACAGAGTGGTTTCAAACACTTTTTGACACTTTTTGATTAGAAAATCTCAGTAAATGATACAGGTCAAAATGGCCCTGCTCCAGTTGAAGGGGAAGGGAGACCACTGGTTTGGTGTCTGACTACATTATTTTCCCAATGATTATCATCTCTAAGATGGAATCCTGTTAGCTTTGTCTACTCTGCTCAGGTTTTCCAGCCCACCTATCGGGGCATTCAAGTGATTTCCTTTCTTGATGGGACTCTCAGGTAGAGTCATGAGGGACTTGGAGGCTCAAGACTATGATGACCTCATCTCTTATCTCCACAGTACATAGCACATTGCCTGGCAGACAGGGAGGTCAGTGAGCACTTACTGAATTTACCTGGCTTTTCCATCCTGTTTACCATTTTATTGCCTGAGTTGTTTCCCATTCTTATGTTCATCTCTAGAATGTGTCTGTTCCCTGAATTATTGGCTCTTTTAGGTCTAGATTGTCCTGCTAATGTTCAGACTTGCAATAAAACACTAAGATATAATCTGGGTGGAGAGTTTGAAACCATTGGGGATAGATGGAGGCCCTGAATGCCAAGCAGAACATGACTAGGTCTTAAATAAGACCTCTTTCCGCAGATTATCATTCCTGCTTGTCTGTGTCCACTCAGTGAATATTTATTGAGCACCTGCTACGTGTCTGGCACTCACTGTTCCAGCTGATGGAAATACATCAGAAAATAACACAAACAACATCCCTACTCTTCAGAGCTTACTTTCTAGTTAAGGGAAACAAATACAAACACCACCAAAACATGAATGAAAAACAACAAATAGTAATACATGCCACAGTACTGCCTAATACAGGGTGACGTAACAGGGTATCTTGGAGCCTCTTTAGATTGTGTGGACAGGAAATGTCTCTCTGAGAGGGTAAAAGGCCGAGAACTGAGTGACAAGAAGGAGTAAGTCCTGCAGAGATCAGAGGAAGAGCATTTCAACAAGAGGAAGCAAGGACCTACTGATGCATAAGGAGAGTAAGAGTGTGGTAATTGATGAGATCAGAGAAATTTCAAGGGCCCTTCTCATGTAGGGCTCTATGAGCCAGGGCAAGCAATGCAGTGTTATTCTTAATGTGATGAGAAGCCTTTGGGTAATTTTTGAAAAATCAAACTTGGCTGGGCATGATGGCTAACACCTACAATCCCAGCATTTT
This sequence comes from Macaca fascicularis, assembly GCF_037993035.2. NCBI lineage: Eukaryota > Metazoa > Chordata > Mammalia > Primates > Cercopithecidae > Macaca > Macaca fascicularis. The sequence goes on from NC_088394.1 coordinate 55,074,116, forward strand.
GGGAGGCTGAGGTGGGAGGATTGCTTGAGGCCAGGAGTTTGAGGCCAGCTTGTGCAACACAGTGAGACCCCTGTCTCTACAATTTTTTTTTTCTTTTTAAATTAACTGGGCATAGTGGTGCACACTTGTAGTACCAGCTACTTGGGAGGCTGAAGTGGTAAGCCTGGGAAGTTAAAGCTGCAGTGAGTTGAGATTATGCCACTGTACTCCAGCCTGGGTGACAGAGCCAAGCCCTGTCTCAAAAAAAAAAAAAAAAAAATCGAACTTGTTATTTTGAGATAATTGTAAATTCACAAGTGGTTGTAAGAAATAAAACAGATTCTGCATACCCCACACCCAATTTCCTCCAATGTTAGCATTTTACAATATTGCATTGTAGTATCACTACCACATGCATATTGAATTGACATTATATAATCCACCGATCTTACTTAGATTTCCTATTTTACTTGTATTCATTGGTGTGTTTTTGTGTATTCTATGCAATTTTATCATAAGTGGAGAGTCATGTATTCACCACCACAGTCAAGATACAGTTCTATCACCCCAAGGAGTTCTTGTGTTGCCTTTTAATAGTGACACCTATGTCCCTCCCACCCTCTTCCCCATCCTCAACCCCTGGCAACCACTAACCTGTTCTTCATTTGTATAATTTTGTCATTTCAAAAATGTTATATGTATGAAATTTTACAATATGTAACCTTTTTGGATTGGCTTTTTTCAACATCAAATTGTTGTGTGTATCAATAATTTGTTTCTTTTCATTGTTGAGTAATGTTACATGGTGTGGATGTACCACAGTTTATTTAATCATTCACCCACTGAGTTGTTTTCAGTTTTTGGTTATTACAAATAAAGCTACTTCGAATGCTTGTATGCAGGTTTATGTGTGAACATAGTTTTCATGACTCTTGGATAAATGCTTGAGTGCAGTCACTGGATTATACGGTAGTTGCATGCTTAGTTTTTTCAGAAACTGACAGCTTAGTTTCCAGAGTCATTGGGAGATTTTAAGTAGGGGATGATTTGATGCATTATTGTTAGTTTTTGTTAAGACCATTCTAGATACTCTTTGGGATATAGAGTGTAAGGCTGTCAAATAGACGCAGAGCTTCTGAGACTGACCAGGAGGATAAAGATGATGGCTTGGACTGGGGAGGCATTAATGGAGATGAAGAGCAGTAGACTTGACTGCAGGCAAGCTGTTTACCTTCCCAGAGCCTTCACTGACTCTTAGCATCCACATCTGTGAAAGGATAACAGAACATCCACCTCACAGGATGTGGAGGGCTGAAAATCAAACTCACGGAGGGCTTGGCACATATTAGGAGCCCAGAAATCAGGAGCTATCATCTCTGAATTCAGTTTGTATTTTAGTATGTGCAGGTTCCCTATTGCCTTTTTTTTTTTTAATACCTTATACCTGAATTGCTTAGGGTTTTCTTGTTTGTTTGTTTTCTGGCTAACTTATAAAAAAGAGGCCAAATATGTGCCTTTATTAACAGATGCTTCACCTTACAAAGTTCTCTGGACAATGAGACTTGAGACAGAATTCCTTTTTTTTTTTTTTCCATCTTGCTGTGCTTGCAACATCCTTTCTGCTACAGAACCCCACACCCACAGTATTTTTTTACACTTATGCTGATAAAAGGATTCCAGGTTTTATGGAGAATAAAACAATAACTACAGCTGGTGGGAGACAGTAATCTAGTCAGTCACACTGAGATTGGAACTCAAGTGATTGGAAAACTGAACCTGGAACTCAGTGTGTGAGTTGACAGCCTCAAGGGCACAATTATGAAAACCTTGTCTGTTTCCCTCTCATTGCTGGGTTTCTGAGAGGAAATTGGCAATGTAGGAAGTAGTGTATGGAGCATCTACAATGTACAGCACTTCTTACATACTTCATTTTATTTAATTCTCCATCTAATTCTACCTGGTAGTTAGATGTCTCCCCATTTTACATGTACAAATTTAAGGCCGAGATAAATGAAATAATTTGCTTAACACTAGTTGTGTTAGTGGCAGTGAATCTGTACAGGTCTACAGTGGCCCACCTGGGCCTTGCTCGGCCATGCTGTGTGCCTTAACTTGCCTGTGTTATAGCTTGTACCTGCATTTGGTGATTCCCAAGCTCTTGTACCATGCCCAAGAAGAAAGAGGATATGCGGGACATTGGAGGGTGAGGAGGGCAGAGAAGAATTTTATTGAGTGATGAAAATAGCTTTCAGTGGAGAGGGGAGGATAGGGGGAAGGATGGTTCCCCAGTGTTTCTGGGTCTGAGGCTCTTTATGGACTCAGGATGGGGAGTGCATGCTGATTGGTTTGTGAGTATGCAAAAAAGGTTAAAGTGAAAACACCACTCAAAGGTGGGCATGACAGTGTAGAAAAACCAATTAGGAAAGGGTAGGTATATGTAAAATAAGTGAAGGGTGGGGGCCAATTAGAGGACAGTGCACCAAATGGGAAAACAAGTTCTCAATCTGGTCTGAGGATTTAACTTGTAGCTTGGCTTTCAGGCTTTAAACTCTGTTCAGCTTGGAGGTGGGGTTTATTGGGGGCCCACCTGTATCTGTCTAGGCATTGTCTGCCTCTATCAAAAGGAAGTAAAGTACACTTGGAAGAAGGCCAAGTGGGCAACTTGAGAGATCAAGTGCATGGTTTGACCTTTGACTTGGGGTCTTATACATTGGCATTCCACATGCACAGTGGCCTGGCAGCACTTTGGAGGGGCTGCATGTGTGGTGTGTTTACTGGAGTTGTTTGCATGCTTGCATTCTTCCCTTGCCAGTTGACGAGTGTTGCTATACGGTCATATAGCAGTGAAACTTCACCATTTTGCCTCTTAGTGCACATGCTTTTGAACCCAGTTACTCAACTACTGAGATCTTATCAGGAAGCTGAGCACCAGTTTCAGGTTTTTCTGTCTATTGGGAGACTGCCTTTCTCTGGTACCGGCTACAACCAATTATTATTTTAGAGAGACGGTTTAATAACTGCTTGAGCATTACCTGATGGTCATCTGAGAGTCCTGGTTGGCAGAGGAGGGCACTCTCCTGCCCTGCTCATGTCTGCATGACTCCCTACTGTAACAGTTGCAACACTAGTAGTTTGTGGAGTCAAGATTTAAGTGAATTCTGTCTGTGTTCAGCATTTCTTCTTTCTTTTGTTATGTGCAACAGTAGGTGTGAAGTATCTGAGCCTATTTCCTACTTTCTGTAATCATGTTAATCAGGACTCTAGTCTTGGTGATAGAAGCTCAACTCTAAATTGGCTTCAAATTAAAAGGGAATTTATGGGCTGACAATAAAAAATATTAGTTTCAGATATAGCTAGATCTAAATGCTCAGATAATGTTGTAAGAAGCTAGCTTTCTGCATTCTTAGATTCTGCAGATTTCATTTTGCTTTCATTTTCAGGCAGGCTCTCAACTCAGAATCGTTCCCAAACACTGATGACTCATTTTTTTCCCCCCACTTTCCAAGTATGTGGAGAAGGCTTCTTGCCCATTTCGTTTAGAAAAGTTCTGAGATTGACTTTGACTTGATGTGGGCCTTTGCCAATCCTGAAATAATTACTTTGGCAAAAAAGTGAAACCAAATGATTGCTGAGACCTGTGATCTGGACCCACCCCTGAATATAGGAAATGGATGAAACCATATAAACACAAAGTGGAAAAGAAGTGGCTTCTTGAGAAAAATGTTGAGGTGTGATAATCATAAACATGGCAGGTGAACATTCAGTAGATAGAAACAATGAAAGGCCACTATAATACTCTATTAATACCATCTTACCAAAAATTGTCCCCCTTTCCTCCCACCTCTTATTTTCCCCTTTCTTTTATTTTCTTATAAAGAAACATGTAATAGGGACTTAGGAACAAAAGCCTTATCTGTGTCTCCGGCAGCTAGAGACTAGGTGGTAGATTATGCACCATTACCTACCAGACCCAGGGATTACATGCTGTAAGGGAGAGGCACACTTGCTGCAGAGGGGATAGATAGGAATTTGCCCTAAGAGAAGTATTTAAGGTATGTATTAGGCCATTCTTGCATTTCTATAAAGGAATACTGGAGACTGGATAATTTATAAAGAAAAGAGGTTTAATTGGCTCGTGGTTTTGCAGGCTTTATAGGAAGCATGGTACTGGCGTCTGCTTGGCTTCTAGGGAGTATACAATCATGGTGAAGGTGAAGGGGGAGCAGGAATATCACATGGCACAAGCAAGTGCAATTGATGGGGGGTGGTGGCTGGGAGGTGCAGTACACATTTAAATGAACAGATTTTGAAAGAACTCAGTATTGCGAAGACAGTACCGAGCCATATGGGATCAGCTCCCGTGAGCCAGTCACCTCCCAGCAGGCCCCACTGCTAGCCTTGGGGACTACTATTCAACATGAGATCTGGGCAGGACAAATATCCAAACTCTATCAAGTTAAGTAACTGCCATTACACAGGGAACAACAGATAAACTGGACATTTCAGAGGCCTTCCTGGGACTGGGGTTAATCAGAAGCAAACATGGTGGATTAGCGTCCAAGATGGAGATCCTTCCCCTAATCTGGCTCTTAAAATCTCATGCACCCTCCTCTTCTCTGGTGGTCTTTGAAACTTTGGGGAGGGTGCTTGATATTGTACAGCTTTAGCAGCAATGCACTGGCAGTGGGGAACAGATCAGGCCCAGTGGGATTCCTAATGGGGTATATTCACAGGCTGTTGAATCATTTCTTGTCTTCAGTTTTCTTGGGAGAAGTAAACCAATGAGAGATACATAACGTTAATAATTTGGTTAGTAGAAATATAATGCACACAAGGACTATAATCAAAAGAGAATTTGTTGCAAGCACAACAACAGCAACAAAGAACCCATTTCATTAAGGAGCCAACTAAAAGCATCATGAAGAAAAGTAAAACTTGGTTCTATTTAGAGATTTCTTGTAGTCAGGAAATAATTCAGAGTTAGCCCAAATTGTAGGCAAATAATAATAAACTTACACCATGGTCAGGGCTAGAATCTAAATTTTCTCTCTACCTAGTTTCCCTGTTTCTACTAAGAATAAATCATAGTAGGAACGATTTATTTGCAAGATAAATTTTGATTTCATTATGCTTGGCCTGATTATTTGCATAAAGTGTAGCAGGAATAGTGATCAGCCCTATAGGCTGTTTTTAAGTTAGCTTTGCTGGAAATTTTATAAGAAATTTTGGATTCAACTTTTTAAAAGCCTCAAGGCCAGAAGCTGGCTAAGGATTCACTGTTAGCCTATTCTTATAATACCTGTATGAGTTCCTTTCTTCAGGACGTCCTAAAATATCTTGAGGTTCCTGGGTCTGTTAGTAAGTGACATTCTTTATTTATTACAGGCCAGAAGCCTTGTAAGGGAACAAGTTAGATTAGATACTAGGCCAGACTTTCCAAGGGGCTTTTATTAGCTCTATACAGTCAACCTCACTTCCTCAGTCTGGTCATATCTGAAAGTATGTCATTCCAGTCAAAGCCTTGGTAAAAGAACCAGTGTCTTCAATTTTGTCCTGTAACGAAAGAAAGCAGATTCTTAATGGACTTATGTGAATAATTATATTGCCATAAAATAAGAATATTCACAAATAGTTTCCAACATTTGGAGAACTCTACAAAGTAAATTTTGCTCACGAAACTATACTTTATCCAGCTTCTCTAAGCTAGAAATAGCTAAAAAGAAAAAGGTTTTCTTGACTCTTCTTCAATCAGAGAAGCAGCCTTCCAAACAGGATGTTGTCCATTCACCTTGGAACTGCCATCCACAAACCAAGCAGCTCTGTCAGGTGAGAGCTATTTATCGGGCCCTGTGAAAACCAGCAGTTCCTTACACAGTTCCAGAGTCAGTCCTAGGGGAAAAAATGCTCCCTGCTTGTTTAATATCTTCTCCTTGCACTCTCCAGGGAGTAAGTTCCTTTGTAAATGATTTCCACCTTACCATGGAACTCTTTTCTTCCTTTCCTTCTATAATGCTAAGTGCACATAAATTATCTTTTGGATCCTTTTTTGTACATTACAAAACAGATGAGAAGTGTTTATTGGCCAGGTATAGTTTCTGATGTCTGTAATCCCAGCACTTTGGGAGGCCGAGGTGGGTGAATCACTTGAGGTCAGGAGTTTGAGACCAGCCTGGTCAACATGGCAAAACCCTGTCTCCACTAAAAATACAGAAATTAGCCAGGTGTGGTGGTGCATGCATAGTCCCAGCTACTTGAGGGGCTGAGGTGGGAGGATAACTTGAACCCAGGAGATGGGGGTTGCAATGAGCCAAGATCACACCATTGCACTCCAGCTTGGGCGACAGAGTGAGACACTGTCTCAAAAAAATTGTTTATTATCTTTATTCTCATAGAGTAGGTCATTGAGACCTATATAACAAAATGATCTTTTTTTCCCTGCTAGAATTTGTCCATGGAGGAAATATAGTAAGAACTGGTAACATTCTGTGATATTTATATGTCTAAACAAGGAAGGGATAATCATTTTCGCCCATCAGAAATCAAACTTGGGACTTTGACCTCATTATCACTGAGCTACTAGCTCTTTGGAAATATAAGGCAGTGGATGGGATTAGAGAATTAATACGCATCCCATATGTCTAATGTGTTACTAGACTGAGAAGGCCCAGGGGCAAATGTGCCTCATTCCGTAACTACAATGTGAGTTATATGTCATTAGGAGCCCTTAGAAAGGATTTATAAAGAAACACACACTATGTAGTTAGAAGGGAACCCTGTTTTTTAATACATTGTTGACTGTTTTTCACATTGAGGGAATTGATGCTTAGTCCAGAGAAGCTATAGATGTGTTTGGGGCATAGTAGTAGAATGGGATCTGTGGTTCTTCTGAAAGGGCGGTAAATTGCAGGCACCATTAGCCTAGCTCTCCTTGATCAAAAGGTGTGTCATGGTGAGCTTAGAAAATGAACCACCATTTGCTAGTGTGATTACGAATCTGGGGTCTAACAGGCTTTTTCCTGAATCATCTAAAGCTTTAAGAGAGGTATTTTTTTTCTGAGGCTTGTGCTATAAAACATGTAGAATCACATAAAATATCAGAAATGTTAGCTAATTTTTCTTCACTTTCTATTGTAATTAACCTATCAGAAGGCAGCATACTCCTTGTGAACAGTCCTTCATTTGAGATACACTTCAACTGTGTCTTAAATTTACTTCTTAAATCTAAATCGTAAATTTACTTCAATAAATATTTGTTGTGTACCTTGTGTCTGTCAAGTACTTAAGTTAAAATGGTTAATAAGACACATGCGGCTTAGGCTCTCACAAAGTTTACAATCTAGATTGGGATGGGTAAAAGAATAGTGTAAGCATACAGGCCGGATCTCAAGTCTCTTAGTGGAAAATGGTAAAGTCTTTGGCCTTAGTTTTCTTATCTTTAAGTAAATATTAGTTTCTATGGAAATAAAACTAAATAGACAATTTCTTTAGAGTGCCTGCTATGTGGCAAAAATTAGGATATCAGATTTCTTAGCACTGTTCCTACTTTCTACCATTCTGTCTTTACAACCTGTCTTTCTCTTCTTCCTCCCTTTTCATTGATCAAAAACTGGAAGCAAAACTTGCTCTCTCAGTTGGGAGCAGTCACTCTGCTCAGATTCTTCTACAATCTCCCTGTACCAGGACTTACTGACTGAGTGCAAGATGCAGGGATGGAGCACAGATATGCCCATCTTAGAGGAAATACATATTTTTCCTCAAAGGAAAAGAAGCATCTTAAATCTAGGGAACATTAATGCGCTAATTTTTTAAATCTAGGAGGAATCTTTATAATTATCTATTCCAGATATGTATCAGAGTCACCTTGAGGATCTGGTTAAAAAACACTTAAAATGTCTGAAGCAGTAAATCTGGGTTGGGCTTTTCTCTGTAAAAAATGTTCACCACTGTGATATATCCACACAATGGAATATTGTTCAGTGTCAAAAAGAAAGAAGTTACCAAGACATGAAAAGACCTGGAGGAACTTTAAGTGCATTTTGCTAACTGAAAGAAGTCAATCTGAAAAGGCTACATACTGTATGTTTCCAACTATGTGACATTCTGGAAAAGGCAAAACAATAGAGACAATAAAAAGATCAGTGGTTTCCCAGGGTTTGGGTGGAGGCAGGAATGAATAGGTGGAGCCCAGGATTTTTAGGACAGTGAAAATACTCTGTATGCTACCATAATGATAGATTTGTGCCTTTGTACATTTCCCAAAACCCACAGAATGTACAACAGAAAGACTGAACTCTAATATTAACTATGGACTTAGGTTGGTAGAAATATGTCAATGTTGGTTCATCAATGGTAACAAATGTACCACAGTAGTGCAGTGTGTTGATGGTAGGGGAGTGTCTTAGGAGCTAAGTGGGAACTCTCTGTACTTTCCACTAAACCTGACTGTGAACCTAAAATTGCTTTAAAAGATAAAAATCTATTCCTCAGTAAGATGACAGAATAGAATAGGTGGTCTCTAGCTTCACTCTCCACAACATAAATCCCACTAACAACTATCCGCTGGCAAGAATATTGTGAATATCCTAGAACTCGAGAGTGAGGCTGAGACAGCCTCTTGAACTATAAATCTGAGAGAAGCCATGTTAAATGGTAAGAGGAATGGCTCTCTTTGACTGCATCGCCCCTCCTTCAAGCTGGCACAGCGCCACACACAGAGAATTCCTCCAGACCCAAGGTTTTTACAGTGGAAATAGTGAGTTGGAGGCAGACATTCAGCTTTCCACTATTCTGAGACCTTTTATTGGAGGCTTATTCTTGTCTTATCCTAAAGGAAACATTGGGAGTACCAGCCAGGCTGGACCACCTATGATCAGTGAGAAACAAAGAACAAGGGTGGGCTTCACAGTGGTCAGGGTGCAGATCTTGGCAGCTGCTTTCCATTTTGGCAGCTGAAGGTACCACACCAGACAAAGTAGCCAACAAAAGCAGGCTGTAGGAAATATGCTCATTTGGTCTTCTGGGCTTGAATTCCTAGCCAGCTTCCCCATACAGCTCAGGTGCTCTTGTTACGGCTTCCCCAGGTCAAGAGGCAACTGCAGGTTAGAGATTACCCTCAGAGGGAACACTTGGCCCTGCCCAGCCCTGGTAGCATAGAGGTAATCCAAATAAGTCGTGGTGCTCTCATTAAGTCTTCTCTAGACTGGGAGGCAACTTCAGGTCTGCAGAGGGAACATTTGGCCCTATCCAACCTCAGCTGTTGAGTGGTGACTTCATCAAACTTGGTGTTCTACTTAAGCTTATCCTAGGCTGGGATACAAGCCCAAGTCCACACGTACCTGTGGAGCATAGCCTCTGGCCTGCCCTCCCAAGTGGCTGAGCAGTAATCTGAGAAACTTCACTCAGTTTCAAAGCCCAGGACATAGCCCACTATGGATTCTAAACAATAATACCGCCTAGACAGAGAAGACAACCTGCCTGACTTGAGATGTTCACAGAGCCCACTTAGCAGCTTTGCCTAAAGGCAGAGTCAAGTCGGTGATTCCACCAAACCATGAAGCACAACTAGAAGTTTATTTAAGCTCAGAATATAGAAAGTGACCCAGCCCAACTAGAGAACCTGACATTGAAGTCTGACTCTTCAGGATTGCTACCAGTGGCTTATTTAGAATGTCAGGGCAGACTAAATAGTAAAAGTATGTCACCACTAAAGCACACCTGCAAAGGCCAAGAGGTGGTCATATCCTCAAATGTGCAGGCATTAATGTAAAGAAACAAGGATTATGAAAAATCAGGGAAATGTGACATCACCAAAAGAAACTAATAAGGCTACAATAAAAGACCCAGAATAAATGGAGATCTATGACATTACTGACAAAGAATTCAGAATAACTCTCTTAAAGAAGTTTCAAGGCCTCCAAGAAAATGTGAATAAAAAATTAAATAATAACTGAAAAGAAGTTCATGAACAAAATGAGAATTTTGATGAAGAAATAGAAACAGAAAACTCCTAACCATATAGACATCCTAGACATAAAGAATACAATAAATGAACTGAAAAATTCAATAGAAGGCATCAACTGCAGACTTGATTGGGCAGAAGAATCAGCTCTAAAATAAGATACTTAAAATTATCCAGTCAGAGGAGCAAAAAGAAAAAAAATGTTAAACAAAGTCTTGTGGTAATTATGGGACACCACCAAGTGGACTAATCTTTACTTAATAGAAATTCTTGAAGGAGAATAGAGAGAAAAAGGCCTAGAAAGCAGATTTAAGGAAATGCATATGCATGTATAAGGAAAGCATATTTAGGCACATCTAAGAAAAATGTTTCAAATCTGGGGAAAGGTGACAACACTCAGGTACAAGACGTTCATAGGTCATCAGTGAAATTCAACCCAAAGAGGAGTTCAACAAGACACATTTTTGATAATCAAATTGTCAAAAATCAAAGACAAAAAAATACTGAAAGCAGTGAGAGGTAAGAAACATGTCAAATTCAAGGGAGCCCAAATATGGCTTTCAGTAAACTCTTCAGCAGAAACTGCAGGCCAAGAGAGAGTGGGATGATAGATTCAAACTACTGAAGGAGGGGGGAAAAAACTCGGCTAACCAAGAAAACCTGCCAAAGGTGTCTTTCAGAAATGAGGGAGAAATGAAAACTTTCTCAGACAAACAAAAACAAAGGAAACATATAAAAGTGAAAAAGTAAATGGTATAAATAATACATATCCACACTCAGAATTCTCTAATACTGTTAAGGTGGTGTGTGAAACAGGGTTAAGAGACAAAACTATTAAAAACAACTGTAGCTACAGTACATTGTTAAAGGATATAAATTTTAAGTTTACATCCAAATCAGAAAATATGTGAAGGAAGGAATGAAAGTGCAGAGGTTTTGTATGTGATTAAAGGCAAGTTGTTACCAGTTTAAATCCTGTTTTAAGGATAAGATATTTTACATAAACTTCATGGTTACCACAAAGCAAAAACATACAGAAGTTAAACAAAATATAAAAAGGAAGGATTCAAAACATACCACCACAGAAAGCCATCAAAACACAAAGGAAGACAACAAAAGAGGAAGAAAAAAACAAAGGGCCTACAAAATGATCAGTAACCAGATTATAAAATGGCAGTAGCAAATCTTTATCAATAATTACCTCGGATGCAAATGGATTAAATTGTCCAATAAAAAGACATAAAGTAGCTGAATGGATAGCAAAACAAAATCCAGTTCATATGCTACCTACAAGAGATCATTTTATTTTACTAGTAAGGACACACAGACTGAAATTGAAGGGATGGCAAAAGATGTTCCATGCAAATGGAAATCAAAAGAGAGCAGGGTTAGCTGTACTTATGTTTCACAAAATGGACTTCAGGTGAAAAACCCTAAAAAGAAACAAAGAAGGTAATTACATAATGATAAAGGGGCTAATTTACCAGTTTACAACTGTTATTGTTATAGTTGTTACAATTGTAAATGTATATGCACCCAATATTGGAGCATCTAAATACATAAAGTAATTACTAAGTGATCTGAAGGGAGAGGTAGACTGCAATATTATAGTATTAGGGGATTGCAATATCCCACTTCCGACAATTGAGAAATCATCTAGACGTAAAGTCAATAAGGAAACATTGAACTTGAATTACACTTCAGACCAAATGGACCTAAAAGACATACGCAGAACATTCTATCCAACAGCAGCAGAACACACATTCTTCTTAAGTGTACACAGAATATTCTCCAGGATAGATCATATTTTAGGCCACAAAACAAATCTTAACAAATTTAAGAGGACTGAAATCATATCAAGTGTCTTTTCAAATCACAACGACGTAAAGCTGGAAATCAATAACAGGAGAAATCTTGGAATATACACATGTGGAAATTAAATAACATACTTCTAAAGAACCAGTGGATCACAGAAGATATAAAAGATGAAATAAAAAATATGTGAGACAAACAAAAATGAAAATACAGTATACCAAAATTTATGGGATGCAACAAAAGTAATCCTAAGAGGGAAATTGATAGCAATAAATGCCTGTTTAAAAAAAAAGATCTCAAATAAACATGTGAAATACAGCTTCTAAGAGAGAACACTGGAATTCAGCAGGGAAGTGATACGGAATATCTTAGGCAGGGAACAAAATGGAAGCAAAGCAGCTCACCCTGCCAGGATTGGCTCAGAGCCAGGAGGAGCTCTCCATTTTTTTAGGAAAAAGTAAGTGAGAGATCCCAGCAGTCCATATTGCCATTGCAAACTCCTGGAATCCTAGCCATGGGCGAGCCCCTTGGTCTTGCAGGCCCTGAGACTAGTACAGAGAGCTCCCGGGAGTCCATGAACCTCCATGGAGGGAGTTTGTGCTGGGTCCCACACACACCCTAAAACCCAAGCAGTTGCAGCAAAGTACCATTTTGACATTCTAGTCCCCAAGAGACTATATCCTGCAATTTACAGCCCCTGCATATCCACTTCCCTAGAGTCCCATTGACACCCCCTCATGTCCACACAGAAGTTTGCGGCATCATGGTGCCACCTGGATGCAGTGGTGCGGCCTGATCCCTAGCAGTTTAGCCTACATATTCTCCCATACCCTGGAGAATAAGCAGTGCAGTGCACTAGTGAGGCTGCCCCTGAGACAAAAGAAGTCAAGGCATGTGCTTCCCAGAGCCTGAGGGCCGTTGCCACAGATAGCAATTCCACTCCTTCCAGTGGTAGGGCCACTGTATACTTGTACTCAACTTCAAGGGGCATGGGAACCAGCCTGTCTCACCCATTGCCACCCCTGTAAGCATCCACACATGTCATCTGGGTACCTGGGGAATGACACATCCTGCCCGCAGCCACCAACAACTGCCTGCACCATTGAGGGGGCTGAGAACCAGCTTACTCTGCCTGGCTCCCTCATTACCAGTGCTTGTGCATGTCATCTGGGACCTGAGGACAGGCTTGCTCCACTCAGTGCCACCACTGCTGACATCTATACATGTTGTTTGGAGGGCTGGGGATGTATCTGCCTTGCCTGTTGCTCCTGGAGCCCACCTGCACCATCCAGGAGCCAGAGGACAGGTTCACTCTGACCATGGCCACCACTGTCAGCACCTGTATGTGATGTCCAGGGGCCTGGGATCAACCCACCCTGCCCATCATCAGTGCCCATGTACGCCTTCAGAGATCTGGGGACAGGCCTGTTCTGCTGCTACTAGTGCCCATTTGTAACATCCAGGGGCATAAAAGTGGGTCTTCCTGGCCCACTGCCAGTGCCCACATGTGCTTCCTGAAGTCCTGAGGACCAACTCTTGCAACCTACCATCACTGCTGCGGGTATCTACCTGTGAGCCAGCCATGGGCCTGAGTATTGCTCTGCCCAGCCCTCCACAAACACCACTGATGCCTGCATATGCTGCTTAGGGACCTAAGGGTTGGCCTGTTGCTGCTACTGCCACTGTCACCAGCAATCCTGAGTACACTACGGTAAGCACACCACCCAAGGGCCCAAGGACCTGCCCATCTGGCCTGCTGCTGACACTGCTGGAACCTATGCACACCACCTGGAGGCCCAAGGACTGGCCCACCCAGAACTACCACTGGTGCCCACATAGGCCATTTGGGAGCCTGTGGACCAGCATGCCTGACCACCTGCTGCCACCACTGGTTCCTGAGGACTAGCCCACCTGGCATTCCTGTCCCCAGCAGAACCTCACCACAGTCTTCACTAACAACCATAACCCAAGCCACTGAGAAACTCACAGATACCACTGATGCCGATTACAGTCAAAAAAAATCATGTGGAGATTATACTACTGCCTGGCCCACTGCCAGTGCCCACATGTGCCTCCTGAAGTCCTGAGGAGGCAAAGCCAAACCCAGAGGCAAAGCCAAAACACTCTACCCAGCCAACACTGTAGACACATCTACAGAAAAAATATTTTTCTATAAAAGCCAATCCATACAAATTGGAAGAGCAGTTGTTACACTAGACGTGCAGCTATGAAAGTAAATACACAGGAAGTATGTAAAAGCAAGGAAATGTGACACATCCAAAGGAACACAATTTTCCAATAACAGATTCTAGAGAAAAATCTATGAAATGCATGAAAAATAATTCAAAATAATGTTATTAAAGAAACTTAGTGAGATACAAGTGAAGATAGATAAGCAATACAAAGAATAAAACAATTCATGATCTGAATGAGAAATTCAACAAAGAGATATCATAAAAGAGAACCAAACAGAAATCCTGGAACTGAATAATTCAATGAATTAAGTAAAAAATACAATACAAATACAATCAGCAATAGACTAGGTCAAACAGAAGAAAAAATTTATTCCTTTACACCCAGGCTAGAGTGAAGTGGCGTGATCATAACACACTGCAGCCTCAAACTCCTGGGTTCAAGTGATCCTCTTGCCTCAGCCTGTCAAGTAGCGGGTACTACAAGCTGGCTAATTTCTTTTTATTGTTTGTAGAGATGTGATCTTGCTTTGTTGCCCAGGATCATCTCAAGCTCCTGGCTTCAAGCAATCCTACCATCTTGGCTTTTCAAAGTGCTGGGATTATAGGCATGAGCCACTGTACCGAGCCAGAAGAAACTTCTGAACTTGAAGACAGGTCTTTTGAAATAACCTAGTCATCCAAAAAATAAAAAAGAAATAAAAAAGAATGAAGAAAGCCTATGTGATATATGAAACATCAGAAAGTAACCAAATATTTGAATCTGAGGGTTTTCAGAAGAGAAGAGATGGGCAAAGCCATAGAAAACATATTTAATGAAATAATAGTTGAAAACTTCTCAAGTCTTAAAAGAGATATAGGCATCCAGATACAGGAAACTTAAATATTTCCACATGGTTGCAATCCAAAAAGATCTCCTCTCAAGCACGTTGTAGTAAAAATTCAAAAGTCAAACTGTCAAAAGTCAAACTAACAAACAAAAAAAGGAATTCAAAAAACAGGAAGAAAACTGTCCAGTGACATATAATGGAATCCCCATCAGGATAATAGTGGATTTCTTGGCAGAAACCTTATAGGCAGGACAGAATTGGATAATATATTCAAAGTGTTGTAAGAAAAAAAAAAATGTCTGGCAAGAATACTACCAAGCAAATCTCTTTTTAAAAAGCAGAGGAGAAATAAAGTTTTTCTCAGATAAGCAAAAACTAAGGGAATTCATCACCACTAGTCTGACCTTCTCAGAAATGCTTAAGTGAGTCTTATATCTGGAATTGCAGGATATTCACCATCATAAAACAGAAAAGTATAAAACTCACTGGTAGAGCAGATACACAAATGCGAAAGAGAAAGGAGTTAAATGTTATCACTATGAAACCCACCAAATTATAAAGGAGAAAGAAAGAAATGAAGCATATATAATCAGAAAGCAATTAACAAAATAATAGGAGTAAGTAATCACCTATCAGTAGTAACTAAATGTAAATGGTTTAAATTCCCTAATTAAAAGACGTAGAATAGCTTGATGAATTAAGAAACAAGACCCAACTATATGATGCCTACCAGAAACTCACCTCACCTGTAAAAGACACATATAGGATGAAAGTAAAGAAATGAAAAAAAAAAAAAATTTCCATGCATATGGAACCAAAAGCATGAACAGGAGCTATACTTATGTCAGACAAAATAGGCTTTAAGTCAAAAACCAAAAAGAGACAAACAAGGTAATTATGTAACAAGAGATCAGTTCAGCAGGAGGATATTACAATTTGTGAATATATATACACCTAACATCAGCATCTATATATATATAAAGCAAATATTATTGAAGATAAAGAGAGAAACAGACCTGAAACAATAATAGTTGGGAACTTCAGCACTCCACTTTCAACACTGGACATTGAACTTAATCTGCACTATAGACCAAATGGACATAACAGACATTTATAGAATATTTTATCTAACAGCTGCAGAAAACACATTCTTCTCATGAGCACATGAAATACTCTCCAAGATTAACTATATGTTAGGCCACAAAACAAGTTGAGCAAATTACAAAAAATCAAAATCATACCCAATATCTTTTCAGACCACATAGAAAAAAACCTAGAAATCAATAACAAGAGAACTTTGGACACTTACAAATACACGGAAATCAGACAACCTTGATCCTAAATGACCATTGGATCAATGAAGGAATTAAGAGGGAAAATTCCTGAGACAAATGAAATGGAAACACAACATAGCAAAACCTAGTGCATACAGCAAAAGCAGTGCTAAGAGGCAAAGTTTATAATAATAAATCCCTACATCAGAAAAGTAGAAAAATTTCAAATAAACAGCCTAATGATGAGCATCAAGGAACTCGAAAAGTAAGAACAAACCAAACCCAAAATTAGTAGAAGGAACAAAGTAATAAAGATCAGAGCAGAACTAAATGAAATAAAAAAAAAGTTACAAGGGATCATCAAAATGCAAAGTTGTTTCTTGAAAGTATGAACAATATTCGGCCAGGCGCGGTGGCTCACGCCTGAGATGGGCGGATCACGAGGTCAGGAGATCGAGACTATCCTGGCTAACACGGTGAAACCCCGTCTCTACTAAAAATACAAAAAACTAGCCAGGCGTAGTGGCGAGCGCCTGTAGTCCCAGCTACTTGGGAGGCTGAGGCAGGAGAATGGCGAGAACCTGGGAGGCGGAGCTTGCAGTGAGCCGAGATTGCGCCACCGCACTCCAGCCTGGGCGACTGAGCAAGACTCCATCTCAAAAAAAAAAAAAGAAAGTATGAACCAAATTCATAAAGTGTTAGTGGGACTAAACAAGAAAAAAGAGATGACGCAAATAAATTCAGAAATGAAAGAGACATTACAACTGATACCACATAAATATAATCAGTAGAGAGTATTATAAACAACTATATGATAACAAATTGGAAAACCTAGGGTAAATGGACAAATCCCTAGACACATACAGCCTGAATACACTAATAATGAACAACAAGATTGAATCATAATAAAACGACTCCCCACAAAGAAAAGCCCACAACCAGATGGCTTTACTGCTGAATTCTAACAAAGTTATAAAGAAAACATAACACCAATTCTCAAAACTGTTTTGAAAAATTGAAAAATAGAGAATTCTTCCTAAATCATTATATAAAGTCAGAATTATCCTGATACCAAAATCAGACAATGACAAAAGAAATAAGGAAGTCTATAGGCCAGTATTCCTGATGAACATAGATGTAAAAACCTTAACAAAATACAAACAATCCAAATCCAACAACACATCAAAAAGATAATGCATGATGATCATGTGGGATTTATCCAAGGAATGCAGGAATGTTTTAACAAATACAAACTTTAAAAAGTGACACATACCTCACACCTACAAAATGAAGAATAAAAACCATATGATCATCTCAATAACGATGCAGAACAAGCATTTGATAAAATTCAACATCCTTTCGTGGTAAAAATTCTCAACAAATTAGGCATAGAAGGAACATACCTCAGCCTAATAAAGGCTATACATAACAAACCCACAGCAAACATACTGAATGGGGAAAAGCTGAAAGCCTTTTCTCTAAGAAGTGAAATAAGACCAGGTTGTGCACTTTTACCACTCCTATCCAACACAGTACTGGAAGTCCTCGCCAGAGCAATCAGGCAAGAGAAGGAAATAAAAGGCATCCAACTTGGAAAACAGAAAGTCAATTGTCCCTCTTTGCAGATAGCATAATTTTATATATGGAAAATTCTTAAGACTCCAACAAAAAACTCTTATAACTGATAAATGAATTCAGTAAAGTTGCAGGATACAAAATTAATATAAAAATCAGTAGTATTTCTATACATGAACAACAAAATAGCTGAAGAAGAAATCAAGAAGGCAATCTATTTACAATAACTATGAAAAAAGAAAAGCATCTAGGAGTAAATTTAACCAAAGAAATGAAAGACCTCTACAAAGAAACCTGTGAAACATTGCTGGAAGAAATTGAAGAAGACATAGACAAATGAAAATGCATCCTATGCTCATGTATTAAAATAATTCATATTGTCAAAATGACTAAACTACCCAAAGCAATCTACATAATCAGTGCAATGCATATTGGAATACCAATGACATTCTTCACAGAAATGCAAAAATATTATTGTGGAACCACAAAAGAGCCTGAATAGCCAAAGCAATCCTGAGCAAAGTAAAAAAAAACCAAACAAAATCAAAAACAAAACAAAGCTGGAGGCATCACACTTTCTGACTTCAAAACATATTATAAAGTGATTGTCATAAACACAGTTTGTCACTGGTATAAAAGCAGACACATCAACCAGTGGACCAAGATGGAAAACCCAGAAGTAAAGCAATGAATTTACAGTCAATTGATTTCTGACAAAGGTGCCAAGAACACACAGTGGAGAAAGGACAGACTCTTTAATTAGTGATGTTGGAAAATCTCACATGCAAAAGAGTGAAATTAGATTCTTATCTCACACCACGTAAAAACATGAACTCAAAGTGAATTAAAGACTTCCTTCACTTATGAAGCTTAGTTTGGCTGGATATGAAATTCTGGGTTGAATATTCTTTTCTTTAAGAATGTTGAATATTGACCTCAACTCTCTTCTGGCTTGTAGAATTTCTGCTGAGAGATCTGCTGTTAGTCTGATGGGCTTCCCTTTGTGGGTAACCTGACCTTTCTCTCTGGCTGCCCTTAACACTTTTTCCTTCATTTCAACCTTCGTGAATCTGACAATTACGTGCCTTGGGGTTGCTCTTCTTGAGGAGTATTTTTGTGGTGGTCTCTGTATTTCCTGAATTTTAATGTTGGCCTCCCTTGCTAGGTTGGGGAAGTTCTCCTGGATAATATCCTGCAGAGTGTTTTCCAAGTTGGTTCCATTCTCCCCATCACTTTTAGGTATACCAATCAGACGTAGATTAGGTCTTTTCACATAGTCCCATATTTCTTGGAGGCTTTGTTTCTTTTAACTCTTTTTTCTCTAAACTTCTCTTCTCACTTCATTTCATTCATTTGATCTTCAATCACTGATACCCTTTCTTCTGTTTGATGGAATTGGCTACTGAAGCTTGTGCATGCGTCACGTAGTTCTCATGCCATGGTTTTCAGCTCCATCACGTCATTTAAGGTCTTCTTTATGCTGTTTATTCTAGTTAGCCATTCGTCTAATTGTTTTTCAAGGTTTTTAGCTTCTTTGCGATGGGTTTGAACATCCTCCTTTAGCTCAGAGAAGTTTGTTATTACTGATCTTTTGAAGCCTACTTCTGTCAACTTGTCAAAGTCATTCTCTGTCCAGCTTTGTTCCATTGCTAGCAAGGAGCTGCGTTCCTTTGGAGGAGAAGAGACGCTCTGATTTTTAGAATTTTCAGCTTTTCTGCTCTGGTTTCTCCCTATCTTTGTGGTTTTATCTACCTTTGGTCTTTGATGATGGTGACCTACAGATGGGGTTTTGGTGTGGATGTCCTTTTTGTTGATGTTAATGCTATTCCTTTCTGTTTGTTAGTTTTCCTTCTAACAGTCAGGACCCTCAGCTGCAGGTCTTGGAGTTTGCTGTAGGTCCACTCCAGACCCTGTTTGCCTGGGTATCACCAGCAGAGGCTGCAGAACAGCAAATACTGAAGAACAGAAAATGTTGCTGCCTGATCCTTCCTCTGGGGAAGCTTTGTCTCAGAGGGGCACCTGGCTGTATGAAGTGTCAGCTGGCCCCTACTGGGAGGTGTCTCCCAGTTAGGCTACTCAGGGGTCAGGGACCCACTTGAGGAGGCTGTCTGTCCATTCTCAGATCTCATACTCCATGCTGGGAGAACCACTACTCTCTTCAAAACTGTCAGACAAGGATGTTTAAGTCTGTAGAAGTTTCTGCTGCCTTTTGTTCAGCTATGCCCTGCCCCCCGAGGTGGAGTCTACAGAGGCAGGCAGGCAGGCGTCGTTGAGCTGCAGTGGGCTCCACTCAATTCAAGCTTCCTGGCCGCTTTGTTTACCTATTCAAGCCTCAGCAGTGGTGGACGCCCCTCCCCCAGCCTTGCTGCCACCTTGCAGCAGACTGCTGTGGTAGAAGTGAGCAAGGCTTCATGGGCATGGGACCCTCTGAGCCAGGTGTGAGATATAATCTCCTGGTGTGCCATTTACTAAGACTGTTGGAAAAGTGCAGTATTAGAGTGGGAGTGTCCCAATTTCCCAGGTACCATCTGTCACAGCTTCCCTTGGCTAGGAAAGGGAATTCCCTGATCCCTTGTGCTTCCTGGGTGAGGTGATGCCCCGCCCTGCTTTGGCTCACACTCTGTGGGCTGCACCCACTGTCCAGTGAGTCCCAGTGAGATGAACTTGGTACCTCAGTTGGAAATGCAGAAAACACCTGTCTTCTGCGTCACTCACGCTGGGAGCTGTAGACTGGAGCTGTTCCTGTTTGGCCTGTTGGAGGGATTGGGAGAAAGACTTTAATACCTGGATCTCTAAAGCTACTAGAAGAAAATATAAAAGGAAAAGCTCCATGACATGGGTCTGGGCAATGATTTTTTGGATATGACTCTGAAAGCACAGACAGCAAAAACAAAAATAGATGAATGGGA
Organism: Macaca fascicularis; assembly: GCF_037993035.2. NCBI lineage: Eukaryota > Metazoa > Chordata > Mammalia > Primates > Cercopithecidae > Macaca > Macaca fascicularis. The sequence goes on from NC_088394.1 coordinate 55,094,648, forward strand.
CCATGTTAAACTAAAAAAGCTTCTGCACAGCAAAGGAAACAGCAAAGTGAAGAGACAATTCAGAGAATGGAAGAAAATATTTGCAAACCAAATATCTGATAAGGGATTAATATCTAAACTATATAAGAAATAGAACTCAATAGCAAGAAAACAGAAGGAAGTGAACAGACGTTTCTCAAAAGAGGACCTACAAATAGCCAGTAGGTGCATGCAAAAATGCTCAGCATCACTAATCATCAGAAGAATGCAAATTGAAACCACAATCAGATACCACCTCACACATCTTATGAAAAAGATAAAAGGCAACAACTGTTGGGGAGAATATGGAGAAAAGAGAACACATACACTGTTGGCGGGAATACAAATTAGTATAGCCATTATGGAATATAGTATAGAAGTTCCTCAACTAACTAAAAATAAAACTATAATATGACTTAGTAATCCCACTTCTGAGTATTTATGCAAAGGAACTAAAATCAACATGTTGAAGGGATAGGTGCACTACCATGTTCATTGCCACATTATTCCCAATAACCAAGATATGGAATCAACCTAAGTGCTCATCAACAAATGAATGAGGAAAGAAAATGTGGATATATACACAATGGAATACAATTCAGTCTTAAAAAAGAATGAAGTTCTGTTATTTGTGACAATATGGATGAATCTGGAGTATATTATGCTAAGTGAAGTAAGCCTGGCCCATATAATCAAAAAAATAAAAAAAAAAAAAAGATGTTGTCATGGATGTGGTGAAAAGGGAACACTTTCACACTGTTGTTGGAAGAATATAAACTAGTACACTATGGAAAACAGTGTGGAGATTCCTTAAGGATCTAAAAGTAGATCTACTATTTGATCCAGCAATCCCACTCTTGGTTATCTATCCAGAGGAAAAGAAGTCATTATATGAAAAGGATACTTGCACACATATGTTTTTATAACAGCACCATTTGCAGTTGCAAAAATATGGAACCAGCCCAAATGCCCATCAATCAATGAGTACATAAAGAAAGTGTGGTATATATATCATGGAATACTACTCACTCATGAAAAGGAAAGCAGTAGTGGCATTTGCAGCAACCTGGATGGAACTGGAGACCATTACTCTAAATGAAGAAACTCAGGAATGGAAAAGCAAACATCATATGTTCTCACTCATAAGTGGGAGCTAACTTGTGAGGATGCAAAGTCATAAGGATGCTACAATGAACTTTGGGGACTGGGGAGAAAGGGTGGGAGTTGGTTGAGGGATAAAATATACTACACATTGGGTACAGTGTATACTGCTCTGGTGATGGGTGCACCAAAATCTCAGAAAATCACCACTAAATAACTTATTTATGTACAAAAAATAAAAAGAAATAAGCCAGGAACAGAAAGACAAATACCACATGATCTCACTTGTATCTGGAATCTAAGAAAGTTGAGATAATCCAAGTAGAGAGTAGAATAATGGTTACCAGCGACGGGGGCGGGGGTGGTGAGGGATGATGAAGGAAGGACTGGGGAGTTGTTGAAGGATACGAAGAGTAAAACGTTTCAGATAGACAGGAAAAATAGGTTCTAAGATCTATTGTACAACAGGGCACAATAGTCAATAATAATGTATTGTATATTTCAAAATAACTAAGAGAATAAATTTCAAATGTCTCACCATCAAAAAGGATAGATAGGTGGGGTGGTGAATAAATTAGTTAGCTTGATTTTTATTCCACATTGAATATATATATCAAAACATCCCATTGTAGCCCATAAATGTGTACAATTATAGTTTGTCAATCAAAAACAATAATAAAAATAAAGTCTTTTAATTAAAAAATCATCATATGATTATAATGCAGAGCAAGTTTGAGACCTGCTGCATTATTTTGTAGATGTGAAAGAGAAAAACAGGAAGAGAGAAGATGGAATGCATGGTGAGTTAGTGGCAGAGGCAGCAACAGAATTCAAGCCTCTTGACTCCTTTTCCAGTGCTCTTTCCCCCATTTTCTACCTTATGTTGATGGACACTTGCAACATCCCCCAGTTTCCCCTTTTTCTGGTTAAGCAAAGAATATATCTCAGCTTTATATTTGTCTGAGTCCCCTGGGAGCTAGGGAAGGAGTAAAGCTGGTTCCTACCACATATTTCTTCATTTCTAAATTTAATAGTAGGATAAACATTGTATATATGTTTCTACTCAGTCCTGTAGATATAGAAAGTGAAGAAAAACACACTAATTAAAAAGGAAATAAAGTGTGTATACACAAAATAAGACAGAACAGAAAGTAAAACAATACAGAAAAAGGGTCATGGGAATATAGCACCATTAATTGGTTCTGAAGCCAGATTAGTGGGAAAAAAATTCTGGAGTTGGTGGGGTGGGGGGGAGGTATTCATGTGACCTGGCAAAATTAGAAAGTTTTGCTTCAACTTTCTGAAGGGCAGTTGGCATATTATTTTACCTCCGCATATCTCAATTTCAGCAGCATTTGCAAAGTGTTATATCCTTTTTATACTCCATGAAGTTGGTAGGAAGATGAAGGTGATGCCTCTTTTTAAAGAGGGGCTCCGTAGTTCTTGTACACAGACTGTAGTTCCACTACCATGAAGCTGTCTTTAGACACTATGTCACTGAATTACTGCAACATTCTTCCACTCTTAATTATCCACTTACCTTATATAGGAAGATCCTGATGGTCGAGGAAAATACAGCACATTGCATAAGGTTGCAGCTATAGTAGGTAGCAAGCTCAGGCTTCAACTCAAATCTTTGTGACTCCAAAGCCCATGATGTTTTATTTGAACTAGACTGCAAAAGAATTTGTAATCACAGAGGTCTTACCACTGCTCTTTGCCCATGGGCTCTAGGAGATAAATCTTCCAGAAGAGGAAAGCCAGGCTCTTCTCAGCACATCTGAAAGGGCTGTCCTGTGAGTCTATAGGAAGTTCTATATATTTCTTGATATTTATGACAAGAACAAGGAGTGTTCCTGGAGTCCATTTGGTGATTTATTTTAGGATGTCTGGCACTGGGAGCTCACGAGATGCGTATAAAGCAGGAAGTCAGGCCTTGGACTGAATAAACAGCTGAAGATAGAAGTGGTAAATCAGCTTCAGTCAGGGCAGAAGTGACTTGGTATCAACCCATCCAGTGTAGTTCCTTTCATTTCTGTTCATTTGGATCATTATTAAATGTATTGTCTTTTCTTTTGATTTCTTTTTCTTTTGGTGTAGAAGAGGGATCTTTATCTCATGATGGGGTTTTAAAGAAGAGTGTCAGGTCTTGGGTATCTAAGTATCCAGTATGAACATCACAAAATACATTATATTTTCATGTATAAGTGATAAAAGCAACACATACCAGATATCAAGACCTGAGAATGCAGGGCTAGGGAGCAATTTTTTTCCAGTGCAATTCTTTATTTCACTTTGTGCTTATGGTAGGCCAGAATGACACTGACTCCAGAGAAGTGGCCAGGTAAAGGGGAACTGCCAGCTCATTGCTGAGGAATATTAATATTAATATTGCAACATGAAAGTGCAATTCATAAATGAGCATTGTCAGAAATGAAGGTTGGAGTCAGAATGGCCAGTGTCTAAATTCCAGCTCTTTTATCCGCTAGTTTCATCACTTTAGGGAGTTTGTTTCCCCAACTGTTCGATTGGAACATACTGAAGATTCACTGGGATAAGGCATGCAAAGTACTCAAATGCCAGACAGTGTGACAGTGCTCAGAAAATGTTCTCTTGCTCCTCATTTCTGTTGTTCAGCGCTGATTTATATGGTAAAGGCTAATGAGGAGGAGGAGATTGTTGCTTCTACCTTTATATTTCATTTTAGAACTTTTCTTTTTGAGACAGTCTCGCTCTGTTGCCCAGGCTGGAGTGCAGTGGCACAATCTTGGCTCACTGCAAGCTCTGCCTCCCAGGTTCACGCCATTCTCCTGCCTCAGCCTCCTGAATAGCTGGGACTACAGGCGTGCGCCACCACGCCTGGCTAATTTTTTGTATTTTAAGTAGAGACAGGGTTTCACCGTGTTAGCCAGGATGGTCTCGATGTCCTGACCTCGTGATCCGCCCGCCTCAGCCTCCCAAAGTGCTGGGATTACAGGCGTGAGCCACTGCACCTAGCTTACAACTTTTAATTAGCAGGGAGATGTATGGGCTATACAGCTGAGGAGAGAATAGATGAAATTTGTATCTGGGTAGTGTGATTTAAGTAGAGAGTTAAGGAGATGGGAGGGTTGAGTGAAGTGTGAGGGAGAGGACAAAATGCAGAATATCTGCTGGGGCCATCTTTTATGGGCTCTCGTATAATTTTCTTTGATGGGAATCGAAGAGCCACACTCAGAAAGATGAGAAAAAAAAGGACCTGCCTTTATCCACCCTACCTGTGCTGAGTACTTTCAGCTATTTAACTGTCATTCCTCTTTCTTCATTTATTCTTCTTTTTTTTTCGTTTTGAGATGGAGTCTCTCCTTGTTGCCCAGGCTCTAGTGCAGTCACGTGATCTCTGCTCACTGCAACCTCCACTTCATGGGTTCAAGTGTTCCTCCTGCCTCAGCCTCCCGAGTAGCTGGGATTACAGGCATCTGCCACAACGCCTGGCTTTTTTTTTTTGTATTTTTAGTAGAGACGGGGTTTCACCATGTTGGCCAGGTTGCTCTTGAACTCCTGACCTCAGGTGATCCACCCACCTCGGCCTCCCAAAGTGCTGGGATTACAAGTGTGAGCCACCGCACCTGGCCTCATTTATTCTTACGTTTACCTAACTCCGGAGTATTGATTTTTTTTTTTTTTTTTCCTATTCTCATCCTATGCCTTTCCCTTGAGTAAAGCCACTGCTTGATTCTTCTCTGGTTTGCTATTGTTTTCCCTCCTGGATGTGGTTCAGTCCTGTCTTCTCCAGCTGCCTTGTGTAACCCCGCAAATGAAGGAGCCCTGGCTTCTGAAACCAACCAAGCCTTGATTTACTTGACTGGGATCTGTTGCCGAAATTAAGTCAGCACCTTGTAGAGGGGAAACTAAAAAACTTCGTGTTTTTCAGCCAAGGAATTTTGAAATGGTCATGGAACTTTACGGTCAAAACAAATTTTAAGGACTTCCAGCTTGTTTCCAGCAGTAATACATTTGAAAAGGCTTATTAAATTACAAATTTGTTTTCGCCTCTTTATGCAAGTATCAATGCAGAAGAGAAACAACCTAATGTAGAGAAAATAAAACGAAATAATTAAAAAGTTGCCAAATGTGAAACAAGTAAGATAAAACCAAGCAGGCCTGTTGGAGATAATGGTTATCTGTTTGCAATAAACATGAAGTGAGAACAATTCATGACTTGCGATAACATTCAACTGAAAGGAAGTAAATTAGATGTAGACAAGGCCAGGAAAGGATTACAAAAATATCCAGAGCCAGACAGTACAAAGGGGAGAGCAGGGGCTGGATTTTATCTTTATCAGGTAATTGAAATAATGCTTTATATTAACAGGATGAGTTCAAAGTGGAAACTGGAGTCAGGAGGTACGGAGGGCGACAGATACAATGCAAAAAGCACTGGAAACTCTATGGGCTGGGAAACGAAAGAATCACTGAAGGCCTAATATGTGTCTCGTACTTTTACATATACAATCTCATTTAAGCCTACGACAGCCTCGCAAAGTGTGATTAGCAGTCCCATTCTTGACGGGGAATGTGAGGGTCAGATACAAAACTCATCTAAGTCTTTATAGCAAGCAGGTGGTGGATTTGGGATAAAAGCTCAGGTTGGCCTGACTTCAAAATCTTGTTCTAAATATGCCACACTATCTCACAACTGCTGAGTGATACTGTACTCTCGAATCACTTTATAAAAGTGATTACACAGGCTCCGGCAATTTTAACACTTTCACTAGTCAGCTGCCAGAGCAGGGATGGGGCAATTGCGGAAGTAGCCACTCCAGGTGTTTCTCTCTCTCTCTCTCTCTCTCTCTCTCTCTCTCTCTCTCTCTCTCTCTCTCTCTCTCACACACACACACACACACACACACACACACACACACACAATTTAAACTCCGCATCAAGCTACTACATATATTTATTTGGGTGTCCCACAAACAGGGCAGATTGAACTTACATAAAAATCACTGCCTTAAGTGTCATATTTTATCTCTTCTGTCCATTTTCTCATGAGAAATTTGAGGTTTCCCTTGATCCCTTTCTCTTTATCAACCCCATTCTCAATGACTCTTCACGTCTTGTCAATGCTACCTTCAAAATATCTCCACTTTCCTTCTCTCTATTCATTGTCTGAACTTTGGTTCAGACTAACATCTTCTGCCAAGAATACTATAGCAGCCTCTTACTAGCCTTGTCTTCTGTTTCCTTCTTCCCAAATCTACTTTCCCTATTGTAGGCCCAGAGATATTTACAAAATATAAATGTATATCACCCTTCCGTGCTTCTCCTTTTCTTGATCATAAAGTTCAATGTCCTTAACATAATAAGTCTTTTAAAAAAGTATCTTTGCCTGGCATTTCACCTCTTTTTTACCTCTATATTGTGAGCAATTGAAAAAAATTGCATTCTTTATAGTGTCATTGCGCTTTCATAGTCATCCTGCTCTTTGAACATGCTGTTCCTTCTTTGTGAAATACCTTTCTGCCTTTGTTTTTATTTTTTTTCCGGACTACTTAGCTCTTACTTGTCCATTGGAAGCAGTGTAGATATCTCTTCCTTTACAGATACATTTTTAACTCTCCAAAGATTCAGCTAGGAATACGTCATATGGCCTTCATAATGTTTACCCATCATATCTGTTATTACTTTGCATTTTAATAGATACATTTCTGTTTTCCTAAATTGCAGTCTTCTTGTGAACAAAGACCATGTCTTACTAATCAGTGATGATCTGGTGCCTGAAACATACTAGATGCCTAATAAACATTTTTTGTTGGGTGTTGTCAGATGGAGAATGATGTGCAAGGCAGTTATCAGGGAGCCCTCCTAAAATGGGGATTGTGTGGAAGAAGTTGAGCCTTGGAACAGCCTTGTGAAAGCTTCAGCTGACCTATGGGGAGCTCTGAAGCTTAGATAATCCTTCAGAGTGATCTCACATGGGGCAAAGAGACCAGACATTTATGCGCTTGTGTTGAATAGTAATTGGCCTTGAATGTGACCTTGAGTGAGGGTGCTCCTTCCCACCAAGGCACTCTCCAAAGGGAGCTGATGCCTGAGGACTGCCTACCATTAGCACGTCCAACAGCTGGGGAATGAATTTTTCATTTCTGAGGGTGTATGTTTTTGAGTATTTATAATCTTTTTTTTAACAACACTTATTTAATTGTGACTTTATGTGCTTCAAATTTTAATCACAGTAGTGTTTAACAGTCTGCTCCCCAAATTCCTGAAAATTTAACAATTGGCTCTTGCAAGTCAGTAATGAACCAGCTCCAGCACACAAGGGAACACGTCTGTCAAATTACATTTGTGCTCCAACCAGTTGTATTTCATTTATGACCCATAGGTTTCTTAATTTAGCAAGAAAATCACTCTGACAATGATAATATATTAGATCAAAATTTCTATTTGCGGTACTACTGCAAAAAACTTCTTTAATACTGAACTTATATGTTTACTATAAAATATCATCTTTCACCCCCAAAGAATGATTTGAGTCTATCATGGGTGTCACTCAACAAGCACTCACCCCAGCCCACCCACTCCAGGGTTGGCTAAAATGAAGAATGTAGTTGTGGAAACTATAGTAATATTCCCTCAGGGAGCTGTTGAGGAGTCGTGCTTGTGTGTTGTCTGGTGAAGAAATAATCGCGGAAATGGTTTCAACTCTTCTAAAATTGGCTATCCTCTTCATACTTTCCGCAACTCCTAGTATAGGGTCTCCTTAACAAGACATTCAGACTCACAAGACCTGAATAGGTAATACCTGGTACCAGTTTAATCAGATGACTATTGGGCCAGAAACATAGCATGCCACTTGAGTTGTGTTAGGCATTTCTTTTCCAACGGAATAATCCTTATAGCAAAACACCTTCTGTTCTCCCTTGCACTGCCCCCACCTCATCCCCCCATGAGAGCTTGAGTGTAAGAAAATACAACTCAGGCTGGGCATGGTGGCTCACGTCTGTAGTCCCAGGACTTTGGGAGGCTGAGTTGGGTGGATCACTTGAGCCTAGGAGTTCAAGACCAGCCTGGGCAACATGGTGAAGCCCCATTTCTACAAAAAATACAAAAATTAGCTGGGTGTGGTGGCGCATGCCTGTACTCCCAGCTACTCTGGAGGCTGAGGTGGGAAGATCACTTGAGCCTAGGAGGTCAAAGCTGCAGTGAACCAAGATCATGCCACTGCACTCCAGCCTAGGCAATAGAGTGAGACCCTGCCTCATTAAAAAAAGACTCATATTAGACAGGTGCAATAGTTTCCCTGGCATAGAAATATTATGCCACATTAAGACCAGTATCTCCTATAATAGGCCTCGGCATGGCTTCTAGGTCCCCACAGGGATATGACCTGTTATGAGCCCCCATATTCAGGAAATCCTAGAGCCATGGCTTCCCACCAGGCATTTGTGCTTCATTCATACTTTTCCAGGTCAGGTGACAATTTCTCTAGCGTGGGCCTTTCTATCCATAAATAATGTTGCCTAGTAATACAAATGAGATCCTACCTTTATCAGGTTTTCAGGGCAAAGAGCAAGAAAGTTATCTTAAAGTCAGATTTGTCTTTAGAGAAGGAGAAAGGGTTTGTTCACCCTTCCCAAGCCCCATCTGAACTTCATAGTATCACAGAGTATATCACAGAGTACAGTCATAATACCAATTCATATGAATGTCAGGGTAGATAAGCCTTTAGTAGGTTGTTTTCTGCCTGGTTCACCTCTTCTTTTCATGGTTCTGAAGGAAATTCATTAATCTTTCTCACCCTGGCAACTAGTATAGTGCCTTGAACTCAGTGGAAAAATGCATGCAGTTAACAAAAAAATTAAACTGATAAAAATGAGAAGAAACACTCCTATATTTCCACCACTAGACATAACAGTGGTGAATATTTCAGTAAATTTCTTTCTGGTCTTTGTTATATGCACTGCTATATGTTATATGCACTTTGTTAAACTGCATTGCAAATTTCTTGCCCTTTTTTATGGAGGGACCTTTTTTTTTTTTTTTTTTTTTTAGGCTGGTCGCGGTGGCTCATGCCTGTAATCTCAGCACTTTGGGAGGCCCAGGCGGGCAGATCACAAGGTCAGGAGTTTGAGCCCAGCCTGGCCAATATGGTGATACCCTGATTCGCCCAAAAATACAAAAACTAGCTGGGGGTGGTGGCGCACGCCTGTAATCCAGCTACTTGGGAGGCTGAGGCAGGAGAATTGCTTGAACCTGGGAGGCAGAAGTTGCAGTGAGCTGAGATTGCGCCATGGCACTCCAGCTCTGGGCAACAGAACAGACTCTGTCTTGGAAAAAACCAAAAAGAATAAGAAGATTATTACATTACCAGGAGGTTGATTCTGCCTCAACCTAACCTTAACATACCATCTCTAAATGTAGCCCATTTCTAAACACAATCATGTTTGGAGATGCTTGGATGATGGGTTGTCTAACATTTATTGAATGTACACCACTGCTGGACTATGCAGTAATAGGTACATGAGGAGGGAAAGAAAAAAAGTTTAGTTCTGCCCTCAAAGCAACTAAATGTCCTCTATGGGGAAGTAAATTTCCAATTTATATTTTATTTCCCATAACATGACTGTCTAATGTTGTCTTAAGCTTGTTCTGTTTAGTTGGGATGATGATTTTAAAGGACCAGGAAAAAGACCCATTTAACAAGTTTCTGCCAATGAGCCAGTTTCTAAAAAAATAAATGGACAAATAATCCCAGAAGATTATCCAGTCTTGGTAAAATAATTTTAACACAATATCCAGCTCATCAATTGGGACGTAAGCACATCAGCTGGGGAGGAGTGAACGTTAGTGACTCGACTGTCATGAAAACATTTCTTCCAGACCAGGAAAAAGACAGTCATGGGGAAACATGCCATGTGGAAAAATAACCGATTTCTTCGTGATCTATTCTTTCCGTTGGTCACAGGTTGACATTTTACTGGTGCTGGGAGTGGAGAGAAATGCAGACTTCCTAGTCACACAGAGAAAAGAAATATTTTCCTCTGTGCAAAGAGAGACCCAGGAGACATGGTTTGAACAAGAAGTGTGCAGATAAAAGTTGGAAAGCCAAGGTCATAAATTTATTTTATTTTTAGTCTTTTTTACTTTTTAAAAAATGATTCCTTGCAAGTTGTTAAAAAGACTCATTCTCAGTCACCCACAGATACAAGTGGGGAGGGCTGTTGTTGATATGAAACCTCGACTAGCATTTGAAGTGCTGATTCAGGACACAGCACAGCATGTCTTACCCAGAAATGAAGTCTGTGATTTGTTTAACCCCATTAGAAAAAGTCAGAATCAAGAAATGATGGAGAAGACGATCAGTATTATAGGGAATCCTTAAACTGGACAGAAGTGTAAAAATTACTTTTAAAATTTAGTCTAACTTGGTTATTATATTGTTTATAAGTGTTTACCATTCTTGCCAATATCTCTCTGTATTTGCCCCAGTTAACCTGAATTTACATAATCTTAATAACCAAAATAATTTTAAAAAGACAGTTATATATCCCCACCTATGCATCCTTCTTCTGAGTGTATCCTAGCTATTTGTTTATATTTCCAACTCTCTCTTCTAAATTGAGAGGTCTTTAATGCTTTGGATGGTACCTTGTTCATCTTTGTAAACAATGTTAGCATGATGCTCAGTTGATAAGTGATTTATAGTTACTTCTATGTATAAGACTCTGGTATATATTGGTAAACAATGCATGTTCGAAGTGTAACTGGTAAAATGACAGAAGGGTGGATGAATGGATGGATGGATTGATAGATGGGTAGATGGATGGTTGACCATATCTGGATTTTCTTGGTTTTCTGTGTTTTGGGGAGCTAATTAATTATTTCACAAAAGCAAAATCCATCACACAGTTATTTCCCTGGGACCAGCTTTGCAAACTGAAGAAAATAATTAAGATGAGACTTCAGTAGGAATGACTTGATAAATCATCATAGGGTGGGAAAGTCTTACCTCTGTGTTCATATTCTCATTTTTTTCATTTGAAGTCATTGTAAGTTAAATGAAATCGATTGATCTATTCATTCTATAGAAAGGCTCCATAATGGTTTCATCAGTATACATTTATATTTATGTACAAAGACTCAACTTACTACACAAAACTTGTCTTACTGACAGTCAAGTGACAATAATTCAAAATATCTTTAGTGGCAGAGGTTGCTTTCTCTGACCACCATATTCTCTAGTCTTTTCCACTATTACACTGACCTAGTTTATAATCTCCTCAGAACATCAATCTTTTCCTTTGCATCATTTATCTGCCTTTTCACACAAGCAAAACCACTTCATCTCAACACATCCTCATCCCTTTGTTTATTCATGACTTCTGCTCTGCCAAACCTCAGTTTTTGTCTGATTCGTTCAGTTCTTTTTTCCAAGTTGAAAAACATTTCTTTGATATGTATATCAATAATATTTTTTGAATAGTTCTTATTATCTGGAACTGTGCATCAGAGACAGGATTTTATTTATTTATTTATTTATTTTTCAGATAGGGTCTCGCTCTGTCACCCAGGCTGTAATGCAGTGGTGTGATCGTGGCTCAATGCAACCACTGCCTCCGGGCTCAAGCGATCCTCCCACCTCAGCCTCCTGAGTAGCTGGTACTACAGGCATGCGCCACCACACCCAACTAATTTTTGTATTTTTTGTAGAGATGGTACTTTACCATGTTGCCCAGGATGGTCTTGAACTCCTGGGCTCAAGTGATCTGCTCACCTTAGCCTCCCAAAGTGCTGAGATTACAGACACGAGCCACTACGCTTAGCCTGGAGATAGAGAGTTTTATGTGATTTGAGCCTTTCTCTCCTGAAGGGGCTCACAGTCAGATACAGAGATTGTAATCTGGGGGTAAATGGATCCTTGAAAGCATATGAAAATATTGGATAGTTGAGCACCTATTATTTTCTGGAAAAAGGTCCATATGTTTTTTTAAAAAGGTCTGGTGAATAATATAGTCTAGAAAACAATCAGATTTTCATGTAATAAATGCTATTTTTGAAAGGGGCAAGAATAGGAAGCCAGTGAGAGGGGTACCTTGGTAGAATCAGAAAAGGAAAATGTTCAGGACTTTGCCAGAATTTTCACCAGATTTCACCTGCAAGCAAGTCGCAGCTGGGGCCTCAGTGCCTCTCAGTAATCCTGTTTCTCCCCTGATCCTTGGTCGTACTGCTCCAAGGTTTCTGCTCAAACCTTCTCAACGTGTTCTTCTCAAACCATATCTTCCAAACCATTGTTACTTCTCACTCACCTTATTTAAAGTGTTATCGCCAGATTCATATATTTGGTTGAAAAATTAAAAGGACATGTTTTTCAGAGTCTTTATGTTCTTAAGAGTAAGTAAGCCTGGAACTAACATCATTTGCAAAGTATTTTAGGTAGGAATATGTAATTCTAAAGGGGGAAAAGCCTGCAAAATAAGCAAGTAAACTTCCGGGACAAAAGAGGAAACACTGTGTACAGAATATTTTGTACTGTACACTGTAGAAGAATATTTTGTTTAACTTGTATGCTTTCATTTCTACTGTGGTGAACTTCTACTTTATTATCTCTAGGGAGTCTACAACATGCTGAAAATGAATGTTTTTGATTGTGGGAGGGTGGGTGTGGAATTTTAGAAGCTAACAACTCTGTTACCCTGTGTCATCTTCACACTTCTTTAAGAGGCCTAGATTACGAACCTTGTGCAAAGACATGCCGCTAACAAGTTGTAAACTAAGGTTGGAACCCAGGTCTGCTTGATGGTGTTGCCTATGTTCTCTCTACATCAAGTTATTTTAAGACAGTGGAGAAATTACAATACCTCCGAATCAGAGCCCAAATCAAAGGCTAATTTTCAGGTTGTTAATGTGGGAATGTGATCTGAGATAGCAGGTATGAAGGACCCAGGTAGCGGAACAGGAAATGAGTAGTCAATACAAGAATGTGTAACCACTTGGCCAAGGATATGGATGTCTGGTTTGATGGGATCTTCTGAAAATCTTGATGAGTGCCTCAAAATTCAGAACTGTCTGAGGTAGTGGGGAGCAGGGAGGACCATTCACCCATAAGCTCCTATCTCCCACTGATCAAGAGTTCAAGGGTTTCCCCATAGGCCTTTAGTTCATGCATTCCAGGTTGCTCCCATACAAGGGTCAAGCACTGCATTAGAGATCCTTGGAAAAGGATGAGTGTATTAGTCCATTCTAATGCTGCTAATAAAGACATACCCAAGACTGGGTGATTTATTAAGGAAAGAGGTTTGGTTTAATTGTTCAGTGTGGCTGGGGACGCCTCAGGAAACTTACAGTCATGGCAGAAGGGGAAGCAAATACGTCCTTCTTAACATGGTGGCAACAAGAAGTGACGAGGGAAGGGTAGGGGGAAGCCCCTTATAAAAATGTCAGATCTTGTGAGAACTCACTCACTATCACGAGAACAGCAGCATGGGGGTAAGAACCACCCCCATGACTCAATTACCTCCCATTGGGTCCCTCCCATGACACATGAGGATTATGGGAACTACAAGATTAGATTTGGGTGGGGACACAGCCAAACCATGTCAATGAACAATGTGCTGTTGGGTTGTACCTGCATGAATCTGCTTGCAGTGTTAGTGATTGGGAAAAGAGATGAAGTGGATATGATTTGAAGCAATGCATAAGAGACGTTCCATACAGAGATAAAAATAAATAATAATAATGATAGCAAGCTTCTGTGCATCACAGGATCATTGAGTGGAATTCAAGGCATCCTTTTGTGTGGATTGTGGTGGGCCATCTTCATGAATGCATTAAGTGTCTGGGCACTCTGCTGAGGCATGTTACACGTTGAGTCTCTGCAATCCGGTTCTTACTTATTCTGTACAGTTGTAGGGTTATATCCTGCAAGGGGCTCTGCAGTTTAGAAAACACTGATACTCTGTGACCTGAGTGACAGCTGAGTCTGTGAACGTCCATTATGAAATCTTTGTCATAGGGTTCTCAGCTTTTCCCCTACACACATCCTGCATTTTTCCCATTTATGGAGTGCAATGGGTAAATGAAATCTAATAAACTCTAATATGTTGAAGCCTAAATAGAACTCCTCTGTTTGAAGCAGATAATCTCTTAGAGAATTGATTGCTGCAGAATAGAAAGTAGTGCAATAGACCCTTATGTTTTGGATACCACTGAGATATAAAAGTCCTCTAAGAATCAATTGAGCAGCTAGAAAATTCTTGTCTTGGGGCTTGAGTTAAGGATTTTGACAATTGGAGCTTTTACAACATAAAACCAATTCCAAAATGTGAGCTCCATGAAAGCAGTGACATTGTTGTATTCACTTGTGTATTTCTAGAAATTCTAAGAGTCTGTGGCACATGCTAGGTCTCAGTATTTGCTGAATGAATGCATGACTGCTATGTTCAAGGTGCTATGTTACTATTGGTAAGTTGGGAAAAGCTACTTGTGATTCATCTATACTTTTAGTTCCTTGGTCACCATCATTGTTTGTGAAATAGATGGCCATGACTAGAAGGCCAGTCTATTAGCCTTAAATAAAGCAGTACTAACTGGCTTTGGGGACTCAAATCTATGACCTTAGTCTATTGAAAAGTATCTTTTAATGAAACTTAATCAAATACAGACATCGAAATTAACTGGGAGGGAACTGAATCCATAAAACATGGAGTTTAGAAAAAACACATGTGGAGAGGAGAAATCTGTGAGGTTCTGTGAGGAAAAATTATTTTTTTTCTAGCTTTATTGAGACAAAAATTACGTATTCAAGATGTACAACATGGTGATTTGATACATATATATGTACATTATGTAATGGTTCTCATAATTAAATTAACATCATATACACATAGTTATCGTTTATGATATGTGTGTATGTGTGTGGGAGTGAGGACACTTCAGATCTGTTGTCTTAGAAAATTTCAAGTATGCAATACGTGTTATTAACTATAGTCACCATGCTGTATATTAGATCCTCAGGACGTATTTAAAAATGTAGATGTATTTAGTGCAGATACAATGCTGGAATTTTTTGATGCCTGTATAAAGAAAATAAGTAAATAAGTCAAACCCTTTGTTTAAACCATGGTAAGGAACTGGAAGTTCTACAAAGCATATTTAGTAGAAAGCTCTGGTCTTATGACACTAAAAGTACTCTTGTAGCTATCAACAAACATTACTTTCTTGCTTATTAAATGCTTAATTATTTTCTGCTTATAACTTTCACATTGTATGTTGCCACATAGAAAATGTATTCTCTGTTTATGTTAGCAATAATATAGTTAGATATACTGACAATTTCTTTATTCCCACCAAACTTCTGGTTTTCTAGAGAGAATGGTTTATCCAATGAGGATGGCAAATGGCAATTTCTGGCAGCAATGCTAGTGATAGTAGATTTACTAGAACACAGCTTGGAATTTATTTTTCATATCCAAAGAGGTAAATTGTCTTTGTATATTATGAAGTCCATAATGATCAATTTGTAATTGGAAATCCTTGCCACCGAACAAGCTTATGTTGTAGCATGTTGGGGGAGAAAATTATATTTACAGTGGTATGTTTTAACAACAAAATGATTCGTGCAAGATCTAGCAAAAGCAGTTTATAATCCTGATGAAGTCTCTTGTGGAATCAAACATTCTTTCATTTTATATCTACACTGTTTTAAAAAATACAATTTATTTTTCAATTATAAAAGTAATACTTGCTTATTATAGAGAAGTAAGTGTAAAACATAATCTCAAACACCTAGGGACAATCACTGCTTTCATATTTTTAAACTTCAATTTGTTTTGATTACACAAGTTAAACATGTTTAAAGAAGAAATTTAGAAAATTCAGACATGCAAAATATAAGAAAATGAAATCACTTGTAATTTCACCACTAAGAACTACTTCTAACATGTTGGTCTCAATTCCTATATAGATTATACATACAGGTATTTAAAATAAACATTTTAATTTTTAACAAAAAGGAACCCTATATATTCGGTTATAATTTTTTTTTTTTTGAGTTGGAGTCTTGCTCTGTCGCCCAGGCTGGAGTGCAGTGGCCTGGTCTCGGCTCACTGCAAGCTCCGCCTCCCGGATTCACGCCATTCTCCTGCCTTAGCCTCCTGAGTAGCTGGGACTACAGACACCCGCCACCACGCCCAGATAACTTTTGTATTTTTTTTTTTTTTTTAAGTAGAGACGGGGTTTCACCGTGTTAGCCAGGATGGTCTTGATCTCCTGATCTCCTGATCCGCCCGTCTCGGCCTCCCAAAGTGCTGGGATTACAGGCGTGAGCCACTGTGCCTGGCCTGGGTGCTAATTTTTATTATCACTTAGTACTTCATTTTTCATATTCCTAGGCCAATAACATGCTTTTATAATACCACTTCTACTGAATCTATAGAATTCCATTATACTACAATTTATTTTACTAATCTTTTACTATTGGCATTTTATAGACAAATCTTCTTAATGAAATCTTTACACCTACACCTAAAATTAGTTACAATTTTTGGATTAATGTTTACGAATGAAATTTCTGTGAAGGAAACAAATAATTTTCCTTTTCACTGAGAACATATGAATTTTCATATACACTGTATATCAGCATGCTTGGGCATTGCATGTAATTATATAAATATTTGTTAATGTCCTGGTCAAAAAAGGCAGTCTTGCGATGTTACAGTTTGATGACATAAAGTCTGGTGATTGTAAAGAGAGAATTATTGAGCATTTGAGGTATATATTATTGAGCATATAATTATTGAGCATTTGAGAGATATATCTAATGGCCATATAACATTATAAGACTGGAAAGAACTGATATTCACTTATATTTCTTCATGAAATGAAGATTTTGTGAGGAAGCTTGTATTAACTGCACGTCCTAGAGTAATAGAGAAGCCAAGTGCCAAAGAGTCTGGTACTGAATTGGAGAGAGGAAGGTTTTTCAAGATGAAGTACAACTCTAGTTATCAGATCTTCTCATCTGCTCCCTTCAGTAAGAAGGTTTTTAGTTAATTCTTTTTTCCCTTTAGTTTTAATTTTCTTTAGAAATGGAGTTTCACTATATTTCCCAGGCTGGGTTTGAACTCCTGGGCTCAGGTGATCCACCCATCTCAGCCTGCCAAGTAGCCGGGACTACAGATTTTACTAATTCTTCAACACTTTTCCATTCTGGTGCCCCCTGGCTATTTCTTATTGCTTTCTGCTCTTTCTTAAAAATTAAAAAAGTTTTTTTTTTTTTTTTTTATAGATAGAAGTCTTGTTATGTTGCCCAGGCTGGACTCAAACTCTGGGCTGAAGCAATCTTTGCGCCACAGCCTCCAAAGTAGCTGGAGCTACCAGTGTGTGCCACCACACCCAGCTTGCTTTCTGCTCTTCCTAGCAAGTGTGTACTTTCTCTTTCTCACATTTAAACTTAATAGATAAATAATACTATTGGTTCAGAGCATCATGATTGTTCCTTTCCTGACCAATCCCATGATTGGTCATCCCTTTGCACCATACCATCTCAGTTGTCAGCTGGACATCCAAGCCTAATCATTTACCACCAGAGAAGCAGAGTCAGGGATGCTAACTGTGTGATGACCCCATCCACAGAAGGACCTTTTATTCTTTTCTGGCTAAAATTGAGAGCAAAATCGGCTTCTCTCTGACATTGGCCTTTTAATTTTTAAATTATATTTCACTGAATAAATTTCATATATCCACTGGTCATTTATATTTCCTATTTTGTAAATTAAGCATTAATGTGTTATATTCCAAGATTAAAGTAAAAAATGCAAACGTATTATTGTTAAACAAAAAGTAATTAACATGATATTTTTGCTTCTTGAGTAGTTTTGGCATTGGAGAGTACTGGAATTTCTTAAATCACTTAAAATAATTTAGACCTCCTATTAATTTTATATCATAAGTGAGTAGTTAATGCAGACTTAGCAAGTTCATCACTGTTGTTTAATTAAACATAAGTTGATTGTAAAGAGAGAATTATTGAGCATTTGAGAGATTGATATATTAACTGTATATGAAATGTACAGATACTTTCTTCACATTTATCAAAATAGCCGACAGCAAGATAATTAGGGATTACTTTTGAAATTGAAGGCATTTAATAGACATATTAATTGATATCAGTTTTTCTACAAATAGCCCATTAAGTCAAAAACTGTTACATAGAAAATAGTTTATCAATAGAAATCAAAATATAAATTTTTTATTTGCAAAGTTAATTGCCTGCCACTCATATATTTTCATTTATTAAAATTAGTGATTTTTCTTTGCTTTACTGATAAATATCCATAACAGTCAGTAAATCTCAATTAAATGTTGATGGTAGCTCACAATCAATTTACAAAAATTGTAACAATAATATACCAGGCAATCAGAAACAATACAATCTATATGTATTATACTAAGAAAGAAAACTATATGACTAAGTTTTATTTGCATATTTTTAACATTAGGTAAACTTCTAGTAATTAAAAAATAGCCTGTTTAGGGGAGGATGCAGTCAGTTGATAGAATATCATATCAGAACTTTTATAAAAGTGCTGGTGACTGAGGACTCTTCGTAGGGAAAGTGAACATTTCATGTTAATTCACAACATCTATTTGATGCCAGTTTGTACAAAAAATTATAAAGCTCAAAAGTAAATAATAGTAATACTACTAATAAGTCAAAACATCAAGGCTTGGGACAAATGTATGTGACTCATAATTCATCCTTGGATTTACGTGATTACTGCAAAATTGCAATCAAATAAAATCAAAAGCCAGAAATAATGATAGTAATCTTAGAGGAGAGTGTTAGAATAAATGGATCCAAATGAACATTACATCATTTTGTTTTTCTAATAGAAAATCATACCTATTAATGGATCATAAAATTGAGTCACATAAGCATTAACAATAAAATAGGAAAAAAATTGAGATAAAGTAGTTATTATTACCCATAATAACAAATATTTTGCTATGAAACTTTGGTTTTAGTTATATATTTGGGGGTATGTATGTGTGTGTATTGGGTGGTGTCATAAACTATATTTCTATTGTAAATCACAGCCAAAGATGAAAAAACAGATATGTTATGAATGTCTTGTATAATGATTAAGAATGTTATATTTTGTGGTTTGTCTTGTAATGTATGCTGATAAGCAGCTATGAATATCAACTTGAATCAAAGTGTCCAGAGTTGAAACATGGCTGTAGCATTTAATAGATGGGTGACAAAGGAAAATTTTCTTGAACTCTTTCTGTTTCCCCATTTGTAAAATATATACAATAATAGTATCTGACTGGGTTGCTACAAATTTAAACAGAATAAATGGAAATGAACATGTCAAAAGTTAGGCCATAGTGAACTCAAAATAGTAATATTAAGGTTCTCATAAATGATTCAAGTAAGATTATTTAGAGAGACTTCCACTCCTGACCAAGATGGAGTGAGAGGTGATAAATTTATCATCCCACTTGAAAAAAAAACACAAAAACTGGAAAAAATATATGAAACAATGCTTTTCAAGACACGGGCCCTGAGGCAGTGGAGCACAGGGATCCCTGAGAGATGGGAAACAAAGGAGATGACCCCAGTGATTGCCCCAGTTTTCTGCCTAGAGACAGCCTCAGGTGGAGCCAGAAGATCCCCCTGTGGGAAGACAGAGCTGAGTGTCCAGAGAGATGAAGGCAGCTAGAGTTTATAGGAGAGAGTACTTAAGATGTGGGAGCATCACACACACAGAAATCCAGAGATTGCAGAGTACTTCTTGAGTATTTAGCTGAGTACTATTCAAAGTGTGTGTGTGTAAAATCTATCCAAGGCTACAAAAAGGGCCACGTGAAAGGATTAAAAGGAACAGTACTCAGATGTCACACAGGGCCAGTTCCCACAAACCAGAGTGAAAAAATTCATAATTCATATGGGACATTGGGTAGAGTATTCACAAATTTCTTGCCTTAGTGTTGGGAAGTAATTAGCATTAAAGTAAACAAGGCTGTAGTTTTGCCTAACAAGTGTTAATAGCAGAACCCGAAAGTGTCAAACTGTTTACAGGTGACTTAACTATATCCCAGAACAAAGCTCAAGAATATTTGTGGTACTACAAAAATACCCAGTCTGTAGCTACTTATGCCTAGTGTTCCATTATTGGAGCGCTAAGCATGTGGGAGTTATTTACATCCTACTGCTCACCACCATGGTCTGATTGCAAAAATTAAAAAAATTGCAACCTCAGGCATAAATGGGTTAAGAAGGTAAAATTCACAATGTCTGGCATCCATTAAGCAATTATGGGGGAGGTAAAGAAGCTGGAAAACATAACCTATAATGAAGATAAAAATCAATCATTTGAAATCAACCCAGAACTGACAAGTATTAGCGTTAGCAGAAAATACCATAAAAAGTCTGAATAACTGTATAACTGTATTCTATATACTCCAAAAGTTAAGTAGAAACATGGAAGATACAAAAATGACCCAAATGAGACTTGGAGTTGAAAACTGCAACGTTTGAAATGGCAAAAATAGTGAATGGAATGAATGGCAGATTAGACACTGCAGAATAAATGTTTAGTGAACTTGAAGATATAGCAATAAGAAGTATCCAAAATGAAAGACAATGAGAAAATGAATCAATGATCAGTGGCTCAACCTGAAGTGGTATAATAGATATGCAATGTAGTTCACACAGGAAGGGGCACAGAAAAAATAGTTGATGAAATAATAATTTAAAATTTCCAGGGCTGGGCGCAGTGGGTCACGCCTGTAGTCCCAGCACTTTGGGAAGCTGAGGCAGGTGGATCAAAAGGTCAGGAGTTCGAGACCAGCCTGGCCAATATGGTGAAACCCCATCTCTACTTAAAATACAAAAATTAGCTGAGGGTGGTGGTGGGTGCCTGTAGTTGCAGCTACTCAGGAGGCTGAGGCAGGAGAATTGCTTGAAACTGGAAGGCGGAGGTTGCAGTGAGCCAAGATCATGCCACTGAACTCCAGCATAGGTGACAGAGCAAGACTCCATCTCAAAAAAAAAAAAAAAAAAAAAAATTCCAAATTGAGGAAAACTATAAACTCACAAATGCAAGATGCTCAAATAACCCAAGCACAAGGAAAATGACACCAAGGCACATCATGATCAAATTGCTTAAGACCACTATGCTCTGCTTGGCCAAACCCACGGCTGGAGTCACCCTTAAAGTGTTGGCAGGGGAGTTCCCTCAAAGCACCACCCCAAACCATCCTGAGTTAGGGCAGCTGGAATTCTAAAAAATGAAGCACTAAATGCCAAAGGGTGATCAGTCCAAGTATTGATTAGGGGAACTTTCAGGAGGCTGTAGCATCCTTGCATTGGACAGCAAGAAAGATTCTACCCAGGTGTATTTGTAATGAGGGGGTTGGGTTATGGAGTTTATATGAGGGTTTAAGACATTTGGCTCAGTACTGGGGTCAGTTTCTATGTGTTTATTAGCAACACCTTTAATCTTTCACTGTTTTGGGCAACAACCAGAACAACTTTATCAGTGCCTAGGAATGTTCAGGGCCCCTGCTTTGGTCCAAGCCTGCAGGAAAAAAAACATGCAGCTGTGAATGGGTCACAGGGTGGTCAAGACATTCAGTGTTTTTTGGTCAGAATAATGAAAGAAAGTGGGGGGTGGGGGCAACTGAGGACCCTATACACAGTTAAGAGGAAATTATTGAAAGGAGCCAAGAAAAAAGCCACATTACCTACAGAGGAACAAGATAAAGATGCCTGCAGATTTCTCACTGGAGAATGAAATAAGACAGAGGAAAAACATCTTTAAAGCAATGAAAAGAAAAGGACAAACCCAAATCCTGTCAACCTAGAATCCTCTCTCCTGTGAAAATATTTTTCAAAAGTGATGATGAAATAAAGGCTTTTTTTGAAAACAACCCCCAAAGAATGGCACATGCCTGTAGTTCCAGCTACTTGGAAGGCTGAGACAGGAGAATCGCTTGAACCAGGAGGTGGAGGCTGCAGTGAGCCAAGATCGCACCACTGCACTCCAGCCTGGGAAAGACAGAGAGAGACGTCGTCTCAGGAAGAAAAAAAAAAATATTAATGCCCAACATTCCCGTATTCTAAGAAATACTAAAGGAAGTCCTTTAAGGAGAAATAAAACCATACAAGATAGAAATATGAATCTATATAAAGAAATGAAGAGCACTAGAAATGATAGCTACATTGGTAAATATACAAGATTATTTATAAAAATCTCCTTAAAAGATTATTGGCTATTTAAACAAAAATAAAATAATTTATTGTGAGATTTATGACATATGTAAAAATAAAATGGCTAAGTGGAGAGAAATGGAGGTACACTGTTGTGAGGTTTTAATATTTTACATGAAGTGGTAAAATATACCTTGAAAGTTAACTATGATAAGTTAAAGATCTATATAGTGAACCCTAAGGCAACCACTAAAATAAAAAGACCCAAAACTAAAAGGTAAAGATTATCATATTGAATTTAAAAGCATTACCTGAGTATATGCTGTCTACAGAAAACAAAATTGAAATATTAACACACAAATACATTTAAACTAAAATAATAGAGAAAGATATACCATGCTAACATTATACCACTCAAAAGAAAGTTGAATTGTCTATATTAATTTCAGATAAAGTAGGATTCGGAGCAAAGAATATTATCAGGGTAAATAAAGGTCATTTTATAATGACAAAGGGGCCAATTCATCAGGAGAACATGTCAGTTTTAAGTGTTTAAGCATATAATAACAGAGCTTGAAATACATAAAGCAAACATGAAACCGCAAGGAGAAATAATCAAATTCACAAGTGTAGTTGGATTATTTCAATATCCCCTTTCAATAACTGACTGAAAAATCAGGTTATGGAATACTTAAATGGCAGGATCGCCATCTTAATCTAATGGACTTTTATACAGTACTCCACCCGACAACAGCAGAATTATTTTCTAGGAGTCATGAACCATTTATGAGGTTACACAGTATTTTGTACCATGAAACTAATCTCAGTAAACTTTAAAGGATGTCAGACATACATTGTATATTCTCTGACTACAATAAAATAAAATGACCAGTCAATGACAAAAAGGTATCTGGAAAATCGCCCAATACTTGGAAACTATGTAAGACACTTCTTAATTAACCATAGGTGAAAGAAAAAATAAAAAGGGATATTAAAAATTATTTTGAATAGAATGAAAATAAAAATATACAACATACAAAATTTGTGGCATGCCATTTAATCATGAATGGGAAATGAATAGCGTTAAACACCTAGACATTATAAAGCTGCAATAATTGAGACAGTAAGTTATTGGCATAAGGACAGACAGATCAATGGAACAGACAATCTGGAAATCGATCTATACATGTATAGGTATACATGATTATAAAAATGATAATTTAAAATTACTATAGTTTATGATATTTGTGCATTTTTATGGAGATATAAACCTGGAAATGTAGGAAGGGATCTTGCATATCTTTTTGGGAAGTTTGAACATATTATCGTGAAGATAATATATAGCTACTGAAGAATTATAAAGGAAGAGTAACAGGATAAAATTTATTTTCGAAACCTCAGAGGGAAAGTGGTATGGAAGATGGATTATAGAAGCATGAGACATGACAGGCAATATAATCAGGAGGCAGTGAGGTTGAATAAAATAGGGGAATATTTGAGATGTATTTAAGAGGACAGAACCTGTGGTCTTTTGTAGGTGATTTAATAAGGTGAAGGATCATGCAGTAGAAGGTATCAAGAACAGATCACAGATTTCTAAGCGGAGATCAGTACCATTCACTGGGATAGAGAACAAGAGGAGTAAGTTTTGAAGGGCTCTTGATGATTCCGTTTTGAATTTGTTGAGTTTGAGATTCTTTGGGGACTCTTTTGGGGAGTTGTCCAGTAGTCGGAAGGATACTTGGGACTAAAGATGTCAAAGGAGAGGACTGGTTTCATGGTAAAAATATGAAAGTGGTCAGTATTTGTATGGAAATTAAAGCCATTGACTTGAAATTTCACAGAAAAGAATGTGTAAAATAAAAAGCGAAAACTACGGAAAATGTGAAGTGTAAGTCTGGAAAGTAACAGCATTTAAGGAATAAGCAGAGGAAGAAAAGTTACTGAGTGAATCCAGAGTTTATTTTTTGGGGATGTGGGGCAGAGAACAGATTTTGAAGAGAGTGTGTGTGTGTGTGCACGCGCGCGCACGTGTTACTGGCAGTAAAAGCGCTGCATAGGGAACTTGTCTTGAAACTTTGTGTTTCCATCAAAACTTAAGAGTTTTTATTTTATTTTATTATTTTTTTAAATTTATTTATTATTATTATACTTTAAGTTGTAGGGTACATGTGCATAACGTGCAGGTTTGTTACATATGTATACTTGTGCCATGTTGGTGTGCTGCACCCATCAACTCGTCATTTACATCAGGTATAACTCCCAATGCAATCCCTCCCCCCTCCCCCCTCCCCATGATAGGCCCCGGTGTGTGATGTTCCCCTTCCTGAGTCCAAGTGATCTCATTGTTCAGTTCCCACCTATGAGTGAGAACATGCGGTGTTTGGTTTTCTGTTCTTGTGATAGTTTGCTAAGAATGATGGTTTCCAGCTGCATCCATGTCCCTACAAAGGACACAAACTCATCCTTTTTTATGGCTGCATAGTATTCCATGGTGTATATGTGCCACATTTTCTTAATCCAATCTGTCACTGATGGACATTTGGGTTGATTCCAAGTCTTTGCTATTGTGAATAGTGCTGCAATAAACATGCGTGTGCATGTGTCTTTATAGCAGCATAATTTATAATCCTTTGGGTACATACCCAGTAATGGGATGGCGGGGTCATATGGTACATCTAGTTCTAGATCCTTGAGGAATCGCCATACTGTTTTCCATAATGGTTGAACTAGTTTACAATCCCACCAACAGTGTAAAAGTGTTCCTATTTCTCCACATCCTCTCCAGCACCTGTTGTTTCCTGACTTTTTAATGATCGCCATTCTAACTGGTGTGAGATGGTATCTCATTGTGGTTTTGATTTGCATTTCTCTGATGGCCAGTGATGATGAGCATTTTTTCATGTGTCTGTTGGCTGTATGAATGTCTTCTTTTGAGAAATGTCTGTTCATATCCTTTGCCCACTTTTTGATGGGGTTGTTTGTTTTTTTCTTGTAAATTTGTTTGAGTTCTTTGTAGGTTCTGGATATTAGCCCTTCGTCAGATGAGTAGATTGCAAAAATGTTCTCCCATTCTGTAGGTTGCCTGTTCACTCTGATGGTAGTTTCTTTTGCTGTGCAGAAGCTCTTTAGTTTAATGAGATCCCATTTGTCAAGTTTGGCTTTTGTTGCTGCTGCTTTTGGTGTTTTAGACATGAAGTCTTTGCCCATGCCTATGTCCTGAATGGTACTACCTAGGTTTTCCTCTAGGGTTTTTATGGTATTAGGTCTAACGTTTAAGTCTCTAATCCATCTTGAATTAATTTTCGTATAAGGAGTAAGGAAAGGATCCAGTTTCAGCTTTCTACTTATGGCTAGCCAGTTTTCCCAGCACCATTTATTAAATAGGGAATCCTTTCCCCATTTCTTGTTTCTCTCAGGTTTGTCAAAGATCAGATGGCTGTAGATGTGTGGTATTATTTCTGAGGACTCTGTTCTGTTCCATTGGTCTATATCTCTGTTTTGGTACCAGTACCATGCTGTTTTGGTTACTGTAGCCTTGTAGTATAGTTTGAAGTCAGGTAGCGTGATGCCTCCAGCTTTGTTCTTTTGACTTAGGATTGTCTTGGAGATGCGGGCTCTTTTTTGGTTCCATATGAACTTTAAAGCAGTTTTTTCCAATTCTGTGAAGAAAGTCATTGGTAGCTTGATGGGGATGGCATTGAATCTATAAATTACCTTGGGCAGTATGGCCATTTTCACGATATTGATTCTTCCTATCCATGAGCATGGTATGTTCTTCCATTTGTTTGTGTCCTCTTTTATTTCACTGAGCAGTGGTTTGTAGTTCTCGTTGAAGAGGTCCTTTACATCCCTTGTAAGTTGGATTCCTAGGTATTTTATTCTCTTTGAAGCAATTGTGAATGGAAGTTCATTCCTGATTTGGCTCTCTGTTTGTCTGTTACTGGTGTATAAGAATGCTTGTGATTTTTGCACATTAATTTTGTATCCTGAGACTTTGCTGAAGTTGCTTATCAGCTTAAGGAGATTTTGGGCTGAGACAATGGGGTTTTCTAAATATACAATCATGTCATCTGCAAACAGGGACAATTTGACTTCTTCTTTTCCTAACTGAATACCCTTGATTTCTTTCTCTTGCCTGATTGCCCTAGCCAGAACTTCCAACACTATGTTGAATAGGAGTGGTGAGAGAGGGCATCCCTGTCTTGTGCCAGTTTTCAAAGGGAATTTTTCCAGTTTTTGCCCATTCAGTATGATATTGGCTGTGGGTTTGTCATAAATAGCTCTTATTATTTTGAGGTACGTTCCATCAATACCTAGTTTATTGAGCGTTTTTAGCATGAAGGGCTGTTGAATTTTGTCAAAAGCCTTTTCTGCATCTATTGAGATAATCATGTGGTTCTTGTCTTTGGTTCTGTTTATATGCTGGATTATGTTTATTGATTTGCGAATGTTGAACCAGCCTTGCATCCCAGGGATGAAGCCCACTTGATCATGGTGGATAAGCTTTTTGATGTGTTGCTGAATCCGGTTTGCCAGTATTTTATTGAGGATTTTTGCATCGATGTTCATCAGGGGTATTGGTCTAAAATTCTCTCTTTTTGTTGTGTCTCTGCCAGGCTTTGGTATCAGGATGATGTTGGCCTCATCAAATGAGTTAGGGAGGATTCCCTCTTTTTCTATTGATTGGAATAGTTTCAGAAGGAATGGTACCAACTCCTCCTTGTACCTCTGGTAGAATTCAGCTGTGAATCCATCTGGTCCTGGACTTTTTTGGTTGGTAGGCTATTAATTATTGCCTCAATTTCAGAGCCTGCTATTGGTCTATTCAGGGATTCAGCTTCTTCCTGGTTTAGTCTTGGAAGAGTGTAAGTGTCCAGGAAATTATCCATTTCTTCTAGATTTTCCAGTTTATTTGCATAGAGGTGTTTATAGTATTCTCTGATGGTAGTTTGTATTTCTGTGGGGTCGGTGGTGATATCCCCTTTATCATTTTTAATTGCGTCAATTTGATTCCTCTCTCTTTTCTTCTTTATTAGTCTTGCTAGTGGTCTGTCAATTTGTTGATCTTTTCAAAAAACCAACTCCTGGATTCATTGATTTTTTGGAGAGTTTTTTGTGTCTCTATCTCCTTCAGTTCTGCTCTGATCTTAGTTATTTCTTGCCTTCTGCTAGCTTTCGAATGTGTTTGCTCTTGCTTCTCTAGTTCTTTTAATTGCGATGTTAGAGTGTCAATTTTAGATCTTTCCTGCTTTCTCTTGTGGGCATTTAGTGCTATAAATTTCCCTCTACACACTGCTTTAAATGTGTCCCAGAGATTCTGGTATGTTGTATCTTTGTTCTCATTGGTTTCAAAGAACATCTTTATTTCTGCCTTCATTTCATATGTACCCAGTAGTCATTCAGGAGCAGGTTGTTCAGTTTCCATGTAGTTGAGCGGTTTTGATTGAGTTTCTTAGTCCTGAGTTCTAGTTTGATTGCACTGTGGTCTGAGAGACAGTTTGTTATAATTTCTGTTCTTGTACATTTGCTGATGAGTGCTTTACTTCCAATTACGTGGTCGATTTTGGAGTAAGTACGATGTGGTGCTGAGAAGAATGTATATTCTGTTGATTTGGGGTGGAGAGTTCTATAGATGTCTATTAGGTCTGCTTGCTGCAGAGATGAGTTCAATTCCTGGATATCCTTGTTAACTTTCTGTCTCGTTGATCTGTCTAATGTTGACAGTGGAGTGTTGAAGTCTCCCATTATTATTGTATGGGAGTCTAAGTCTCTTTGTAAGTCTCTAAGGACTTGCTTTATGAATCTGGGTGCTCCTGTATTGGGTGCATATATATTTAGGATAGTTAGCTCTTCCTGTTGAATTGATCCCTTTACCATTATGTAATGGCCTTCTTTGTCTCTTTTGATCTTTGATGGTTTAAAGTCTGTTTTATCAGAGACTAGTATTGCAACCCCCGCTTTTTTTTGTTCTCCATTTGCTTGGTAAATCTTCCTCCATCCCTTTATTTTGAGCCTATGTATGTCTCTGCGTGTGAGATGGGTCTCCTGAATACAGCAGATTGATGGGTCTTGACTCTTTATCCAGTTTGCCAGTCTGTGTCTTTTAATTGGAGCATTTAGTCCATTTACATTTAAGGTTAAGATTGTTATGTGTGAACTTGATCCTGCCATTATGATATTAACTGGTTATTTTGCTCGTTATTTGATGCAGTTTCTTCCTAGCCTCGATGGTCTTTACATTTTGGCATGTTTTTGCAATGGCTGGTACCGGTTGTTCCTTTCCATGTTTAGTGCTTCCTTCAGGGTCTCTTGTGAGGCAGGCCTAGTGGTGACAAAATCTCTAAGCATTTGCTTATCTGTAAAGGATTTTATTTCTCCTTCACTTATGAAACTTAGTTTGGCTGGATATGAAATTCTGGGTTGAAAATTCTTTTCTTTAAGAATGTTGAATATTGGCCCCCACTCTCTTCTGGCTTGTAGAGTTTCTGCCGAGAGATCTGCTGTTAGTCTGATGGGCTTCCCTTTGTGGGTAACCCGACCTTTCTCTCTGGCTGCCCTTAAGATTTTTTCCTTCATTTCAACTTTGGTGAATCTGGCAATTATGTGTCTTGGAGTTGCTCTTCTCGAGGAGTATCTTTGTGACGTTCTCTGTATTTCCTGGATTTGAATGTTGGCCTGCCCTACTAGGTTGGGGAAGTTCTCCTGGATGATATCCTGAAGAGTGTTTTCCAACTTGGTTCCATTTTCCCCCTCACTTTCAGGCACCCCAATGAGACGTAGATTTGGTCTTTTTACATAATCCCATACTTTTTGCAGGCTTTGTTCATTTCTTTTTCTTCTTTTTTCTTTTGGTTTCTCTTCTCGCTTCATTTCATTCATTTGATCCTCAATCGCAGATACTCTTTCTTCCAGTTGATCGAGTCGGTTACTGAAGCTTGTGCATTTGTCACGTATTTCTCGTGTCATGGTTTTCGTCTCTTTCATTTCGTTTATGACCTTCTCTGCATTAATTACTCTAGCCATCAATTCTTCCACTTTTTTTTCAAGATTTTTAGTTTCTTTGCGCTGGGTACGTAATTCCTCCTTCAGCTCTGAGAAATTTGATGGACTGAAGCCTTCTTCTCTCATCTCGTCAAAGTCATTCTCCGTCCAGCTTTGATCCGTTGCTGGCGATGAGCTGCGCTCCTTTGCCGGGGGAGATGCGCTCTTATTTTTTGAATTTCCAGCTTTTCTGCCCTGCTTTTTCCCCATCTTTGTGGTTTTATCTGCCTCTGGTCTTTGATGATGGTGATGTACTGATGGGGTTTTGGTGTAGGTGTCCTTCCTGTTTGATAGTTTTCCTTCTACCAGTCAGGACCCTCAGCTGTAGGTCTGTTGGAGATTGCTTGAGGTCCACTCCAGACCCTGTTTGCCTGGGTATCAGCAGCAGAGGCTGCAGAAGATAGAATATTTCTGAACAGCGAGTGTACCTGTCTGATTCTTGCTTTGGAAGCTTCCTCTCAGGGGTGTACTCCACCCTGTGAGGTGTGGGGTGTCAGACTGCCCCTAGTGGGGGATGTCTCCCAGTTAGGCTACTCAGGGGTCAGGGACCCACTTGAGTAGGCAGTCTGTCCCTTCTCAGATCTCAACCTCCGTGTTGGGAGATCCACTGCTCTCTTCAAAGCTGTCAGACAGAGTCCTTTGCGTCTGCAGAGGTTTTGGCTGCTTTTGTTGTTATCTGTGCCCTGTCCCCAGAGGTGGAGTCTACAGAGACAGGCAGGTTTCCTTGAGCTGCTGTGAGCTCCACCCAGTTGGAGCTTCCCAGCAGCTTTGTTTACCTACTTAAGCCTCAGCAATGGCGGGCGCCCCTCCCCCAGCCTCGCTGCTGCCTTGCCGGTAGATCACAGACTGCTGTGCTAGCAATGAGGGAGGCTCCGTGGGTGTGGGACCCTCCCGGCCAGGTGTGGGATATGATCTCCTGGTGTGCCTGTTTGCTTAAAGCGCAGTATTGGGGTGGGAGTTACCCGATTTTCCAGGTGTTGTGTGTCTCAGTTCCCCTGGCTAGGAAAAGGGATTCCCTTCCCCCTTGCGCTTCCCAGGTGAGGCAATGCCTTGCCCTGCTTCAGCTCTCGCTGGTCGGGCTGCAGCAGCTGACCAGCACCGATCGTCTGGCACTCCCCAGTGAGATGAACCCAGTACCTCAGTTGAAAATGCAGAAATCACCGGTCTTCTGTGTCGCTCGCGCTGGGAGTTGGAGACTGGAGCTGTTCCTATTCGACCATCTTGCTCCGCCCAAAACTTAAGAGTTTTTACTCAGACTACGTGTTTATGAGAGAGGACTGTTGGAGATGAATATTGTCACCTTTTCTTGACCACACAAAGACATACTCACTAAGAAGACTAAGCAGGTAGAATCAGAGATAAGGGAGGGGACATTGGTATCCAAAATTGGAAGACAGGCAAGTAAGATAAGGACTGTAGTTTGTCATGTTGTCAGCAGGCAACATTGCACTCTCAGATTGGGTAAGATGAGGCAAAGAGGCTTGATAAGGACACTGTTTACCAAGGTGTGGTGTGGGCAGAATGTAAGGAGACTATGCGATTGTGCCTTTCACAAGGACAGGAAGATGGTGATGCTGTGACTGCCTAAACAGGCAAGAGGAGGAGCCGTTACCCAGAACCTGGCATGAGAGAGCTTTGTGGAGACTGTTGCTGAAGGAGTTGCAGACCTTGATTGAGGAGGCTTGCAGGGAGGGGCTGGAGGGTATTTCCCTTGACCCTCTCTTGACTCCTCCCCTCACTTCTCTTTTCTGTGCTCTCCACTGGCCAAGTCCCATTGGAAGCAAGGGAGTCAATTACAGTAGTTCATATACAGCAGCCTCTGGGTGCAGGGCAGGTTGGAAGAGAGATGGGCGTGGATCCGAAGGGAACAAACAAAATACACGAAGCATAGACTGAGAGATATTGTTACTGGAATTCATCCCAAAAGGTCACTGGGGACTCTAGTTGAATAGAGCTTTAAGGGCAGCAGTGGGGAGGAGGTAGATTATGGAGAGGAAATTAAGGATGAACCAGGAGTGATGAGGAAGACCTACTATTAAGGGAGGGAGTTTGGGGAGTGACTGGAAGTAAATTTGCTGTCATGGGTGGCAGGCACGAGGTAAGATGGTAGATTCCTATTTATGTCTATATGGTGAGTCATTCAAAATCACGGACTCAAAACAGTGTCTGTTTCCCAAGATAGCCCTGTAATTTTTAATTTGCCAGAACTGTGAGAATGATAAGGCTGGTTTGATATAAACAGACACATATTAGGACCAATCTGTAATAGACTGTATGTTTTCCTTTCTCTATGTTCATTGAACCTTGTATATGCATGTAAGTTCTGCATACATTGTATTGTGACTGTTTTCTGTGTCTACCTCCCCCTACAAGATAGAAAGTATGCCACTTTTAAAATTTTTAAGTTTTAACTTTTATGTGAAGCAAAACACATTCTTTATTACACAGTTGACTTGACATAGTATAGTATATTTAGAGGAAAAGGTTTTTTTTTTTTTTGTTTTTTGTTTTTTGTTTTTTTTTTTGAGACGGCGTCTCCCCCTATCTGTCGGCTAAGCTGGAGTGCGATGGCGCGATCTTGGCTCACTGCAACCTCTGCCTCACAGGTTCAAGCGATTCTCCAGCCTCAGCCTCCTGAGTAGCTGAGATTGCAAGCATGTGCCACCACATTGCAAAGGCGTAGTGTTACTCATGAATGCAATTTTGCTATATTTAGGGTAGCAAAATAAGCTATTTAGCTGTGAAGTATAGACTCATCCCGCTACTGTATATACTACATACCTTGCTTTTATCATCCATTTTATCCTCAAGAAATAGTTTTTCTTGAATGAGTTTTAACCCCTTATTTCAGGGGAGAGTTTGATTCTTGTGTGGCAAGTCATATCAGCGTTGCACAAATGCTGGAACATCTCTTACGTGAATTTAAGTCTATTCGCTAAGCCATTTCTCTCCATGAAGAATCTTCAGTAGGCTTTTGTAGGATCTTCCCTCCTGTCTTAACTAGTTCCATTTCCAACCTGGTATTACAGTGCCTGAGTTCTAAGACTAACTGAGAAATATTCCCTGTCTAACTGGGTATAAGAGGGCAGAAAGTTGCTTTTAGCTACTCCATGACATAAATATGGTTCTCTTGTTTAAGAAATACTTTGACATATTTAGAAATTCTCAGTAATAGTTTTTGAAAGAAAAGTATAAACACAATCCTGCCTCTTCACATCCTTTGATGTTTGACAATTCCCATTTCTGTCTTCAAAGTTACATTATTTGAATCCAAATTCCGTTTCTTATTTAATTCACAAAACATAAATATCATGAAGTACCATAAGAGCACATCAGCCAAAACAACAAAATATTAAAACATAATCAAACTAATTCTAAAACAAAAGGTGAAATTAATATCTAAGGAAAAGGAATCTGAAAAATTTCAGTCTGGTTGCTGGGGTCCTTCCTATAATAGACAGAAACATACATATATGAAAGAAGGTAAATCAAGTTGAGCTTAGTGCTTCTTTGATTTTAATGTTTGTATTTAACCCTTAAGACCAAACTCTCTAAATGGTTGTTCAAATTAGTGTAGTAGAGCTGGGCGTGATGGCTCATGCCTGTAATCTCAGCACTTTGGGAGGATGAGATGGGCGGATCACCTGAGGCCAGAAGTTTGAAACCAGCCTGGCCAACATGATAAAACCCCGTCTCTACTAAAAAATATAAAAATTAGCTGGGCAAGTTAATGTGCGCCCATAATCCCAGATTCTTGGGAGGGTGAGGCACAAGGATCGCTTGAACCTGGGAGGCGGAGGTTGCAGTGAGCTGAGGTTATGCCACTGCGCTCCAGCCTGGGGGACAGAGTGAGATTCTGTCTCAGATAAATGATAAATAAATAAAGTAGTGTAGTAGGATTAGTAAGCATAATTGTGCAGCAAAAGCAGAATTGTCTGCTTCTGAAATGTATATACCTCACAAAGTATGTACTTTCACATACATTGAAGTTTCATTTGTTTAGGGACAGCTTCATTTTTAAGCTTACAAAATAGGTTAACTAAACTGATTTATATTTTCACATAAATATTGGAGAGGTTGAAGTTGCCAAGGTGGATCCATTGTGGAGCTTAGATACAACGGAGTTATATGTTGTACATATTCCTAAGACTTCATAATTCTAAAATATATCCTGCTTATAGGATGTGTTATAAATAGGTTGCTCCTCGAAATACTCATTTACCATTTTATTTTTACTAAAATGCTGAAAATAATCGATTTGGCTATTTGGATTATTTAGTTTTGAACATACTATTTTTTTGGTGTTTATAAAAGGCTATTTAAGTAATTGAGTGTCATTTTCCTAATATTTTGAGTGCTAGAATTTTAATCTTCTGTAATTAAAAATGAATTTTCAGACTGAACATAACAGTTATTTTCCCATATACTTCATTGAAAGTGATAAAAATGGATAACATTCAGTCACGAACTGTGCCTATTTCCTATGAAATGTCAAGCTTCCGTTTCATTAAATTTGGAGAGTTTTTTGAGGAAATAATATGATACTGAAAGAAAGGAAATAAAATTCTTAGAAAGCTCTCAAATGAGTATTAATAGATGAAATTTGAATAAGACTGATCAGATGCTGGAATAGATGCTTTTTTTGATTGCCCACATTGTCTGAAAACTGTTCAGCAGAACAAAGGGTTTTATGGATGAAAGACTGGTATGAAGAAACATGAATGTCAACCCAGGCTGTGAAAGACAGTCTGCTAATGAAATATTCTAAAAGTCATTTTCAAGGTGGTCGAAAGTTTTCACTGATGCGCACCAATGCTTTTGATAAAAAATTATATATATCAAATTATTACGCAAGTGTTGGCTCTGGGTACAGAGAAAATAAGGTTAGCTCACATGCACCCAAATATTATGGGAACATTTGTGTGTCATTCTTTATGATAGAAAATGATCAGATTGCAGATAACATTACTTTGGTAGTAAATTTCTTTCTTCTTACTTGTGAAAAACGCCTTTTTCTGCTATCTAGGTTATGCTAACTAACTTTGGTCTATGATTTACTACCTTAATGGTTAGCTCTTTATGTGCAAAGTGTAGAAAGGAGATGATTATCATTCAAAATTGAACTTTTTAAGAACATCCTTGAGTGAACTTTCCTGATAAATGGAAGAAGTAATGGCTTTTCCCTGAAGGTCCACTGATCCACCCTATTCCGCCAATGACATGTGCCTGTCCTCTATTCTACAGTATGCATTCTTTCTTAAGACATATATGTGTATGTATGTGTCGTGTATATATGACACACACACACATATATACACACACACACATATATGAGCCACATATCATTATGTGGGTTTATAAATTGATGGAACTTTGTGTTCAGATGTCTTTGGGATCTAGCTGTATCAGTTTCCTGTGACTTTGATTTTAATCATACAAGGATGATGAGGATGCTCTTTGAGCAGTGTCTATAGATGGTACCCATGCAGAGAGGTCTGTCTTTAATGAAGGGTAGCAGTGGTTCTATGACATGACCAAATTAGTGAAAGCATGATTTATAAGGTTTTTTAAACGTTCTAGATCACACGGACAGTGGGAAGTTAACCTTCTTTCCCCGTCCCAGTCCCAGATGACTGACTGAATTGCAGTGGTCTGATGACAGTGTCAAGCTTTGTATGTCTGGGTCTGGCTTGAGCTTGTTTTACAAAAGGCAGCTAATCTCTGGTAGATAGATTCTATGTCCATTCTGTTTTATACTTTCATAAATAAAATTTTAATTACCTGTATCATTGATACAAACATAAAGAAGAATTTTGCATGAGTTTTAATACTCTTCGGGACTGACCTGGTCCCAGTCTTTCAAACTGTATTTGCCTGAATACATAATATGCTATTGCCAATTTGTTATGCACTTTCCCCATGCACTATCTTTCCAACTTGAAACTGCTCATCAGCCTAGATTGAAACACAATGATACCTTTTCTGCAAAGCTTCAACTGACATTCTTCCAGCAAAGGTAATCTTTTTGCACATGTTTATATAGTATTTTTACATATGTATATGATGACAGTTTTGTATCACATCGTAATTTACAAGTATCCTTATGTGTACTAGGGAGAGCTAAAGGTCAGGGGCCAGAACTTACTCATATTAGAAAATAATCAGGGCCGAAAGAGGTACTCAGTAAATATTAGTTTAAAAAAATGATTCAGTAGTAAATAAGAGTATATAAATAGCATCTTTACAAGTAATAAGGAAGTTTAAAAGAAAATGGAGTCCAAGATATGGTGACATACAAAAATAGTGTAAAAAATGGGACCATCTTCATGAAGAAGTCGGAACCCTTGTGCACGGTTGGTGGAAATGCAAAATGGTGCATCTTTTATGGAAAACACTATGATGGTTCCTCAAAAAATTAAACATGGCATTACTCTATGTTCCAGCAATTCCACCTCTGGGTATCTACACAAAATAATTGAAAGCAGGGCCTGAAAGAGATATTTGTCTACCCATTTTCACAGCAGCATTATTTACAATAGCCAAAGGTAGAAGCAACCCAAGTGTCCATCAAATGATGAATGGGTAAACAAAATGTGATACGTACATCTAATGGAATATCACCACCCCTAAAAAGGAAGGAAATTCTGACATATGCTACATGGATGGAGCTTGAAGACATTATGCTAAGTGAAATAGGCCAATCAAAAAAGACGAATGCTGTGTTATTCCACTTATATGAGTTACTGGGAGCAGTCAAATTCATATAGACAGAAATTAGAAGGGTGGTTGGCAGGAACTCGGGAGAGGGAAATGGGAGATTGTTCAGTGGGAGAGTCTCAGTTTTGTGAGATGAAAAGAGTTCTGGAGATTGTACAACAATGTGAATGTACTTAATGCTACTGAGCTGTACACTTAAAATGGGTAAGATGGAAACTTTCATGTTAGATGTATTTTATCACAGTTAAAAAACCTGAAAAGAAAATGAAATCATCCTCATGATCACATTACTGATTACATCAGACTAAGCCATGCCGAAGGTGCTTTAATATCTATAATTTTAGTTACAGTCTTTGGGCAGCTAGTCTAAATAGGATCATCTCTTTTTTTAGGGATATTCACATACAAAAGAGAAGTTACTGTTATATAATTTTCAAACCAATCCATCAAGATTTATTTATTGCATACTCAAATATGGTGATTTTGAGAAAGGATAACAATGAATATCAAGACGGTGGTTATCCAACTATATTTTGAGGGCTTTTATATAGCAAAGTCATCATAAAACAAGAGAATTGACACAGCTCCTTTGTCAAGTCAGACATTCTGAAATTGTTCTAGAATTAATCTTAGTTGAAAATTAACTCAAGAAATTCAGAGCGCTGATACTGTTAAAGAAGGAGAATGAACTTTCCGGTAACATGGGAACATGCTCAGATGGATCTACTTATCATTGGCTTTAAATGCTCACCTAGAAATTGCTTTTGTAATGTACATTTCTGAAGGAAAAGAGGCGAAACTGGAAAACCCATGTCTTTCCAACCATGTTTCAGCAATAATACAGTCTATTAGTTAGATTTGTCCAATTCCACTTTCCTACCTCTGAAGCTGTTGGAAATGGCCCAGGTTGGTTCATTCCAGTGAAGGACAAGTTGAAAGACAAATACCAAAAGTGAGTTCAACAGGAGGTGGGAAACTCAGTCTGGAAATTTCAAAGTGTGTCATTGATTGAGTGGAGATAGAGACAAATATCAAGTGGAAAAGTGTGAACCTAAATAGAGAACCAGGACTGGCAAAATCAAGGGGCAGTAGGTCAGAGGAGATAAATAATACTGGATCTAGCACTAATAGACCTAGCTAACAAAACTAATAGCTAACATTTGTGGACCAGAGACTATATCCTGAGCCCTCTTTTAATTGCTTTTGCTTATATTAATGCTATAAATCTTTTCAATGCTTTATCTAACAGATAATTATTTCCCAATGTCTTAATTTTTATTACTCCAAGAGGAGACCCTGAGACAAGAATTCAGGTGCAAATATTTTATGTGAGAAATGATTCCAGGTTTTCTATTCCATGTGAGTGAGTGAGGAAGTGAGACAGGGAAATAAAGAAATCAAATAAAGATCTGTTAATTAGTGGATTTGTGCTATGGGCAATAAAGGTTCAGGTACCTCTGGAGACTACATGGAACATGCTTCAATGTTCCACCGAAGGATGAGGGAGCTGGGAATGATACCAACTCCTACACCTCAATGATTGGGGGTTGCTTCTGGGAAATTAATTCTTAGGCACTATCATATTACCATATTCTAAAAACATCCTAAGGCAGAGAGCCGCAGGAAACAGTTCATGGTACGTAAGGAGCTGCAGCTGGTGTTTGTGCAGTGGTATTAATAGCATGTGTTTCATTGAGTCTGCATGTGAGGAACATGGGACACAAACTTAACATTCATGTAATTTGTATTTATTCTAGAAATATAGGCCATTGACTGAAGGTAGGTTTCTGCATTCTGCTTGTGTTTACAAGGGTAACTCCAGTACAACTAAAGCAGATAAAACAAATGTAGAAAGACATCTGACACATTAAATCCATAGGCAGCACTGATACATTGTTCATTTGTTCATTCATTCATTCATTCATTCATTCATTCACTTCTTTGTTCTTCGATTCAAACATTTGTTAAAAGTGTCAGCTTGGAGTCTGGTAAGGTTTTATGCACGGGAGATGGGGTGGGGAAGAGATACAATAAAGAGCATTTATGACAAAATTTCTGCATCGTAGAGCTGACATGTTGATGGAAAGAGACAAAACAAAGAAATACAATTTCAAAGGACAATGAATATATTGAAGAAAATAAAATCATATTGAAATTAGTCAAAGTACCAGAGACTTGGCCATACTTGCTAAAGGAAAAGGGAACTTCCACTTCTTACCAGAGTTAGACTCCTAGATAGGATATTGAGGACTGTGGAGTCAGTAAGTGGTAGCACACCAAAGAAGAGATACATAATGAAAGGTAAACCTGTTGCCAGCAGGGCTTGGTGCATAGCTGCCCTGATTAGAATGATGATGAATTGTGATGCTTTGTAAAGAAGGAAGTGATTTCACAGATTACAAGCATTTCATCGCAAATTACATGTCGCTTATTTCAGTACACAAGTATGTGCTCAAACATGTGGTAACTTCAGGTCAGGTATTAAGAAATTCTGAGCCGGGCGCAGTGGCTCATGCCTATAATCCCAGCATTTTGGGAGGCTGAGGCAGGCGGATCACCTGAGGTCGGGAGTTTGAGACCAGCCTTACCAACATGGCAAAACCTCATCTCTACTAAAAATAGAAAATTAGCTGGGCGTGGTGTTACATGCCTGTAATCTCAGCTACTTGGGAGGCTGAGGCAGGAGAACTGCTTCAACCCAGGAGGCAGAGGTTGTGGTGAGCTGAGATCACGGCATTGTACTCCAGTCTGGCCACAAGAGATGGAGACCATCCTGGCTAACACGGTGAAACCCCGTCTTTACTAAAAATGCAAAAAATTAGCCAGGCGTGGTGGCGGGTGCCTGTAGTCCCAGCTACTCGGGAGGCTGAGGCAGGAGTAATGGCGTGAACCTGGGAGGCAGAGCTTGCAGTGAGCCAAGATCATGCAACTGCACCCCAGCCTGAGCGATAGAGCAAGACTCTGTCTCAAAAAAAAAAAAAAAAAAAAAAAAAAAAAAAAAAAAAAAAAAAAAAGAAATTCTGCAGGGCATGGTCCTTTCTATGGGGTGGTGTTCAAGTTACATGCTGTAGGTCATATTTGGAAACTAGTCTACTGTGAAGTATCTATAATCTATAAAGAAATGCATCTTTAATAAGCAATGTTATATGGTGGGGCCTTAAGAACCAGGAAGCAGGTATGTTGAACAGCCAGGGGCAGATTGTTCAGAGCATGAACATAGCAAGTAGGCAAACACCAAGAACCTGAACTTGGAAAGAGCTTGGCTTATCAGAGATTTAATAAGTCAGTGAATGAGGGTGAGGAAAGTCTGGGGAATTGGAAAAAGTAGGCAGGGGCTATACCAGGCAGGACCTTAGAAGCACTACTTTTGCTCAGCTAGGCCAGTTTATTTTTCATGTGATAGAATAAATTTAAATTTCATCTTTTATTCCTTATCCTCAGTGCAAAACAAACACAACAAACAAAGCTACATCTCTTGAAAATTAAAGGGAGAAATACCACATTCCTGGAACTGTGCACTAATATGTCTCTCCCCTCTGCACATGGACCCTGTGAACACAGCATTGCTAGCTCCTAATTAAATGCTTGGCCTATAGTAGGTGTTCAACAAATATGAATGATTTGTAACTGACAGAAGGTATTTTATGTTTCTTGTTTTATAAGGCATCCTTAACACTGTCGGATCAGCACATAGGATTACAATGATGTTTAAGATGAGATTTTAAGGCAATATGCAGTCTTTGAGAGACCACTGAGCAACTAGAAATCATAAAGAGAAACTCCTGGGGCTCAAGATTGTTGGCAAATTTTGACAATTTACTGATCGTTTAAAATTAACTTATTATTTTTCTTTGGCTATGAGTTGGTCCTTATCTCAATTATAATACTGGTTAAGATGTTTTTCATTTATTCATCCATCTAAGGTACATACTGGGCATCTATTGCATTCTAGGCATGTATGCTAAATGCTGAGCAAACAATACGTGGTCACTGTTCTTACTGCTTAAGGAATAAATTCAATATAAAAAAGGAAGTGTAATAAAACATCTGTCACACAATTATAGACTCTCTGGAATGTGAGGTGTTAGAGCTCAGAGTCTGGAAAGGAACTTATGCAAAGTAACATGCAAATCGTGGCATGCTGACATTTGTCAGCAACCACTGTTGGATAATGTCAAATGATAGGCCTGATTGTACATGCAAACAACAAAAGTATTAATATAATACATGGCAGATTCTTGAAAGTGCACTTGTTTGCAGAGAGTCTCAATATTTCACTAAAGTAATGAGGTAAAACATTGAAGGTTTTAAAAAATCAACAAATTTTATTCAAAAATTATGAGAAAAAAATTGTGCAGATCTTGGACCTCACACATATATTCCTGAAAATGCTTTCCAAAGATATAAGGACACAAGTAAAGATTTTACCATACAGATTTTTTAAGCTTTTTTCTCATTTTTATTAATTCACATGCCAAGCATGCTTCCTCTTCTGTCTTTTGTATTACTGAGTCTGGAAGGCTTGTCACTCAGAGTTCCAGATGGCCCATGCCATAACCTCATTCAGATCCCTGTTCGAAGGTCCCCTTATCATAGAGATATCTATCACTTCCTGTCACTCTGTCTTCTTTCTCTACTTTAGTACGATTATTATACTTCCATTATAGGACTTAACCACTGAATGCCATATTTAATGGTGTGCATTGTTCTTCTCATCTGTCTCTGTCACTCAGTCCCCAGAACAGAAGCTCCATGAGAAAAGGGAAAAGTATTCCCAGTTTGGGAAAAGGTAGATATTGCACAGTGAGATATTTATGTAAATATTTGTTGAATGAATAAATTGCAAAAAGAAAAAAAACTAGATGTCCATTAGTAGGTTATTGGCCAAATATTTTAGGTAAGCATATAATAAAATTCTATACAGCTTTTAAAATGGCATTTTTAGAAATAAGTATATATAGTTTATAACATGGCAACATGTTCGTAGTAAAAAATAAAAGTAAAGTTTAAAAAACAGGCTTTTTACTGTTCAACATTATTGTTTCTCTGTTGCCGTCTTTGCATGCATACATATTTCTGTGTGTGTGTATGAAAAAGAAATAAAGATGTTAATGGTAAGTATTTTTCATGTAAAAAAAATAAAATGATAAAGACATTTTTAATCCCCAGATAAATTAAGCAGTTGTGTTGAGGTTTAAGAATTTTGTGGGTTTTGCTTGTTTGTTTCTCTAGAGTGACCCATATTGACTGCATTTCAAAGTACTGTCACATCTAATATCTTTATGTAGGTAGCCAGTTATTTAATACTTAATTCAAGAATTTCATAGAGATTGTATGTGCAAAAGTACTTGGAAAATAATATTATTGTAATATGCAATATTTTAGCATCCTAAACACATAGTTTTAAAATTTACCCCTAATGTATGTTTTCAAATAAATAATATATATATTTTTTGAGACAGATTCCCGCTCTGTTGCCCAGGCTGGAGTGCAGTGGCATGATCTCGGCTCATTGCAACCTCTGCCTCCCAGGTTCAAGTTACTCTTTTGCCTCAGCCTCCCAAGTAGCTGGGATTATAGGCATATGCTTGGCTAATTTTTTTGTATTTTTAGTAGAGACAGGGTTTCGCCATGTTGGCTACCCTGGTCTCAAACTCCTGACCTCAGGTGATCCGCCTGCCTAGTGCCTCCCAAAGTGCTGGGATTACAGGTGTGAGCCACCACGCATGGCCTCAAATAAATAAAAATTTAATGTAAGTAGCAAACTTTGTCTTTTGATTTCAATGTGGCTTTTGAGTTTTGATTGCTTACTTTTGTCTTCTCTCTACCAAATTTGGCATTAGTCTCTTATGAAAAATAATCCATTTATCCCCTCAGTTCCCAGATAAGTCTGAACTCTTCAAATATATTTACAAGAAAATTCTGGTCCTGCTGCTTTGAAAATCTAGAAGGATAATGTTTATGAATATAATGCCCCATCTAAATGATACTCCTTAGGCAATCTTTTAGTATTTCTCCCAATATGGATCAGTTTGTGAATTCCCAAGAAAGACCAAAAGTACATTTTAAACTTCTTGAAACTTTTTAAATCTTAAATTAAATGCTTAACTCTCTTTAAATGTGTGACACCATCCATCACAATTTTATATTTAGACACATAATAATGTATAATCTCAGCTTTCTGTCCACCTGTAAAAATGGGAATAGACTTGGAGAAATAAGCAATTTCCCAACAGAAAATTGGAAATTCTGCCAGCCAATTCCAGGTGACCTGCCATCAATCAGTGTTAAATTCTCTGGGGCTATTGTTGAAGGGTATTGCTATTAGTGAAGGGCTTTACCTGGTGACTAATGGTATATAACAAATACATTGAAGAACTATGAAAACCCACCGAATCTGTAATTGTCTGGTAACTTTCAGCAGAGACCTTTCCTAGTAATTGAGAAATAAAGTGAGATTTTATAACCTTCTTGCAGTTCTCTATTAAAATCTGTTTTTAGAGAAATAGGTGAAATGATTATGCCATGCAATTAAATTAAACTAGCTGACAAAATATTTCTTTATGACTAAACTCTTTAACGTAGGCATTTGGAAATATGTGGTATCATTTAGAACATGTGCAAATGTGACAATTATTCTGATTCTAAAGTTAAATAAGGAGTCTAAGTTTATAATAAAATCTCCCTGTTTGATATTATTATGATTAATGTCTGAAATGTAATGTTCCATGGTTATAATTTCCTTGTTTGCTTGAGTGAGTACATTAGGAATCATTAAAAATGCAAGCT
Organism: Macaca fascicularis; assembly: GCF_037993035.2. NCBI lineage: Eukaryota > Metazoa > Chordata > Mammalia > Primates > Cercopithecidae > Macaca > Macaca fascicularis. Next base: position 55,137,519 of record NC_088394.1, read on the forward strand.
CTTCAGATACCTGAAAACTACAAATATAATGAGGACTTTGGTGGAGGTTAGAAAGCATTTTTCAGTAAGAAACCATGACTGGGGTGAACCAACAGCTGGCAGATAAACTATGATGGATTTCTAGTACTGAAATGAAGGGGCAGATAAATGGGTTTGTTCACTGATGTCAAAAATCAAATCCATTCTGATGTAAAGATCTAATCGCCGGGCCAAGCTGCCATTCCTCCAATTCTCACCTATAAAGATTGAAGCAGGTAAGACTTAAAGCTTGCAAAAGTGGCTCATGCTGGGGGTAAGCCATGGATATATGAAGGCAGCCAAGAATCTGATGTTCTCAAAAAGCAGTTTGTCTTAAAGTAGTGAAAATAGTAAAATCAATCAATTGATTGCTTGATCAATCAATCCAGGACTCCTGAAACAGCTGCCTCACCAGGTGGTTGTGCAGATTAGAGGAAATGAAGTACATAAAACACCCAGTCTTGTGTTTGTTCTATCTGGAAACTGTCATTTAAAGTGATGCTCTAGAGTTAGTTGTGTGGTGGTCAATCAACTGGCGTTTGTCCACTTAAGATGAAGTGATACAGTGAAAAGCAGGGTCCCTCCACCCTTATATCTCTTGGGAATATTGTCTTCAACCAAAAGAAGGCTGAAATTGCAAAAGGATTATTGACTACAGAAAAGCAAAGCATGGACTAATGAGAAGAGAGCCTTGAAGGATTTCTTCTGAGCAAGCATGAGGCTGTACCATGGGAACCCATCAGAAATACAGTGTTGGGAGCATATGGTGATGGTTGTGAATGAAAATCAAATATCTGATTCAAGTTTCAGAGATAATCTGTGAGGACATACTTAAGAAAATCTCAAGACATAATATTTTCGCCTACTATTATTACCAGCAATGTACAAAATAAATCGTGCCTGGGGTTTATATTTTGAAAGCTGTGCGTAAGCCCTGAAATCATTATGGGATTGGATAAAATAATCCATAGGATGTAGGAAAGTGACACTTAACCACAGTCCTTCTGTAACTTGAATATAATTCTGCTTTGTTAACTGCAAGATATAATCAGTAGAATCAAGGAGGTCCTAAAACAGGCAGCTAAAATAATCAATGGAATGATGCATTATTAGGTACACACTGTAAAAATTAGAATTTTATTCTAGAGGAATAAGAGTTATCTTAGTCAGCTTGGGCTGCCATAATAAAATACCACAGACTGGGTGGCTTAAAAAAACAGACATTTATTTCTCAGAGTTCTGGAGGCTAGGAAGTCTGAGATCAGGGTGCCAGCATGGTCGGGTTCTACTTAGGGCTTCCTTCCTGGTTTAATGGCTTTTCTCTTGCTGTATCCTCACATGGTGGAGAGAGGAAGCTTTGGTGTCTCCTCCTCTTTTTATGAGGGCACTAATCCCATGATGGGGGCTCCACCCTTGTGACCCCATCTAAACCTAATCACCTCCTAAAAGCCACTAATAACATCACACTGGGGATAAGAGCACCAACATGTAAATTTTGGTGGGACACAAACATTTTGTTTATAAGGGTTATGAAGGCATATCCTTAAAGCCTATGAATCATATGGTGGGTATACAGAAGAGAATTTCCAGAAGAGCAGGACCAAGATGGCTCTTCCTACTACCATTTCATAGCTTGAGAGAGTTATAAGGCAATAAAAGGGAATATTGGTACAAGAAATGATGAAGATAGAACCTATAATCACAGACAGTGTGCTGTAGTGATGGTTGAACAAGAAATCAAATTTACAGTCTTACCTGGTTGTTTGCCTTTAAACACATCTATTCAACTCTATAAAGCTCAGTTTTTTAATCTGAAAATTGGGAATCATAAAACTTTTGCACAACTCAGAGGAAGATTACAAGAACCAAATTGCATAGTGTCTGTGAAAGTGGTACCAAATGATAGGCAAATGGAAGGGATTATTACTGTCTTTATTAGTTCTCCATTGCTGCTATAACATTACTATGAACTTGTTAGCTCAAAACAATGCAAATTTATTATCTTGCAGATCTGGAGGTTAGAAGTCGAAAATGAGTGTAATGGGACTAAAATTAAGGTGTTGGCAGGGCCATGCTCCATTTGGAGGCCCTAGGGGAGAATCTATTCCTTGCCTCTTCCAGCTTCTAGAGGCTGCCCATATTCCTTGGCTCATGGCCCCAAATCACTCCAACTTCTGCTTTCTTTGTAACATTACCTTCTAGGACTCTGACACTCTCGTTTCTGTTTTATAAGGACCCTGTGATTATATGGGTCCCACTAGATAATCCAGGCTAATCCTCTCACCTCAAGGTTCATAACTTAATCACATCTACAAAGTCTTCTTATATTCACAGGTACCAGAGATTAGGATATAGACATCTTTAAGGGGATCATTAACTGACTACCTCATTATCCCATGAAGTAGTTTGGGTGGTTAATATAAGCAACGAAGAAAATCAGAAATAATCAGAAATGTCTAGGAGATGCCAGGCATAGTGGTTCATGCCTGTAATCACAGCACTCTGGGAGGCCAAGGTGGGAGGATTGCTTGAGGCCAGGAGTTCAACACCAGCCTGGGCAACATAATAAGACCCTGTCTTTACTAAAAAGAAAAAGAAAAAAAATATTAGCCAGGCATGGTGGCTCAGGCCTGTAGTCTCAGATTCTTGGGAAGCTAAGGCAGGAAGCTCACTTGAGCCCAGGAATTTGAGGCCACAGTGAGCTATGATGGAGCCACTGTACTCCAACCTGGGTGATAGGGTGAGACCCTGTCTCAAAAAACAAAAGACAACCCCCAAAAATTGTCCAGGAGAATGAAACATCAACTTATTTTGCATAAACATGTTTTCTCTTCTAAAATGAACCTGTTTGCTGGGAAAATGGAATTAGATACATTAATGGGTGGCAGTCGTATGAATTAAGTAAGGATATGGTTTAGGGCTTCTTTTTATTGTCATTAGAAACAAATTAGCTTGTTCTTACGTTTGAAGAGTTTCCTAAGAATACTGCCTGAATATTAACTATTGTGTGTATGTTCTATAGGCTAGGGCACATTATGTTTACTAACTGGATGGCGGTATAAATTAAAAAATAAAGCTAATTATCTTTTCAATACTAGTTTGTTTTCTCTTTAGTATTATTAAGCCATATGCTCAGATCTATGGCTAAGAGATCAGCCTTCTACAAGTCCTTATATAAAGTCTCTGTGGGAGACTTTTTGGCAGGGAAAAGAGAAATTTGGGCTCGTCTTGACTCCTTTAATTTTAAAGCTATAGAGGACAACTATGCAATTTGAGGTGCTTCTGGTATTGTCTTTCAGATTTGCCAAGTGACAAGACAGGTGACAGATACACTTTTTTTTTTCCTGAAAATCGAGCAGCAGGAGTGTTGCAGGATCTCTTCCAGTGAGAACCGAGACTCCGAAATAATAGAATAGCAGTCGCCTCTTTGGTGTGGAGGCGTAAGTACCCTGAGTCTATATGCGGTGAAGGCATAGACATCTTGGCTTATATTGTTACTCCACTAGAGACTATCAGGAGGGACAGTGTTGTCAGTTATGCCTGAGAAGAGAGGATGAGTCATCCACACTGAGCCTTCAGTGTCCCTTAAACATTAAACTCACTGGAAACTTAGCAAGAAACAAAGAAATAAGAACAGAGAATGGGCTTCCCAGTATTCCAGTTCTGCTTCATATTTGGACTAAATTTTACGCTGGTGCAAAAGTCATCGTGGTTTTTAACCTAATAGAAAAGAGAGAGCCTTTAAATTCAGGAACCTCCAAAATGAAAAAGAAAAGATTAAACACACAGGAGCTAGGATGATCGCCTATTGCTGGATTCTTCACGAGTTTTCTGATTGCTTGGTCTTCACGTGGGCAGGACATGAAACTCTCCAATATCCGGACCCTATTTTGAGTGCAGAAGACCATGCCTCCATGGGAATTCTGATCTCTTAGTTGTAAACCTGCTCCTCCCATGCCCTCTCTGAGTCTTACACTCAGGACTAGCCTTCTGAATACAACCCCATGACACAATGCTTCTTTGATTACCGCTCATCCACAAACTAGGTCTCTAGCCAGGTCTGCCTAAAATACACTTTCTCTTTTTATTATCTGACATATTTTTAATTACTCTTTCAATTTGGTCCCTGTGTGACTTCCTCCAGGAAGCTTTCACAAGGCCCAGTGTGTTGTACAACATTATGACCTCCATCCACACTTCTAAGATGCTTCTCTTGGCATTCTGTGCTTGTTTTTATCGTACTTAACTTAATGGAAGTGTTTATTTACTAGCTCTTAAACCTGCTCAGCTGTTAGTATTTTATCCCTCTCCATATTATATGCAGTACCTAATACAGGTTTTAGCACATAATACACATGCTTAATGAATGCGTAAATGAATTAACGCATGAGAGCTGTTCCAGCCTGAGTTTGTGATGCTGAAACATAACTGCTCACCTTTTTTTTTTTTTTTTGAGACAGAGTCTTGCTCTGTCGCCCAGGCTGGAGTTCAGTGGTGCGATCTCCGCTCATTGCAAGCTCCACCTCCCGGGTTCACGCCATTCTCCTGCCTCAACCTCCTGAGTAGCTGGGACTACAGGCACCTGCCACCATGCCCGGCTAATTTTTTTGTATTTTTAGTAGAGGCAGGGTTTCACCGTGTTAGCCAGGATGGTCTCAATCTCCTGACCTTGTGATACGCCCATCTCGGCCTCCCAAAGTGCTGGGATTACAGGTGTGAGCCACTGCGCCTGGCCAACTGCACAACTTTTTAGAACCATGCTTGTTACCTTAATGTGAGATTTTCTGACAAGAGAAAAACTCATTACTGCTTTACTGCTTAAATTTAACTCAGAATTTTACTTAATTGGCAGAAGCCACAGGTAAACCTGTTGGCCATTACAAACTTATCTTAAAAATAAATACTATTTCTATCTCTTCTGGTTTTGAAAGCAATAGGCAAGTGAGATGTTTATTTTGAAAAGTGATAACACAATAATATCAATAACTATCTTGCATTAGACTCTTGTGCATCAAGTACTGTGAGAAGTACACTAGTGCAGCATTTCATTCTTAGAGCTAACTGTTTCTATTTACACAAGAAGAGCTAGGATTAGAGAAGTGAAGGAACTTGGCTTTTTTTAATTTAATTTTTTAAAAATTTTTGTGTTGTAAAGCCAGCACATGCCTTAGTTGAGGAACTAAACTTGGCTACTTCTACTTTAGAAGCTATGCTTTAAACTGTTATGTTAAGTTATGCAGGATTGAATAATCTGAAAAACCTAAAATGCTTTGGTCATACTTTTTATTTATGATATTTACTTAAGTTACAGTCTCTGTAGCAACAATAGGGGGAAAGAAGACCACCATACCACTCAGCCGACAGGGACAGGATCTTCTACAACAACAAGTTAAGCAAGATTTATATCTGAAATTGTGAAAACAAAAACAAAAACAAAGCCATGTGAATTTAAGGAAATGATTAGTTCCGTGGGTAGGGGGCCAGGAGAAGGGACTGCATTACACTTCTCATAGTCTAGGTTTTACCTAATTTCAATGTCATCTCATGCCACTCCCTAGATCCGTCACATTGCAACTGTGTTTATCCCTTTCTTGATCCTTGAATTAATCAGATATTTCTGTCTCTGGGCTTCTGCGCCTACTGCTTCCACCTTCTGGAACTCTCTTTTCGTGGCTCTTTAAATGTCTGGATTATTGTCATCTTTTGTGTTTGGAGCATAATAGATAACCAATAAATATTTTTTGAATAAAGGAAAAAAATCAGGAGCAGATGAGTTGCTGGCTTATTTAGCATCATTTTTATATTGATTTGCTTCCAGGGCTCTCTGTCCTACCACACTTGGAGATATGGTTGCTGTTAAGCATGTGCCTTTTTTAAAAAAATTACATCCACAGAAGAGGGAGGGGGAAGTGAACCAATATTAATTATTTGAGCATCTTTGATGGACCATGTTTTTACATGTAATTGCCCCTTAAATCCTCAAAACATCCCTTTGTAGCAGTTTACAAATGTGAAATTTGAGTTTCAGAGAAGTAAATGGTGCAGAAACAACTGTTAAAATGTAGAGCCAGCATTATAACCCAGGTCTATTTGACTCCAGAAGCCGTCGTCTTTCCACTATACCAGTGATCTGTATTAATGAAAGACTGAAAATTTTCCTGTGAAAGAAAACAGGTAAAGCAATAGAGACTAACATTAGGAACTGTTAAGAAAGATGTTTCCATAGGGTAGATTTTACTGAATTTCTCTATTCATCCTCTTCCCTCTCCTGGGATAACTGGTTTAGCCGTATAGCCATTGTGGACAAAATTTATCTTGGTGGAGTGTTAAGGAAGCAAGAGATTATCTCAGCCAAAGCAAAAACTCAACTTTTCTCTGCTGGTAAAGTTAGAGAAACAGCAATTAGGATATGGAAGTAGAAACACTGGTCAGCCAGATACATTACATCAGGCCTCAGCCACCAAGGATTGATGGATGAAAGAGAAAACAGAAAACTGAGGATAAAGAACATAGAATGCAAAGCTGTTCTATCAGCAAATGCCATCTTGGGCTAGTACATACAGAGAAACACCTCTTTACTATATTAAGCATGTTACTCTTGAATCCTATAACTGATGGACGTGTGGGACAAGCCAAAAGCATGGGTTTTGGAGTCAGGCAAACATGCAGTGGATTCCCAGTTAATTAATTAATGAGATTTCCAATTATTTCTACTAATTAGTAGAAATTGACACTTAGGTCTTCAAGCTAAGCTCTCTTGGTTTCAACTTCTTCAGCAAGAAATCAAGAGTACCTCTAAAGTGATGTGAATAAACTTCAGTAATGCTGCAAAACACTGCATAGAAAAGGTGCTTCATGAGATGAGCTATTGTTATAGTTAATGCTGTTAATCACAATAATAATCTATTTTAAGGATAAAGATACTAGAAATATAATGGTACATTATTTTGTACATAATATAATCATTAAATATAATTGTAATTTGTTTTTGATGAAATGGTAAAGTATATAAGGAAAAATGCTGTACTTGAATTTGTACCACTTATGTACTTTATTTTAAAATGAGATATTATTTCTTTAATAGATATTTATGTGCAGTTATGGATTGTGCTGTCTTCCTTCATTTGTTTGAATAATTACTTCATGACTGAAACTTATGGAAACCTGATTAAAAATCACCAATAATACTGTTTCTTTCCTGCTCTTCATGTTATTTAATAAGGTGTAAAAAACAATTATATCTCTTAATAAAAAGCTATTTAAGCAACTGAGTAGTCAGTATCATTACCTTTTTTTTTCTTGCCTGGATTTTCAAGATAATCAATGATCATTTTGTAACACTGAATAATTGAGCTCTCTTTGGGAACCTGAAAATGGAAAAATAGAAAAAAAAAAAAAAAAAAAAGGAAAAGTGACTTTTAAGAAGTCATGAATACAGGTTCTGCATACCAATCTCTATCTCTGCCTGAGGGTTCTGCCACCCTCCCGGATTCTGGTTCCTACCCTCAGGGCTCTCAGAGGAGCAGAAGTTTGGAATCAAGCAAGCATCTATGCTATTAATACTTAAAAGGCATTTAAGGAAACCATTTATCAGAATCAGGATGTTTCTAAAGTGGTATTTGTCAGCTGAGACATTTAGACTTGTTCTAGAGACAAAGAAGAATGAGGTTAAATTAATCAAGTAATAACCAAACTTTTGCTTTGGTAAGGAAATTAAACACTCAATATGCTTCTCAGATGAAGGGTCCATATAGAGCTGGATCTGTATGGCACTGGAAAAGTATTTCAGAGAGGAATAACAACATGTGGCTTCATAGAATACTGAATCCTATTGGAGACTTTCCTTTTTTTTGGTAAGAGCAAGGCAGTGAGTTTTTCTGAAAACAAATTTTGCTCAATTTAAAAGGCATGCTTATTCTGAGATTGTATCATATTGTATCTCTAGCTATACAATCTATTATCCAGCTATCATCTATCTGTCTATCTCAAAATATGGAAGCAAGTCTAGATCATTCTCATTTAACTTTGCAATTTAACTGGTCTTTGAAATTCCCATTGTGGGTACCAGTGATGTAGAATGAAGACTTCAGTGATGACCTTGTAGCTCTTACTATTAATTAGTTAGATAACCTTCTTAGTCTCTTTTGAGAAATACAAATACAATTCTAAACGCCCCCCCTCCACAACTGACTGAATGGATTGTCTCTTGACCAAGGGGACTCTGAGAAAAACCTTGGAAGCTGAGTTTTCAGCCATAATGGGGTGAGAGATCAGACTCGCCTGGTTATACCCTCTCTCATTACACCACCATTAGGCTTTCTTCTTAAAGCCTAAACAGAAACCAGCCCTTTCAAAGCACTCCACTGCTGATTTCAACCAACTGCCTGATTGCTGTCCTTCCCTTTTGTGGCTTTGGCATAACCACCGACCAGCTTTTCTTCCTGATAAGACACTGAGTGGTTCTTGCCAGTCTGCAAAGGATGCATATTGAGAGTTTTGGTGTCCTCTGCTTCACCTTTTGACATGAGAGGGCTGAAAACTCCACCCTTGGATTATACTAACATGGCCATTCTTTGAACATGGGTCCCAGGGAGAGGCATGCAGCTCAACTGTGCATGTGCGTGTTTCTCCTTTCATAAGTATTCATGCTCCTCATATAGCTTGTTAGATATGTATATTTGGCCACCTTGTTCAGCATATATTCCTGTCTTATTCTTCCTACCCTAAAAGTGTCTGTTTTCAGCTTCTGTCCAGAGGCTACACTCCTCAGCCTGTTGGAACAGCCACCCTGCAGGCTGCAACACTTTATGAGAAATGACGCTCTGCTTTCCAAATTCATGAACCTCATCATTCTTCAGTCAACAGTTTCTCTAACTAAAACTTAGTTTCTCATCAGAGATTTATTTCAGTGATGAAGATGATCTGGCCCAGTGCTAAACACAGTGTGGTCTGAGGACCTGAAGCGTCAACCTCACTTGGGAGTTTGTTAAAAATGCAAAATCTCAAGGTCTATCCCAGACCTGAGTTACAAATGTGTATTTTAACAAGCTCTTTGGGTGATTTTGATGCATTCTAAAGATGTGAATTACTAATGTCTCCCACAGATATGATGTTCTTGATTTGTAGCCACAGAATTATTTAACTGCAAATTTTATTCTTGTTAGGTTGGCTGTCCTGAGATATCTATACTCTTTCACTTCCTAACCACAATAGGTGGGGAATAAATGACACTTTGTGAGTCAGGTTCCTGTAGACATTGGTGCCTTCCGGTTTGGAGGCTCTAAGAGATGAAGCATTTCCAGTTGGTTGAGAAGGCTTTCATTGTTTTACCCCAAAGACTCAGTAGTTCTTCTTGATGAGAAGAAAAAACTTTACGTGGGCCAGGTGTGGTGGCTCATGCCTCTAATCCTAGTAGTTTGGGAGATCAAATGGGAAGATTGCTTGAGTCCAGGAGTTCAAGACCAGCGTGGTTAACATAGGGAGACCTGGTCTCTACAAAAAAAAAGGAAAATTAGCTGGATGTGGTGGCGTGCAGCTGTGGCTCCAAATAGGAGACCCAGGTGGGAGGATTGTTTGAGCCTGGGAGGTGGAGGCTGCAGTGAGCTTTAATTGCACCACTTGGGTGACTCCAGCTTGGGTGACAGAGCAAGACCCTGTCTCAAAAATAAAATAAAAAATAAAAATAAAATACTTGTGAAAGAAAGGAAATAATACGGGTAAACTAGGTAAGAATGCAGGTTGTGGAATTATTTTCTATCTTTCTATTACATGAGGTCAATAGCAGCTTCCCTTATTAACCTCCTTGGGCCTTTGTAAATGGTGATAATGATAAGTTTTGTTAATATTAAATGAGATAATTCATGTAGAAAACTTATTCCTAGTCCTGGTACATAGTAAACACTAAATACATGTTGTTTGTTCTTAGAGATTAATAGAAACTTTCCTGTAATGAGGATGGAGGCCAGAAGAGGAAAAATGCTGTGTGATTTTCACCCTTATGAATAAAATTAAAAAAAAAATGCATAGGGACATACATTTACCCTATGACCCAGCAATTCCACCTTCTGGTTATTTACCGAAGAGAAACACAACATACGTCCCCAGAGGGCAAGGCTGTTCATACGAGCTTTATTCTTAAAATTCTAAAACTGAAACGACCCAAATGTTCATCAACAGGTGAATGGACATACAAATTGTGATATTTTCATACAGTAGAATACTAGTCAGCCACAAAAATAAATTAACTCCTGATATACACAACAACAGGGATGATTCTTGAAACATGTTGAGCAAAATAAGCTAGACACGAAAGTGTGCATATTATGTATTCCAGGTATATAAAGTTCCAGAACAGGCAAAGCTAAGCTAATGTGATAGAAATCAGAACAGTCGGGAGGGTGGGCTATAGAGGGGGGAGCGGGGAACTTTCTGGAGTGAAGGGAAATATTCCATATATTGATTGGGGTGGAAATTACAAGGGTGTGTATGTTGTCTAGATGCATCAAGATGCGTACTTAGAATATGAGCATTGAATTCAATGTAATTATAAGCTCAATAGAAAACAACCCCCAAGAAAATGCACCAGGCCTCCTAGTTCCCATCTCAGAAGTTAATGTGAGATCACAGTCTACGAGAATTTTGTAAGATTTCACAATCTTTAGGAATTCACCATTGTGTCCTCCCATTCTCCATGATGAATATCAGTCCAACCCACAAATGAGAAATAGATCAATAATTCATCACTGGGAGCAAAAAGAAGCTGGAGAAACTGAGCCATCTCCAAACCATGTTTAGGAGGTAATTGAGTTTTAGGCATCATTTGCTATCTCCAGGTCCCAAGGGGAAATTTTGTTATGTTTTATTTTCAAATTCCCTTAGAAATACTTGATTAAAATTGAGAGTGAGTTGCTTTGGATCTATTCCTGTTACAATCCAGTAACTATTGCCATTACACCTACCTTACTGAACACCTTCATCCAGCAAACAGTCAACAAACACTAACTGAATGCCTACCACTTGCTCAGTAGAGTCTTCAAAGGGGTTAAAAAAAAAATTGGTGTTAACATGACATTTTATAGCTGTGCAATCCATGTGGTGAAATAACCTCTCATAACTGAAAATTGCAACATAGAGAGGGCAATTGACTTAATCAGGGTAACTTTTCATGCCTGGGCCTAAATGTCCTGAATGCCAATCAAAGAATCTTCTCATGGAATTACACTGGTGTAGTCCTTGCTTTTAGGGTATTTATAATCTATTTGCAACATGCCTGTGTGCATAAGCCAGAGATTAATTAGAACATAAACAAGGAGAAAGGAGAATAGGGAAAAGAGATTGAATGTTTGAGCATCTCCTATGTGCCAGACAATTTTCTGTGTTTTAATTCTCTTCGCTACCTGAGAAATGAATGCTGCTGTTCCCATAATATAGTTGATAAATTTGAGTCTTACAGGGTTTCTATGACTTACCCACGTTTTCATCAATGGAAAGTGGCAGAACCCAGGAATATCAGGCTCAAATTCTTTACGTGATATGACACTGAATCATTATAAAGCAATCATTTAAGGAAGTGATGTCAGCAAGAAAACACTCAACAGCCCAAACGAATCAGTTAAATTTCCTTGTTTTCCATAAGCAAAACAGGATTTCAAAGCCACTTTGGGATTTCCAGTGTAGAATACGAATTTGCATGTTCCCAGAGAACAGAAAGTGAAACTGGGAAGACAAGATGTGAGAGGGGAGCATTCACTGTTAGTGACATAGAACTTCTAATCAAGCATTTAACACTTCTGTTTGCCACTCGGTAAAAGTCTTCTCATTTCAATTCGCCTTTTTAGGTGTTCTATGTCAGGCAGTTACTCTACCAGAAAGTTTTCAGTCTAAGAAATTAAATGGGTGGGTCTTAAAGCAACATTCTCTTGAAAGCATAATTGCAGTTAAGTAATAACAAACCTGACTCACAAATCAGGTGTTTTTCTTCCCTCAGTACCCAGAGCTTCTTCATTACGGTTACTATGTGTTCTTAGTATTTAGGAAAGAAAACCAGAAACTCACACCCATGATCAAGAAAGAACAATCACCTTGTGATCGAGAGATGAGAAGATGCTACCTAAGTATATCATATTAGATTTGCAAAAGATTAAACCCCCTTTTTGCTGGGTTATTTGCTTAGTTTATTGCATTTGTATAGCTGGTAGGTAGATTATTTCAAGCTCCAGTGGGACCAAAGGATGGAGATTGGGCCCTGGAAGTGCTTAGCAGGAACCTTTGGGGCAGTAGCTGGAGTAATCAGCATGAATTGTCTTGGATTGGCTTTGTGGTTGGTCAGATCCACCAGCCTGACCAGCCACAAGACAGCACAGCCTCTGGTCGCACGAAGAATCTTCGCATGGTGCTGTTTATGAAGCCTCCCTAACAGTCATTTTATAACATTGTGATAGGCAGAATTCTAAACACAGCTCTAAGATTCCTGCTCTCTGGTTATTCAGTCAAACAAGAATCTAGGTACTTCTGTGAAGGGATTTTGCAGATGGAGTTAAGATTTTGTAATCTTAGGTAAATTAAAATCAGTTGACTTTAAAATAGGGCGACTACCCAGGAGTGTCAGGGTGGGCCCAAGGTAATCACATGAGCTCTTGAAAGTCAGTAGGGGCTGGGCATGGAGGCTCATGCCTGTGATCTCAGTGCTGTGGGAGGCCGACGCAGGAAGATCACTTGAGCCCTGGAGCTCAAGACCAGCCTGGGCAGCATAGTGGGGCCCTACCTGTACAAAATAAATTAGCTGGCGTGGTCACACATTCCTGCAGTCCCAGCTACTTGAGAGGCTGAGGTGGGAGCATTGCTTCAGCCTGGGAGGATGAGGCTGCAGTGAACCATGATTGCACCACTGTACTTCTTTCTGGGTGACAGAGTAGGACCCTGTCTCAAAACAAAAACAAAAACAAAACCAACCCCCGCCCCCCCAAAAAAACCAATAAAACTAAAAAATAGGAAAATAAAGTGACTTTACGTAGAATTTAAAAAGAAATTGGAAAAAAAAGAGATAAGGTAGAGGAGGAGGCAGAGGAGATGGGCAGGGATCTGTCTCCCCATTGCTGGTTCTGAGGTTTAGGGGTTGCTATGTGCAACTGGAGAAAGGCCTCTAGAAGCTCAGGGTGGTCCCCAGTTGACAACCACCAAGAAAACAGGACCTCAATCCTACAACCGTATGGAACTGAATTCTGCCAACAATTGAATAAACCTGGGGAAACAGATTCTGCCCTTAGAGCCCTCAGAAGAAAATACAGCCCTGCTGACCCCTTGCTTTCTGCTACTGGAGGCTCTAAGGAGAGAAACCAGCTGAGCCCTCCAGGTTACTCGTCTACAGAACTATGATATAATAAATAGATATTGTAAACAAGGTACAAATTTGTGCTAGTTTGCTATGGCAGCCATAGAAAATTAACATGAACCTCTTCTGATGGGTGCCTGAGGAATCTCTCTGCTATTTTCAGCCTCACTTCTTTGTGCTTTTGGATAAGGTACCATTTTGGACAACTGGTGACTCTACAGAGATGGCAGTAAAGAGCATCCATCTTTTGTTCTAGGTTGGAGGGAATCATACAATGTGCACTGAATGAAAATTTCATTTGGATGGACTCACCATGCTTACTGTTCTCCCCTCCAATTATTTTTTCACTCTGTAGACTCGGAAAGGTTTGTTTTCAAAGTAAGGATGGTGAGTGCTTCAGGAAGTCTCTAGAAGATTGTTATTCAACTGATCCTACATAATAGATTAAAAATAACGTGCTAGTTTCTCGGGGTGCTGTGACAAATTACTCCATGCTGAGTGGCTTGAAACAACAGAATTTTATTATTATATACTGTGCATTAAATAAATATTTATATATAAATATGTATATATGTAGATACATTGTGTGTGTGTGTGTGTGTGTTTTATTAGAGCAGAGAGCAACAATCTTGGAAGGGTTCTTGTAATCGCTGGGAGGCAGATGCCTTCCAAAACCCAACATTCTATAACTCTAAACTAGTTATTATATCCTTCTGTGATTTAATAAAAACATGATTTTTGTTCTATTGCCTTAAAATATTGTGAAATATTTTAATTAACATTTAAATCTCATCCACAGCCCAGTGCAGTGCTCATGCCAACAATCCAGCACTTTGTGAGGCCAAGGCTAGAGGATAGCCTGAGGCCAGGAGTTTGAAACCAGCCTGGTCAATATAGGGAGGCCCTGTCCCTACAAAAAAAAAATTAAATAACTGGGCATGGTTATTTATGTCTACAGCACATGTCTGTAGTTCCAGCTGTTCAGAAGCTGAGGTGGGAGAATCGCTTGAGCCCAGGAGAGTTCAAGGCTGCAGTGAGCTAGGGTCGTGCCATTATACTCCAGCCTGGGTAACAATGAGACCCCCATCTTTGAAAAATCAAATCAAATAATAAAAGTCATTTTATTTTAAAATAAATCTCATCCACTGTGGCTTGGCACCACATAGACAAAAACAATAGATTAACGTTTTGAAATGTTTAACTGAGGAAAGCACCGTGAGCTGAGATTTTTAAAATGCCTTCTTAGATGTTTTTTCTTGCCAAAGCTAAAGTAGCAGGCAAACATTATGTCTGTACTGGGTTGAATAGTGTCCCACCCTAAATTCATGTTCACCTAGAAACACAAATTACGACCTTCTGTGGGAATAGGGTCTTTGCAGAAGCTGTTTGTCAAGTTAAGGGATGTCATACTGGATTAGGGTAGGCCCTATTCTATTGACTGGTGTCCATATAACAAAAGGGAAATTTGGGCACAGCCACACAGAGGAGAAAGTCATTTGAAGACACATAGAGAGAACACCATTTGATGAGGGGGTGGAGACTGAAGTGATGTGTCTACTCCCAAGGAAGGCCAAGCATTGCTGGCACCGCAAAAGCTGGAAGAAGCAAGGAAGGAAGTGGCCCTGGAGCTCTAGAAGGCAGCACAACGCTGCCAACACCTTGATTTCAGACTTCTGGCATCCAGAACTGCGAGATAATAAACTTCTGTTGTTTTAAGCCACTCAGCATGGGGTAATTTGTCAAAGCAACCTAGAAAACTAGCACAATGTTATTTTTAATCTATTACGTAGGATCAGTTGAATAACAATCTTCTAGAGACTTCCTGAAGCACTCACCATCCTTACTTTGAAAACAAACCTTTCCGAGTCTGCAGAGTGAAAAAAGTTTGGAGGAGAGAACAGTAAGCATGGTAAGCCCGTCCATGCTTACCATGAATGAAATTTTCATTCAGTGCACATTGTATGGTTCCCTCCAACCTAGAACAAAAGATGGATGCTCTTAACTGCCATCCCTGTAGAGTCCAAAAGGGTGCCTTGACCAAAACGGTGCCTTATCCAAAAGCACAAAGAAGTGAGGCTGAAAATAACAGATTCCTCAGGCCCCCATCAGAAGAGGTTTGTGTTAATTTTCTATGGCTGTCATAACAAACTAGCACAAATTT
This sequence comes from Macaca fascicularis, assembly GCF_037993035.2. Lineage (NCBI taxonomy): Eukaryota > Metazoa > Chordata > Mammalia > Primates > Cercopithecidae > Macaca > Macaca fascicularis. The sequence continues at coordinate 55,153,028 of NC_088394.1, forward strand.
GTGCCTTAAAACAATATCTATTTATTATATCATAATTCTGTAGATGAGTAACCTGGAGGGCTCAGCTGGTTTCTCTGCCTTGGAGCCTTCAGTAGCAGAAAGCAAGGGGTCAGCAGGGCTGTATTTTCTTCTGAGGCCTCTAGGGGCAGAATCTGTTTCTCCAGGTTTATTCAGTTGTTATCAGACTATATATATAGTATATATATACTATGGTATATATAGTCTATGTACTATATACGTATAGTGTGTGTATATATACACATATATACACGTGTGTGTACAGTGTATAGACTATATACTATAGTGTATATATACTATATATATAGTATGTATGTATATATATACTATTTTCTCTCTATATAGTATAAATATACTGTCAGAATGTTTCCCCAGGTTTATTCAACTGTTGGCAGAATAGGTGTATGTATAGAACATATATATTTTTATATAGTAAATATACATAAATATATTTATACTATATAGTATAAATATAAATTTATATGTATGTATGAATATATATTTTTATATATTTATATAATACATAAAAATTTATAAATATATATTTATATAGTGTATATATAAATTATATATGTTAGTTTGGTTGGGTCTGTATGGGACAATGTGAATGGAGAGAATTCCTAATGCCAAAGGATTAATTAACGACAGAAATTTTTTTATGCCAAAAGGATGTATTTAACACTTGATTAATAGTCTAAAATTTAATTCACAATTTTTATTGTGGAAAATCAAGCACACCTTTACAAATTACATATGCCTACATGCTTAATTTGTGTGAACTTTGTTACTTTCCACTCTCACATTAAGACTCAAGTTTCAAATATTTGGATGAACTGGAAACAACATTTTCACCAAGCCTGACTATTCAATATTTTGTATTTGCCTGGGTGTTTCATGACAGGTTAATCCATCATAGATTAACATATTTCAACAATTTTTGTTTTTCACTTAAAATGCTGTGCGTTAGTATACTTTTTAAATGCTTCAAATTCGTCTTGAATAACAATGACAGGTGGTATTAAAAAATTAAATGGGCACCCTCTTCATCCCTGTTTTGCCCTCTTTAAAGGTCTGCTGCAGCCTGGAGAAGTACATCGTGCCCTGAAGGAGCAGCTAATGTCTGTTTAGTGTGCGTGATCCTGGATCCTGAGTTGTCTTATTTCACCAACTTCTCCCTTTTCTTCTCCATCCTCCTTGTTTGTCTTCCTCCGTTTTGGTTTGACTTTGCCTGATCCCTTTAGGGGGATGCGCTAATCAGATCTCTCTGGGTTTCAGAAGCGCTACTTCATTTTCTTGTTTTATTTATTTATTTATTTTTTGGACGGTGTCTCCCTGTATTGCCCAGGCTGGAGTGCAGCGCCACAATTTCAGTTCACTGCAACCTCCGCCTCCTGGTTCAAGCAATTCTCCTGCGTCAGCCTCCTTTGTGGCTGGGATTATAGACCTGCATCACCACACCCAGCTAATTTTTGTATCTTTAGTAGAGATGGGGTTTCGCCATGTTGGCCAGGCTGGTCTTGAACTCCTGATCTCCGCCTTGGCCTCCCAAAGGGTCTTGTTTTTTGAGCCTTCTGTAACAGCTGTGCAGACAGATGTCAGGAAACTCCTCCTCATCTCTGAACCTGTGCCTCTCTTATCGCATCTCTCTATCTCTAGTCTTACTCTACTCTGATCTCTTCCCCAAATTACATCCCGAAGAATCTTAAGAATCTGATTCTCCAACTCTTGTGACATTCAACAGATGTTGATTTACTGACATGACTTATGAGGTTCTTCATGATTGTTCCCTACTTACCCCTGTGGTTTCATCCTTTGTGTCCCTACTCTGTGACCCCATTCTGTACTGCAGGCAAAATGGAATAACAGATTAGTTACTTGCAGGTATCCAGTTGTTCTGTGTTCCTTCTTACTTCTAAGTCTTAGTACATTTTGTTTCCCTTTTCTATCTGGCACATTCTTTCCTTTATTTCTTTGTAAATATTTGCTATTTGTCCACATTGACTTAAATGTCACAGTCTCCAGGTAATATACTCCAACGTCTGAGGATTTCATTAGGGAAACTTTTCTGTACTACATCACTCTAAACTTTCCCTAGTTAGTGCATATAACTGAGCATCATAACGATCTGTTAGTTTTTCATATCTTCCCAAGGTTAATGGTAAGCTTGGATATGTCTTTATTCCCAGCAAGGCACAGACAAACCAAGAAATATTTATCAAATGAACGTTGAAATGTGTAAGTAATGACTTTAACATTTGATAAGCATTGAAATTTTTTACAAGAGTGGTGGTCTCTTACAGACACAGCATGTGAATGGTTGAAGCTCGTGGGCAAATCCAAGGCATGTCCTTTATAACATAAAATAGATGTTCTGAGAAGTGAAATGCTACTGGCAGTGAGCAAGGATAAGGGTTGCTGGTACAAGTTTGATCGCAGGGAAGATAAATCTGTTCTAATAGGTTTAGTTCAGAGGTCAGAATGTGGGTGTTAATAGACCATCTAACCATGATCACCATAAACACGCAGCCCCTCATTTGCAGGTCTCTCCACTTACGCTGATTAGTAGTTATGGTTTCCATGAGCCAGGTACAAATTGACAAATTGTGTTCTTACTGATGAGCAGAGTCATTTTAGATGCATTTGAATTAGAATGCTTGCTGGGCTTGTTTAATCCCTGCACAATTAACAGATACTCATTTTGCAATCTGCGCTGCCCGTGCTCTGTTTGGAACTGACAGAGGGACAGACAGAGGAGACTTTGTCATGTTTCTCCCGATGATGGAACAGACTAGAACAGTGCAACTCAATCTTTGCATGGGGTCTCCTGGGGACCTTGTTCAAATGCAGATTCTGATTCAGTGCTTCTGGATTGGGGCCCAAGGGTCTGCATTTCTAATAAGTTGCCAGGTAATTTCAAGAACCCCTTGGAAACTTGCTAAACAGTATGTTCCTAGAAAATAAGAAATGAGGCTTTTTAGTTTTTGTGTGTTTTTCTTTCTACCCTTAGCCTTTCAAAATAGATGTGAGAAGGTAGGCTGGGGGACCCAGATGGGGACTTCAGAGAATGGATATTTGGCTTGTTGGCTGGGGCAGACTGACAAAGTTGAGGGAATTCTTAAGCCATTTTATATTGTTATATTGTTAGTGAAACAGAACCATTCACAGATTTGTTTCCCTGCCTCTGTTTCCACTTCGGCTTCTGAAATTGCAGTATATTAAGAAAATATTAAAGGTTGTTGTGATGGTTAATTTTAGATGTCAGCTTGACTGGATAGAGGGATGCCTAGATGGCTGGCAAAATGTTTTTGAGTGTCTTTAAGGGTGTTTTTGGAGGAGATTGGCATGTGAGTTGGAGGAGTTGGCTTGTGAGTTGGTGGGTTGGCAGGTGAGAAATTGGCATGTGAGTTGGCATGTGAGCTGGTGGCATGTGAGCTGGTAGAAGATCCTCCTCAATGTGGACAGGCATCTTCCATTCAACTGGGAACCTGGATGGAAAGAGGACAAAGAAGGGCGAATTCTCTCTCTCTTCTTTTTTAGAATGGGATGCCTTTCTCCTGCCCTTGGATGTCAGAACTCCAGGTTCTTTGGCCTCCAGTCTCTAGGACTTACACCAGCAGCCTCCTGGGGCCTCTCAAACCTTTGGCCTTGAATTGAGAGTTGCAGCATCTGCTTTCTTTGTTCCCAGACATTCTGAGTTGAACTGAGCCAGGCCACTGGCTTCTGTGGTTCTCCAACTTGTAGAGAGCCTATCGTGGGAGTTATTGCCCTCCATCATCCTACCTGCCTATCTCCTACTGATTCTGTCTCTCTGGAGGACCCTGATGAATATACTCGTACATGCCTTTTTCCTCTGTTACTTATCTTCAAATAATAAAAATAATAAGTTTCACTTATTTCCAGAGTGATTTCTCTGAACCCCTCTCCAGTACAGAGGCTGTTGTATTTTTATTTCTGTCCTTGATAATTCCATGACTTAGCTCTAAAGAACACTTTATTTTTGTGTTCTCCTACAGGATTGTCCTCCAGATGAGAAACAGAAATAAAAATAACTAAAAAAATGCAAGGATTTTGCTTCCACTGCCTTTTGCTTTTCCAAGTTTGTACTGAAAGAAGAAACCTACCACCGCTAAATACCACTACTACCAAAAGCAATAAATTCCTATGCTTCCCTGCCATGCACTTTATTCTAATTTAGGGTCTAGATTGGCTAAAATTGCAATGGTTGAACTTAACCACTTCCTCCGAGTGGATTCGTTGCCAGAGGTTATTTATTTATTTAATTTATTTATTTTTATTTTTACTTTTATTTTTATTTTTATTTTTTATTTTTATTTATTTATTTATTTATTTATTATTATTATACTTTAAGTTCTAGCGTACATGTGCATAACGTGCAGGTTTGTTACATATGTATACTTGTGCCATGTTGCTGTGCTGCACCCATCAACTTGTCAGCACCCATCAACTCGTCATTTACATCAGGTATAACTCCCAATGCAATCTCTCCCCCCTCCCCCCTCCCCATGATAGGCCCCGGTGTGTGATGTTCCCCTTCCCGTGTCCAAGTGATCTCATCGTTCAGTTCCCACCTATGAGTGAGAACATGCGGTGTTTCGTTTTGTGTTCTTGTGATAGTTTGCTAAGAAGGATGGTTTCCAGCTGCATCCATGTCCCTATAAAGGACACAAACTCATCCTTTTTTACGGCTGCATAGTATTCCATGGTGTAAATGTGCCACATTTTCTTAATCCAGTCTGTCACTGATGGACATTTGGGTTGATTCCAAGTCTTTGCTATTGTGAATAGTGCCACAATAAACATACGTGTGCATGTGTCTTTATAGCAGCATGATTTATAATCCTTTGGGTATATACCCAGTAATGGGATGGCTGGGTCATATGGTACATCTAGTTCTAGATCCTTGAGGAATCGCCAGACTGTTTTCCATAATGGTTGAACTAGTCTACAATCCCACCAACAGTGTAAAAGTGTTCCTATTTCTCCACATCCTCTCCAGCACCTGTTGTTTCCTGACTTTTTAATGATCGCCGTTCTAACTGGTGGGAGATGGTATCTCATTGTGGTTTTGATTTGCATTTCTCTCATGGCCAGTGATGATGAGCATTTTTTCATGTGTCTGTTGGTTGTATGAATGTCTTCTTTTGAGAAATGTCTGTTCATATCCTTTGCCCACTTTTTGATGGGGTTGTTTTTTTCTTGTAAATTTGTTTGAGTTCTTTGTAGGTTCTGGATATGAGCCCTTCGTCAGATGAGTAGATTGCAAAAATGTTCTCCCATTCTGTAGGTTGCCTGTTCACTCTGATGGTAGTTTCTTTTGCTGTGCAGAAGCTCTTTAGTTTAATGAGATCCCATTTGTCAATTTTGGCTTTTGTTGCCGCTGCTTTTGGTGTTTTAGACATGAAGTCTTTGCCCATGCCTATGTCCTGAATGGTACTACCTAGGTTTTCCTCTAGGGTTTTTATGGTATTAGGTCTAACATTTAAGTCTCTAATCCATCTTGAATTAATTTTCGTATAAGGAGTAAGGAAAGGATCCAGTTTCAGCTTTCTACTTATGGCTAGCCAATTTTCCCAGCACCATTTATTAAATAGGGAATCATTTCCCCATTTCTTGTTTCTCTCAGGTTTGTCAAAGATCAGATGGCTGTAGATGTGTGGTATTATTTCTGAGGACTCTGTTCTGTTCCATTGGTCTATATCTCTGTTTTGGTACCAGTACCATGCTGTTTTGGTTACTGTAGCCTTGTAAGTATAGTTTGAAGTCAGGTAGTGTGATGCCTCCAGCTTTGTTCTTTTGACTTAGGATTGTCTTGGAGATGCGGGCTCTTTTTTGGTTCCATATGAACTTTAAAGCAGTTTTTTCCAATTCTGTGAAGAAAGTCATTGGTAGCTTGATGGGGATGGCATTGAATCTATAAATTACCTTGGGCAGTATGGCCATTTTCACGATATTGATTCTTCCTATCCATGAGCATGGTATGTTCTTCCATTTGTTTGTGTCCTCTTTTATTTCACTGAGCAGTGGTTTGTAGTTCTCCTTGAAGAGGTCCTTTACATCCCTTGTAAGTTGGATTCCTAGGTATTTTATTCTCTTTGAAGCAATTGTGAATGGAAGTTCATTCATGATTTGGCTCTCTGTTTGTCTGTTACTGAACTTAAAGGTTCTTTTCACTTGAACTTTTAACTCTTGTTATCTTAGTTGGCATAAGCAAAATACTGTGGGCTGGGCACAGTGGCTCACGCCTGTAATCTTAGCACTTTGGGAGGCTGAGACGGGCAGATGACTTGAGGTCAGGAGTTTGAGACTAGCCTGGCCAACTTGGTGAAACCCTGTCTCTACTAAAATTACAAAATTAGCCGGACGTGGTAATGCATGCCTATAAACCCAGCTACTTGGGAGGCTGAGGCAGAAGAATGGCTTGAACCCAGAGGCAGAGGTTGCAGTGAGCTGAGATCATACCGCTACACTCTAGCCTGGTCAAGAGAGCAAGACTCCATCTTAAAAATAAAATAAAATAAAATAAAATAAAATAAAATAAAATAAAAATATAGTGGAGCTGTATTGTCCACAGGAAAAAATAAATTAAAAAAATGAAAACAAATACTGGTTAGCTCTGAATGCTCTCAGAAGGAGGCTGAAAGACACAGTTTTCCACATGGCCATTAGCAAGAATGGCTAAGATCTTTACCAAGAGGTAGATATGATGAGGCATGATTAGCTCCAGCATTTTTCTACATGTTTCTGCTGGCAGTTTCTCCAATCTTTACTTTTATATACTTAAAAAAATCAGCCCAAATCTTAACATAAAACACATGATTTGATCAGCTTCAGTGCCTCATCTATATTTGAAAATGAATATACTGTATTTGTGGTGCCCTTTACAGCTAGTCAGCAAACATGATCAGACTTTACCTTCTTGTGTAGTTAAGTTTTATTTCAGAATAAAGTAGGTCTGTCATATCTAATAGTCTGATTAGAGAGATATATTCAAAATTCTGACCTTCATAATAAGACCTGTCACTTACTAAATACCTCCTATGTGGCAGGGACTATTCTAAGTACTTTATATTTGTTGTATAATTCAGTATTATAGCAAGACCAATTACTGGATGAGGTTGTCATATTTATTTCTCACCACCCTCCAGTGAATCAATACACAAACCTTTTAGAAATAAGGTGAAAAGAAAAACCAAAGCAACATTCAGAAAAAATAAACACACCACTCAAAGCCACATAACTAGCTAGCTATGGTTTAAAAAAATCAAATCTAGGCTGGGCGCAATGGCTCACACTTGTAATCCCAGCACTTTGGAAGGCTGAGGCGGGTGGATCACGAGGTCAGGAGATCGAGACCATCCTGGCCAACATGGTGAAGCCCCGTCTCTACTTAAAAAAAAAAAAAAAAAAAAAAAAAAAAAAAAAAAAAAGCCAGGCATGGTGGTGGGCACCTGTAGTCCCAGCTGCCCATTTCTAAGATAGGGCCTTCATAATGCAGAGTCACTTGAAAAATGTAACATGGAAATAGCACTGAAGTGAGACAACCATAGTTCAATTTCTGGTTTTCTCAGAAGAATGAGGTACACTTTGGAGAGTCACTAGTCATTTTACTTCTTGAGACTTCCTTTTTAAAATCTATAATGGAGAAATTAAGCTAGAGATTCAAACAATTTATTTACATTGTAGTCATGCTGGTAATTTATGGATTATATGGTGGTTATGGGCTGGGATTTTGGATGTATACTTCCTTCTCTTGCTGAAAGGCATCTTTTATTTACCGTACTCTTTCATCCCCCCCTTCTTTGCAAGGCAAACAATTTTATCTCTAATCTCATCCCACTTTTTTCGTTCTTTGCTACCACATTTTCTGTTTATGAGTCCATTCTAATTGTTTGTATGCAAGAGACACAGCGTGGAATCATTGCAGTTTGAAAATATTTTTTTGACAATTGACCCATCACATGTGCAATTTCTTGGGTCAACTGCCAAATCTTGCTGTATCTTTGGTATGCTGTCAATTTAACAGAGTTGTAACTTAAGTAAAATGACAGTCTTAGCCCTGTGAAGCTGAACTTAGAATGTGTTTTATCGAAATAAATGATCTGAATTAAATAATTTGAGCTGCTATTTAACTTCACTGTAGGCAGCAGGTTTAGAGGAAACCTGGCTGGTCCAGCTTAAACCGAAATTCTACTATTGGGTTCTTGACTGATGCTAATAAACCCTTAGACAACATCATTACTCACTTCATGCTATGACACTGCAATAAATAGAGATCTGTTTATAACACAGACCACTTGGTTTTTCTGCTTTGAAAGCAGAGTGAAAAGTTAATTGTGGCTCCCAATTCTAACTTGGGTGTCCCTTCTTACTTGGATGCCATCATTGATTTCACCTTTTGCTTAGATTTTCTGAAAATCTGTAGCCTCTGTAATGGTGATGGCTGAATAGATCAGGCGAAGCTCTGATAGCCAATGAACTTTTCATTAGTGAGCAGATGAATACACAAAACCTTTAGAAAAACTCATAATCCTCCCTACAATTTAATGCACACCTATAATATTCCAAGAACCAAGCTAAATGCATGGGATATATTTCTCATTTAACTCTCAGAACAACTTTCAGTTGACAAATGGAAAGTTGAAGCACAAAGTTGGTTTTCCAGTGCCATTTTCTACAAGGTAATATAGTAACAGCAAAGCTGGAATTGAACTTCATGCCTGTATAATTTCAGAGCTCATGCTCTTTGCCTCTATGTCATGAATGCATGACAGTTCTATGGGTTCAATTTTAACAAAAACAAAACAAAACCATGAGGTGTCCTTTAGCAAGAGATTCTCTTTTATGAAGAGCCCAAGAGTTAAATATTACAAAAACATTAAAAACTGCAAAAATACTTCAGTGTGATTGCTCTTCCTCATCTAGGTTTTCCTTCTATACATGAGTTTTCAATTATACTTAAATTTTAATAAATTCACTTATTTTCTTGTGAGCATCTTGAACTTCTATCACCCATTCTATATTTATTAATGCTCCAAAATTCTTAAAAGTTATCATCACAATTTTACGTAAATGCTTGAGATAAAAATACTGTTACGTGCTGGTCTCCATAAATATGTTTCCTCATATTTTCCATCTTGCCATTATTTTTAATGCCTAGCATGAAACTCTGCAGAAGGTAACACTTGCTCATTGCTCACTTTGCTGTTCTGACCCACTTATTTATTCTAGTTCTTCAATGCTTTCTGACTTTTTCTCAAAGTTTCTTGATCGTGTTACTAGTTCTCACATTTCTTGTTTCTTCTCACCCTTGGACTTGACACTGTCCCCTTGGATATTGACTTTCTTCCATCTAAACCATAATTTATATTCACTCTCAATGACATTTTCTCATACTGTCTTGGAAAAATAATCTTGGTAGCACATTAGTGGATAACATTCCTAACCAAGCTTTTGTTTTTTGACCCCTCAAAGAAAAGACAGTTAATATTCATTCTGATTTTTTTTAAAGCTTTAAAAAGGTATCCTCTTGGCTAATAGCCTATATTTTAAAAACCATTAAACTTGGAAATCAATTGGAATGTCACATAATAGAGCTTTCTACTAATATCTTGACTTCCCTTCTTAATATATCTTTTTAATGATTATTATTTATATAATATACCTGACTATTGCAGTGGGTTACTGCTTTCAGAAGCAGCCAATCCATTTTGTATTCCACTCTTTTGGAATGCTTTTTCTTATATTAAGCAAAATTATATTTCATTGGTCTAAATTCTAAACCATACAACCACATAGAACAAGTCAATTTCCTCTTACACAAGACAGTATTTTAACATTTGTCAATAACTTTCACTATTCTAAGTATTTTCATTTATTTTTTATCATTCCTCATAGGGGCTGGTTTTGTAAACTTTATGTCTTTGTCTCTTGTCTTGTGGGGTGGAAGGACTCCACTCTTTAAATGTTTATTTTAAATGGACTACCTTGAATTTCAATGTGATCGGCTCGGAATAGAGTGAACGTATGTGATAGTTAATTTTGCTCTCCCTGCCTGTACCTATGACCTCATGGGAAGTTTCCTACAATCAGTTGACAAAGGAAGAGAAAATGGGGGCCTGGTTTACACATCGCCTGGTTTCCACATATCTGCATGATATGCAGGCACCACAAAACAGTGGACAGCTGCCGTATTACAGCTCCTCTCTGAGATAATGCTGAAGCACAGTAGTGAAGGAAAGTCTTCTCAGTGGGCAGAACTTTGAGAAGTGCAATGGTTTCTCATGTTGCTTGGAAGAGGAAGTGGCCAGATGTGTGATTATATACTGATTCATGGGCTGTGGCCAGTGTTTTTGCTGGACAATCAGGGACCTGGAAGGAACATGATTGGAAAATTGGTGACCAAGAGATTTGTGTAAAGAGATATGTTGATAGACCTCTTTGAATGGGCAAACAATGTGAAGATATTTGTGTATCATGTGAATGCTCATCAAAGAGTGACTGCAGCACAGGAGGATTTTAATAAAGTGGATAAGATGATCTGTTCTGTGGTTGCTGGTCAGCCTCTTTCTTTAGTCATCCATTTCATCACTCAATGATCCCATGAACAAGGTGACCATGGTGGCAGGGATGGTGGCTTTGTGTGGGCTCAGCAACATGGACTCACCAAGGCCAACCTGGCTCCAGGCACTGCTGGTACTCTATCTGCCAGCAACAGAGAACAACACTGAGACCACTGATATAGTCCCATTCCCTGGGGTGACCAGCCAGCTGCCTGGTGGCAAGTTGACTACACTGGATCCATTCCATTATGAAAAGGACAATGTTTTGTCTTTACTGAAATAGATAATTTGGATATGGATTTGTCTTCCATGCATGCGATACTTTTGCCAAAATTACCATCTGTGGCTTAGAATGCCTTATCTGTCATCATGCTATTCCACCCGGCATTGTTTAAGATCAAAGAACTCACTTAACAACAAAAGTTCAGCGATGAGCCCATGGCTGTGGATTTCACTGGTCTTACCATATTTCCTACCATCCTGAAGCAGCTGGCTTGATAGAATGGTGGAATGGTCTTTTGAAGACTCAATTACAGTGCCAGCCAAGATACTGTCACTTGGCTGGCACTGTTACTGGCCAGGGGTGAGGTCCTCCAGGAGACTGTATATGCTCTGAATCAGTGTCCAGTATATGGTGCTGTTACTCTTATAACCAGGGTTCATCATCTAGAAATTAAAGGATGGAAATCGAATGGCACCACCCACTAGTACCCCTAGTGACCCACTAGCACAATTTTTGCTTCCTGTTTCTGTGATTTTGTGCTCTGCTGGCCTAGCAGATTTAGTTCCAGAGGGAGAAATTCTTCCTCCAATAAATACAACAGTGATTCAATTGAACTGGAAGTTAAGACTGTGAACCAGCCACTTTGGGCTCTTCATGCCTCCAAGTCAGCAGACAAAGGAGGAGTTAAGGGATTGGCTGGGCTGCTTGATCCTAGTTGCCAAGGAGGAAATCGGACTACTGCTTTACAATGGAGGTAAAAAAGAGTATGATTTGAAATACAAGAGAGCCTTTAGGGCATCTCTTATTAGTATCATGCTATGTGATTAAGGTAGATGGAGCACTACAACAATCCCATCCAGGCAAGACAACAGGTGGCCCAGACCCTTCAGGAATGAAGATTTGGGCCACCCCAGCAGATAAAGAACAAAAACTACCTGAAGTGCTTGCTGAAGGCAAGGAAAATACCTCATGGGTAGTGGAAGAAGGTAGATATAAATACCAGGTATGATCATGTGACTAGTTGCAGAAAGAAGGATTATAATTGTCATGAATTTTCCTCCTTATTTTGATTTGGACATCTGTTGTGTATTCGTTTTTTTTTTTCTTCTCATTATCAAGGAGCATAAGACATATTGACTTTATATCATAGTGTTACAGTATTGTTAATATGATACCATAGTATTTAAGTTACAGGATGGAAAGAAGAAGAGTAATTATCACTTAAGGACTTTACCTCTTCTTTTGGGAAATGAGTTAGTACATTCTGGGTTGTAAGCAGGATAATTGTATCATGTTAGGTCGAATTATGACCTTATTATTATCTTTATCTGGAGATCAATTGTGGCTTAAAGGAATTTGTGTGAATGCCGAGTTGATGAGGTGGACTTGAGAAAGCTGATTTTATATTTCAACTTGAATGAATCAGGGAATGCCCAGATATCTGGTTAAACATTCTTTCTGGCTATGTTCATGAGGATATTTCTGGATGAAATGAGTGTTTGAACGAGTGGACTCAGTAAAATAGATTACCCTCCCCAGTGTGAGTGGTCACCATCTAACTTGTTGAGGGCCTGAATAGACAAAAGGTGAAAGAAGGAGGAGCTTGCCTTTTATTTTTTGCCTCCCTGCTTGAGCTTGAACATCTCATCTCATCTTTTCCTGCTCTTAGAATTGGATTTTTGCTCATTTTTTTGTTTTTATTTTTTCTTTTTCACATAATTTTTCTTTTTCCTTTCTTATGTTTCATTATTTGGTTGTATCAGAATTAGTCTAACATCTCCGGTATTTTGGGGGACACATATTTCTCTGAGATTCTTCCTACAAAACCAGAAGGAATCTACAAATGGTAACACTGTGAACTGTTTCCTTTCATTTTCTTTTTAAAATTTCTGCTTTTATTTTAGATTTAGGAGGTGCAGATGCAGGTTTATTACAAGGGTATATTGTATGATGCTGAGGTTTGGACTTCTATTGATCCTATTGTCCAAATAGTGAACACAGTACCCCAGAGGTAGTTTCTCAACTCTTGTACCCTTCCCTCCATTTGTCCTTTGGAATCCCCACTCAGAGTGGGATTTATACCATTGGCTTGCCTGGTTCTCAAGCCTTCAGATTCAGATTGAATTTCACTGCTGGATTTTGCTGGGTCTCCAGCTTACAGATGGCAGATTTGGGACTTTTCAGTCTCCATAATTACATAAACCAATTCCTCATAGTACATTTTCTTATATATATTTGTATATGATATTTATTATATTATTTATATATTACAGGGTATATATATGTGTGTGTGTTTATATAGATGCGTGTTTTCTATTGGTTCTGTTTCTCTGAGAACCCTAATAAAAAAAGTTATCATCTTTGTTATAGACACTAAATATTTTGTTCATTTGGGCCTCTTTGGTCCTAAGGTACAAAGCAATCTGACAAAAATATATTGCCCCTCAGAAAAGAGTTTATATAAGGAGTTTACTGAGGTGTGCACCAGTTTAACTGGCCTCAGGAAGACCTGGAGCCCAGGACACAAACGGCTGGATGTTTTGAACCTAGCTCTTTTAAATTTTGTCTAGAATAATAGAGTAAATAATAGGGCCAGAGTACTGTGTATCTGTCTGACGTTTTCTTCTCAATACCTCTCTATGCTATCCCTAGCCCTTCATCTCCTGCTAACTTACTTTTTGTGCCAACATTTAGAATTCAATTGGGTTACAGCAATAACCTTGAAAGGGAGGCGGTGACCATAGAAGTTCACAGTGTTATTATTTGTAGATGCATTCTGGTTTCATAGGAGGTAAGAATCTCAGTAAATTACATGCCCCCCAAAATACCAGAGACGTTAGAGTAATTATGGTACAACCAAATAATGAAACATAATGGGCCCTTGAAAATCATGGATGGAGAATTCAAAATGACATAGGAAAATGTTGATGATATAATTTCAGCAAAAATTGAAGGGCAAGAAACCGTATAACCTGTATGATTCCAATTACATTAAAAATGAAGATATCCACCTGAAAAATGAATATAAGCTTAATCATGATTATATGTAGACTGTAGATTATAGATAATTCATAGTTCCCTCTGAATGTCTTTCCAAGATTTCCATGGGGGAACATCTATTAATTTTTATCAAAAATAAAATCTAAAAGTAAAAAGTATAAATACGAATCAAAGAAGTGTAAATTTTGATTATGAGGACTAATAAAACTTAACATATGTGAAAGTCTTAAAAGAGTGACTAACCCACAGTGGGTGCTCAGTAAATTCCCTTTTCTTTAAAAAATTTTTTCTGTTCAGTACTGAGCCTTTATATGAAAGAATCCATCTAGGATACTGCATACGAAGGCCAAATTGACATGGAATAAAATTTGTCAATAAAATAAGAATGAAATGTGTCATAGAGAGGAAAAAACATTTTATGGGTTGGAGTAGCCTCTGAGCTGACTTTTAAACTCCAGGTTTTCTTTGATTCCATAATCTACTCCAGTATGATTTCATTAAATGTAGCATAATAAAGGGAATAAAATTGACATCTAAATTCACAATAGTATATGTGTTTACATATTCTCCAGCCTAATAGCCATTTCTGAACATCATTTAATGTGACAATACTCTTTAAAGCAGACTTACAACTTCACATGTGAACTTTTCCCATGAGGTTAAGGCCAGAGTATTAGAGTCTCCCTTGGTCTTAACTTATAGATGTCTAGATTTGAGAGTGAGTAAATATTCTTCAATGTAAAATACAATTGAAGCCATGTGGTAGAAATATTTCCTCTTCAGTTTTCTTTTTTTTCTAAAGTTGGAAACTCTTTGCTAGTTCGTTGTTCTGTCAGGAGTTTCTTTCTTTTCTTTCTGCTTTTAATTATCTTTGGCTTTTGTTTAACAGGTCTCATGTATGTGTTGGATCTATGCCCCCTCTCCTCCACGCATCACTTTGCTTTCTTAGCTGTGAATCTGATGCAGTTAAAGTCTGCCTCAATGTACCAATTACCAGCATTTAAAATAAAACCAAGCCACAGATTATACAAATGAAAGGAGAAAAAAAATAACAGCACTTTGTATAAACAAGGGCAGGGTGACAATTTGTTCTAGTCAAGGATAAATAAAGTTAAACTCTACCCAAATTACCACATGTCAAGCTAATCAAGGAAATGTTGTTTCTTCAGTGCTATTGTGCAAAAATAATTGAAATGACATTTTATAAAATCTGGCAGAGGTAAATGTTTTTTAAAGCAGGCCTGCAAACTTTCAGATATTTCAGCTCACCCTAAGAGCTCTTTGTATTGTGTGCTCGACTGAAATAATTGGAGAGCATAGCTTCAAGATGTGTTTTTTCTGCTTGAGAGAATCGGGGCCATCTCTTGGGGTTCGAGAGTAAACCCAGGTATGTTAAAGGGACCTCCCAAATCCCTGAGGGTATCCTCATGAGAATCACTCAGTTACATGTTTTTGTTTTTTGGTTATTTCTATCCCTTCATGTTATCCGTCAATGTGCTCTTTGTGAAACCCATTTACCTGTTGTGTTTTCTTGCATATTGTACATGAAATCTTGGTAATAAATCAACTTTCTTAAAATAATTTGTTCAAGTCTTATTCAGAAATTAATTTTGACATTTATTGTGGCAATTAACAAGTAGAAAGACTAGAACAAAGATGAATAACATATTCATTCTTTTTGTTCCTCATTCTGTTCTTTTCTGAGGTCAATATTGCTTAAGGTTATAAAATGAAAGTTCTACAAATCACAATCACATAACTGTCAGGCACCTTATTAAATTTCATTCAATCCCATACCAATTCTTAAGGGACCATCACTATCTTCCAATTTACACAAAAATTGAATAAAAACTGATAAAAAATTTATGGGAGTGAAAAGTCATCTTAAATTTGATCTACTATTGCTGGAGAGAAAACTAGGCCAAGAAGTTTAGCCTATTAGGCAGAGGGGAGCCATGAACAGCTTGTGAACAGAGGAGTGACATGATTAAATCTGGCAGTGACACACAAAATTGATTCTTTGATCATTGCTTACACTTTTTTTCTTTATTATAAAGGCATAAAATGTATTGTAACAAACCAAAGCATTCAGAGTGGGAAGTTAAATCACGGTGCGGACATTGCTCACAAAATATTCATGGGGTGCTTCATATTTTCTAGGCATCCTTGGAGTTGAGTAACTAGTTCTGGCTGCTGGTCTCCGGGTGACATGTGTCATGTTTGAGCTAAGGCAGGAAAGAGCTAATGTGTCTCCTCCATCCCTTTCTCCCACTCACTGGTAGCGTTGGAGGCCAGTGGTTGAGTTACAGGGTCAGGAGATTGAAGCTGCTGGTAGCAACCACAAGAAGTAGAGTTTTTCTGGAACAATGTCCAACAAGAAAGATACAGCCATTCTGGAGATCAGTTTGGCAGTTAGTAGTGAAATTAAGAATGACATGATTATGGATTAGCAATGCCCACTTCTGGTTATGTGCCTTGTTAAAAAATATCATACAGGTCTATTAAAAAGAAGTGTCCAAGATCATCAGATTTCCCCTTCTTCCCCTGCTGACATGCTTTTTGTGCTGAACTTTAGATTTCAGTTGCGGTACAGTGTATTTATGGTAATGAACAATTTGAGGTGATCTGTGTGTTAATTTCTGGAAAAATAAGTAACAATCAATAAGCTAGATACATATAGAAAAATGGATAGATTTTAAATATACCATATAGCATAGATTTTATTGTTTGTATAAATTTAGGGGGTACAAGAGCAGTTTTGTTATATGGATATATTGCATAGTGGTGACGTCTGGACTTTAACTATCACCTGAATAATGTACATTGTACCCACTAAGTACTTTCTCATCCATCACCCCCACCCTTCTGAGTCTCCAGTGTATATCATTCCACACTGTATGCCCATAAGTGCATAGTTTTGAGTTATAAATTAAGGAACAGCCAAGAACTGTAGAATACCATCATTTATATAACCTGAAAACACAAAAACACACATGTACAATAACATGATATGTTTTACAAGGTTACATATATGACCAAGATGATGAGGAGGAAAGGGAAAGGAAATGGACACTAAAAATTAAGTCAAAAATAAAAATAAAAAGTAAAACAAGAGAAGGGCTTTTCACAGAACAATTGAGAAATAAACTCAGCTTTGTAAATCTGAAGTGACAACAAAATTTAGAAGGAAAAAATAATTACCTGTCCACTTCAAATTCCACCTTGTGATATATCCACGTTAATACAATGGTGAGCTTCCTCCTATGCTATGTTCACAACACCTTAGATTCACCTTTTCAATTGTTGGGACATAGCTCATTATCAACATGACCTTGGTCAGAGATTCATAAAACGTAAGTTGAAAACTTTCTTAGCTCCTAGTCTAAATAACCTCATTTTACCTAATGCTGACTCAAATAACTGAAATTACTTTTTCAAGTGAAAAGAAAAATTCAAGGGTCAGGGTCAGCACTGAAGGTCAGATCTCCCATATCGCTAATCAGCACTATTTCCATTATGCCCTGTTACACATAAGAATATGGGGAATGTCTGAAAAAGATGAAAATAAACATGATCAACTTAAATACTAGACTAATTCATGTTATACAAATTATGCCTGCCCCTTGCCATTTGAAAAATATATTTTAAGATGATTTTTCAAGTTCTCAGGCAATATTTACAGAGAAAACTGTGATGGTATTAGAGGCTAAGCTGTTGATTACAAACAGGAGAATTTTCGGCTTTATGTGATTTGCTTAGAGGCAGCAAAATGAGTTGAAGTAGAAATAGTCCACTCTCTGACCCTATTCATCCTTATGGAATTTTATCCCTACATTCAAGTAAAAGAGAGCTCTTTAGCTCTCATTCAGCCTTGTCATTATATTGGTTCAAACATAGGAAGTGTAAATAATTAAGAAACTTTAAAAGTGTCCAATTGTAAGTGCATTCAAAAACTTTTCTCCCCTTAAAAGGTGTATCTACTGGAATTTTAATCAGAGAAGACAGACATTTTAATTCTAAACTTATTTTTCCCATAGTATTCAGTCTCTGAAATATCTCCAAAGAAATTTGCATACTATGTAGAGATGAGATAGATTCAAAGAGTGGGGAGAATTAACTCCTGAAACTGCTAGTCCCCCAAGTCTTTCATTGAAGGTGACTTTGATGATGGCCAGCATATGTGTAAGATAAACCATAATGTGCATCGCCTTGGTAAGCCAAATTGAAAATGCATATGCTCTTTAGGGATTTTATATAGTTGTAATCTCTATGTTCCCATATAAATTTGCAAATATAGATTATTTTGAGTAACACTAAAGTCTTTATAAACTCATGTCAAAGAATAAAAGGAAAATAATAACAGATAATGAAATCACATGACAACAGATGATTTCAATCTTATAATACTGGTGTCTGTAATCTGTATTTCAGTGTAACCTTTGATCTAGACTTCTATGATCATATAAGTACCAAACATTTTAACTTTTTTATCTGAAACAAATCTTTTTGCTAGGAAATCCAGAAGTAGAATACAATCATTTAATATCTTATTTGATCACATAATGTTCTTTAAATGACAATTTTTAATGTTGGTACCAGAGTGCGAAGTTGATATTTTTTATGGGATTGTAACTTGATGTAATTCTCATGATCAATTATCTATGTGACTTAAAAGGTAATTTTTAAAAGTCAATTTTATGTCTACCAGCTGTGTGACCTTGAACATATATTGGTCTTCGTGAGTTGACTTAATTATAGAATACCACTACCCCAAGAGCTAACATATATTATGCAGTTACTGAGTTAGAATTATACTGAGAGGCTTACACATCACATTAGAACTGTGCAAGGTCGATGTGATTAGCTACTTTGAGTTTCAGTTTATCTGTAATGTAGGGAAAATTAAGTTATCCACAGTCTCATGAGTAGCCAATGGCAAAGCCAGGAGTTGAACCCAAGTCTGTTGTGCTGTACGGTCTAGGGCACTTTTCACCGCATACTATACTGCCTGAGGTTTGTCCTTTTCCTCAGCCTTCTGTGGCAAGGGCATCCCAACCTTGTGTGCTCTGTGAGCTGACATTGGTGCATTATTTCTTCTTCCCCATATATGTTTGAGCTTCCTTCTAATGTTACTGAAATGCCAGGGTTTCAGTCTAGATCTTGTTGCTTGCCTCACAGAAGGCCAATCACTGAGACAATCAGCATTGCTAGGAAAGGAGACTTTATTGGGTGCTGCAGCTGAGGAGAACAGGAGATCAGTCTCAAATCTACCTCCCTGATCCACTACAGTTGTGGAGTTACATAGAGGGGAAGGAATGTAACTATGTGTGGACAAACAGGAATTAGAAAGGGGTAAGGAACATGAGTTGGCCAACAGGAAGCAGGTGGTCAGGCAATGATGACAGGTGAGAGGTCTGCTGTCTCATTGTCTAGATGCAATGATCTGGTGAGTTTCAGTTCCTTGATACTCTCTGGAAGCCCTCATGGTTGGTTTTCTGGGAAAAAGGTCAAGTAAGATAAATTCAAGTTTCAAGATTTAAGACTAGAAGGGTCAATTCCTATGTTTATCCAAAAAACAGTAAACATCAGTTCTGTGGGACAATTGAACTGGTTTCACTAACATACTAATTTAGGTCAAGGACAACTAGATTTTCGTCTATTTTTTTCTCTTTCCTTTTGATTTTTCGGAAGAAACAACAACAAGAACAACAAACCCCACATAGTCTTTTCAAAACACAAATCTGGTTATGTTACTATCCCATGGTAAAAGTCATTAAGTGGTTTTTGATTGCTCTCAAATAAAGTCTAAAATACTTACCAAGGTTTTCAAACTTGGCTTGATCAGACCCCCTGCCATCTGCCTGGGCCCTCCTGCCCCACACGGTACTCTGAACTCTGATGCTCCACACATCTTCCATTACAAGTCTTTTACAAGCACTTTCTCTTTCCTTGGAGAGGTTTCTCCTACTCTTCACTTGTTTACTTTCTTAAGCAAATGTTTTCTCTTACATAGCCAGTCAGTTTCCATGGTAAAATGTTTGAAATTAAAAGCATTGCGTTACTTCCTTGCACTGATCGCAGTTCATGACATTTTTTTGTGCATTTGTTGACTATCACACAAAAAATCCACACTGCCATTCTATTAATCAGGGTTTTCCAAAGAAATAGAAACAATGAGAATTATATGTATCTTTAAAAAACAATTTTATGTCTACCAGTTTTATGACCTTGAACATATATCACATATAATATATATATAGAGAGAAGGGTTTTTATTTATAACATTTCAGCTTCTATTTTAAATATAGGGGGTACATGTGTAGGATGGTTACATGAGTATATTGGACCCAGGCAGTGAGCACAGTACCCAATAGGTAGTTTTTCAGCCTATGCTCCCTCCTTCCATCGCACCTCTGGTAGTTCCCATGTATATTGTTCCCATGTTTATGTCCATGTGTGCTCTATGTTTAGCTCTCACTTAGAAGTGAAAACATGTGGTATTTGGTTTTCTGTTTCTATTTTAGTTTGCTTAGGATAATGGCCTCCAGCTCCATCTTATGTTACTGCAAAGGATATGATCCCGGTTTTTTTAAGGTTGCATAGTATTCTATGGTGTACATGGACCACATTTTCTTTATACAGTCTACTGTCGATGGACATCTAGGTTGATTCCATGTCTTTGCTGTTGTGATTAGTGCTGCAAAGAACATATGCATGCATCTTTTTGGTAGAACAATTTATTTTCCTTTGGCTATATACCTAGTATTGGGATTGTTGTGTCAAATAATGGCTTTGTTTTAAGATCTTTGATAAGTCTCCAAACTGCTTTTCACAGTAGCTGGAATAATTTACACTACCACCAATAGTATATAAGCATTCCTTTTTCTCTGCAACCTTGCCAGTATCTTGTTGTTTATTGGCTTTTGTATAGTAGCCATTCTGACTGGTATGAGATAGTATCTCATTGTGCTTTTGATTTGCATTTATATCAGGGCCTTTACTAGGAAAATTTGTTCATGTTATTATGGAGGCTAAGAAGTTTCACGTTGAGAGTGAGGGCTGCTAGCACATTTGTGGTGCTTGAGGAGACCTTTAGTCTGCCGGTAACGTGGGAGCCCCTCTCTGGACTGGCTGAGGCTGGAGCCGCCTCCCTCTGCTTGCAGGGAGGTGTGGAGGGAGAGACGCTGAGAGTGAGGGCTGCTAGCACATTGTCACCTCTCAATGTGGTCTACAACAGAGATATCCAGGGAATTATAGCCCAATCTGAGTCCAAAGTCTTGGGAACCAGGGGTATCTGGGGAACCCACCCCCAGTATTTCAAAGTAGGTACTTTCTATTTTCCCTAAGTGTTGGCCAGTCTGAGAAATAAAGAGAAAGAGTACAAAGAGAGGGATTTTACAGCTGGGCCACTGGGGGTGACATCACGTATCAGTAGGTCCGTGATGCCCACCTGAGCTGCAAAACCAGCAAGTTTTTATTAGGGATTTCAAAAGGGGAGGGTGTGTACGAACAGGCAGTAGGTCACAAAGATCACATGCTTTAAAGAGCAATAAAGATCACAAGGCAAAGAGCAAAATTAGAATTACTGATGAAGGTCTATATTCAGCTGTGCATGTATTGTCTTGATAAATATCTTTAACAACAGAAAACAGGATTCGAAAGCAGAGAACCGGTCTGACCTCAAATTCACCAGGGTGGGGTTTTCCCCCACCCTAGTGAGCCTGAGGATACTGCAGGAGACCAGGGCATATTTCAGTCCTTATCTCAACCGCATATGACAGACACTGCCAGAGTGGTTGTTTATAGACCTCCCTCCAGGAATACATTCCTTCCTAAGGGTATTAATTATTAGTATTCCTTGCTAGGAAAAGAATTTAGCAATATCTCTCCTACTTGCACATCTGTGTATAGGCTCTCTTCAAGAAGAAAAATACGGTTCTTTTCTGCCCGAGCCTGCAGGCAGTCAGACCTTATGGTTGTCTTCCCTTGTTCCTTAAAATCGCTGTTATTCTTTTCGTTTTCAAGGTGCACCGATTTCATATTGTTCAAACACACGTTTTACAATCAATTTGTACAATAGTGGTCCTGAGGTGACGTACATTCTCAGCTTATGAAGATAACAAGATTAAGAGATTAAAGTAAAGACAGGCATAAGAAATTATAAGAGTATTATTGGGGAACTGTTAAATGGCCATGAAATCTTCACAATTTATGTTTGCAGATTGCAGTAAAGAGAGGGGTAAGAAATTATAAAAGTATTAATTTTGGGAACTGAAAAATGTGCATGAAATCTACATAATTTATGTTTCTCTGCCATGGCTTCAGCCGGTCCCACTGTTTGGGGTCCCTGACTTCCAGCAACACAGGGGGCCACTGGTGCAAGTCCCAGAGTCCAAAGTCTGGAGAAACTGTAGTTCTTTTTTTTTTATTATTATACTTTAAGTTCTAGGGTACATGTGCACAACGTGCGGGTTTGTTATATATGTATACTTGTGCCATGTTGGTGTGCTGCACCCATCAACTCATCAGCACCCATTAACTCGTCATTTACATCAGGTATAACTCCCAATGCCATCGCTCCCCCCCATCCCCCGCCTCCCCATAATAGGCCCCGGTGTGTGATGTTCCCCTTCCCGAGTCCAAGTGATCTCATTGTTCAATTCCCAGCTATGAGTGAGAACGTGGTGTTTGGTTTTCTGTTCTTGTGATAGTTTGCTGAGAATGATAGTTTCCAGCTGCATGAATGTCCCTACAAAGGACACAAACTCATCCTTTTGTACGGCTGCATAGTATTCCATGGTGTATATGTGCCACATTTTCTTAATCCAGTCTGTCACTGATGGACATTTGGGTTGATTCCAAGTCTTTGCTATTGTGAATAGTGCCACAATGAACATACATGTGCATGTGTCTTTATAGCAGCATGATTTACAATCCTTTGGGTATATCCCCAGTAATGGGATGGCTGAGTCATATGGTATTTCTAGTTCTAGATCCTTGAGGAATCGCCAGACTGTTTTCCACAATGGTTGAACTAGTTTACAGTCCCACCAACAGTGTAAAAGTGTTCCTATTTCTCCACATCCTCTCCAGCACCTGTTATTTCCTGACTTTTTAATGATTGCCATTCTAACTGGTGTGAGATAGTATCTCACTGTGGTTTTTATTTGCATTTCTCTGATGGCCAGTGAGGATGATCATTTTTTCATGTGTCTGTTGGATGTATGCATGTCTTCTTTTGAGAAATGTCTGTTCATATCCTTTGCCCACTTTTTGATGGGGTTGTTTTTTTCTTGTAAACTTGTTTGAGTTCTTTGTAGGTTCTGGATATTAGCCCATTGTCAGATGAGTAGATTGCAAAAATTTTCTCCCATTCTGTAGATTGCCTGTTCACTCTGATGGTAGTTTCTTTTGGTGTGCAGAAGCTCTTTAGTTTAATGAGATCCCATTTGTCAATTTTGGCTTTTGTTGCCACTGCTTTTGGTGTTTTAGACATGAAGTCCTTGCCCATGCCTATGTCCTGAATGGTATTACCTCAGTTTTCTTCTAGGGCTTTTATGGTATTAGGTCTAACATTTAAGTCTCTAATCCATCTTGAATTAATTTTCGTATAAGGAGTAAGGAAAGGATCCAGTTTCAGCTTTCTACTTATGGCTAGCCAATTTTCCCAGCACCATTTATTAAATAGGGAATCCTTTCCCCATTTCTTGTTTCTCTCAGGTTTGTCAAAGATCAGATGGCTGTAGATGTGTGGTATTATTTCTGAGGACTCTGTTCTGTTCCATGGGTCTACATCTCTGTTTTGGTACCCGTACCATGCTGTTTTGGTTACTGTAGCCTTGTAAGTATAGTTTGAAGTCAGGTAGTGTGATGCCTCCAGCTTTGTTCTTTTGGCTTAGATATGACTTGGCAATGAGGGCTCTTTTTTGGTTCCATATGAACTTTAAAGCAGTTTTTTCCAATTCTGTGAAGAAAGTCGTTGGTAGCCTAATGGGGATGGCATTGAATCTATAAATAACCTTGGGCAGTATGGCCATTTTCACGATATTCATTCTTCCTATCCATGAGCATGGTATGTTCTTCCATTTGTTTGTATCCTCTTTTATTTCACTGAGCAGTGGTTTGTAGTTCTCCTTGAAGAGAGGTCCTTTACATCCCTTGTTAAGTTGGATTCCTAGGTATTTTATTCTCTTTGAAGCAATTGTGAATGGAAGTGCATTCCTGATTTGGCTGTTTGTCTGTTATTGGTGTATAAGAATGCTTTTGATTTTTGCACATTAATTTTGTATCCTGAGACTTTGCTGAAGTTGCTTATCAGCTTAAGGAGATTTTGGGCTGAGATGATCGGGTTTTCAAAATATATAATCATGTCATCTGCAAACAGGGACAATTTGACTTCCTCTTTTCCTAACTGAATAGCCTTTACTTCTTTCTCTTGCCTGATTGCCCTAGCCAGAACTTCCAACACTATGTTGAATAGGAGTGGTGAGAGAGGGCATCCCTGTCTTGTGCCAGTTTTCAAAGGGAATGCTTCCAATTTTTGTCCAGTCGGTATGATATTGGCTATGGGTTTGTCATAAATAGCTGTTATTATTTTGAGATACATTCCATCAATACCGAATTTATTGAGAGTTTTTAGCATGAAGGGCTGTTGAATTTTGTCAAAGGCCTTTTCTGCATCTATTGAGATAATCATGTGGTTCTTGTCTTTGGTTCTGTTTATATGCTGGATTACGTTTATTGATTTGCGTATGTTGCACCAACCTTGCATCCCAGGGATGAAGCCCTCTTGATCATGGTGAATAAGCTTTTTGATGTGCTGCTGTACTCAGTTTGCCGGTATTTTATTGAGGGTTTTTACATCGATGTTCATCAGGGATATTGGTCTAAAATTCTCTTTTTTTGTTGTGTCTCTGCCAGGCTTTGGTATCAGGAGGATGTTGGCCTCATCAAATGAGTTGGGGAGGATTCCCTCTTTTTCTGTTGATTGGAATAGTTTCAGAAGGAATAGTACCAGCTCCTCCTTGTACCTCTGGTAGAATTCAGCTGTGAATCCGTCTGGTCCTGGACTTTTTTTTTGTTGGTAGGATGTTAATTATTGCCTCAATTTCAGAGCCTGCTATTGGTCTATTCAGGGATTCAACTTCTTCCTGGTTTAGTCTTGGGAGAGTGTAAGTGTCCAGGGAAATTATCCATTTCTTCTAGATTTTCTAGTTTATTTGCGTAGAGGTGTTTATAGTATTCTCTGATGGTAGTTTGTATTTCTGTGGGGTCAGTGGTGATATCCCCTTTTATCATTTTTTATTGCATCTATTTGATTCTTCTCTCTTTTCTTCTTTATTAGTCTTGCTAGTGGTCTGTCAATTTTGTTGATCTTTTCAAAAAACCAACTCCTGGATTCATTGATTTTTTGAAGGGTTTTTTGTGTCTCTGTCTCCTTCAGTTCTGCTCTGATCTTAGTTATTTCTTGCCTTCTGCTAGCTTTTGAATGTGTTTGCTCTTGCTTCTCTAGTTCTTTTAATTGTGATGTTAGCATGTCAATTTTAGATCTTTCCAGCTTTCTCTTGTGTGCATTTAGTGCTATAAATTTCCCTCTACACACTGCTTTAAATGTGTCCCAGAGATTCTGGTGTGTTGTATCTTTGTTCTCATTGGTTTCAAAGAACAACTTTATTTCTGCCTTCATTTCGTTATGTACCCAGTAGTCATTCAGGAGCAGGTTGTTCAGTTTCCATGTAGTTGAGCGGTTTTGATTGAGTTTCTTAGTCCTGAGTTCTAGTTTGATTGCACTGTGGTCTGAGAGACAGTTTGTTATAATTTCTGTTCTTCTACGTTTGCTGAGGAGTGCTTTACTTCCAATTATGTGGTCAATTTTCGAATAAGTGTGATGTGGTGCTGAGAAGTATGTATATTCTGTTGATTTCGGGTGGAGAGTTCTGTAGATGTCTATTAGGTCTGCTTGGTGCAGAGTTGAGTTCAATTCCTGGATATCCTTGTTAACTTTCTGTCTCGTTGATCTGTCTAATGTTGACAGTGGGGTGTTGAAGTCTCCCATTATTATTGTATGGGAGTCTAAGTCTCTTTGTAAGTCTCTAAGGACTTGCTTTATGAATCTGGGTGCTCCTGTATTGGGTGCATATATATTTAGGATAGTTAGCTCTTCCTGTTGTATTGATCCCTTTACCATTATGTAATGGCCTTGTCTCTTTTGATCTTTGATGGTTTAAAGTCTGTTTTATCAGAGACTAGTATTGCACCCCCTGCTTTTTTTTGTTCTGCATTTGCTTGGTAGATCTTCCTCCATCTCTTTATTTTGAGCCTATGTATGTCTCTGCATGTGAGATGGGTCTCCTGAATACAGCAAACTGATGGATCTTGACTCTTTATCCAATTTGCCAGTCTGTATCTTTTAATTGGACCATTTAGTCCATTTACATTTAAGGTTGATACTGTTATGTGTGAACTTGATCCTGTCATTGTGATATTAGCTGGTTATTTTGTTGGTTAGTTAATGCAGTTTCTTCCTAGCATCGATGGTCTTTACAATTTGGCATCTTTTTGCAATGGCTGGTACTGGTTGTTCCTTTCCATGTTTAGTGCTTCCTTCAGGGTCTTTTACTGTAGGGCAGGCCTGGTGGTGACAAAATCTCTAAGCATTTGCTTGTCTGTAAAGGATTTTATTTCTCCTTCACTGATGAAACTTAGTTTGGTTGGATATGAAATTCTGGGTTTAAAATTCTTTTCTTTAAGAATGTTGACTATTGGCCCCACTCTCTTCTGGCTTGGAGAGTTTCTGCCGAGAGATCTGCTGTTAGTCTGATGAGCTTCCCTTTGTGGGTAACCCGACCTCTCTCTCTGGCTGCCCTTAAGAGTTTTTCCTTCATTTCAACTTTGGTGAATCTGGCAATTATGTGTCTTGGAGTTGCTCTTCTCGAGGAGTATCTTTGTGGCGTTCTCTGTATTTCTGGAATCTGAATGTTGGCCTGCCTTACTAGGTTGGGGAAGTTCTCCTGGATGATATCCTGAAGAGTGTTTTCCAACATGGTTCTATTTTCCCCCTCACTTTCAGGCACCCCAATCAGACGTAGATTTGGTCTTTTCACATAATCCCATACTTCTTGAAGGGTTTGTTCATTTCTTTTTCCTCTTTTTTCTTTAGATTTCTCTTCTCGTTTCATTTCATTCATTTGATCCTCAATCGCTGATACTCTTTCTTCCAGTTGATTGAGTCGGTTACTGAAGCTTGTACATTTGTCACGTATTTCTCGTGTAATGATTTTTATCTCTCTCAGTTCGTTTATGGCCTTCTCTGCATTGATTATTATACTTATCCATTCTTCCATTCTTTTTTGAAGATTTTTAGTTTCTTTGCACTGGGTATGTAATTCCTCCTTTAGCTCTTGAGAAGTTTGATGGACTGAAGCCTTCTTCTCTCAACTCGTCAAAGTTATTCTCTGTCCAACTTTGATCTGTTGCTGGCAATGGGCTGCGTTCCTTTTGAGGGGGAGATGCACTCTTATTTTTTGTATTTCCAGCTTTTCTGCCCTGCTTTTTCCCCATCTTTGTGGTTCTGTCTGCCTCTGGTCTTTGATGATGGTGACGTACTGATGGGTTTTTGGTGTGGGTGTCCTTCCTGTTTGTTAGTTTTCCTTCTAACAGTCAGGACCCTCAGCTGTAGGTCTGTTGGAGATTGCTTGAGGTCCACTCCAGACCCTGTTTGGCTGGGTATCAGCAGCAGAGGCTGCAGAAGATAGAATACTGCTGAACAGTGAGTGTTTCTGTCTGATTCTTGCTCTGGAAACTTCGTCTCAGGGGTGTACTCCAGCGTATGAGGTGTGGGATGTTGGTCTGCACCTAGTGGGAGATATCTCCCAGGTAGGCTACTCAGGGGTCCAGGGACCCACTTGAGCAGGCAGTCTGTCCATTCTCAGATGTCAACCTCTGTGCTGGGAGATCCACTGCTCTCTTCAAAGCTGTCAGACAGGGTCATTTGCATCTGAAGAGGTTTCTGCTGCTTTTTGTTTAGCTATGCCCTGTCCCCAGAGGTGGAGTCTACAGAGACAGGGAGGCCTCCTTGAGCTGCTGTGGACTCCTCCACCCAGTTCGAGCTTCCCCAGCTTTGTTTACCTACTTAAGCCTCAGCAATGTCGGGTGCCCCTCCCCCAGCCTTGCTGCTGCCTTGCAATTAGATCGCAGACTGCTGTGCTAGCAATGAAGGAGGCTCCGTGGGCATGGGACCCTCCCGGCCAAGTGTGGGATATAATCTCCTGGTGTGTCGTTTGCTAGGACCCTTGGTAAATTGCAGTATGAGGGTGGGAGTTACCCGATTTTCCAGGTGTCTCAGTTCCCCTGGCTAGGAAAAGGGATTTTCTTCCCCCTTGCCCTTCCCAGGTGAGGCGATGCCTCTCCCTGCTTCAGCTCTCGCTGGTCGGGCTGCACCAGCTGACCAGCACTGATTGTCTGGCACTCCCCAGTGAGATGAACCTGGTACCTCAGTTGAAAATGCAGAAATCACCCATCTTCTGTGTTGCTCGCGCTGGGAGCTAGAAACTGGAACTGTTCCTATTCGGCCATCTTGCTCCAGCTCCCTCCTCTTTCCAAAACTCTGGTTCTTATGTCCAAGGGCAGGAGAAGGTGAGCATCCCAACTCCAGAAGAGAGAGAGGGCAAATTTACCTTTCTTCTGTATTTTTGTTTCATTGGGGCACTCAGTCAATGGGATAGTGCCCACCCACTTGGATGATGGCAGGTCTTCTTTACTCAGTCCACTGATTTAGATGTTAGTGTCTTCCAGAAACCCCTCACAGACACACCTAGAAAGAATGCTTTACTAGCTATCTGGGTATCCCTTAATTCAGTGAAATTGACACCTAACATTAACTATGACAACCATTTTTGAGAGACAGAGAAGACATCTTCTTCTGGTCAAGATAGAATGGCAAGGACCAGATTTACGTATCCTTTCATCTGCAATAACCAAAGAACGGGCAAATATATGAAAAATGGCTCTGAAGATATTGAACATCAGGCGATAAAAGAGAGTGATTCCTGAGAGGTGGAAAACAAATGAGATGAGCCCCATCTCACAGAAGAACCAATGCCACTAGAGATCACAAAACAAAGTACTGGAGAAGAGAAAGCTACACAAAGAAAGCACTCCTGAGCTGGGCGCAGTGGCTCATGCCTGTAATTCCAGCACTTTCAGAGGCCGAGGTGGATGGATCACTTGAGGTCAGGAGTTTGAGAGCAGCCTGGTCAACGTGGCAAAACCCTCTTCTGTACTGAAAATACAAATATATAGCTATATGTGGTGGCACATACCAGTGGTCCCAGCTACTTGGGAGGCCAAGGCATGAGAATTGCTTGAACCCAGGAGTTGGAGGTTGCAGTGAGCCAAGATTGTGCCAGTGCGGTCCAGGCTGGGCAACAGAATGAAACTCTGTCTCAGAAAAGATAGCACTCCAAAGATCTGCAGGGAGTTCTGCTCAAGTATTCAGCTGATCAGTGCATGCATGTAAGAAAACTATGTGATACTAGAGAAAGAACTACCTAAAAGAAGAGAGGTAATAGCACTTGCTGATCACACAGGCTTAGGAATAGTATGTGTTTTTACTACCAGACTGGAAAAGCTCATGATCCATGAAGTATTTAGTAGAGTGCATAAAAGAGTCTTGCAACAGTGGTGGATAATGATTATCCCTGGAGTGAGCATTACTTCAGTGCCATCAAATGATTATCAATGGCAAGGTCCTAAAAGATTGAACTCTTTCCAAGTAACTTAACTGCATTCAAGAACAAAGCTCAAGAATATTTGTAGGGAACAGAAGAATATCCAGCGCCCAACGAGGTAAACTCTCAATGACTGCTATTTGACAAATACTTATGAGGCTTACAAAGAATCACAAAAGTACTATTTATAATGAGGAGAGAATCAATCAATAAAATGCAATTCAGAACTGATATTATATGTATCAAAATTATCAGATAAGAACATTAAAACAATTATTATAATTGGATTATATATGTCCTCAAGTTAATTAGACATGCCGAAGACATAAAACAGACCCAGTTGAACATCTGGGGAGAAAACTGTGATGAATGAGATGAAAAATACAGTGGAAGGGATTAACAGTATATTAGACACTGTAGAAGAAAAGATTAGTAAACATGAAAACATAACAGTAGAAACTAAAAAAATAAAAATAAAAATTGAAACAGATAGAATGAAAAATGAACAGGACATCAGTGAGCTATAGGAAAACTTCAGGTAGCCTAATATGTAAATATGTGTATGACTGGAGTCCCTGAAGGGAGAAGAGGACAAATAAAGAACAATTTTTTCCCCTAATTTTTTGAAAATTATAAGCTAACACTAAAGAAACTTCAAACAAGCATAAGAACTATTAAGAATACTATGGCCGGGCATGGTGGCTCACACCTGTAATCCCAGCAATTTGGGAGGCCAAGGTGGGCAGATCACGAGGTCAGGAGATTGAGACCATCCTGGCTAGGATGGTGAAATCCTGTCTCTACTAAAAAAAATACAAAAAAATTAGCCAGGCTTGGTGGCGGGCGCCTGTAGTCCCAGCTACTCGGGAGGCTGAGGCAGGAGAATGGCATGAACCTGGGAGGCGGAGCTCGCAGTGAGCCGAGATCTTGCCACTGCACTCCAGTCTTGGCAACAGAGCAAGACTATGTCTCAAAAAAAAAAAAAAAAAAAAAAAAAAAAAAAAAAAAAAAAAAGAAAGAAACCTACACCATTATAGGTTTTATTCAAATTACTCAACACCAGTAATAAAGAGAAAATCTTTATTACCAGAGGAATGATGAGGATGAAAGCACATTTATTTTTATTTTAAGTTCTGGGGTACATGTGCAGGATGTGCAGGTTTGTTACATAGGTAATGATGTGCCATGGTGGTTTGCTGCACCTATCAACCCATCAGCTAGATATTGAGCCTAGCATCCATTAGCTGTTTTTCCTAATGAAAGCACATTTCTTACCTGAGTTAATGAAAGTGAGGAAATGGTGAAGCAATATGTTTAAAATACTGAAAGAAAAGAAGTCAACCTAGAATTTTATATTCAGTAAGAATATTTAAAACGAAGCCACATAGACTTCTTTCAGACATCCAAAAATGGAAAGAATTGATCACTTAGGGACTCTCACTACAGAAATGTTAAAGGAATTCCTTCAGGGTAAAGAAAAATGATACCAGATCGGAATATGGACCTAGACAAAAGAAGGAAGAGTACTCAAAATTGTAACTACCAAAATAAATATAGAATTTAAAACTTGATTTTTAAATATCTTTAAAAGATCATTGACCATTCAAACAAAAGCAGCCACATAGTGTGGGTTTATGACATATGTAAAAGATATGACAACACTAGCACAAGGGGGAAGCAGATAACTCAGAGTATGATATTATAAAAATACTATACTTTTAGGAGGTGCTGTAGGATCACTTGAGGGTAGACTCTAATAAATTAAAAATGAATACTATAAACCTTAAAGCAACCACTAAAACTACTAAAATAAAAAGACAAAGAATTATGGGCAGTAAACCAACAAATGAGATAAAATGAACTTATAAAAATACTCAATTTATCCAAAAGAAGGTAGAAGAAAAGGAAAAAATGAAACATGAAAGATAAAACTAATAGAAAACAAATAGTAATACTGAAAGCTTACCATATAAATAATTACATTAAATGAGAATACTTTAAATATCTCAAATAAAAATTGAGGATTCCAAACTTTTATTTTAGGTTCAGGGGTACATGTGCATGTTTGTTACAAAGGTAAACTCATGTCACAGGAGTTTGTTGTACAGATGATTTCACTACCCAGGTATTAAGCTATCAAATAGTCATTTTTTCTGCTCCTCTCCCTCTTCCCACCCTCCACCCTGAAGTAAGACCCCACTGTCTGTTGTTTCCTTCTTTGTGTTCTTAAGTTCTCAGTATGTAGCTCTCAGTTATAAGTGAGAACATGCAGTATTTGGTTTTCTGTTCCTGCATTAGTTTGCTAAGGATAATGGCCTCTGTCTCCATTCCATGTACCTGCAAAGGACATGATCTTGCTTTTTTTTCTTCTTCTTTTTTTTTTTTAACAGAGAAGCAGGGATTCTTTGATTAAACAACAAGACAGTGTGCATGCTGCCTACAAGAAATGCACATTAGGCTGGGTGCGGTGGCTCATGCCAGTAGTCCTAGCACTTTGGGAGGCCAAGGTGGGTGGATCTCCTGAGGTCAGGAGTTGGAAACCAGCCTGACCAACCTGGTGAAACCCCATCTCTACTAAAAAATACAAAAAGCATTAGCCAGGCATTGTGGCATGCACCTCTCAGCTACTTGGGAGGCTGAAGGAGGAGAATAACTGGAATCTGGGAGATGGAGGTTGTAGTGAGCCAAGATCATGCCACTGCAGCCTGGGTACAGAGTGATAATTCTGTCTCCAAAAAAAAAAAAAAAAAGAAAAAGAAAAACATTTTAAATATAAAGAAATGAATAGGTTAAAAGTAAAAGAATGAAAAAACGTATCTTGCTTGTACTAACCATATAAATCGGGAGTGATTATATTTAAATCAGACAAAGCAGGTTTCAGAGAAAAGATTCTTACCAGGGAAAAAGATCATTTCATAATGAGAAGTGGATCAGTTTATCAAGAAGACAACAATTCTAAGTCTTGATGCACCTAATAATAGATCTTCAACATGCATAGCACAAGAAGTGGATAGAATTGCAAGTACAGACAAATCCACAATTTTAGTCATAGATACTAATACCTAACAATTGATAGGATAATAGACAGAAATTTGGTAAAGAAGACTAAAAAATGTTAACATAAAAGTTTTACACAGATTTATTTGTAGATTCAATGCATTCTCAATAGAAGTTTCAGCAGACTTTGTGTGTGTGTGTATAAATAAATAGATTCTAAAATTCATATGGAAATGTAAAGCACCTGTAATAGCCCAGACTTCTTTGAAAAAAAATAAAGTTGGAGGACTTGCATGACCTAATTTAAGACAATATAATGGTGTATCATCAAGACAGCATAGAGATTGTGGTTATGGTTTCCTGGGTGTATACTTATATCAAAACTAATCACACTGTATACTTTAAATGTGTGCAGTCTATTGCATATCAATTATACCTCAATCAAGGTGTTAAAAATGATTGTTAAGAAATAATGAATTTCAAGTAATATCAATAATTGAAGAAAAAAACACGAAAAAATGACAGAGCTGCACTTCTGCTCTTAGCACAATCCGGTTGGTACACAGCAAGGTTAAAAACAACAAGCTAATAAAGTCAAACAGTAAGTAGGCTGAAAAAAATAAATTGATATGTGGATTGAAGACAGTTATTTTTTTTGAAATCACAGTTACTAATATATCACATTCTGCTTGTTTTGCCTTGATATATTCATTAAAGCTTGTGTGAAATGACCACCTGTTTCAAGATATTTAAAAATTATACCTCCAAAACAACAAGTGAATCCTATGCAATTGATAAATGAGTATCAAGACTTATTTAGCAAGATATTCAAGTCTCTTTCTCCCGACACCCCATTTAAAGATTTCTGTACTTTGAGGGGTAGCTTGTTTAGCTATGTTGGCCACTAAAACCTAGTCTTGAAGTGAGCTAGACTAAGGATCAGACCTTTTAATCACAATGATATATCTTTAGTGATAGTAACAAGGATACTTGTTCTATCAATTCATAAAATAATTGTTTTAAAAATATGGCTGATTTCAGCCTTATTTTTGAAAATCTTTTCATGTATTTATGTTGTATGTTATGTGAGTAGAGTTGTATATACATAAAATTTATGAATGAGTATGCATATTCTAGAAGAATCCAAAGTAAGAACAAGTCTCTTGGGAACGTTCATGAAGCATGCAAACTGTCCAAGTGAATGCTGTTGAATTCAGAGAATTTATGAGTGTGCTTGTTGCAATTCACCTTACAGGGCTAGTCCAGGTTTGAGCTTAATAATATTGGAACTTAATAACCCTGGAAAATACAGCATTTGGACATATTCTATTTTGTGTTTTATAGAAATGTTGTTGAGATGCTTGACCTACAATACAACTATTTATACTAAACCCAAAAAATCTTCAAAGTGAGAAAAATCCTGGAAATTTCATCTAGTCCTACTGAATGGTGAGGGACATCAGAATGTGGAATTAAGATCATGCCTGTATCTTTCCAATCAATATTATTAAGGGAAGCAAAAGCTTTAAAAGGCAACGAACAACAGCCACACACCCAGAGCTTACTAAAACCTCCCCAAATCAGTTAAATAGCAAATTTATTGCAGTTTTTGTTGTGACTGAGGAAATATTTTGATTCATTATTTAAAAAAATCAAAATACACAACTATATGATTATGTTTTCAAGTGTCTGTGCTAAATACATTTTGATATCTGCCTTTCTAGTTTTATTTTTAAACAAACAGCAGTTGCCTTTGACATATGGAATTATTATGCTTTTAAAATCTATATACTTTATGAAAATTTTATGTGATCATGTGTTTTTTTAAATATCAGAAAACAATTCACAGATAAACATATAAGGGAAACTATATATCATTTCATATTTTTCACTTTTTATAAAATCATTTAAATATATTTATATTCAATATGATTGTAATTTTATAACTTTCCTGAGTTTTTAATATAAAAATTCAGTAATTAGAAAGTCTTTTGCTAACTTTATATACTTGATCTTTGATTTCAAATACAGAAACTTACAGCACATTGATAGTGAGATGTATAAGATACTCTTTGCATCTCTACAGGTAAGTTGTTTTAATTGCCATATTTTCCTCATTATAAAACATTTTCATATGTAATATAGAAGGAAAAACTTGTATCCTCTTTTATGTGCTTTACTCTTTTTAAAAAATTGTTATATTAGTATAACCAGACATTTCTCAAAAGAAGACATACAAGCAGCCAACAAATACATGAAAAGATGATTAATATCACTAATTGTCAGAGTGATGAAAATCAGACCCACAGTGAGATTCTATGTCACACCACTCAGAATGACTATTACTAAAACTTCAGAAAATAACATATGTTGGCGAGGTTGTGGATAAAAGAGAACACATACATTGTTGGTGGGAATGTAAGTTAGTTTTGCCTCTGTGGAACATAACTTGCAGATTTCTCAAAAAACTAAAAATAAAATTGCCATTCAACCCAGCAGTCCCCTTACTGGGTATGTACCCAAAGGAAAACAAATCATTCTGCCAAAAGGATACTTCCACTCATATGTTTATTGCAGCACTATTCACATTAGCAAAGACAGGGAATAAGCCCAGGTGTCCGTCAACAGTGAACTGGTAAACTGGATAAAGAAAATATGGTACATGTACACCATGAAATACTGTACAGCCATAAAAAGAAAGAATTCATGTCCTTTGCAGTAACATGGATGGATCTGAAGGCCATTATCCTCAGCAAATTAAAGCAGAGGCAGAAAACCAAATACCACATGTTCTTAGTTATAAGTGGGAGCTAAACGTTGGGTACACATGGACACAAAGATGAGAACAATGAACACTGTAGATTCCAAAAGGCGGGAAGGAGGAGGAAGCCAAGGGTTGCAGAAACTACCTATAGGGTACTACGTTCACTATTTGGGCTTCCAATAGGAAGCCCAAACCTCAGCATCATGCAATATATCCATGCGATAAATCTGCCCATGTACATATCCCCTGAATCTAAAATTTAAAAACAGATAAAGTCGTATTAGGGATGCATGCTTTTTTTGATAATAGCCTTATTGAGGAGAGATGACATATGACAAACTACACATACCTAAGGTATACAAGTTTGGGTGTATGATGCACACATGAAATCATGACCACAGTCAAGATAGGGTGCATATCTATTACCCCCAAAAGTCTCCTCATGCTTCTTTGTTATTCCTCCCTTGCAGGCTGCATAAACCTCCCCCTCACCTCCACTATATTCTTAGGCAACTACGGATCTACTTTCTATCACTATAGGTTAATTTACATTTTCTATAATTTGGCATACATGGAATTACAAAGTAAGTACTACTTTTTGTCTATTTTCTTTCACCCAGAATAATAATTTTTAAATCCTTCCCTGTTTGTAGTACGTACTAATAATTCTCTTCTTTTTATTGCTCAGTAGTATTCCATTACAGGATATACCACAATTTGTTCATTCATTTACTTGTTGATGGAGTTTTAGATTGTTTACAGTTTTTGGCTATTACAAATATATTTCTTATAAATATTTACCTGGAAGACTTTGAGGTATGTATATCTTTAACTTTTTTTTTTTTTTTTTTTTTTTTTTTTTTTTTTTTTTTTGAGATGGAGTCTCACTTTGTCACACAGGCTGGAGTGCAATGGTATGATCTTGGCTCACTGTAACCTCCGCCTCCCGGGTTCAAGCAATTCTCCTGCCTCAGCCTCTTGAGTAGCTGGGACTACAGGCACGTGCTACCATGCCGGGCTAATTTTTGTATTTTTAGTAGAGACAGGGTTTCACCATGTTAGTCAGGCTGGTCTTGAACTCCTGACATCGTGATCCACCTGCCTCGGCCTCCCAAAGTGCTGGGATTACAGGCATGAGCCACCACGCCTGGCCACATCTTCAAGTTTTACGGAAGCTTCCAAACAGTTTCCAGAGCACTTCTACCACTTTACATTGTCATTAGCAGGATACAGGAGTTGTAGTTCTGCCATATTCTTGCCAATATTTCATATGCTTACTTAAATTTTTTTTAAAGCTATTTTAATGAGTTCATAGTGGTATATGGTTGTGGTTTAATTTTCATTTTCTGAATGACTAATGTTGAATATTGTTTCGTGTGCTTTCTTGCCATTCATATATATATTTTTGTTTAAGTATCTGTTTAAATCTTTTGTCCTCCACCTTTTGAAAAACTGGGTTGTTTCGTTTCTTACTGCTGAATCTTGAGAGTTCTTTACATATTCTGAAAATAAGTCCTTTTTCAAATATATGCTTTGCAAATGGTTTCTACATGTATGTTGCTTGTCTTTTCATTATCTTAAGGATGTCTTTCAAGGAGAAGTTTTAAATTTTGATGAAGTCCAATTTATCAATTTGTTCTTTTATAAATCATGATTTTGGTGACAT
Source organism: Macaca fascicularis (assembly GCF_037993035.2). Taxonomy (NCBI): domain Eukaryota; kingdom Metazoa; phylum Chordata; class Mammalia; order Primates; family Cercopithecidae; genus Macaca; species Macaca fascicularis. The sequence continues at coordinate 55,190,004 of NC_088394.1, forward strand.
ATCTAAGAAGTATTTGCCTAAGCGAAGTCACAAAGGCTTTCTGCTATAGTTTTCTTCTGGAAATCTTTCTAGTTTTTACATTTAGGTCTATGGCCCATTTTGAGTTAACATATGTGGTTTGAGCTGTGGATCTAAGTTCTGTTTTGCATACAGATATCCAATCATTGTAGCACCATTTGTTTAAAACATTTTCCTAGCTCCGCTGAATTGTCTTTGTGCCTTTATTGAAAATCCAGTGTCCATATATGTTTGGGCCTCTTTCTAGACTCTTTATTCTATTACAGTGATCTTCTTGTTTATCTTTATGGCAATATCTTACATTCTTGATTACTGAATTTTTAATAAGTCTTTAAATCAGGTAATATTCATCTTTCAATTTTGGTCTTCTTTTTCAAAGTTCATTTGGATATTCTAGGTACTGTGCTTTTCCATATGAGTTGTTAGAATCAGTTTGCCAATTTCTACAAAAAGAAGCCTACATGGAGTTTGATTGTGATTTAATTGAATTTATAGAACAGTTTGGGGAAAATTGACAGTTTTACAATATTATGTGTTCTGATTCATGAACATGATACATCTTTTCATTTATTTAGGATTTTTTTCCGTTTCTGTTAACACTGTTTTTTAGTTTTGTGTGTTCATGTCTTGCATATATTTTATCCCATTTATTCCTAGTAATTTCATACTTTTAGTGCTATTGTAAATGACATATTAAAAATTTTCAACTTCTAATTTTTCTTTTTCTGGAAAGTTGAAATATAATTTATTTTTGTGTGTTAATTTTGCATCCTGCAACTTTTCTAAATTCATGTATTAGTTCTAGTTGCATTATTATACATTCCATTGTGTTTTGTGTTTTTTACATAGACAATCATGTCATCTGTGAATACTGACATTTTTACTTCTTTTTGTCCAAAACGAAATGTCCTTTAGTTATTTTTCTTCCCTTATTGCTCTGGCCAGAATCTCCAGTACAATGTTGAATATAACTGGTGAGAATGGACTTCTTTGCATTGTTTCTGTTCTCAGGGAAAACATTCTGTCTTTTATCAATACCTTTGATGTTAGTTGTTTGTTTTATGTAACTGCCTTTATTGAGTTGAGGAAGTTTTCTTCTACTTGTAGTTTGCTGAGTTTTTATCAGGAATAATGTTGGATTTTGTCAAATGTACTTTCTGTATCTACTGAGAGGATAATATAGTTTGTTTTCAATGTTAGAACAAGCTACATGAAGGTGATTTACATTAATTTTTGAATGCTGAACCAACTGTGCATTCCTGAGATACACTCAAGTTGATCATGATGTATTATCATTATTGTAAAATGTTGAAATCATTTTGCTAAAAAATTTTCTTGGACTTTTTATATCCATGATCCTAAGAGTTATTAATCTGTAGTTTTCTTTTCTTACAACATCTTTGATTTTTTGTACCAGAATAATTTTCGTGTCATGAGTGGGTTGGAAACTATTTCTTCAGGTTTCAAATTTCTCCCAGAGTTTGTGTAGAATACTATTTATTTGTTAAATGTTTGGCAGACTTCAACAGTGAAGTTATCTGGGCTTTGAATTTTGTTTTTTGAAAAGCTTTTAACTCTAAAAACAATTTCACTTTCTCACTCCTGAGACTGGTAATATTGATAATTTGTTCTCTGTCTCTGTCTCTCTCTCTCTCTCTCTCTCTCTCTCTCTCTCTCTCTCTCTCTCTCGTGTGTGTGTGTGTGTGTGTATCTCAAAAGTCTGGCTAGAGGTTTATCAATATTTTTGGAAAATAAAAAGAACCAGATTTTGGTCTCATTGTTTTTCTCTTATTTTTCTGTTTTATATTTTCATTTTCTTCCACCTTCATCTTCATTATTTCTTCTCCTACCTTTGAGTTTAATTTGCTGTTCTAATTTCTCAAAATTGATGCTGAGATAGTTCATTTGAGGCATCCCTTTTCTGCTCCTCCTGCTCTTTGTTTTTGATAAAGGTCTTCAGTGCTCTAAATTTTGTCCCAATTACTGCTTTGGAAGCATTCCTCAAAGTTTGATATGTTGTGTTTCTGTTGTCATTCAATTAAAACAATTTATAATTTTTGTTAGTTTCTTCTTTGACATGGGTTATTTATGAGAATGTTATTTTATTTCTACATATTTTTAGATTTTTCCAGAGATATTTCTGTTGTTGATTTTATTTTAATTTCATTGTGTTCAGAGAACATATTTTATCTGAACTGAGTTCTTTCACATTTATTGAGACTTATATTATGACCCAGAGTATAACCTGTCTTTGTAAATGTTTCATATGTACTTGAAAAGAACGTTCATTTTGCTGTCGTTGGGAAGAGTGTCCTAAAAATGTCAATTAGGTCCAGTCATTTGTTTATAGTTTTCAAGTCTTCCATCCTTACTGATATTCTGTCTACTTTTTCTATCAATTATAGCTGGTTATATTTGTGGTTTTCTACTTCTACTTGCAGTCCTATCTCTTTTTTTTTTGCTTCATATATTGTTAACTTATGTTATCAGGTACATAAATGTTTAGGATTTTAAAAATCTTTTGCTTGGCACATAATGGACGAAACTTTGCATGTATCTTAGCAAGATACATGGAAAGATATGTGCAAAATGTAACAAAATGTAATAGCGTAATCTACTTGGATATGTCTTTATTTCATATACTCCATAATGCACTTCTTTTTGTTTTACAAGGCAATATGGAGATGTGATCATTCCTCTTCCTACAAGTATTAGCCTGACTAATATTAAACTTATGTTCTGTTTCTGGTATTATGTGTCTATGACTTTCTAGGTGTCCAACGTTTAAATTCAATGCTCAATCATCAAAATCAAAGATATTTTATATAATAAATTTAAAGGGTATTTTATATGGCAATTAAACACTACCCATGTAGTTTCAACAGTATACAGACTCCACTTAAGAGATGACAACGTCGGTAGTGATGACCAAGTTTCCGCATGTGTAGGCAATGTCATTTATGCATTGATGGCTATCTAAATGACACTTAAGTTTAAGACATATACCTTGATGTTTAAATGTGAAAAAAATTTTTTTAAGTCTATGAAATATGGTTCATGCCAGGTAGGAATATTGTTTTCTATATAGTGATGGATGAATCAGCCAAGTTACTGTCTCTATAGAGCTTACATTGTAGTGTGTATAGGCCAATATGAAATAAACTCAAAATAAATGAGACAATTCTTACCCATGGTATATACTAAGAAGTAACGAAAGAGCAAAGCAGTTGGAGGTCAAAGGGGTAGGGTGAAGGTGCTATTAATTGGACTCTCAGTGAAGGCCTTTCTGAGGATGTCATGAGTGAGATGAATGTCACTGAGACCTGAATAGGGAGAGGGAGCCATGGGGGATGACATTGGGGAAGAGCATTTGAAGCAGAGGGAGCAACAAGTAGAAGGGCTCTTGATCAGGCATGAGCTTGGTGCTGGAGAAACATAAAAGAAAATCAGCATGGCTGGAGTTCAGTGAGTTAGAATGGTAGCAGGTGAAGGTGGAGAAGCAGGTTGTGAGGCTGTTTTTGCTTTAGTTTCTCTAAAGTTGAACTAGAAGATTAAGTATTCTTTTAGAAAAACACATTAGACACATTGCTGCACATGGGTGTGTTTCATTTCAACCCTGTGTGGGGACTAAAAGCAGAAGGAAATAAGCTGCGCCTCCCAGGGTGCTTAGCATCTGTACTACATGCAATTTAGCACTTGGATATATGTCTCCATGTGTTACTTGCAAATTGTATAATCTGTTTGAGCCTTGTCACTCTGAGGGGAAAGGGCCATGTTATATTGGTTCAATTAGTACAATATGGCTTCTCAAGGGATAGTTATGGCTGGGGGGAGGCAGGGGGTAGAAGAGGGTTGATGCAAAATCAGCATGTTTCCCGGCAATGATATTAACCGGTTAGCACTTAAAAGGACTATAATTGGAACATCTTTCTGGAGGGCAATCTTGAAATACGTATCAACCAATCTAAGTTTTTTTTAATGCTTTTATGTTGAAAAGTATATGAAAGAAATGATCAGGGCAAAGATGCTTCAACAGGGATGTTCATTGAACTGCTTTTTTTGTAATAGCAAAAAAGTTGTCAGCAATGTAATGCTGGAAAACAGTTACTATAAAATATTATTTAGCATTAAATTTGTGATGTAGATTTATACTTTTTGGCATAAATGATGTCTAAAATATTTTAAATGTAAAATATGGGCAGACGTAGAGTATAATTCCACCTTTGAGAAACAGTAAGTTTCTGTATGTGAGAAAAGAAAAAGAAAAAATATCTGTCCATCTACAAATATCAAAACAGCAGTTATTTCTTTGCATTGGGGTTATACATAGGCTTCCTTTTATCTTTACAGATGTTTATATTGTCTGAGCATTTTACAATGAATATACATTTTGTACATAAGATTATTAGAGAAAAAGCCTATTTCTATGTTGAAAAATAACAACAAGGCAAGCTGCTTGTTGAGCAGGAGTTAAGTTAAAGGGTACAACAGTTTATGAGGTAATGTCAAGAACACACTTGGGGCACATTCAGAAGAAAGTTGTTCTGGCATGACACTTGACACGTAATAGATAACAAATGGTGAGTGGTTGTTATGGGTTGAATTGTGTCCCCCACAAAATCCGTTATGTTGAAGTCCCAACCCATAGTATCTCAGAATGTAACCACAGTTGGAAATAGCAGATGCTGAGCGCACATCGCGTGCAGCTTGCTAGCAGTGTTGACTGAGAGTCTAGAAGGGCTGACTTGCGAAAGGATGACTTTGGCAAGGGATTTACTACCTCTATCCTTGGAAGAGGAAAAGAAAAATCTTAAAAAGAAATGGCTAGTGCGAAGTCCACATTCTTACTATATGCATGTAAAATGTCCAGGTTGCTACAAGATTAGCACGGTTTTCAACCATGCTCAGAGTGGTTCTTTGACTAGGTTGTTTAACAGTGTTGTGCCAGCCTACAGGAGGAAAGGCCAGCCTCACAGAAGGCTATTCATTTAGGAGAAAGCAACACTAATGATCCACACAGCTTCCTGAATTTGTGTTATCTCACAGAAAAACTTATCATAAGTTCCATAATTCGAATTAATCTACCAAGATAATGTAATTACATTTCGTTTTATAAGGTGTACAACAGTGGTCTCCTATTTTGATGTCAGATTTTCAATGAAGTTTTGGTTATGGGCAAAAAAAAAAAAATCATCTTTACAGAGGCAGTTAACTTAAAATGAGGCAGGTCGGGTGGGTCCTGCTTCTAGTACGGATGCGTACAAAAGGAGGAAAGTCCATGTGAGGACACAGTGAGAAGGCAGCCGTCTGCAAGCCAAGGAGAGAGGCTTCAGGAGAATCCAAACCTACTGACACTTGGATCTTGGACTCGTAGCCTTCGCAACTGTGAGACAGTGAATTTCTGTTGTTTAAGCCACCCAGTTTGTGGTATTCTGTATGGCAGCTTTAACAAACTCATACAGTGGTCAAAAAATGGTGGCTGCTATTATTAAGAAGAGTTATTCAGCACTAGGCACTGCACTGAGGACTTTACATGCAGTATCTTATTTCTTCATCACATAATCTTACGAATTAGATTCTATGATTCATGCATGTTTTGCAAAAAAAATGTAACTGAGACCTAAGGGTCTTAAATAATTCATCACATAGCTAGCAATGTGGCATAGCTTGGTTTTAAATGTTGGTTGTCTGATGCTGTAACTTCTGCCCTTAGACGCTGCACTAATATTAGTACGACTTTGTGATGGTGCACAAAGTTAGGATCCAAGAAAGTTAACATGGCAACACCAATAAAACGGCACATTATTTCACTCTAGGTAATAAATGTATACAGTATTTTTATCTTTTTTGTTGAATTGAAAAACCCTTCCTCTTTATTACAAGGTAAAGATTTCATGATATTTTGTTTGGTTTTGAACCACTAGGGGTATAATCCCATATAACTCAGTGGAAAGAGTAGTTGAGTACTAGAACTGGGACCAGGTCTCTTGGAAACTAAACAGAGGCAAAGAACAAATAAAGGAAGCAGCCATTTGGAATTTGAAACCCTTAAATATTCAGTACTCCATGACAGTTTGCTTTTCTCTTAACTTGGGGATGCTGTGTCATAAACTCTTCAAGTCAATCTTCCGAGGAAGGTCTTACGATCAGTGAAGAAACTTAGGTTCTGAGAGATGAAGCAGCTTTTCTGAACTCACAGTTCCAGTCAGTGTTCTTTATCTCCAAAGTCAGACTGGCAGCGCAAACATACGTCTTCTTGCTCCCTGGCCATGCTTGAAGAGGACGGCCATGCTTACCCAGGGAATTAACCCTTTCTCTGTTATCATTAATTTATACTTATTTCATGTTCACTCTTTAGAAGATATTCTGTATTTGACTGTATAGAGGAAAGTCTGAGTCCCTAACCCCTCAAAACTTTGAACTGCAGATAATTGAAACTTGGAAAGTTTACTTTCCAGAAATAACTTACTGGAGACTAAGTTGGAGAAAATAGGAAATCCCTCTTGTAATTCAAGATCTTAGTAACACCAATATATAATCATTTAGTGAATGCTTGCAATGTGCCAGGAACCATGAAATGCAGTTTCCCATTAAACATAAGGCGGGTATTTCTCCAGCTTCTGAGAGGGTTGGCTGCTAACGGCTCCGAGCTGAGCCTCTCTCTAGGAATTTCCTTTAATCAAATGGGTGTCCCTTATCCAATGACTGGTTGATTAGGGTACACAAGAAACAGTATAGCTCTAGAGGAGCCGTGCAGAGATCCCCCTAGAGTTGGCTGGGGCTTCTCTATGGGTTATCTTCTCCCTCTGTCTGATCCTTGTTCCTCTAACTGCTTTCTAATACACCTCCTGCACTTGAATCTCCATGTTAAAGTCTCATTCCTAGTGAACCTGATATAAATCAGAAGCCAAATAAAATTTCATCCATCCCTCCCTCCCTCCTTCCCTCCCTCCTTTGACTTATTTACCAGATACTATTAAACGCCTGTGATTTGCCAGGCAATATTCAAGGTCTTGAGGGTATAGTGGAATTCCTGCAATTCCTGAAAGCAAGATCTCTATTCTCACAGAGTTCCTTACTGTTTCTACGTTTAAAGTGCTTTAGGCTAGTAGCACCATATCATTATTAAATGTTCTATAGTTATCTTTTAATTAAGTGATAAAAAAATTACCCTAGTCAATATAAATCCTGATTTGGCTTACATCATCTTCCACCCTGAATTACTAAATAGGATCTTCCCAGGTGTTTCCTAACTAAAATCACTTCATCTCAGTCTGCCCTGACTTTTCTCTTCTTCAAAAGCACGTCTGATAAGTTAAAGTGTTCTCCTTAGTTACCTGATAGGATGCAGTTTTCATAGTGTGGCAAGCAGGCTCTTTATAAACTGGTTCCATTCAGTTTTTTCAGCTTAAACTCTGATTACGGGACTACTATAACCCAATTTCTTTCCATTAGACCCCACTGATACCTCTTTTCCTTCTCTGTATAGAATAATTGCTATGATCATGTTATTTTCTGTTCTTGAGACTTTCTACATTATTTTCTTTCTGAAAGGCCACTCTGTCTCCCAGGTCATCTGCAGTGCCTCCATCAATATTTCTACTTACTAATCTTCTGGTTTGAATATCACCTTTTAAGTTTTTATTGTTAACTATCTTCCAAATATCAATTGAACACGGTAGGACCATTTCTTTCTCTTCCATTCTCTGATGATATTTTGTGTAGCCATCCTTTGTACCTGTTACCAATTTTCATTGCAGCTACTTGTTTGTGTCCTTCTCCCTTAATCAACTGTTACATTCTTGAGTGCAATGACTATGTCTTGTTGTTATTATTACTTTTTTTTCCCATTTGGAGTCTTGCTGTCTCACCCAGGCTAGAGTGCAGTGGTGCCATCTCAGCTCACTGCAATCTCTGCCTCCCAGGTTTAAGCAATTATCTTGCCTCAACCTCCTGAGTAGCTGGGATTATAGGCACATTCCACCACGCCTGGCTTATTTTTGTATTCTTAGTAGAGATGGGGTTTCACCATGTTAGCCAGACTGGTCTTGAGTTCTTGACCTCGTGATCCACCCGCCTTGGCCTCCCAAAGTGCTGAGATTACAGGCGTGAGCCACCGTGCCCGGCATTAATTTTTATATCTGTAGGACTTTACAATGTGCATACAGCAAAAACTGGATATATTGCAGTTGAATGCATTTCTCATTCATCCAATTCACTACTGGAGATACAAAATTAGCATTTCATTCCACTGGATTTCCTTTAAACAATGAAAGTAATATTTTCATATTAGTTCCTCTAGGGTAAATTTCAACTGAGGAGAAATGGATACACGTTGATGTTAGCTCTTTTCCTTTATTTAAATGATCTATTTCTTTGTTTTGGCTGCTATTTACCATTGTCTTGTTGCAGTGACTTAGTTCATAATGCAAATCTCTTCAGTCAATAGATACGCTTGAAATAGTTAGCTTGTGGTATGCTGTTTGAATAATTTTTCATCATTCAACCTTCCATCTGCATACCCAGTACTGTGGAACGGATGTGGGGGCTTCTGTTGGGAAAGGGGAATGACAGGAGAAGAAAAATTATAATGAAATAAGGAAAAGAAAAATCTGGAAATGTTTTCCAGTTGGGCAGTGGCAATCATGGGTACCATAAGTAGTAACAGTTTAATTTTTAAAGATGGTTATTTTCCCTGAAGACCTGCAGATATGCAATAGGTACTGACTGGTATGTAAAAGTAGAAATGTCATTAGCTTTATCCCTTCACTCCTCCACTTCTACTTCTCCTTTCACTCATAATTAGGCACCTTGTGGATCATTAAATCTGTTGCGATCCCCGTCTCCCCACATTGCATCTGCCTCTCCATATTCTCCCCTATATCATGCCCCTGAAATGCTCCTGTTTAGTCTCCTCTTCCATCAACCTTCCAAGACTCCCCCACCAAATCAGAGCCATTTGTTTTTTTCTTTTGTAATCTCATGTTAGTTTGTCTGTCCCAATATTTTTATTCAGGTAACAACATTTAATTATTTGTTCATATGCCTGTCTCTCCTTTACAATCACTGGCTCCAAAGAGAGGATGTCTCACCTTGGCATTCTTAGCAGTTCCATAGTGAATGGAATAAAACGGTTGCTGATATATATGTACTGAATAAATGATTAAATGATTCAGGAGAAATACTTATTGAGGGTTTTTTTTTTTACATATTACCTAACACAAGTCTTCTAAAATGTCCAACCATTTCAATGATAATTAGCCTCATTGAAGAATATTATGAAAAGATTAGTACATGGAAAAAACACATGATAATTAGAAATACAATATATGTTTTTCTGTTTGTTTCTCTTCTGCCTAGAAATAAAAGTGTTTTTATAATTTAAGCCAGAAAACTTTATTTTTGGGTGCAAGAGGATATCATTAGATGTGGCATAAACCTCTTCATACGTTGAACATTTCGGAGACTAGAGCTTATATGTAACTTAAAATGTCAGTGATGGAAACCTTATAGAATCTAACTCTTCACAGAAATAAATGGTCCAAGTGTGCACAGTAGTCAGAATGTGAGGATTGCATCAGATAGTATGTATTATGTGAGATATATATATATATATAATATATATATAATATTTATATTATAATATATTATATATATAAAATATTTTGTGTATATTTAATGAGTTTTGTGATTGGTCATTATTGTCCCACCATGTCCATTACTTTCTTTAAAAACACTGGGCAATGGCTAGTTTAACCTTGTGTATACCTGCTCATTCTAAAATCTTCCTCTGTATATTTTTCAGTATTATGAGTTTGCTAGTTTGATGAGGAAAGAACGTGTTGGTCAAACTTTTAAATAATCTACTTTTCGGTATTATGAGTTTTTATTTTGAGGAGGAAAGAACATGATGGTCAAACTTTTAAATAATCTCCCCCCTGAACCATTTGCGAAATACAAAATGTATGTCAGTGGCCCATATCAGCTATAAATGTTGAATGATATGGGTAAATTAGCTTTCCCTTAAACACACGTTCTGTACTCACCAATTGTACTGAATTTACAATTCAGTTTCCAGACTAGCTTCTTCTAAAGTGGAAAACCATTTCTGTCTAATATCTTTCATTGACTTAAAAAACAGAACTTTCTGAGTATTTTAAATGGTGGCTTTGAAGAGTAGGGTCTGGTTATTGAAACAGAAGTCCCCTAGAACTCACCAGAACATAGGGCACTGAAACTGGAAGAAATGTAATTCTGATGTATGGTTGTACTTGAGGCAAGCTGAACTCAAGAGGTGCTTAGGGAATTGAAAACCAAAATGTTCTGTCTTTAGTACTCAGTCAGGGTTAATGGAAGGAAAAGTGTCAGAGTCCCAGCTAAGGCAGCTGGTCCCTAAGGTCTGCTGTAGGTTACAATGTCATCTGCTCTGGTCTCTTAGGAGGTATGCAATTGACAAGGTGATAAGAAACAAACTGGAGAGAGAAACAAGCTGTAGACTAAGAAACAGCACCAACAAGCTGATTTGGCTCACATGCAATACTCTATCTTGAAAATATCATGAATACTACCACTGGCGTGTGTGTGTATGTGTGTGAGTGAGAGAGTGAGATTATGTATTTACAATTTTGTTTTCCCAATAGACAGTTAATTCTTAGAGGGTCAACTTTTGAATCTTTAGTAACAAGGACAATGGGACACACATCCCCCTATTCCCCAGCACCTCCCAAACATGCAAATATATAGGAAAAGAATGAGTTTCTTGCCTTTAATCCTAGATTGATTTGACAGGTACTCAACTTATTATTGCAGAAGAAATGCAAGGAGGGAGGAAGGAAGGAAACTTTATTCTGAATCTTGACTTTTCCATTAATCTTGACTTAATCTTGCCTTTTTGTTGGGAAAGTCAATTCTTGTATCTGAGATTCTTCATCTGCAAAACGGTTAGGCAAGGCAGATCTGTTTCATAAACCTTTTCCAGAATTAATATTTTATCGTTCCATTGAAATCCATAAGTATGAAAAGAAATAAAATTATAAAATGAATTTGCTGGGGAAGTACTTTATCCAATCCAATGTTGAGGAAGTAAATGGTACCAATATCTGCTGCCACTTTCAAACTTACTTATTATCAGCCTCTAGTGAAACACAGGGGCTGCCCTGCAGCTCATGTCACTGGACTGTCAGAGGGGCGTGAAACTGAGGAGGACCATTCAGAGAAAGTTACTTCTTCAGTTTCAAAGAAAACTCAAATGATGTCCAGCCTAGGTACCTTCCTTTTCAACAATGCCAGCACTTTTTAGGGGATAACAAACTTCTTATGGAGGGCTTTCAGAATCACAGAGAATAGTCATGTGACACACGGCAAATTTTTAAGAGCAGAGTCTGGTTTTAATATTTCTGAAAAAATGTGTAAAGTTTGTATAAGCTGTAGGAACTGTACAGAAGCTGAGAATATTGATGATGATGATGATTATTATTATAGATGTTCTTTATTATAATTACTTCATCTTTTTTTTTTAATTATACTTTATGTTCTAGGGTACACGTGCACAACGTACAGGTTTGTTATATATGTGTACATGTGCCATGTTGGTGTGCTGCACCCATCAACTTGTCAGCACCCATCAACTCGTCATTTACATCAGGTATAACTCCCAATGCCATCGCTCCCCCCTCCTTCCTCCCCATAATAGGCCCCGGTATGTCATGTTCCCCTTCCTGTGTCCAAGTGATCTCATTGTTCAATTCCCACCTATGAGTGAGAAAATGCGGTGTTTGGTTTTCTGTTCTTGCGATAGTTTGCTGAGAATGAGGGTTTCCAGCTGCATCCATGTCCCTACAAAGGACACGAACTCATCCTTTTTTATGGCTGCATAGTATTCCATGGTGTATATGTTCCACATTTTCTTAAAAAAATACGGAACGCTTCACGAATTTGCGTGTCATCCATGTGCAGGGGCCATGCTAATCTTCTCTGTATCATTCCAATTTTAGTATATGTGCTGCCGAAGTGAGCACAATTACTTCATCTTTTAAGTGGAGATGCCCAACCCATTATCATTATTCTCTGACAGAAGCTCATAAAAAATTTTACTAATGCATTATTAATACATTTTAAAATCTTGTGATAAACTCAGTTTCATGTAGGAAGAGATGATGCTAAAGTAGATAGCACAGGAATTTTGGGACCATATGTACATATGAAATAAACACCAACTCAATCTTTTAGTATATATGAAATGTTGGCAAATCAATAAACATCTCTGTCCCTGTGTTTGTTAATACAAATAAGAAAAAAAGTAACACACACACAATATAAATATCTCTGAACCTCAGTTTTCTCTGTGTAAGTTGGTCTTTCTATTTCAATATCAGTGCATTTTGGAGGATTGACAAAGCAAACGCATGGTCACCTTCTAATAGAGTGTTGAGAACAAAGCAGACATTTGGTTTTGCAGCCCAAATTAATTGAAATACCCATTATTTCCCAACAATAAATTAAAAAATCACAGTCTATGTGTTTATGAATATTACTGTTAATTCCTTTAAACTTCCCACATTTCTGAATTAACAGAGAACATATATTCAAGGGAATATGTATTAGGATGGTGAATATTGACAAGGGTAGCATGGACTTGTCAGTCAAGAACAATGGTCTCTGTTCTAGGGTGCAGGCAAAAAAAAAAAAAAAAAAGAAACCCAACGGCAAGAAAGAACCCAGTGCCAAAAGGGGCCGACACAATTCAAGAGCAGCCTTCATATTTTGGTGGCAATAATTATATTTGAAATAACAAAAGCTAATTATTTGAATATAGTCTGTTACTAGACTCAGTTGTTTAAAAATAGCAAGCATTTCCTAAAAATCTTTGTAGCTTTTTCATGCCTTGTTTGAAGCCTTAAGTTCAGGAGGAACCCAGCACTTGTTGAGCATCTTAATGTTGTATTTGTTCATTTAACTGTCTCAACAAACTTATTTGAAAGTAGCATTTGTAAGCATCCCCATTGTATAGATGAGGAAATTTGAGAAATTAAAAAATTTACTCAGGGTCAAACATTTAATAAATATCTCACATGGAATTGAACTCAGATCTATTAGGTTGGTGCAATTACTTTTGCACCAACCAATCTAATAATTGGCCTAAAAAAGTTGTCCCACTGCACTTTGTTAAAAAATATCAAAGAAGAAAGGAAAAAAAAAAGTGGAATGAAATATTTGAGGGATGAAGTGGAGAGAAATTCCTTGTACCTTTAGGATGACAATATGCACAATTTATCTTCTCAAATATTACATATAAATAATGGCGAACAAGTTGTCTGTCAAATAATAATGAACTCCTCACAAATCCAAAATTTTTCACCAACTGCTGAGTAAAATGATCAATTGGTCACTGCTCATTTAAGTTGTCATATTTTTTTAATTGAATTTATTTTTTCTCTAAATTATTTTCGGAGTTGACATTCTGTTATTTGCACAACATATCTCAGTAGAAGATCTTTGGCATTTTCCTTAGTATTGACAATACTTTATGTAATTATGTGTAGGTGTTTCTGGATGCTTTGAAAACTGATCTGAATGGCTAATTTAGCCACATAAACAAAGGATGAGAAAGTTTCTGTGTCATGATTACGTAAGTGTGAGTGTGTATTTTCTCAACTGTTTAAATAATTCTATCATGAATAAAATGACAGGGGCCTCTCTTAAGGCCTATAAATCGTCTATCAAAATAAGAGACGAATCAAATGTAAAGAAGGTAAAGGATATAACTCAAGCGGGGAGGAGAGGGAGAGCACCAGGACAAATAGCTAATGCATGCGGGGCTTAATACCTAGGTGACAGCTTGATAGGTGCAGCAAACCACCGTGGCACATGTTTACCTAGGTAACAAACCTGCCTGTTCTGCACAGAATCCTGGAACTTAAAGTAAAATAAAATTAAAAATATATATATATATAACTCAAGACTGCTCTCTTCATTCAGGAAAGGAAGGATGGGAAAATATCGTAGGAATTCTGTCTTCTTGGAGATAGGAAATTGTCTGGAGATACAGTGGTAGAAATCTCTAGGAATACAGCTTCCTAGAAATTCTTCCTTCCTTGCAGATTTCTGGCACAAGTAAGGCATACAAATATGCTATTACTGGTCGGAGATTTAGTCCCAATCACACATTTCAAATTCCCTTGGAGGACTCTTTTTACCTGGAGAAGTTATATCTCCATATCTCACTATAGCTAAAACACATATCACAGCTCTTATCACTCAAGTATGAGCAGGCCCAAGAGAGGAAAGGGGAAAAGCAGTTCAAAATGTGGTGGTTTAAACATGACTTAGGTGGCTCTCAGTATCGCCACTGTAATTAGCCACATGTGTTAAAAGAGAGTACTCAGTGGTATGCTTGATATTTTCACTGCTGTGAAATCTCCAGCCTCTTAATCTGTGACATGTTAAACTGTTCTAGAGTTTGACCAGTTCAGATCAGCATCCTTCTTTAAAATGTAGGAAAGAGGAATGAGACCAAGAAGAGCCTAGAGCTTCTTTTAAAGCTTTTACATCTTACAGGATTTTTGTTAGGAGAAAATACGGTAGGTGAACGAGTGCATATTAAACAGCCCACTGTATGGCATTTGTGACACCTTGTAAATAAACTGTTATTAAAATTCCTAGCCTATTATTAGCCTAATTATAATTATTCCTTAAATATAAAGTACATAATATGGGACTAACAGAATAAATAAGCCAGCCAGAATTTTCATAAATCTCATGATGTTGCTACATTATAGGAGAAATTATAGCATAGAAATTAAAAAAATAACATGTTAAAATGTATAAATAAGAATATATGGTATTAATGTTCTTAATATTAAGTATTCAGCAAATATCCTAAAACTCAATGCTATTGTTCTTGTTTAGATACATCTGTTCACTTAGAAATCCATGGGATCTGATGTAGTTTGGATATTTGTTCCACCTAAATCTCATGTTGAAATGTAATCGCCAGTGTTGGAGGTGGGGTCTGGTAGGAGGTGATTGGCTCATGGGGGTGGGTTTCTCATAAATGGTTTAACACCATCCCTTTGATGCTTTCCTCCCACTAGTGATTAAGTTCTCATGAGATTTAGCTGTTTAACAGTGTGTGGCACCTCCCACCTCCTCTTGTTCCTATTTCCATGTGACCTGCCTGCTCTCACTTTGCCTTCTGCTCTAATTGTAAGCTTCCTGAAGCCTCCCCAGAAGCCAAGCAGACATCGCCACTATGCTTCCTGCAAAGCTTATGGAACTGTAAGCCAATTAGATATCTTTTCTTTATAAATTACCCAGCCTCAGATATTTCTTTATAGCAACGCATGAGCAGCCAAACACAGGAACCAACTCTCTCATAGCATTGCCTCAATTAGAAATAGCTGCCTCACTTCTGTTCTCCATCAAAGCTAGATCCAGGTTAGATGCAATGTTTCAGGCAGTGGCTCCTATGTACAAAACTACATACAGTTGTTCCTCCATAGCCATGGGTTCCATATATATGCATTCCACAAACTATGGATCTAAAATATTTGAGGGAAAAAACTATCTGTGCTAAATTTGTACAGACATTTTTTTCTTGTCATTATTCCCTAAAAAGTACAATATAATGCAATTTTCATAGCATTTCCATTATATTAGGTATTATAAGTAATCTAGAGATGATTAAAAGTATACAGGGGGATGTTTATGGGTTATATGCAAATACTATGTCATTTTATAGCAGAGACTTGAGCATCTGCAGATTTTGGTATTTGCAAGGATCTTGGAATCAATCCTCTGTGGACACTGTGGGATGATTGCATCTATCTTTCTCTCTCTGTATTCTGTTTCCCATGAAACTGTGTTGAGAACCAAACCAGTGATCAAAATCACTTTTAAATAACATTTCCTCAATTATTCAGAGATTTTTGGTAAAAACTGAGTTGTCAGTCATTCAAAAAACACTCTAAAACTACCCAAACTATCTTTTTTATAACTTTTTAAAAATGGGTGCATTTAAGTCTAGTAGCTGAGGCTTAATCTCTTCATTTTCTTGTTATAATAAATTTAGGCTATTTATCTGCTGAACTAAAATAAAAACATAAACTAACTCAGAAATTAAAGACAGGCTTGTGTTGCTGATCCTCCATGGGCCCTGTCTTTAAATATTTTAAATTTATGCGAATAATCATGGTTGTCTTCATAGTCAAGTGATCCACATTTGATTAAGCATTAAATCACAAATGAATTTTTTTTTACTGTGCTATCCCACTCTTGCTTCAAATTTCTGTGATTTGTATTGAACTTGTGTCATGTATTTCACTTGTACAATCCTATAATTTTCCTTTTTATTTGTTCACTCATCATTGTTGGCATAAGAGAAGATTTGACCCCATCAGTTTTCTTTCTGTGCCTCAATTTTAATGACTATATGCTTTAAATAATAAATTCTAAAACTTTAATGTTTTTCTCTTCTGTTGCCTGAAAGCTGTCATTCAGATAGGAGCAAAACATTGTATTTTTAAACAAATAAGAATGTTGAATGTGTATATGATAGTGTAGTGTAATGTGATTTGACAATTATACCTCAATGCAGAAAATACTATCTATTATAACTCTAAATGAGAAAAATAGTCTTCATTCTGAGAGTAACCAGATGCAGAATGCTCAATGGGATATTGCAGAATCTTTGTGATTTGGGTAAAAACTTTGACTCTTGATCTGACACCTCTTTATGTATCAGCTTTGATAGCAAGTGCATTAACAAGTTCTAATGTGACAACTTCTTCCTCAGTATAATTTTGGAAAACATTAAGACGGCCTACTCTTGGAGACTGCAAGGTCAAAACCATGGGAGACATCTATTCTGTACTCGTTGAGGAGATATCCATTGAATTCTGATGCTTCTCTCCATCAGAACAAAGAAAACAGTGCTCTTAGGGCCTCACAAGCAGTGATTTATTAGGGGATTTCTAAAAATGAACAGCTACTAATTTTCTAATGACTGGAAATGAGGATATAAAAGGTATTTTTCAGAGTTGAGATTCAAGGCCTTCAAGAGCATCACTCCAAGAACTCACACACATGCACGTGATTGTCCTCCCTCTTTACTCCTTGTTTCTCTTGCTTGGTTCTGTGGAGAACTTGCTACTAGCCTTTGGATGCAGACCTTATTTGATTAGGGCAAATTCCATTATGATACTTAATCTTGGTGTTTCTTTTGATAAATGCTTTAGCTTTGGCATCTGCCAATATTCCTCGGAGGTCCAATCACCAGTGTACTTTTTATCCTATTACTTAAGTGTTGGTGATTACTGCTTATAACTAGAAGGGGTAAATGTGTTTCTCACATATTACAGAGTTTCATGCACATGGAAATTTGAAGCAAAAAGAAAAAAAAAGGAGTGTATTAATCAAGATTCTCCAGAGAAACAGGAACAATAAGAAATATATAGAAATATAGAGAGATAGAGAATATATGTCAATCCATGCATTCATCCATCTATCTGTGTATCTATCATGTCTATCCATCCATTCATCTATCATCTGTCTATCTAATCTGTTTATCTATCTGTCTTTATTATACAGAATTGCTTCACGTGATTATGGAGGCTGACAAGTCCCAAGACTCACAGTTGGTAAGCTGGACACCCAAGAAAGCTGGTGCTGCACATATTACCAGTGATGAGTTCCAGTCTGAATCTGAAGGCCTGAGAACCAGGACAGTTGATGGTGTAAGTTCCAGTCCAAGGTCAGGAGAAGCCTAATGTTCTAACGTAACATCACGCAGCCTTTTTGTTCTATTCATGTTTCAAAGTAATTGGATGAGACCCAACCACATGAAGGAGGCCAGTCTGCTTTACTGAGTCTACCAATTAAAATCTAATCTTATCCAGAAACACCTTTTAGACACATCCACAGTGACATTTGACCAAATATCTGAGCACTCAAAGGCTTAGGCAAGTTGACACGTAAAATTAATGATCACAAGGAGGGAGAATGGATTCAACAGATATTTAAAAGTATTCATAATAGAAAAGTATTTATTGTATTTATTTATGTGGCAGGCAGTATTCTGAGTGCTTTCGTTGTTGTATCAGTGAAAACACTAGTTAGGTAAGAAAAGTGTCGCCTCTGTGAGGTGGTTACTATTATTGTCCTCATTTAGCAGATGAGAAAACAGAGGCAGAGAAAAATTTACATAATTTTCTGGCACTCATGCAATTGATAAGTATCTGAACTGGGATTCGAACCCAAACTAACTCAGAGTTTAAGCTCTTAACTGCTATTCTAGAGTCCTCCTTGGGGACAGGTGATTGTAGGTAGAAAAAAAGAAATATGGGGAAAGGCATGCTGAATTGAAAAAAAAAATGCCTTTCTAAATGAAACTGAGAACCACATCTTCTAGTACTAATTGTAGGTAGAGAACTCTGCTAAATATTTTGCAAGCATTATCCAATTTAATGTTACAAACCACACTGGACATGAGAAGCCATTATATCCATTTTATAGCAAAGAAAACTGAGCTGGGTTGGAAGTGCAGCTGGGGCATTGTCGATACTGTGATCTTAGATATATTCATCTGTCAGACTCTAGCTGATTCCAAACTCCTTGTTCATTCTATTAGGTTGTGCTACGAGAAAAAATTTTGTAAGCTTTAAAAGTGGTAAGTCAACTCAAGGCACAGCCAATAAACATTTATATGATTGTACATTATTTACCTAACTCTGCAGAGGGAGCCAGATTTCCTTTAGTGCAGTAACAAAGAATGGCTCCTGCATATCCCCAGCAATTCTCAGGAAAAGGTGGGTATTATATTCTCTTGAATAGAAAGGCATATTTTTCTCTTAGTCCTATTACTGGCGGCTTCTAAATTTAATAACAAAATGCTCACCTACAAATAAGAAGAATAAAAGCTTAACTTGCCACAGGGGGAAAAAAGTTCTATGATGTAACAGACCCAGGAATAAGTGATATTCATGGGAAGGTCACTGCCTGAGGCTGCTTGATAAACTCCAGCCCTTTCCTGTATCCACTGTTTAATGTTTAAGCTTTGGATGCTAAGAGTGGTTATAATAAACTGTCCAACAGCTTCTCACGTAGACTTCCCAAGAAGGTGACAAAATAAAATCAGTGTAAAGCTGTCAAAAGAGAGGCTCATCACTGAAGTATATTTTGCTCACTCACCCATTTGAAAGCAAGTATTTCCTTTAATCAACTCTTTAGAGAATTTAACCAATGGAACACCAAGAGCCTCCAATGAACGTTTCCCATCTAAATTCTTTTTAAGAAAAATGCAGGCAAATTCCTGAGTTGACCTTGTTCTGATAAGTCTCCTTGAGGTAAGGTCGTCATAATTCTCACCCACATTTTTCCACTGTCTTGTCAGATGAATCCGTGAAATTCACAGATTAACCCAAGTCCCTCACTCAGACATTCTGAATGCACCAAATGTTCAAGTGTAACAAAAAATTACACATCTGGTAATTCTGCATGTTATTTATAGCCTTTCTGATAGAGGCGTAATTGATTCAGAAATGTAATTTACAGCCTGGCATCTCCGTTTCAAAGCTTCAATTCTGTGACATCCACCAAGAGAGTAATCTCACTTTTGTGAGGAAGCAAAGATAATAATTGTAAAGAATTTTTGTATGATAGTCTCATGCTTTTGCATAAAGTTTTTCTTGCTCCTTGTTTTTCATTTGCAAAGTGGGCAATATTCATGTCAGCCACACACTTTTAATTCCACAGAATGGTTTATGAAGACATAAATGGAGCATAAAGTTGATCAACAAACCCTGGGGTGATGGCAAATGGCTAAGGCAAGTTTCTCTTGCCCTTTAGTTTTAATTGCAACCCTCATAAGAAAACACTCTCTAATTTAACTAGGTAATCGTTCTCTTCAAAGAGAACATTTGTTATTTAGTGCCATTTCGAAAACTACTAAAGAATACTGGAATTTTTTTTTCTTTTAATCCAAGAAGAGTCATAAAACCACTTTTTCTTCTTCAGTCTCTGTCTTCCATACCCTTCTTAAATATAAAATTGATGCCTTAATTATTGCCCTAGTCTCTTGTCTTGGGCACATTTTGAGGAGGATAAGCTTAATTTCCTCTAGCTAGTGGAGGCCCAGCATGAGTTTTATTGAAATAAGCCTAGGTATCTTACCCTCATCGTCATGTCCAAAAATTAGAGTTATGTAACTGCAGAAGGAGCCCGGCTTAGTTCAACTTTGTATAATAAAGTTGTGAGTTGTTTTTCAGCTGCCACAGATCCCAGGGTTGCAGGTTTTGCAACCTGAGCATGCCCTGGTGAACCAGGAGTACAACCATGGGTAGAAACAAAGTGCTAGTGTACTGGTGAAGGGTATCCAAGTTACTCGCGGTGAATCCGCATGGGTCTGCAGCAACCTCAATTCTTGTCTTCTCAGAAGAAAGAATTTGTCTGAGGAGCATTAGGCAGAAAAAGAGACCGAGGCACGTTTCAGAGAAGGAGTGGAAGTTTATTTTAAAAGTCTTTAGAACAGGAAAGAAAGGAAAGCATGCTTGGGAGAGACCCATGTGGGCAACTTGAAGGATAAACGTGCTGTTTAACCTTGATCCTAGGACTTCACAGGCTGGCCCCTTTCCCAGGATTCTTGCCTTAGGGTGGACTGCCCACATGTGCAGTGCCCTTACCCTTGGGAAGTGAACATGTGCAGTGTGTTTAGGAAGTTGTAGGCATGCTCATCTGAGGCTTTCTTTCCTTTTCTAGTGGAGTGTAATTGGGAAGTTGTACTCTGCTATTTTGTCTTTTGATGCATAAGCCTGGGAAGTTACTTCTCTCTGGCACCTGCATTCAATGAACAGTTAGTGAAATAGGTGTGGACCATTAGGAAATGGCCTCTCCCTGGTGCCAGGTGCCAATTTATCACTTTTGGAGAGGCAGTGTGATCATTGCTGAGCCATCATCACCTGACATTCCCAGTGAGTGTGGGGAGAGCCCTCTCCTGCCCCACTCATGCCTGTCTGTAACACTTGGACCAAGGAACAGGGACTAGATTATGAAGCAAACACCTAAGGCATGTGCCATACTCCAATCAGATAGAGTCCTGGCATCACCCTATGGCATGATCCAGTCAGATCATGCCTCCCAGCATCACCTCATTGCAAGATCCAATCAGGTCATGCCTCCCAGCATCACCTCATTGCAAGATCCAATCAGGTCATGTCTTGTTATCCTCTGCTTATAAAACTTGCCTCAGCCTCCATCTTAGGGAGACAGATTTGAGCACTGCTTCCTGACTTCTTGCCAGCCAACGTGCAATCAAGCCTGCCTTTTCTCAAAAGTAAGTGCCACAGTATTGGCTTCTTTGTGTATTGGGCAGCGAGCCCATTGCTTGCTTGGTAATAATTATCCTAACTCTGGCCATGCATATCTGATCTATATCATGTAAGTTTACTTCACTTTCTAATTAGAAGCTCAGGTTTCTCTTTGGTCATGAAAAATAATCTGTTTAGAACCATCCCCTTAGCATTGCTGGCCCACCCTGATTCCTAGGCCAGATTGTTATTTATGACACTAGGAACAGTTCTGGAAATTTCAACAGCCCCTTGGTCATTCATTGAGCCCTACTTTCTGGACTTGCTCTTCACTCCATGCTTTCCGTTCCTGCCTTGATACGTGTGTCTGACACTAATACGGCTATTCAAGCATTGCCTCTGTCCTAAGAATCCAGCTGTGATGTTCCATGCCTGCAGATGTGATTTCTTTGGTTACAGACATGGCCAAGATAAAGTCAGAATTCACCGTGAGCCTTTGCATTTCTATTATTATTTTTTACTTGACTCATCACAGAAAGTCAGAAATAAACTTCAAAGTATATATGCAAACGAAAGTACACGTAAGACAAATATAAATGCTGTTATTGTATTTGTATGTTTTCCAGTCAATATGTCATCTCTCTCTCCCCGCTCTGTCGTCTATCTATCCATCCATCCATCCATCATCTGTCTATCATCTACAAGCTTGACATCATAATGTTAATGCAAATTTTATCTGTGATTTTCACTCAATATTTCATCAATTTTATGCTCCTATCTATAAAAAGATTTTAAAACCTTTTTCGTTTTGAAAAAGAAATGTTGTTTTCTGCATTATAGATGTGTCAAAATTTACTTACCCATTTCCATATTTAGGCATTTTTTTTTTTTTTGAGACGGAGTCTCGCTCTGTCGCCCAGGCTGGAGTGCAGTGGCCGGATCTCAGCTCACTGCAAGCTCCGCCTCCTGGGTTTACGCCATTCTCCTGCCTCAGCCTCCCGAGTAGCTGGGACTACAGGCGCCCGCCACCTCGCCCGGCTAGTTTTTTTTGTATTTTTTAGTAGAGACGGGGTTTCACTGTGTTAGCCAGGATGGTCTGGATCTCCTGACCTCGTGATCCACCCGTCTCGGCCTCCCAAAGTGCTGGGATTACAGGCTTGAGCCACCGCGCCCGGCCTAGGCATTTTAATTCATTATCAAGTTTTTATTTTTCATAATGAGACCTTGATGAATATCTTTGTACTCATTAAAACTCTCTATTGAGGACTTATGTGTGAGGCCCTATTTTATGCACTAGAAATTCAACAATCACAATAGTTTAACTTAAGCACATCAGAAAAAAAGAAGTCCTAGGGTAAAATGGGAAGAAAAAGGCAATTATATTACTGTTTGAAAGGTGTTAAGGGCATAAAAAGTACTGGATACAATTGGAAGTCAGAGAATACTTCAAGGGAGAGGTAGTCTCTAGACACAAATGTGAAGGATGAATAAGGGTTAACCAGATAAATGAAAATATTGGGAAAGAAGTCACTTTTGTAAGTGTAATGAACAGTAAGTGCAAAGTCCTACAAGCAATAAAAAGCATAAGTTTGAAAAAGCGTACGTAATTTAGAACATTTGGAACACTGAGTGTGGGGACTTTTAGAGCCAGATCATAAAAGGACTTCCACAAGATTTTAAGGAATTTATTTTTTATTCTGAAGACAGTGAAAGTCTTTAAAATGTTTTAAGCAGAGAGAAGCATAATTGAAAATGCATTGTAGAAAGATTATTGGTAGCTTTGTAAAGATTGCACTGGGGAGGAGCAAGGTAGACTGGGGTGATAGTAAAGAGATTATTCCCATAATGCAAACATAGATGATGATAGCTGGACCAAAGGTAGTAGGAGAGTGGGAATTAGAATGAAGAAAAAGAATTTTAAAAATTGCCTTGATATGACATAATGATTTTACTTAGTAAGTGTGGGAGAAGAGGCAGCCAAGGATGATGGCCATTGGGGAAATTGTGATGCCATGTGCATAGAAAAGCAACAGGAAGAAGCCAGTTTGTGGAGATGCATTGGTTTAAAAGTTGTGAGCTATTTCTGAAGAATAGGCAGTTTCCCATGTGAAGTTTAAAAGAGAGGTCTGAGTGGGAACAGAATAGAGATTTGAGTGAGAGATATATCAACTCTGATAATTTTATTGGGAGATAATTCTAGGAATGAAATTATTCATCAGAGATTGTTGATGCATTTGACACGGTGATATCTGGAAAGGTCACAGATGTTGACCTGTTGGCACAATAATTTAGACTTTGAATCAGCCTATCTCTGTATTCTTAGGAACCTTTTGTCCTCTGGGTCTATGCTTGAGCCCCATCATATTTCTTTCTCTCCATTCTACTGTTGCAGGACCAGCATTGTCTGAACTGTACTATATAATGATGACTCATTCCTCATCGGATGGGGGTGAGAGGTGGGGGGTGGGGTTTAAGCACACGACATCTTTGAAGTATTGTTTCAGCATTCTGAGCAGTGGATGGAATATTTATATCAACAATAAATAACACAACAGAAGAAAGACCTTTTTCAGTATCTGGCTTCTACTCAAATTGTAGACTCAGCTGTGATTCCTAAATGTTTTAATTAATGTCTCTCAAAGGGAGGTTTTACTAAAGCAAATGAGAGGCACCTTGATACATATCCATTTATGTATCAAGACTTACGAGCTGGGGGTGCTGACACTCCCTGAAGATCTTACCTTTCCTCTTGAAATGGATGATGCTTCCCATGCTAATGATGGGTCCTGCATTCTTTTCATTATATCACCACATTCTCAGAGAAACAGAAAGCAGTTAATTCATTAATCAGATGGTAAGTTACTGAGTGTTGGATAGTTGGCTTTATATGAGGATATATTTGGAATTTTGAAATGTCTATTTATATAGTTAGGTAGTTTATCAATGTCCTGAAAGGACAGAGTGACTGGGAAGAAACACTGTATATGAATCTACTCCAAACCCATGATAAGAAGATTTGATACCGTCTGCCTAAGGAGAGTGTATGCTGTTTTGGTTTATGTAATAAGTACTATTAAATATTGAGTATTTATAAAGTACCCAGGAGTTACGTTAAACACTTGACATGTATGATCTCTTCTAAGTCTAATCACAGCCTGTGGTGTACATACTGTCAGTATCATCTTGTTACAGAAGAGGAAACCAGCTTAAAGATTAAATAACTTGTTCAAGACTATACCCATGGTAAGTAAGGGAACCCATATTCAAACCCAGGCAACCTGATTCTAGATGAACTGGAGGTTATCCATGATTCAGGGTAAAATAGTTCAAGAGTGTCTAGAAAAAATCATTCTTTGTCCTCATTCTGGAGCTCACAGTAATAGTTTCACAAAGGAAGACAAGTTAAAGTATGGTAATGGTGTCAGTGTGTCTGAAAGACAAAAATTTCTAAATGTCTTGTAAAACACTTCAGAAGATATCAGCCTCCTTGTATGATTTCCAGCAAGAAATAAGCAGATTGACCTTCTGGTTCTTATCTTTAATTATCTATTCTTATCTTTAAATAGCAAATATTTGTCTTCTATGGGCAGAAACTGAACAGTCACTGGGGTTAAACAAGTCATAATCTACATGAAAAGAAAATAGTAATTTTTTTGAGAAGTGTATGGGATTTCATTATTTTATTGGGTTCTTAAGGTCTCCACCTAGTCAATGGATATTCACCAAATCCACAGTGGCTATTGGCTGTAGCAAAGGCCAGACCCCTCTGTTTGATAAGTAAAGAGGTACTTCAGACAGAGTTAATATGAACTCTGAATGTGACTGGCTAGTTGAGAAGGGCCATGGACAATCTCCTGTACCACTGAACTCTTCAGAGTCAGCTTTCCATTTACTTTTCATCCTTGATTGACCTTTAAAAAGTTAGTCATTTTCATATTCATAGACATATATATTTTAAAATTCTTAATCATCACTTTTAATAGCGTTTCTGTAGTGGTTGGTGCTGTCTCTCATATAACAAGCTGGCATTAATCTCTTGATGTTTAATAATACTGATTAATTTTCCTGTAATATTTCAATATTCATCAGTAATGAATTTTTATAAGGGCTGATCTTTGAGTCTGTCTTCTGCCATCTAGGACAAACCTCAGTCGACCTGGTATGTCTGTGTATGGAAGATGATATTTGGCATTTAAAGACTTCTAAAGTCAAACAAAGGAAGTTACCCACTGTGTTGATATATGGATGTACTGTCAATAGTTGACACACCATGCTAAGATCACTCACGAACCTAAAGGATAAAACCCAGAAATGTTAGCAAACTAGCTAACAAAAAGCAGTACCCACATTACAATTTAGGGTTTATTTGTCAGTATTTATTGGGGGGTCAAGTGCTCTGCTTACCTAGAAGTACTGATTCAGATGCCTTTGTTCCAATAATCACCAATGATAATTTTATGAGGAAGTGAAAGTTTTGCAAGTAAGATTTCTTTACACAAGCCTCTAGGTTAAGTGGCAGAATTGCAAGAATAGTTCAGGGTTCTTAAGTTGAAACCAAGGTTGAGCTTCTGTGAATGCCAATGCTAGTCTTGGTCTTTTTTCGGCCTGGCATTTCAAAGGCTAAGTAGTCTGCTAGACAATGAAATTGGTGAGACTGGAATATTTATTTTCTGGTAACTGAATTATTCCCTTGCAATGCTAGTATTTTATGCAGCACTCATGACAATCTTACGATATTCATAGGCATATTCATGTTGGGACTTAAAGCTGAATGTGTGTTGGGGATGTTGTTGTGTAGTAATAAGAAAAGAAAAATAATAAAAGTAACCTTTGAGGTCAGAAAAACTCAGAAGAGAATTACAATACTACCATTAGCTACCTGTACAACTTAGACACATCATTTATCTCTGTATTAAATAATTCTATTTACTTACCCAATATCTAGTGCCAATTCTTTCATTCTTTTATTACTTTATTCTTTCATCTGTTCTTTATTCTTTATTAACGGCATAGCACTTACTTTGTGTTAGATCTGATTCTAAGAACTACACATATATCAACTCATTACTAACCCTGATTTTATTCAGGGCTGCACTGGAGTTTGGAATACTTAATTCATTGGCTTTCCTTACAGATATAGGTGGTTTTGTGACGTAGTTTTGGACAACAGAGATTAGACTTTGGGTGGGGCCTTTTGAAGATATTTTGTCCTTCTTATAAAAAGGGACAGACTTGGCTGGCACACAACCCTTTCCTGTTCACTCTCTGCTTTTTTATACTCCTTTATCTTCCTACCCAGAACACATTTACAATGCCCAAAGGCCAGCAGCCATCTTGAAAGACGAAGGATAAAAGCCATGATGCTGGGCATGACATACCAAGGAGCACGAGTCCCTAATGGGAATGTTGACCCTTTGCATAGCATCTCCAGCCCACCCAGACTTTCTGTTCAAGAGAAACAATGCTTCACTTGTCTGAGCTACTGTTAGTCAAGTTTTCTGTAGCTTGTACCTGAACAATTTTAATTGTTAAGCATACTTTGGGCTTCAGTTTGCTCATCTGTAAAATGGGAACTGTGTTCTCTGAAAAGATTGTTAGGATTAAACAAGATAGAACATGTAAAACACAAAGGACAGAGTATTGTCTAATAAACCCTAGTTCTCCTTGACATGTGCATATAAACCTTTCCCTATTCCAACACATGGGGGTAGGAAGAAGTGTAGGACATTAGATAATCTTGATGGTCATTAGTGTTTTATACTCATTTGTTCAGCTTTTCTTTTCTTTTTGCAACTGCCTTTGCAAAAATTATAAGTGGGAAAATTATGGCAGTGAGAAATCTGATTTAAACAACCCCCAACCCCTTTTTCTTGTCTCTTATTATTACTGGGCTTTTGGGCTCTAACCTTGGGAGACATTTGGTTTACAGTTGAAGTGATAATAGGCCTTCTCAAAACTCAACTGCCTTTGTAAAGCTAATGAAAGGACATCAGGCTAGGGGGAGGAGAGGAACCTGAAGATACATGACACCACTATTGTAGATTGGTGGCCATCGCTATTGTAGATGGGCCTTTGGGATATCTTTTCAGGTTTTTTGCATGTCTGACACCCATGGTTTCACCTGGACTACTGACTCCACCAACCAGTCTTGTGGCCTCACCCAGAAGTGACTCAGCTAGAGGATAGCTTCTACCGCTATGATTTTATCTCCACCCAACCAATCAGCAGCAAGTACCCATTACCTGGCAACCCCCACCCCTTCCTCCAAACTGCCTTTGAAAAACCCCTAACCTATGAGCTTCAGATGACTTTGATTTAAGTATTAACTTTGTCCCCAAGTGGCATGACTGTCCCTGTGTCTATTAAACTTTTTCTTTACTGCAACGCTGTGGTCTTTCTTTGTGCAGTGAGCAGGAAGAACCCCTGAGGTGGTTACATTTTTTTCTCTTTTTGTTCTGTGTTGCCCTTACAGCCATTGCTATGAGGTATGACATCTGCACACTCGATGCATAATCATACCAAATTTGCCTTTTAAAATTTCTTCTTGTCCAGGCACCATGGCTCACGCCTGTCATCGCAACAAAGGGAGGCTGAGGCAGGTGGATCATGAGGTCAAGAGATGGTGACCATCCTGGCCAACATGGTGAAACCCCGTCTCTACTAAAAATACAAAAAATTAGCTGAGTATGGTGGTGTGCGCCTGTAATCCCAGCTACTCAGGAGGCTGAGGCAGGAGAATCACTTGAACCTAGGAGGTGGAGGTTGCAGTGAGCCGAGATCATGCCACTGCACTCCAGCCTTGTGACACAGTGAGGCTCCATCTAAAAAAAAAAAAAAATTCTTCTTATACACAAAGGCAAATTGGGGGAGGAACAATGTCGAGGTAAGACTAGAGAATGGGACATTGCTACACTTCTGAAAAACATGTGCTTTGATGATAGAATAATCTGCTTTTGAACCCCATCTCTTCAATGTATGAACTACGTGACCACACTGGCAAGTTGTTTAACCTTTCTGAGCCTCAGTTTCCCACCTGGAAACAATGAGGAAGGATAAAGCCCATCTCTGAGACTCCTTGTTAATGTTAAGTGAGTGAATGCCCTTGGATGCATAGTGCCCGGAGTTCAGAGAAGTTACGGAAGCATTCTCTTTCTTTGTCTACTTCTCAGTTTTTTTCTCAATCAATATAGTTAGGCCCTTTTTGTTGCTGTCAGTGTTTGCAGCAAATTCCAAGAATTCGCTTAGAGCACACCCTCTGAAGTGGCCAGAGAGAAGAAGGTCTTTGCATTGGGCAATTTCTATAAGTATGGAGCTCCATTATGATAAAACTGAAATATTGTTTTAATGCCTCTCTCAAAAGGATTTGCTCTAAGTCATGCTTTGTACTGTGGAAAGGTGTATTTTATTTGTAAAACAGAAGATAAAACGCTTTAAACAAAAAAATTTCTTTTAGATACGGAATCCTAATAAACACTGCATTCTGAGGAGATCAAAGTTTAGAAAATAAAGTGGAAATGCAGGCAAAAAAAAAAAAGACAAATCGGAACCTCTCTCGTTATAGGTCACCCCTCATTGGCTTAAATACAATGGAGATTTGCTCTGTGCAAAATAACCATTGACATCAAAATCTTTGCAAGTGAGTAACCCAAACAGATACAGGAGAATTACACATACCTTCAAGCTATTTTCCTTGTCTGCAATGGGTGGGTGGGGCATAAAGCGAATGAGAGAAAAAAGTGGTTGAAATCATATCAAGTGATGAAATTTCCAGCTCAAAAGATTACAGATTTTTGGTCACTTATTAAAATTCTGAGTGGCAGCAGATATCATCTGTGTTACAAGACAGTGGCCTCATGTGGTTCCCAAAATACCCAGAGATGGAGAGAAATATTTAGAACTATCCCCAGATGGAAAGTCTGCTTCGGAAGAAAGTGTTTTCTTTTGCAGCAGAAGAATTTCAGAGGGCATATCTGTCATATTAATTTAGACTGTTCCTTCTGATCTTCTTGGCAGATGGGGTCTGATCAGTGGGAGGCTTCTCTAAGGCTGAGACCAGGGCAGCCAATTTGTGCCAGACAGTCCTCCCTCCTTGGGAAGAGATGATTAGACTAAGAGTTAGACGTCCAATCTAAGTTGGATCAGCCACGTTCTTTGACAATTTACAATGAGAAAAACAGAGACTGGAACGTGGGAGCAGAGCCAGAGCAATGGCAGAGAGCAATGGAAGGTCTATTGACCCCTAAAACTGAGGTCCTGGAGGTTTCTCATTCTTCTCGTTTATGCTTCAAATTTTCGCAGGAAAAATACCTATGCAACTACTCAGAACTGAATAATAAATGAAAAAAAATTTCTACAGTGATCATAGTATACTTTGCTATTGTCTTGTATTCCATGGTACTCCTATCTCTGACATCAATATTATACTACTAATTGACGTGGACATATAAAACACCAGAGATGAGTAATAGCTATTGGTTAGCAGATAGAAATAGAGAATGTGCCAATAGATACTCATTAATAAAAATTAAATATGAGTCTCATGAGGAAAATGAGGCTGCTTTGGACTGAAAGTTATTAGCATGAGCCAAGATGTCATGTAACAATTTGGAGATCTGCAAGGAATATTCTTGTGATCACCACAGTCCACCCACTTGCCCCACAGAGATCTATTTTTCCACACGTGTTCGGGAAACAACTCCTTGATGGTTTCTGGAGGTCTTTCTTCTTGAGGAGAATTTCAAAAAGAAAGAGGTACATGGAATGAACTACAGCTTTTACCACTCCCATTGATCCTGGGGCTGCCACTGGTACTCATCCTCTCCTTCATTATCTGTCCTAAA
This sequence comes from Macaca fascicularis, assembly GCF_037993035.2. Taxonomy (NCBI): domain Eukaryota; kingdom Metazoa; phylum Chordata; class Mammalia; order Primates; family Cercopithecidae; genus Macaca; species Macaca fascicularis. The sequence continues at coordinate 55,220,161 of NC_088394.1, forward strand.
TTCTTCTCACCTCTAGCCTTCACTTTCTCAGGACTGGGTAGCTTATCTGGTGATGTGACCAGTCCTTCATACCTGAAGCATCTGAACTGAACTTGATTGGTAATCATGCCCATCTCAATGCAGGGTGGTTACATATGTGTGTGTTTACAGTTGTTCCTGGGCACAAGAGGACCAGGAGACACTCAGGGAGTCACCTGGATTCCACGTGTATTTCTCTCTGCCCCTATTGTGTCAAAGCAGCCCTACCTCCTCTTGCTGATCAGGATAAATGACTCCTACAAGTACGCCAACTCCTCTTTTTATCTACTGGCCCCAGTAGAACAAACCCTGCTCAATAGAACAAACTCTAGTGATGTCTGCCCATAAGAGTATGCCTTTTTTGGGACCTGGACCTCCAGCCTTGCATACAGGGGCAGGAAATACAAAGTCCTTCTCTGGATCATTGGGAGTGAGGGTAAGTGGACATTTCTGCTTTCACCCTTTGCTTCTCAAACCCATGTGCATTAGTCAGGGTTCTCTAGAGGGACAGAACTAATAGGATAGATGTATATATAAAGGGGAGTTTATTAAGGAGTATTAACTCACACCATCCCACATTGGTCCCACAATAGGCCACCTGCTAGCTGAGGAACAAGGAAAGCAGTCTGAGCCCTAAAGCTGAACAACTTGGAGTCCAATGTTTGAGGGCAGGAAGCATCCAGCATGGGAGAAAGATGTAGGCTGGAAGGCTAAGCCAGTCTAGTCTTTTCATGTTCTTCTGCCTGCTTTTTATTCTGGCTGCTCTGGCAGCTGATTCGATTGTGTCCCCCCAGTTTGAGGGTGGGTCTGCCCTTCCCAGGCCTCTGACTCGAATGTTAATCTCCTTTGGCAACACCCTCACAGACACACCCAGAATCAATGCTTTGCATCTTTTGATCCAATCAAGTTGACACTCAATATTAACCAGCACACCATGTATCCTTCCTGTTGGGAAGGAATCATCCTATATGGGTCTGTAATTTAATGGGTATATTATAGCCTGAAGAATGACACCCCATCCTTTCTGAAAGTTTCTTCTAAGCTGGCACTTTAGTTATGCCTTTATAAGCTGTTTCAATGTTGTATGAATCCAGATGCCTCTGGAGAATATAGTATGTGTGATATGACCAGTAAATTCCATAGTCATGGGCCCACTCCTAGGCCTCTTGCTATAAAGTAGGTACTTTGGTTGCATGCTGTGCTAGGTGGGACTTCATACTTGCGGACCAGGAATTTCTAAGTCTCCAAATAGTGAGGAATAAACTGTCCATGAATGAAAGGTAAATTCATGGCTGGAGTAGTTGTTATCCCTGTAGGTCTGTGAGGCACCTTCTTATGGTTGCCGTAATTTCTTAACCTAGATTTTGAAGCTCCCAATGATTCATCCTAACCTTATTTTTTTGAAGGTTAATTTTTCCACTGCTGTATTTCGTGAAGGCTATATTCTGGTTAGGACATGAACTTTCCCACTTGGTGCCTCAACATCATCTTGAAAGGAGAAAAGGAAGAACTAACTCACACCTATCAGACCCTTTGTAAATTAGAATTTAGTCTTACTATCCTTTTTGCTTATTTGCTTTCTTTTTTGTATGTTTGCTTTATTGCTACAGGAACTGAAATTGGAAAGAAATTTCATGCCATAGACTCATTTGCATGTTGGAAAAAGGCATAGAGTTATTTAGGATGAGACAAGTAACTAAAGTATTCCAGTAATCCTCATAATCTTGACTTTTTGTTTTATAATCTTATTGCCAAAGCAAGCTTGAAGATTTTGTTTTCTAGAGAACATGGATCTTTTCCTAGACTAGACCTGTGAAGATTTTTGACTTGCTGTTTGCAGAGTATTGGAAAACTGAAGAACCGAGAAGAGACTGCAAAATCCCTATGAGTCATAGGAAATGTTAACATAGGCCTGTATGGAAATAAATGCACATTTTTTTTTTTTTTTTTTTGCCAGAGTTCAAAGGATTTAAACATCTGGTTCAATCTGCTGAACTAAACTTGAATAAGATCTCCTCTTCCTCCATTCCCCTTTTTCCTCAACAATTTTGCTACATGAAATCAAGCCGTGAGTTTTGTTTTGATTTAGCTCTAATTGGAGCCATGCTTTCACTGAATCTAATTTCAGTTGGAACTAATTACAGGGGAAAAGGTCATAGCTGTACTGAGAGTAGTATTCTGTTCAAAATATATTGGCACCATATAATAATAACTCTACTTCTGCGGAGATATAAATGAAGACAAAAATACATTGCCAAAACATTCTGGATCTTCTTTTTGTTTAAATCAGTAGGGAAAAATCCATACATCGTTATTGACAAGAAAATCTTTCTTAGGTATGAATAAATACAAGCTTTTCAGTTGATTTGTGTCTATTTCCTGACAACAATTGGGGAATTGCCAAGAAAGAGACATATTTTGTGCCTTTTGAGCTTGAGCTGTTGATACAATTGTGTTTCAATTGGTGTACCATGCTTACCTATATAAAATGCTCTTTTATAATAATCTGGCAGTCTGTCGGGGGAAAAGAAAAAATAAAACACTCTTCATTTTTTTTTTTTTGAGGATAAAAAGAAATTTAAGTGCATGTACAAGAGAAGCATTTGTCCAAACTGAAAGTAAGTCTTTGACTTCCAAATTGTTCCATGATATCTTGGCTAATGCTATTACCTTTCAGTTCAAAGCAGCCTCATTTTCCTCTTGAGGTTCATGTTTGATTTTTATTAATGAGCATTTATTGATGCATTCTCTATCTCTATCTGCTAACCATTAGCTATTATTCATCTCTGGTGTTTCATGTGTCAGTGTCTATTAGTAATATAATATCGATGTCAGAGATAGAGTACCACGGGATAAAAGACAATAGTAAAGTATACTATAATCTCTGCAGAAATTTGTTTTCATTTATTATTCAGTTCTGAGTAGTTGTATAGATGTTTTCCCCATGAAAATTTCAAGTATGAATGTCTGACAATATGTGTCAGTTTCTCTACTGCGAGGGGAACTGATGCAGTATGAAGAAACACAGATTAGATTAAACTTGAGGTTTCCTAGCCTCCCTTCTCAGTGTGAGCCTCTGCTCACATTTCCCTTCTTGCACTCTTTTGGTGGTCATGGTGTGTTGAGAGCATTATTTACTTATCACAAAGGAGTAGGAGGTTGGTAACTTTGACTATCAAGTACCAAATGCTAATACATTTAAAAAAAAATCAGTGACTTCCATGAACCTACCAGGGTTGGGGACTATTCATCCTGGAATGCAATATATAATTTTTTTTTTGTTTTTTTTTGAGACGGAGTCTCACTGTGTCACCCAGGCTGGAGTGCAAGGATGTGATCTTGGCTCACTGCAACCTCCACCTCCTGGGTTCAAGCCATTCTACTGCCTCAGTCTCCCGAGTAACTGGGATTACAGGCAGGCTGCCATGCCCAGCTAATTTTTTTGTATTTCAGTGGAGACGGGGTTTCACAGTGTTGCCCATGCTGGTCTCAAATTCTTGAGCTCAGGCAATCCACCTGCCTCAGCCCCCAAAGTGCTAGGATTACAAGTGTGAGCCACCGCTCCCAGCCTGCAATATATAATTTTAAGGCAGAGTATTAATACTAGAGGCCACATGCAGGCCCTGGAATATCCATTAAATAATAACTTTGATCCTAATATGAGTGATAAAATATTTTATTTTAAATGAAGACTTCATTGCTTTGAAAATATATGTGTCATTCAGATGCTGGGTATACGTGTTCAGTCTTGAAGTACCCAGATAGTGAACACGAAAATGTACGCAGTGGTGAAGGGAACCAAAGACCCATCAGAGTCAAATATTGTTATGCATTTTTATAAAATTATTGATAGAAAGGCCCCCTTTCATTTATTTATTTGTTTAAATCTTTTTGTCTGGTGCTCAACACTGCAGGCCTAAGGAAGAGAGTTACATAGGTGTGATTAATGGACCCAGAGCTGCCAGCCAGGCTCACTATTTGAACATAAGCAATCAATCAGTTAGTGGAGCAGCACAGTTCTCTTTGAGGGCCCTGCAGATGCCTTGGTCCTATACAGAGCTTGTTTATTCCAAAGCAGTCAGTCCCATATAGAATGCCCCAAGGAGCAATCATGCGCCACTATAATTGAATAATTGTGTAGCTTATCCTATGAGTTTTCTCCTTGAGTCTTCTGGTCCATATAAACCCGTGAATTATGGCCTTATGTATTATTTCAAATGAGCTAATTGCCATCTCCTGGTAATAATGAAACCATTAATCAGGGTAAGTAACACAGTTCTAGTACTTTCACTGGAGAGAGGAAGCTTCTAAAAGAGTTGTACTTCACCAGGGTCCTATAACCCTATTTTCCTCTCCCACTCAACACACTGACATTTTGTAATGCTAACATGAGTAAAGAATAATCATAATACTTAGCATTTATATAGCTCTTAACAAACATTCGCTAATTAATCCTCATGCCAGCTCTACTCGGCAAGCACTGTGTCTATTGTTATCCGTGCTTTTCAAAGCCTGGAACTGCAGAAATGTTAAGAGATTCTCAGAAAGGTTAAGAGACTTGCCAAAGGTCACAAAACATAGTAATGGAAGTTAATTCCAGCTGAGGCATCATGTCATGCAAACATGTGGTCTCTTGGAAGCTTGAAGGCCCATTAGTAATATGAGGCCTGGGCTATGGGAAAAACCCAGTCGTGTTGTGCAGAAAATATAATTCAGTAGCTGCAAACAGATGACATGCGTTTGTGGAAGAAAGAAGCAGTCTGAGCCTCAATTTCTCAGTCTACGCGTGGTAGGAGAATGTATACCTTGCAAAACAGCTTTCTTCTCTGTTCTGCTCTTCTAAGATTGAACAATGAAATATGCAAAGCTCTTAAAAACTACTAAAAAGTCGAGAGGATTTCAAAAATATACTGCTTTTCTCTGGGATAGTGTCAGACTACGAGACTTCCCCCATTGAGAAATAATGTGAGAAGAGGTGGCAAATTTCACATTTACAGACCCAAGAAAACTCAAGAGGGGTGATAATTAACAATTAATCAAAAACACCTCCTAAAGTCTACCTATTCAAATGTGGGAAAATGTCTTGATTTAAATTAAAAGAATATTTCTTTTAATGGTCAATTTACACGAGCTAGTAATATAGAATAAAATAAATTTTAAACTACAAAACTGTGTTTCAGAGGTTAAAAAAGTGAGATCAAGGACTGAGCTCATAGGAGGAATGAGAAAATGTTTGGGGATATTTGAGATGTTTTCCCAAATAAAACACTAAAACTCAAAGTTTATTTTCTCACAAATCATTTTCCCCCTACCATTCTATTTATTTATTTTATTTTTTTGAGATGGAGTCTCGCTCTGTCGCCCAGACTGGAGTGCAGTGGCACGATCTTGGCTCACTGCAAGCTCCGCTTCCCAGATTCACACCATTCTCCTGCCTCAGCCTCCCGAGTAGCTGGGACTACTGGCGCCCGCCACCACACCCAGCTATTTTTTTTTGGTATTTTTAGTAGAGACGGGGTTTCACCGTGTTAGCCAGAGTGTACCATTCTTTACCATTACAATAATTAATGATGATAACATAAAAATTTTGTTTGATGTTCTGAAAAAGAAAACTTGCCTCCCTTAATAATTTAGTACCTGGAACAGCTCCAAAAAAAAAAATCTTCAGATAGGGAAAGTCAGATGGAAGAGATAGCTCTAATTAGGTTGTGAGATGTCATTAACACACTAGTTGCCAGAGAATTCTAAATACCTGCCATGCTGCCCACCCCCTTAAAACGCTTAGTGCTGATGTGATAAAATCCCTTGATTTGTAGAGTAAAAACGAGATAATCTGAGACTTTCTAAAACATTTTATGAAAGAGAAAAGGAAAGCAGAAACCAATTAAACCACAAGACCACAGGAAGCAAGAAAATCTGCCCATTACTCAAGCTGCATTAAGAGAATCATGCTAGTTTACAAAGCCTCTTATCTATTTATTGGCTCCAAATAGTTGGCATACTTTTCCAGGCATTTTCCATGTGCAAGATTACATACTTTGGATGTAATTGCATGTGCAAGATTTTGTACTTCGGACAAGGTAGATTTGGACTGCTTTTAAAGCTTAGTTGGTTGAAAGTCTCCACTATCATCTGTCGATCAATATAGAGATATTTATTCTTAGCAGAATCTAATGTAACTCAGGTATTCAAATGTTTATTTCAATCCTATTGATCACTCCTACATAGAATATACAGTTAGAGGGATGATAATGAACTTCTCATTGAAATGTCAGTTTTTTTGTTTGCCAAAGATTGATAAAATCTGTTAGAAAAGGGACTGTGTTTGGCAATAACACAGCTTACTCCTGAGTCGTGGTAGGTTGTCTTAGAGGCTGGGCATAGCATGGCCTGAACGACCACCCTCACTTTGTAATCTAAGAATATATTACGTAAGAACAAGCACACCAGCCATCAGGGGAAGCACATAAGAAGAAACCCCCTGTGAACTCAAACTTTGGTGGCACTCTTGAATCATTTGTGGTGAAATTTTAAATTTTTTTCTGTATTCAAACGTGGGCTGCAACTTAGAATAACTTTAAATGAGATAATTGTGATTTTGTGTGGCATTGTCATAAATCAAAACAGTCTTTCTTAGGCATCAACACATAGTCTTCATCATCTTGTAATAAATCACTGAGAGTTCAAGGGTGAAGGTGGCATTTCATAAGCAAATAATACAAGATTGCATCATCTAACCACTGTCTTGGTATCAACTAGCATCCATGTTGCCTGCATATTAGTGCCATATGGTGCCTTTGTCTGATAGGACAGAAATGTATTTGAATCATTAGTATACTTGGGCTGAAGCCAACTGGGTACTCACTTTCAATTCTGAAAAGGCTCTCTCTTAAAGGTGACTTATATTCATTATATTCTGATGCTTTGTCTATGTAAATTAGTAATCAAATATTCTAAGTAGGTGATGGAAAATAATTTTATCTACTGCTTGCATCCTAAATCATAGTTGTCAGGTTTAAAAGTCTGATTGGGGAGTTTTGTTAAAATATCTTCCTAAGTGTTAATTTGGTACGTTTTCCAAGTTATTAAATCTTCTTGGAGCATATGAAAAAAAATCTATATATGTACATGTAAAATTTATTTAGAAGGCAAATCAAATTGGATACAAAAATCTTTCACCATGCTTAATTTAGTCACCTTCTTCCTCATGAGATGAGCTAGTAGAATGAATGAACTTTAATTAACTTATTGGCTCCCTGGTCACATGGTTGCTGTGTTAATCTGTCATTTTAATAGGCTGTCTTCCATGGGTATTTTTATAAATGTTCGACAAAATGAACCAACAAATTAATTTCTAATGATTCTCTATTTGCACCATACTTCAAATAGTATCCATCATTCTCTGATGTTAATTAAAGTTCTGTAGAAGTGTGAGTAGAAGATGCAAATTCTCCTTTGATTCTAAACAATTTGTGAGAAAACAAGTAATTTGGGTAATGCCAGATAGAGAAGCTTTAGCAGTAAAACACATCATTTTTCATGTGGAGTTCTGACAAAACACAGTCATGTAACCACTACCACAATTAAAAGATGTGAGAGTTTCATTTTCTCCCAGATTTCCCTTGTGCCCTTTGTAACTTTCACTCAGCAAAACGCGCAAAAGATTTGTCCACGTTGTTGTGTGTAACCATGCTTCAGTCCGTTTTACTGCTGAGTAGCATTCTGCTCCTGTGGAATGGATGTACCACAGTTTGTTTATCCATTCACCAAGAGATAGTTCAGTTGTTTCCAGGTTAGGTAACTATGAATTAAAACATCAAATATTTTTGTCTAACTTTTTGCATGAATCTTAAGTTTTCAGTTCTCATGAGGAGTGGGGCTGTGTGGTCATAGGGTATATATACGTTTCATTTATTAGACTTCTACACTTTTCCCAAGTGACAGTAACATTTTGCATTCCTATCAGTAATGTATGAGAGCTCCTAGTGCATATTTGCCAGCTCTTGGTATTATATCTCAGTTTTGTTTGTTTGTTTGTTTTTGTTTTGTTTTGAGACAAGGTCTCACTCTCTCATCCAGACTGGGGTGCAGTGGTGTGATCATGGCTCATGGCAATCTCGAATTTCTTGCCTCAAGCAATCTTCCCACCTGTCTCCTGAGTAGCTGGGACTACAGGCTCGTGCCAGCAGGGCCCAGCTAATTATTTTTTTTTCTTTTGTAGACACAAGGGTCTCGCCATATTCTCTCGGGTGGTCTTGAACTCCTGGGCTCAAGCAATCCTTCTGCCTTGGCCTCTCAAAGTGCTGGGATAATAGGCATAAATCACTGCATTGGTCCTCATTTTGATTTTAGTTTGCATTTTCATGACTAATAATGTTAGGCATCATTCATATACTTATTTGCCATTCCTGTATCTTCTTTGGTGAATTGTCTGTTCAGATCTTCTGCCATTTTTTTTATTGTGGTGTTTGCTTTCTTGAGTTCTGCAAGTTCTTTATCTATTCTGGATATATATTTTGGATACAAATCCTTTGTCAGATATGTATTCTGCAAATATTTTCTCAGTCTGTGGCCTGCCTTTGCATCTCTTAACTGTTCTTTTGCAGATAAGTTTATAATTCTGATTTATTCAACTTACCAATTTGTTAATTTTTTTAAGGATGAAGATTTTGATAATCTAAAAAAATCTATGCCTAATCCAAGGTCACAAATACTTTCTCCTATTTTTTTGTGGTAGAAACTTTATAGTTTTAGGCTCTCCATTCAGGTCTATAGTGTATTTTCTATTAATTTTTATGAATCACATTCAGTATGGGTTGTGGTTCTTCTTCTTTTTCATATGTATGCTTATCTGTTCGAGTGGCATTTGTCTAAAAGGTTTCTTTCTCTATTCAATTGCGTTTGCATCTTTGTCAAAATCAATTGATGCTAGATGAACATTTTCATAGATGCCTTTTAACAAATTGATGAAGCTCCTTTCTATTTCTACTTTGTTAAGATATCTAGAAAATCAAGAATGAATTTTCTAATTTTGTCTAATGTTTTTTTCTGCAACTGTTGAGATGAAATTGTTTTTCTTATTTAGTGTATTAGTAAGGTAAATTACAGCGTTTGTTTTCTGAATTTTCAATCCACCTTTTCTCCCTGAAATAAACTCCACTTGGTTATATTATTATTATAATAATACTCTTTCTTAAGGTGAAATTTGCATCACATACAATTAGCCATTTTAAATTACGCAACTCAATGACGCTTAGTGCATTTACAATATTCTGCAACTATTGCCTTCTCTTTAGTTTGAAACTTTTTATCACCCCACAAGAACATCACCTACCAATAAGTAATCATTCCCCTTTCTTCTCTGCCACAAAATCCTTGGCAACTATTAATCCGTTTTCTAAAATAAATTAAATTTCTTTTTCCTTAGCTTTATTAAGGTATAATTGACAAATAAAAATTGTGTATATTTCTGGTGTACGAAATGATGTTTTGATATATGTATACATTGTAGAATGACTAAATCAAGCTAATTAGTGTATGCATTACCTCACATACATATAACGTTTGTAGTGAGAACACTTAAAATCTATTGTCTTAGCAATTTTCAGGAATTCAATATATTGTTATTACCTCTAGTCACCATGTTGTACAATAGATCTCTTGAACTTATTTCTACTGTTTAATAAAAATTTTGTGTCCTTTGACCAACATCTTCCCAACCATCCTTCACTCCACATCCCCATCCCAGCCCCTGGTAAACACCATTCTAGTCTCTTCAATAATTATAGCTTCCACATGTAAGTGAGATAATGAGGTTATTTGTTTTTCTCTGCCTGGCTTAACAAAGCATCTTCCAAGCTCATGTATGTTGTCACAAATGGTAGGATTTTGTTATTGTTTTTTAAGGCTGAATAGTATTCCATTGTTCATATATGCCATATTTTCTTTATCCCTTCATCTGTCGATAGGCACTCAGGTTGTTTCCATATCTTGACTATTGTGAATAATGCTGCAACGAACGTGACAGTGCAGACATCTCTTCAACATAGTGATTTTATTCCTTTGGATATAAACCCAGTAGTGGGACTGCTGGATCATATGTAGTTGTATTTTGAATTTTTGAGGAAACTGAGTGCTGTTTTCCATAATAGCTGTACTAATTTATATTTCCACCAACAGTGTGTAATTGTTCCCTTTTCTCCACACCCTTGCCAGCTTGTCTTACTTTTTGTCTATTTGATAATATTCATTCTAACAGGTGTGAGGTGATATATCACTGCGGTTTTAGTTTTCATTTCCCTAATGATTAGTGATGTTGAACATTGTTTAATATACTTGTTGGTCATTTGTATGTCTTCTTTTGAGAAATACCTATTCAGGTTCCTTGCTCATTTTTAAAATTAGATTATTTATTTTCTTGGTGTTGAGTTGTCTGAATTACTTGTGTATTTTAGATATTAACCTCTTATCACATGTATGGTTTGCAAATATTTTTTCTCGTTTTGTAGGTTGTTTCCCTTCACTCTGTTAATTACGTTTGTTTGTTTTGCTGTGCAGATGTTTTTAGTGTAATGCAAGTCTATTTGTCTATATTTTCTTTATTTGCCTGTGCTTTTGGGGTTGTATCCAAAAAATCATTGCGAGCCCAATTTCTAAGATTTTCCTCTTAGTTTTTTCTAGTCAGTTTACAATTTCAGGTCTTACATTTAAGTCTTTAATCCATTTTGAGTTGATTTTCATGAGACAAGGGTCCAATTTGATTTTTCTGCATGTGGATATTGTTTTCCTAACACCATTTATTGAAAAGATTATCCCTTTTTCATTGGTTTTCTTGGCACCTTTGTGAAAAATCAATTGACTGTAAGTGCATGGGTTTATTTCTGGGCCCTTGATCCTGTTCCATTGGTCAATGTGTGTGGTTTTTTGCCAGTACCATGATATTTCGATAACTATAGCTTTGTATTGTATTTGAAAACCAGATACTGTGATGCCTTCGGCTTTGTTATTTTTGTTAAAAATTGCTTTGGTTATTCTGGGTCTTCTGTGGATCCATGAAAATTCTAGGACTTAAAAAAAGTTTCTGTGAAACATATCATTAGAATTTTGATAGGGATTGCATTGAATCTGTAGAATAGTAGAGACTATTTAACAATATTAATTCTTTTAATGTATGAACATGAGATCCCCTTCCATTTAGTTGTGTCGTCTTCAATTTTTTTCATCAATGTTTTATAGTTTTCAGTGTGCAGGTCTTTCACTTCCTTGGTTAAATTTATTCCTAAGTATTTTATATTTTTTAGCCACTGTAAATGAGATTTTCTCAATTGTTTTCCAGATAGTTTCTTGCTAATGTATAGATATGCCACTAGTTTTTGTATGTTGACTTTGTATCTTGCAAATTTACTAAATTTGTTCAGCTTTTTTTTGTGGAATCCTTAAGATTTTCTTTATATAAGATCATGTTGTCTGCAAATGAGACAATTTAACTTCTTTCCTTCCAATTTGGATGCCTTTTATTTCTTCCACTTGCCTAATTTCTCTGGCTAGGACTTCCAGTACTAGGTTGAAATGAAGTGGTGAAAGCAGGCATCCTTGTCTTATTTCTGATCTTAGAGGAACAACTTTCAGCTTTTCCCCATTCACTATAATTTAGTTGTGGATTTGTCATATATGGTCTTTATTGTGTTGTAGTGTGTTCCTTTTATACCCAATATGTTGAAAGATTTTTTGTTTGTCATTAAAGGACACTGAATCTTGTCAGATGCGTTTTCTGCCTCTATTGAGATGATCATATGATTTTTTTTGTCCCTCATTCTGTAATATGGTATATGACATTTGTTCATTTGCATATGTTGAACCGTTCTTGCACCCCAGGAAAAATTCCACTTGATGGGATCATGATGAGCGATTTTAAAAATTCTGCTTCCTAGTATTTTGTTGAAGATTTTTACATCTATATTCATCAGGGGTATTTTCTTTTCTTGTAGTGCTTTTGTCTGACTTTGGTATCAGGATAATGCTGGCCTCATCAAATAAGTTTGGAAGCATTATTCTTACAATTTTTTGTAAGAGTTTTAGAAAGATTGTCATTTATTCTTCTTTAAATATTTGGTAGAATTCATTGGTGATATCATAAGGTTGTGGACTTTTTTTGATGGGAGGCTTTTTATTACCGATTCAACCTCCTTTCATCCTGTTGGTCTGTTCAGCTGTTTTATTTCTAGGAATTTGCCTATTTCTTCTAGGTTATCCAGGTTGTGGGTGTGTAATTGTTCATAGTAGTCTCTTATAATCCTTTGTATTTTTTGTGGCATTGGTAGTAATGTTTTGTCTTTCATTTATTTTATTTGAGTCATCTGTTTTTCTTTAGTTAGGGTAGTTAAAAGTTTGTTGATTTTACTGACAAATTCACTGATTGTTTCTTCTGCTTGTTCAAACCTGTTGAAAACCTCAACTGAAATTTTCATTTCAACTATTGTACATTTCAGCTCTAGAAACTTGATCTTTTATGATTTCTTTCTCTTTAATGATACATTCTACTGGCTCATACACCATTCTCATTTTTTCCTTTCCTTCTTTGTCCATGAATTCCTTCAACAGTTGAGCATATTTAAGATAGTCAATTTAGTCTTTTTCTACTAAGTACCATGTATGGACTTACACAGGGACAGTTTCTGAATAATTTCTTCATTTTTTTTTCCGCTGTGAATGGGCTACACTTTTCTGTTTGCGTGTGTGTGTGTGTGTGTGTGTGTGTGTCTGTGTCTGTGTCTGTGTGTGTGCGTGTGTGATCTGTAGTACATTTTTAGAACTGGAGATTTTGAATATTGCAATGTGGTAACTCTGAAATGAAATTCTTGGCCGGGCGCGGTGGCTCAAGCCTGTAATCCCAGCACTTTGGGAGGCCGAGGCGGGCGGATCACAAGGTCAGGAGATCGAGACCACAGTGAAACCCCGTCTCTACTAAAAATACAAAAAAAATTAGCCGGGCGCGGTGGCGGGCGCCTGTAGTCCCAGCTACTCAGGAGGCTGAGGCAGGAGAATGGCGGGAACCCAGGAGGCGGAGCTTGCAGTGAGCCGAGATCGCGCCACTGCACTCCAGCCTGGGCAACAGCGTGAGACTCCGTCTCAAAAAAAAAAAAAAAAAAAAAAAGAAATTCTTCTCCCTCACCTGGGATTGCTGTTATTGCTTGTTGAGGGCTGCAATTATCCAGTTGTTTATTGACTTTTCAAAAATGGTTTTCACAAAGAATATATTTCTTGTCATGTGTGGTCACTGGAGTCTCTGTTCTGTTACCTCTATATTCAGCCAGTGACGGCTCAGAGATTTCCTTGAATACCTAGGTCTAATTTAAAAAGTGAAAAAGGCAGTTTGTCTCTTTAAATTATTTTGACATATACTGACCAGGAAGTTGCTTCAGTTCGAGGGTTTTTCCCTCAATGTGTTTGGCAGTGTCTTTTTTTGGTTCTGATATCAAGTTAATTCTGTGTGCACAAAATAAACTGGGAAATATTTCTGCTCTTTATCTTTTGTGTAGGATTTCTCTTATTTATTCTTTAAATGATTATTGTAATTTATCAGTAAAGCCATTTAGGCTAGTAGATACGTAAGGTTTTGGACTACAAATTAGTTTTCTTTTACAGACGTAGAACTTTTCGGGTAAACTGTTTCTTTTGAGTGAGCTTCATTAATTAATGACTTTCAATAAATTTTCTTTAACAGATGTAGAACTTTTCAGGTAAACTACTTTTTCTTGAATGAGCTTCATTAATTAATGACTTTCAATATATTGTTAACTTCATATAAGTGGTTAATTTTTAATGACAATGAATGTGTAGATTAACAAACCCCCCAATTTTTTTTTTTTTTTTTTTTGAGACAGAGTCTCACTCTGTCGCCCAGGCTGGAGTAGTTCAGTGGCATGATCTCACCTTGCTGCAGCCTCTGCCTCTCAAGTTCAAGCAATTCTCATGACTCAGCCTCCTGAGTAACAGGGATTGCAGATGTGCGCCACCACACCCAGCTAATTTTTGTATTTCCAGTAGAGACGGAGTTTTGCCATTTTGGCCGGACAGGTCTCGAACTCCTGACCTCAAATGATCTGCCTGCCTCGGCTTCCCAAAGTGTTGGGATTACAGGTGTGAGCCACTGCGCCTGGCCAAGTTGTTATATTTTTAAGCATAAAATTGTCTATAACTTTATTTTTACTTTATTGTCTGTAGGTTAGTAGTGATGTACCATTTTTCATTACTCATGTTGATAATTTATGTCTTCTCTATTTTTTTAGCTGGAAGTTTCTCATTAGGAGTTTATTTTTTGTTAATTTCTGAGAATTATCTTTTCTTTTCAAAGATTTATTTTAACTATTTTTCTGCTCTCAGTTTTATTCAACTCTGCTTGTTTGTTCATTACTTCCTTCCTTTTGTTTGTTTAGAGTAAGGATCCACTGTTCTCCTTTTAGTTTTTTAGAGTCAAAACTTAGATTATTGATTTAACAATATATATATATATTTTTTCTGGAGTGCAGTGGCACGATGTCAGCTCACTGCAACCTTTGCCTCCTGGGTTCAAGTGATTCTCCTGCCTCAGCCTCCTGAGTAGCTGGAAATACAGGCATGCACCATCATGCCCAGCAAATTTATATATTTTTAATAGAGACAAATTTTCAGCATGTTGGCCAGGCTGGTCTCGAGCTCCTGACCTCAAATGATCTGCTTGCCTTGGCCTCCCAAAGTGCTGTGATTACAGGCGTGAGCCACCACGCCTGGCCAATTTTTATTGTTGAAAGTATTTTCTAATTTTCCTTGTGACTTCTTTTGTATTCTTTGGATTACTTAGAAGTGTGTTGCTTAATTTCCAAATATTTGGAGATTTTCCAGATATCTTTCTATTCCTCATTTTTAGTTTAATTGTATTTTTATAAAAAATATACATTGTATAATTTTTAACTTTTAAGAATCTGTCACAATATATTTATGAGTTAGAAATAAGGTGTGAGGCCGGGCGCGGTGGCTCAAGCCTGTAATCCCAGCACTTTGGGAGGCCGAGACGGGCGGATCACGAGGTCAGGAGATCGAGACCATCCTGGCTAACACCGTGAAACCCCGTCTCTACTAAAAATACAAAAAACTAGCCGGGCGAGGTGGCGGGTGCCTGTAGTCCCAGCTACTCCGGAGGCTGAGGCAGGAGAATGGCCTAAACCCAGGAGGCGGAGCTTGCAGTGAGCTGAGATCTGGCCACTGCACTCCAGCCCGGGCTACAGAGCAAGACTCCGTCTCAAAAAAAAAAAAAAAAAAAAAAAAAAAGAAATAAGGGGTGAATATTCCATGCATACTCCAGCATGTTTTGTTCTGCTGAATGGGTGAAGTGTTCAAAAAAGGACAATTACGGTAATTTTGTTGACAATATTATTCAGGCTTTCAATGCACTTTTGAATTTTATGTCTACTTTTTATTGATTACTATGAGAAGAGAGAGTTTGGTGGATTTTTAAAAAATTGTCCCTTGATTTTGCTTCAAGTATTTTGAAGCTCTATTGTCAGGTGCACAAACATTTAGGATTGTGATGGCTTCTTGGTAAAATGACTTGTTTATCGTTATGTGATCTCTCTCTTTGTCCCTGCTGATACTCCTTTTTCCAT
Organism: Macaca fascicularis; assembly: GCF_037993035.2. NCBI lineage: Eukaryota > Metazoa > Chordata > Mammalia > Primates > Cercopithecidae > Macaca > Macaca fascicularis. The sequence goes on from NC_088394.1 coordinate 55,235,820, forward strand.
AGTTTTGTCTGATACTATTATAGTCACTCCACTTTTCTTTTGGTAGGTATTGTTATGGTATGTCTTTGGCCACCCTTTTACTTTTAATATATAGATCACTTATTTAAAGTGGGTTATTTTGAAAGCATATAGTTTGTTGCCCTTATCTAGTCTGATTATCTCTGTGTTTCAAATGGTATGTATAGCTGGGCATGGTGGCTGATGCCTGTAATCCCAGCAACTTGGAAGGCCAAGGTGGGGGGATCCCCCGAGTCTAGGAGTTTGAGACCAGCCTGGGCAGTATAGTGAGACCTGGTTTCTACAAAAAAGAGAAAAAAATTAAAAATTAAGCCGAGCATGGTAGTGTGCACCTGTAGGTTGAGGTGGGAGGATCAGTTGTGCCTGAGAGAGGGAAGCCAAGAAAGCAGAGCCAAGACTGCCACCTTGCACTCTGGCCTGAATGACAGAGCAAGACCCTGTCTCAAACACACACACACACACACACACACCCCAAATGGTATGTACAGACCCCTTATACTTAATAAAATATTGGTATATTTGGATTAAAATCTACCTTATTAATTGTTTTTTATTTGTTCTGTTTTTGTTCTACTTTCTCTTTTCTTTCTTCCTTTGGATTATTTTTATGATTCCATTTTTTTTTGCCTCTACTGTTGGCTTATTATTTATGCCCCTTAAAAATTTTTTTGTTTTGGTGATTGCCCTAGGATTTACTATATGCATCTTTAATTAATCAGTCTGTCTTCAAATAATATCACTCTACCTCAATTATCTTTTAACTACCTTACAACAGTGTATTTCCAATTCTTCTTTCCCATATCTTGTGGTTTTAATGTTATACATGTTATTTTAAGATATTCTAGAAATACACAATCTATTGCCTCGGTATTTTCTTTAGATACCTTTTAGATTAAAAGTATAAAAAAGTTCAATATTTGCACTTTAAAAAACTATTTTTGGCTAGGCACAGTAGCTCATGACTGTAATCCTAGCATTTGGGGAGCCTGAGGTGGGAGGATCACATGTGCTCAGGCGTTCAAGATTAACCTGGGTAACACCGTGAGACTCTGTCTCTAGAAGAACTTTAAAATTGGCCAGTTGTTGTGGTGCATGCCTGTAGTCCTAGCTCTGAGGAGGCTGAGGTGGGAGGATTGTTTGAGCCTGGGAGGTCGAGATTACAGTGAGCCATATTTGAGTCACTGCATTGCAGCCTGGGCAACAGAATGAGACCCTGTCTCAAAAACAAAAAACAACAGCAAAACCAAAACAAGTGTACCCCTTGTCAACTTGGTACTCACACACATTTCCTTAAACACCATCTCCAAATAAAAATAATAACAATGTCATAATCTCACCTAACATGATACAACTATCCTGTCTCAAAAAAAAAAGAAAAAAAAAACCCCCAAACCAAAAAATAACTGCAAAATTACTTTCAACACTTTTATTCTTTATTTATATTCAAATTTCTATCTGGTACCTTAGGTATCTTCCTGAAGAACTTGGTTTAACATTTCTTGTAGTGGAAGTCTGGAGGAAATGATTTTCTTTTTTTCTACAAAGTTTTCATTTCTCCTGCAATTTGCTGAGTTTTAAAAAAATTAATATTCTGAACACAAGTTCATTGTCAGATATATGATTTTCATACATTTTCTTCCAGGCTGTAATTTTTATTCCTCCAAAATTAATAGACTTTATTTTTCAGAGCAATTTTAGGTTTAGAGAGAAACTGAACACTAAATATGGAGTTCCCACATGCCTCCTCCTTGGCCCATCCCCCCTGCAGTTTCTACTATTATGAACATTTTGCATTAGTATGGTGTATTTGTTAATCTGGTGAACCAATACTGATACATTATGATTAAAGTCTGTAGTTTGTACTTGTGTTCACTCTTTGTATTATGCTGTTCCGTGTACAGGTTTTGGACAGATGTATAATGTCATCTACACTTCATTATAGTATCATACAGAATAGTTTCACTGCCCTAGAAATGTCCTGCGCTCTACCTATTTATCCCTCTTTCCTTCCCCCGAGCCCCTGGCAACCACTGCTCTTTTTACTATCTCTCTACTTTTGCCTTTTCCAGAATGTCATCTATTTGGAATCATAGGGTATGTAATCTTTTCACACTAACTACTTTTACTTAGCTATGTGCATTTACGGTTCAGTCATCTTTTTATAGCTCAATTGCTCATTTCCTTTGAGCTGGAATGATATTCCATTGTATAAATGTACTACAGTTTGTGTAAACATTCACCTGTTGAAAGACATCTTGGTTGATTTCAACTTTGCGGTGATTAATAAAGCTTCTATAAACGTGCATGTCCATGCTTTTGTGTAGACATGGTTTTTAACTCATTTTGGTAAATACCGAAGAGTGTTATTGTTGGGTAATATGGTAAGATTATGAATCAGAATTGCTATTGCCCCACATTCTTATTTTTTATTTTTATTTTTAATTACTTACTTTATTTATTTTAAGACAGAGTCTTGCTCTGTCACCCAGGCTGGAGTGCAGTTGTGCGATCTTGGCTCACCACAACCTCCACCTTCTGGGCTCAAGCGATCCTCCTACCTCAGCCTCCCCAGTAACTGGGACAACAGACGTATGCCACCATGCCCAGCAAATTTTTGTATTTGTTTTGTAGAGACAGGGTTTCATCATGTTGCCCAGACTGGTCTTGAGCTCTTGGCTTCAAGCAATCCACCCACCTCAGCCTCCAAAGTGCTGGGACTACAGGCGTGAGCCACTGTGCCTGGTGTTTGCCCTACATTCTTGCCAGTATTTTGTGTTGTTAGAGTTTTGGATTTGAATAATTCTAGTCGTGTAGTGGCATGTTGTTTTATTTTCCTTCAATTTTAAAGCATATTTCCCCCATACAGAATTCTGAGTCGAGGAATTTTTCTTTCAGCACCTTAAAATGTCACTTTGTCGTCTTCTCAGTTATGTGGTTTCTGAGGAGTATTTTTCTGTAATCAGTGTCTTTCTTTTTATTAATATAATGTGTCTTTTTTCTCTGGTTGCCTTCGAGATTTTCTCTTTATATTTGTTTTTCAGCAATTTGAATGTGATGTGTCTAGTTTTATGTTTTTATTTAAAAAATCCTGTTTTGTGTTCTAGGAGCCTCTTGGACATTTAATTTGACATCTTCTATTACTTATGAAAAATTCTCAGCCATTACCTCTTCAAATGTTTCTTTTGACCTGTTCTATTTTCCTTTCAAATGTCTAATTACATGTATACTGGATCTTTTGATATTGTCTTAAAGTCTTAAAACTTTTGCTTATTCTGTTCTTTCTTTTTAAAATTCACTCATTTTACTTTGTGTTCCGGATTGGCCAATTTCTATGGACTTAACTGCAAGGTCATGGATTCTTTCCTCAGTTGTGGAGTCTACTGATGAACCCACCAAAGGCATTATTCATTTCTGTGGTCATGCTTAAATAAAACATTCTACCATCCCACTGGTTCTGTCTTATAGTTTCTGTGTCTCTGTGGAAATTCTCTACCTGTTCATGCAAATTTTTCATCTTTACCACTGGAGTTGTCTTAAGGAATTTCTTAATGAATTTTAAATTCCAACATTTGAGTCATGTATGAATCAAATTCTGTTATTTGCTTTGTGTCTTGACAGTGGGTTGTTTTTCTTGCTTTTCTTGTATCATGTAATTTTTGGTTGAATGGTGGACATCCTGTGTAGAACAGTAGAGACTACGATTTGTGACTGCAAATAGACACATCACTTTTTCTAAGCTGCTAGTGTGAGGAATTCAATTAATTTACTTGAAAACTAAGGTAGGTTTTTGTTTTGTTGTAGCTATGTTTCCTCTCAATGCATCACTGGCTTCAAATTCCTTCTTATTACCTTTTGGTTAGGGTGGGGTTGGATGTTGGAGAGTTTCTCTCAATGCTTTGGTTGACCTTCAGATTTAGACCATTCTTATGAGCATGCCCCTTATCCAAGGCCTGTCCTCACTCCTGTGCCTTTCTCCTGGGATTACTCTGTTGTTACCTGTTAATTGTTACCTGGTGGTGTGTGTTGGGCAGGTGCTCTCTTTTGTTTGTTGTGGCTTCATTCTTAGTCAGATCCTCTGTTCCTTGGTTTTGACAATGGGAATTTTTCAGTGATCCTGCCCTTACACAGTGGTAGAGTATCTCTAACAGTCTAGGTCCAGGAGGGATTCTTGCTCCTCCTCTAGAGGCAGATGATTTTTTTGTTTGTTTCCTTTTATCTGCCTCAGTGAGGCAGATTACTCTGGGAGCCACAGAATTTGCTGCTTATGGCTTTTGCTGAATAGGGAGGTAGGAGAGAAGGATCCACCTGGATCTTTGTACCTTATCTGCAGCGAAGGCTACTCCTTTGCCCAAGGCTGGCACCGCTAGGAAAAGCTGTCTTTGGTTTCCCACTCTACACCCATTTTCCTCCTCAGCGATCTTTTAGTTTGCTAGTGCTGTCTTAACAAAGTACCAAAAACTGGATGACTTAACCATCTGGAGCCTAGCAGTCCAAAATCAAGGTAATGGCAGGGTTGGTCCCCTCCGAAGGCTGTGAGGAAAGTACCTGTTTCAGGCTTCTCTGATGTGTAGATAGCCATCTTCTCTCTGTGTCTCTTCACATTGTTTTTTTCTATGTGCATCTTTGCCTAGATTTCCCCTTTTAATAAGAGCACCAGTTATATTGGATTAGGGTCCACCCTAATGAACTCATTTTAACTAGATTACCTCTGTAAAGACCCCATCTCCAAATAAGGACATACCTTGAGATACTGGGCATTGTGACTTTGTATGATGAAGAACATAAAAATTTCTTCTTTGTTTTCAAAAATTAAAATTTGTTCTTTGTTTTCAAAAATAAATTTGTCCATTAACTAATTTCTCATCCCTCATCCCTCACCTCCATCACACCTCCTCTCTCTCCCAAGTCTCCAGTGTCTATTATTCCACTCTCCACATCCATGCATATGCTTTTTATAACACTCATTCGTAAATGAGAACATTCAAGATCTGACTTTGTCTGGCTTGTTTCACTTAATATAATGACCTCCATTTTTATCCCTGTTGCTGTAAAAGACATAATTTTATTCTTTTTTGGTGCTGACGAGTTGATGGGTGCAGCACACCAACATGGCACAAGTATACATATGTAACAAACCTGCACGTTATGCACATGTACCCTAGAACTTAAAGTATAATAATAATAATAATAATAATAAAAGACATAATTTTATTCTTTTTTATGGCTGAATAGTATTTCATTTTGTATATACATCACATTTTCTTTAATCAATCATCCATTGATGGACACTTAGGTTGATTCCATATCTTTGCTATTGTGAATAGTGCTGCAGTAAACACAAAAGTGCAGGCATTTTTGATATAATGATTTCTTTTTCTTTGAATAGATATGACACCCAGTAGTGAAATTGCTGGATCAAATGGTAGTTCTATTTTTAGTTCTTGAAAAATCTCCATGCTGCTTTCTATATAGGCTGTAGCTACTAATTTACATTCCTACCAACAACATGAAAGAGTTCTCTTTTCTCCACATTCTTTTTTTTTTTTTTTTTTTTTTTAATAGCAAGGACCATTTTATTTCAGTTTCTGGAGTTTTGCAAGATTGCTAAGGCCATGAGAAATGGAGGGGGAGATTGATTCATAAGAAGTCAGGGTAAATGCATGGTTTGGGGAGCAATATTGGCACGTAGATAGAGAGCATTAATCCTATCTCCCAACCACGTTGGGAATAACTGCACAGTGTGGCTGGAGACCCATACAGGCACATGTAATGTCCTGGGAACAACAGGTTGGCAGATAGGAACCCAGGACACAATTTGTTAATTTTGATCATTACCGGGTACAAACTCGCTGCTAAGTGGATATGAACCTGCACAATAACAACTCTCCCATGTGTTAAGCCCATAGCAAATGGACATGCTGCCCATGTCTACGAGGTTACCAGAGGGTTCACCAAAGATTTCCAACCAGTAGATTTGACTTGCAGGTAGATCTTGCAGCTTCACCTGGACTACTTGTGAGTTGGTCACCAGCACAAGTGACCAATTCAACTTTACTGAGATGCTCTAACCTTTCTCAAGTTACTCCTCCCTCAATGATGGTCTCTGGGCTTTGGGAGGCTTTGCCGTATGCCCAGAGTCTTTATAATTCTGAAGCAAGTATGATAGCCTTCTTGTAACATCTCTTAGTTTTGTCTTTTTAGTAACAGCATGGGGTAAGATAATATTGCATTGTGGTTTTAATTAGCATTTCTCTGATAATTAGTGATGTTGAGCATTTTTTATATATTCAGGGGTTTCTGTGCAGGATCATTTAGAACTGGGTGATATAGTTTGGACATTTATCCCCTCCAAAATCTCATGTGGAAATGTGATTTTTAATGTTGGAAGGGGCCCTAGTGGGAGGTGCCTGGGTCATGGAGATGGATCCCTCATGAATGGCGTGGTGCTGTCATTGTGGTAATGGGTGAGTTCCTTATGAGTTCATACAAGATCTGGCCATTTAAAAGGGCCTGACACTTCCTCCTTCTCTCTCTTGTTCCCTCTCTTGTGATGTGGTATCCTGGCTTCTTTGCTTTCTGCCATGATTGTAAGCTTCCTGAGGCCTCACCAGTAGCCAAGCAGATGCTGGAACCATGCTTGTACAGCCTGCAAAACTGTGAGCCAAACATACCTCTTTTCTTTATAAATTACCCAGTCTCAGTATTCCTTCATAGCAATGCAAAACGGACTAATACAGTGGGTATTAGTGTCTGCAGTTCCTAAGAGTTCTATGCTCTCACACTACTTGTAGCTGGCCTTTAGCAATTTGTTGATACTTTTAACTGATACATTTTTACCTGCTTCTACAGTGTCTATATCTTCCTCTGGTGCCTCAGGTAAGGCAGTGCATATGTCTGCATCTTTCCTTGAAGAAATGCATATATCTTTTTCTAGATTTTACGCTACTTGGTTGCTGCGGCCACAGCTTTTCTCTTTTCTTTTCTTTTCTTTTTTCTTCTCTTCTCTTCTCTTCTCTTCTCTTCTCTTCTCTTCTCTTCTCTTGTCGTGTCTTCTCTTTTCTCTTCTCTTCTCTTTCCTCTTCTCTTCTCTTTCCTCTTCTCTTCTCTTTCCTCTTCTCTTCTCTTCTCTTCTCTTCTCTTCTCTTCTCTTCTCTTCTCTTCTCTTCTCTTCTCTTCTCTTCTCTTCTCTTCTCTTCTCTTCTCTTCTCTTCTCTTCTCTTTCAGCCTCCCAAGTAGCTGGGATTACAGATAAGTGCTACCATGGCCGGCTAATTTTTTGTATGTTTTTAGTAGAGACAGGGTTTCACCGTGTTAGCTAGGATGGTCCTGATCTCCTGACCTCATGATCCACCCACTTAGGCCTCCCAAAGTACTGGGATTACAGACATGAGCCACTGTGCCTGGCGTGACCTCAGCTCTTTGATGAGTTTGAGAAAAGTTGTGGTTTTGTTAAATATCTGGGCTTTCTTTACAGTTAAGAGGTGGGAGTGTTACTCTTTTCAGCTTTTTATATACTAAGAGGGAGAAGGTGACACTATTTTTAAATTTAAATTTCTAATTGTGTATTACCATATGTAGAAATACAGTTGATTTTATATTAATCTTGCCTCTTGCAACTTTGTTAAACTCACTTGTTCGTTATAGTAGCTTCTTTGGTAGAGTCTAGGATTTTCTATGTCATTAATTTTATAATTTTTAAGTAGATGTAGTTGTATTTATTCTTTTCCAATCTACATGCTTTTCGTGTTTTTTTTTTCTTGACCAACGGCATTTGCTAGGACCTTCAGTACAATGTGGACTAGCAGTGGTAAGAGCAGGCATCCTTGCCTTCTCCCCCATCTCAGGAGGACGCATTTAGTCTTTCACCACAATTTATGATGTTAGCTGAAAGTTTTCTCCTAATTTTTTTTTTTATGAGGTTGAGGAAGTGTTCTTCTATTTTATTTTGCCAAGAGTTATTTACTGTAAACAAATGTTCACTTTTGTGAAACGCTTTTTGACAAAGTATTTTCAACTTGGTTGATTATTTTTACTTCTTGAGAAGGAAGACTTCTTAGACAAAAATGAATGACTTGGGTAAGTAAAAAAATTTAATGATGGGTGTGACCTCAGCCTACCAGTAATATAAAATTAATATACTATTACAACATTCTCAACCTCTGATTTATAGACTTATTGTCCAGTATAGATCAGGTTAGTAGAGATTTCTAGTCAAGTGGTAGCTTTAGCTGCAGAAGTACCAAAAGGCTGCATCATAAGTCATATTCACCTCAAAAGTAGTCCTGTATCAATATAGTTTGAAGGCTGGTTCCCTCCACATCTTTTTTTTTTTTTTTTTTTTTTTTGACACGGAGTTTTGCTCTTGTTGCCCAGGCTGGAGTGCAATGGCGTGATCTAGGCTCATCACAACCTCCGCCTCCCAGGTTCAGGCAATTCTCCTGCCTCATCCTCCCGAGCAGCTGGGATTACAGCCCTGCACCACCATGCCTGGCTAATTTTGTATTTTTAGTAGAGACGGGGTTTCTCCATGTTGAGGCTTGTCTCAAACTCCTGCCCGCAGGTGATCCGCCTGCCTTGGCCTCCCAACGTGTTGGGATTACAGGCGTGAGCCACCATGCCCGGCCCCTCCACATCTTATGTTGAAATGTAATCCCCAGTATTGGAGGTGGGGCTTGGTGGGAAGTATTCGAGTCATCGGGGAGGATCACTCATGAGTGTCTTGGTTCCCTCCTCACAATAATGAGTGAGTTTTCACTCTATGGCTTCATAGAAGATCTGGTAGTTTAAAAAAGTCTGGGACTCCCCACTTCTCTCTCGTGTGCTGTCTCTCTCCATGTGACACTCTGCTTCTGCTTCTCCTTCTGCCATGAGTAAAAGCTCCCTGAATCCCTCATCAGAAGCCAAGCAGATGCCAGCACCATGCTTCCTGAACAACCTGCAGAATCGTCAGCCAGTTAAATTTCTTTTCTTTATTAATTATCTAGCCTCAGGTATTTCTTTATGCAACACAAAAATGAATTAACACACATAGGGGTTAGCCAAAAAAAGCATTTATAACTATTTTTTATTTCATTATTAGCAACTCTTTTACAAATTTTGACTATGTTTTGGGCATTGTGCTGGGTGCCTGATATCTAGTATCTCATTTAGCCCTAATAAGAACTCTGGGAAATTGGTACTGTTGTTTTTAGTATATCAAAATATTTAAGTGTATGGACACTAAGGACTCACTGCCAAGGTTCATATTTCAGCTTCACCACTTACTTGCTGTGTGACCATGAGCAAGTCATTTAACCTCACTCAATGCATTGTATCATATGTAAAGTAGGGAAAAATAATAATGACATGGTTTAGTTGTTCTGAGATTTAAATAAAGCTATTTAATGTTACACCTTTGGCATGTTTTCTGGTGCATTTTAAACACTAAATCAAAGTTAGATATGACTTCTGTTATCTTGAAAGTGAGAAAAAGAAGAGATATGGAAAGAAATGCACGCAACTAATACCTGTCAGAGTTTAGATTCTAAGCCCAGTTGCTTCCAAAGCATCCCCCAACCACCATGCAGCTCTTATTTTATGTGCTTATTAGGGAGAGGATGTTTTGCTAATGTATAATTGGCATACATATTGCTTTATACCTGTTGTCTCAGTGCAATTAGCAATAATGCCCCTTTAATTCTCATGAATGTCTATTTTAAACAATAAATTATATAATCACCTTACTAATAATCCACATTTTAATTTATCTTTTGGTGACAAATTATTATTTCTAGTTCTGAATTTACTTGTGGCCCAAGCTCTCCAGCACACACACCTACACACACAGACACACACACACGTTTATGGAGGATTTTATTCAAAAGTTGCAGACACTATGTAATGACATAACTTGAAGCATTTTTACATTCAAGATTAATCACAATTTAGCAACTTGTGGCTTATGCAGGATGAACACACACGATTTTGAAAGTGTTGGCTTACAATGACACAATAATAAATCCTGGTGGTGGGAGCGCAACACCAATTTTACATAAATGGATGCTTATAAGAGTTGATCACTGTTGAAATAAATGTGGGCTCTTAATAGAATGCTATCAGTTGTCCAAACCAGAGAAACATGGTATAACAGATATGCAAAGTGTATGGATGGCTTCTAGGTGTGATTCTTTGGGGGCTGGTTCCAGGCAGAGAGGAAGATAAAGGCTATGAGGATATTTCTGACATGAGATTTTTTTATCCTAAGGGGAATATAGCTCATATCAGACTTTTTGTATTTTCTTAGTAATTGGAAACTTATTTATTAGATGAACATATATTAGATCTAATGAACATCTGCATTGTGAGAAAAAAGATGTCTTCTTCAATTGCTTCCACCTTGATACATAGAGTTTATAAATTTCAACATGACTGAAGTGTCTGTGTTCCTGTCATATTTGAAATATTTGTATTAGTGAGACTCAAAGTGAGATTCAAGAAATTTTCCTGTTCCTTATACACTAAATTGTTATAGAAACCCAGATTCAAACAATTTTATTTTTATTCTTTTGAGACTTTATATTTCTCTATAGCCAGCATTTTATTTACAATGTGTATTTCAGTTTCAACAGAGTTAATTGCTTTTGTACCACATTGTATAAGCAATTTTTTTCAATAGTCATTGGAGGCCAAACCATAAGCAATGTGTTTAGTTTTCTGCTCAGCCAATCGCATTCAGCCTAAAAAATAGACTTGCACCCAAGGAAATTCCCTGTGGAGTAGGAAACACAGCTGTTTTATCCTACTAGGCAGCCTGCAGAGAGATACTATTTTCCTTGGGGGAAAGGACACTCAAGTTTTGAGAATCTAGGTACTGTACCACTGGGGAAAGAGCAGAGAAGAAAATAGACCATCTTTTTCAGTTCTATTGTACAGACTATAAAGAAGTCCTTTGTTCAGACTCTGTCTTCCTCCTTCTTGCCGAATCTTTAGTCTTTTAAAATTCTACCCTTAACTAAATGGGTAAAGCTGCAAAAAAGATTAAACTTAAAAATATACCAGGAATACAGAATGAGGAGAGGTGATTGATCTTTGAGTAGGTATCCAACAGTGCAATGAAATTCTCAAGCAGGTTTCTTTTTATTTCAAAATGGGTTTGATTCAGAGGGATTTTATAGCTGCTAAATCATGCAATTGGCAGAGATTGTGCGTGCTTCTCACAGTTACTTTGAAAGATGTCAAATTTGGCAAAGGCAGTAAAAATACTGGGATTTACTGAGCTTGCTTTTTTTTTTTTTTTTCTTCCCAGAGAATGCTCTAAAATCCAGCATGCTTGGAAGCAATACAGTGCAACAGAAGTGTGCAGAATTGTAGTTTTCACAGAAAGAGTATGACTTTCTCAACCAGTGTGTTGTGATTACATCTTTGGCAAAAGCCTGGCCGTCTATGCTTGTTGTTACAAAAGGCTCCTTTTTATCACCAGTGGACATGGTGTCCTGTCATTGTCACTGACATGTAAAAGCTGCTTTTTTTTTTTTAACAAAATAATGCTATTCGTACATATCTCTGTAGTGTTACCTTATGAATATATGCAAACTTCTTTAGGACATATACCTACGTATGAGAATTTCTAGGTTATTGGAAGGAATAACACTTTATTTTATTTTACTTTAAGTTCTGGGATACATACGCTGAATGTGCAGGTTTGTTACATAGGTATACGTATGCCATGGTGGTTTGCTGCACCACCATATATATATATATATTTACCAATCAAAGGGACCATAAGCTTGACTTTAGAAGGAAAATTAGTTTTAGAAAGAAAGCTGATTTTTTTCTAATAAAGAGAAAGAAAGAGAATTATCAATCTGAATCTGATCAATAGCAAAGCAGCATATATGCACCTACAAAGTGGGCACCACTTTCTCTCAAACAAGACAGAGATGAGACATTGTATTATAAGTTGCTGAACAGCCTTACTTTGCTCATCCAAAGCCATGTAAGTCTGAAGGAGTGCCTCTGGACTGGTAGACAAACCTGCACAGGACCATGGCCTTGGACCATGTGTGCCAAAACCTGGACAGAGGGACCAGCAGCAAATGAAAACCTGTGTTGGGCTTGGGGGTATTCAGATTGTATAACCTGCTGGACAACTTCCCTAAAAGAGGATATTAGAGTGAAGGATTCACAGAGCTCTGAAAACGTGAGTGATAATTAGGATGATCACAGAGGAAAGTTTATTACAGCTGGTGAGACATTGGCTGGGATGGGTCTAATTTGAAGTCCAGTAGGGCATTGGTCAACATCTGGAAATCTGTCCAAATGAAGTAACACTTTCCTCTGTGGACTGGGGTGTGCAGAGAAGGTTCAGTTTACGGAATGAGAAGAGACGATACTCAGTAAGTCATCAGATGGAGCCACAGGAGCACTGTGCAACTTTTCTAAGAAAAGAAGAAATGGGAATCTATAGTAGCAAAGATAGGTCTACCGTCAGGGGCTATCACACATGCTTTGCATTATCTTGTTTAATACCCACAAATAAACCTTCAATGTAGATGAGAAATTTCCTGTATTTGGAGTGAACAAACAGAGACTCAGAAGAGTAAAGTAACCTTGCCAAATTCACAGAGCTAGTAGGTGCTGAAGGCAAGACTTACACCCAAGCATGCTGTATCCAGCTCGGCGATGCAGCTCTGGGCCGCAGTGATCTTTTCACTGGTGTTTCCAGTGGTGTATCTCTTTGGTTCTGAAAAATACTTGAGGATGGGGTAGTTTGAGCTCCAGTACTTAGATGTTCAGAATGAATCTCTGGATCCCTGAAATAAAACACAATTATTTTCTGTATATTTAGTGCTCACACTATTGAAATAATTCATCTGCTCCTGTGAACACAATGACTAGAATGACTTCACAGTTGAAGTCTCTGACTGCATAAAATCTTGTGAGCAGTATATTCATTCTCTCCCACTGCCCTCTAGAAGATCCGATTTTATTTTGTCCTTGGGGGTCATTGCTAAATGGTGGGAAGGGTGAGTACATGAGGGAAAAGATGATACATACCATGCCTCTCCAGGCATTAAATGGACTTTTGTAGGCCAGGTGTGGTGACTCATGCCTGTAATCCCAGCACTTTGGGAGGCTGAGGTGAGTGGATCACAAGGTCAGGCGTTCGAGATCAGCCTGACCAACATGGTGAAACCCTGTCTCTACTAAAAATACAAAAAAAATTAGCTGGGCGTGGTGACAGTCGCCTGTAATCCCAGCTACTCAGAAGGTTGAGGCAGGAGAATTGCTTGAACCCTGGAGGCGGAGGTTGCAGTGAACCAAGATTGTGCTGCTGCACTACAGCCTGGGCGACAGAGCGAGACTCTGTCTTGAAAAAAATAAAAAATAAAATAAAAAAATGGACTTGAGTCTAAGAAAATGCCTTTTCTGGGGCCTGGTGTGGTGGCTCACACCTGTAATCCCAGTATGTTGGGAGGCTGAGGCAGGCGGATCACAAGGTCAGGAGACTGAGACCATCCTGGCTAACACAATCAAACCCTGTCTCTAATAAAAATACAAAAAATTAGCCAGGGGTGGTGGCACGTGCCTGTAGTCCCAGCTATTCGGGAGGCTGAGGCAGGAGAATTGCTTGGACCTGGGAGGCAGAGGTTGTAGTGAGCTGAGATTGTGCTACTGCACTCCAACCTGGGCGACAGAGTGAGACTCCATCTCAAAAATAAATGAATAAATAAATAAATAAATGAATATAAAATGTCTTTTCTTTGGAAAGTCTATGCATTTATATGAATTCCCTCTCCCCATCTAATTAAAGACATTTCATTCTATTTCCTCCATTGTGTAGAAATTCAGGAAAAATATAAACAGACACGGTAGACTCTAAAATTTATTTCAGCAGGAAAAGCTATCTCCCTCTAAGTTTCTAGTCCTTTTCTTCTGTTATGCGTGGACAAAATGCTTTTGTCACTTTGACACCAGTGTGATGCAACTGAAAAGCATGGGGAACAGTTCTCAAGTTGGTACTTGGCTCAGCTTGGTTATAAGGAAAAATGAAAAATAATCTAGGTAGAAAAGTATTTTTAGACCTTTCTTCTCAAAAATAGTACTCATCACAGTAACAGCAATCTGAATGCACACCTGCCACAAACTTGGCACTGTGCTGGCTGAATTAAATATGTTATTACAATGAACTGGGTGTGGTGGTGCACACCTGTAGTCTTAGTTACTCAGGAGGCTGAGGTGTGAGGTTCACTTGAGCCCAGAAAAGCAAGGCTGCAGTGAGCCAAGATCATGCCACTACACTCCATTTTCAGTGACAGGGCAAGAACCCATCTCAAAAAAATTAAAAAAATAATTTGTCACATCTAATACAATGATTTTGGTCCCTCATTCCTTAATCATAAATTGAGATTTGGAGAAGTTAAGATGTTGCCAAGGTCACACGCTAAGATAGGGATCTAGCTGGGATTCAAATTCAAGCTTGTCTGTTCCTCAAGTTTGTTTCTTTTACTGTGAATATATATCAAACTTCCTGAAATCTCTACAAAGACATGTGCTGCTCAGTGAGCCACGAGACAAGGGGGAACCCTACGCTGTCTACCAGAATGGCAAATTCCTAAGTAACATGCAGTGAGAGAATTTGAGTATCAGAAATTCCAGCTGGAAGAATGGCTCACCAGATGAGTTGAAGCCTCAGGGAACCCACGTGAGAATTTGGACATTTTCTCATATTTTAACGAGAAACAGCAGAATTTCACACACACAAAAATATCATTTGACACATGCAAGAAACTTGTCATTGGGTCAAAAATTCTCCCCTGGGATCTTCAGGCATCTGTTTTCCAGCATCCCCTGCAGGTCAAAGACTGTTTTCCCTTCTGGTTCTTAAATCTACAAGACCGTCTCAGAGTTACATCTAGCAGCTGCCTCTTTCCAAATGGAACACTAAACATATTTTCTCTCTTGTCGTCTCCTCATGCAGTCAGTCTCCTTCTATGGCTAGCTCGAGGGGTTATCTCTTTTTAGTCACAGCACAAGGGATACATTTTTGTAGCCTTTTCATGGAGTCATGTTCCATGTTTTCTCTTTTATCCAAGCAAGTCTGACTAACAGAATTGTAATGCACAAAGCCAGCTTGCCATCCTGAAGCAATATTTTATGGAATATGAGCCTATGTGATGGCTAGAAAATATCCTCCCAACCCTGAGACATGATTGGTTTTGTGACTAGGCTTAATGGGATAGAAAAAGGCACTGGAATAATGTCTTGATGCCACTTCTCTCTCCTTCTGTTTCAAGGTTCACCAACCTTGGCACTATTGAAATTTTGGGCTGAAAAATTTCTTGTTGTGGACACTGTCCTGTATATTGTAGGATGTGTAGCTGCACCGCTGGCCTTTAACTACAGAATGTTAGTAGCACCCCAGGTGGGACAACCAAAAATATTTCCAGATGTTCTCAAATGTCCCCTGGAGGGCAAAATCACCCCAGGTTGAAAATCACTGTTCTCTTGTCTCTTGCCCTCTCTGCACCAACCACCCTTACACACGCTTGTACAATAGCACTTTGAAGGGGCAGTTTTCTTACTAAAGTTATCGTTTGTATAGATGGTATGTGTGTGCTTTCTGACTATAGAAGAAATTCTTCTATTAATGCCTCTAAAATATACTGCTAATGGTTTCTTTAAAGACAAAACTTGGGATTGTGTAAATTCTTAGGTCTGTGCAATAACTTGAAACCATTCAGGAGCTCAACCAGCCCCAAAGTCTGACACACCTGCCCTGGAACTTGCAGCTGGAAAGCTGGGAGGAGGGGGAAATAATCTCAACTTTATAAAAATGAAAGCCTAGGAATAAATTGCTTTTAGCTCTCGGACAATTCTAGCTTCTGGATTTCAATTCAAGGCAGAAATAAATGCTTCTTTCAATTGCTCTCCACTTCAAGTCATGACGCAAGGTCAGAACAATAGCAGGAGGTTCTGTGTGCAGAGAGGCAGTTTACAGATTAGTTGTACTGATGCCAAAAAAGAAGGGTCCAGCTCCACTTGGGGACTGGTGTAAATGGAAGTCCTCTTCACTCTCTGGGTGGGAATTTTTTTTAACATACCAATGCAAATTACCTGTTTCATCTGTGTGGCTTTCCCAGAGGATGCTGAATTTCAGGCCCATCATGTATACTAACCCACTGAACTTCAAGTAGAGATCCTCAGGGCTTGACTATGAAAAAAAGGTCTGTTTCTTGGATTCAAGTGGCTTACACATCATTTTAGGAGACAAAAGCCTGATATACTACATCCCCTGAAGACTTCCTTTATTCTTACTGAGAAGTTAATTTCTTCCTCCTCATGGTAACTTCGTGTTGAATCGTGTTCTAGTTTGTACTTTTCCCACTCTGTTGTCACATAATTATTTACCTATCTATTTCTCTGCGAAGTCTAGGATGAGGATGTATTCAAATTTATATTCTCAGTGTCTTGCAAAGGTCTTGACATGGAGTTAGTGGACCTCTCTGCTGCATTTAACGATAGGGAACAATAAAGGCTTTCTGAAATTCTTTACTTCTTGGAGTCCATGTTCCTTCTTCTTCCGTCTCTGATTATTCTTTCATTTTTTCTTTGTTTCCTTGCTGATTTCTATTTTGTAAAACTCTTTCTTTTTTTAATTTTTTTTAAGAGTTGGAGTCTCACTCTGTTGCCCAGTCTGGAATATAGTGGATCAGTCATAGCTAATTGCAGCCTTGAACTCCTGGGCTCGAGTGATCTTCCTGCCTCAGCCTCCCAAGTAGCTGGGACTACAAATGTGCACCACGATACCTGGCTAGTTTTTCCTTTCTTTTTTTCTCTTTTTTTTGTAGAGACAAGGTTTTGCTATGTTGCTCAGGCTGGTCATGGATTCCTGGCCTCAAGTGATCCTCCTGCCTCTGCTTCCCAAAGTGCTGGAATCATAGGCATAAGCCACCATACCCAGCCTATAAAACTCTTTTTTTTTTTTTTTTTTTTTTTTTGAGACGGAGTCTCACTGTGTCTCCCAGGCTGGAGTTCAGTGGCGTGATCTCGGCTCACTGCAAGCTCCGCCTCCCGGGTTCACGCCATTCTCCCGCCTCAGCCTCCCAAGTAGCTGAGACTACAGGCGCCCGCCACCGCGCCCGGCTAGTTTTTTGTATTTTTAGTAGAGACGGGGTTTCACCATGTTAGCCAGGATAGTCTCGATCTCCTGACCTCGTGATCCACCCGCCTCGGCCTCCCAAAGTGCTGGGATTACAGGCTTGAGCCACCGCGCCCGGCCGCCTATAAAACTCTTAAACACCAATGTTCCCTAGAGATTCTCCATTTTGCTTATTCTGCATCATTTCCCTAAATGATCTACTCTGTTCTCTTTGGTTTAATTGTAGAGATTGTTGATTCTCAAATCTATTGCCCTCCATTCATCCTGACTTCTTTCCCAAGCTTTAGTTTTGTGAAGGTTTGCTGGCTATTTCCACCTAGAATCTCAGAGGAAATTTCAACTCAACACAGTAAAAACTTGATAGATCATCATATCTTCCTCTATCACAGTTAAATCTCTTCCTTTATTATTCTAAGTCCTCAGTGTTCCAATCATCTTTCTAATCATTCAATCAAAAATGTGGAAGTCATCACTAATTCTTCCTTCACCCTCCTTATCTCCCATACTAGATCCTGTTCATTCTGTTACGAGAAAATGGTCTGGATCCAGACTCCAAGAGAGGGTTCTTGGACCTGGCGGAAGAAAGATTCAGGGCGAGTTCATAGAGTAAAGTGAAAGCAAGTTTATTAGAGAAGTAAAGAAACAAAAGAATGGCTATTCCATAGACAGAACAGCCCAAATGGCTGCTCGTTGGCTATATTTATGGTTATTTCTTGATTATATGCTAAATAAGAAGTGGATTATTCATGAGTTTCCAGGAAAGGTGAGGGGATTTCCTAGAACTAAGGGTTCCTCATTTTAGACATATAGGGTAACTTCCCCATGTGTTCATGGCATTTATAAACTGTCATGGCACTGGTGGGAGTGTCTTTTAGCATGTGAATCGTTTAATATTAACATACAATGAGCAGAGAGGACAAACAGAGGTCACTTTCTTTGCCATCTTGGTTTTGGTGGGTTTTGGCTGGCTTCTTTACTGCATCCTGTTTATCATCAGGGGCTTTTTGACCTGCGTTTTGTGCCAACCTCCTACGTATCTTGTCCTGTGACTAAAAATGCCTAACCTCTTGGGAATGCCCCTGTTTAAGATGGAGCTGCTGTGGTTCAAATGCCTCTGACAATTCTAACTGTATTTTAACGGTAACTAATTACCATAGGTTAGAAAGGGTAGCAGGGAGGTAAGATAACGTGGGGATGGTTAATGGGGTCAGGGGTCATGTTTTAAAAACTATCACGCAGTTATTCCCTTAAACTATATACTCTATGAAATACAACAACTGTTGCTTACAAATATTTATTAATCCATATACTCTTTTACAAATGTATACCTTAGCTCATTATGTTTTCTTTGCTAGAATGTCTTTTCTTTTCTGATTCACCTGATTAGTAGAGGACGAGGACCACATCTTCTTCTTCCTTATATATGCAATAAAATTTAGTAAAAGGCAAAAGTCAATCATGACTTTAAATTTCTAGGATGGTTGAGTATTTAGGACTCTGTTCACATTTCTGAGGTATTATTTTTATAGTAGGTAGGTAGTCAGGCATGAGCAGGGCAGGAGGAGCTCTCCCCACCCCACCAGGAATGTCAGGTGACCATCAGATGATGGTCAGGCAGTTATGATGAAGCAGCGTCGTTTATCTGGGGTAAATATCCGAGGTTCGTCATCTCACACCAAGGAAATTTAGTATGTGGACACACAAGAAGCGGTTTTAGGAGTGGAGGTTTAATAGGCAAAAGAGAGAGAAAGAATAGCTCTCTCCGAGGAGAGAGAGGGGTGCCTAAGTGAGTCTTCTTGTCCCATGGTGAAGTGCATGGGGTTTTATAGACTGGCTTGAGGAGCTGGTGTCTGATTTACACAGGGCCCAAGATTGGTTGGACCAGGCGTTTACATAACACGGGAAGAAGCTGGCCACTCCACCCTAATCTATAATGCAAATAGGGTCTTTTCCTGGCCAGGGTCATGTTGGCTGCTCCTTACTGTTTTACAAAGAAAAGGTAAGATGGAGCCGCCATTTTGAATATGCTTGGTCTCCAGGTAGCCCCTGTCCTATTGGCACAGCTGTTGGCATTCACCCGTGCAAGCTTCTAGCTTGCCTTTTTGTGTCTGCAGCTTGATTTTACAGGCTGCTCTTTGTTGAAAAGAAAATGATTTAGGGGCTGCTTTTCATTAAAAGGAAAACCTTACCAAGGACTCCTTAGGACTCCTTGCCCTCACTATCTGCCTAAATAATTTCTTTTTAACTCCTATATCAGTTACACTGTCTCTGTAAAATGGTAATTGGTTGCAGCTAGTGCCAGGGAAAGGCAGTCTGCTAATGGATAGAAATATCTGAAACTGGTGATCAGCAGCTTCCTGGTAAGATCTCAGGAGCTGCATGAGTGGACTCAAGTGTGCAAATTAAGAGGCAAAATTGTGGAGTTTAGCTGGTTTATCACCTTCCAGGGATATTTGACTGGTAAGGAAAGAACACCAGGTGAGCATGAGTACAACTCCAGTAAATACAGTGTGCATGCCCACCTCCCAGCTGCTAGCAGGCCGTCACGCATGCAGACAGCCTACCCCGAGGGAGAAGGGATGCAAGGCTCTGGAAGTGTGCCAGTGTATAAAACCCCAAGTCAAAAGGACAAACAGTGCACCTGATCTCCAAGTCGCCCGCTTGGCTCTCTTCCAAGTGTACTTTCTTTCATTCCTGCTCTGAAGCTTTTTAATACACTTTCACTCCTGCGCTACATCTTGCCTCAGTTTCTCACTCTGCCTTATGGCCCTCGTAAGAAAGAAAGTCAAATTCTTTCTTCTGAGGAGGCAAGAATTGAGGTTGCTGCAGACCTATGTGGATTCACTGCCGGTAACATTATGCTGAACATATTTCTAAAACATGTTGGTCCAGAGACAATTACTACATGGTATGCAAGCAGCCACTATTCCCTCCGCTGCCCATGTAGATGTTGTTAACTGTTCAGGACACTCTGCCTACATGGTTCACACGCGACCTCACAATATTTTTTATTTTTTTCGAAGTCCAGGATCCAGGCTTGCAGAATATTTTTCAACAAACTTCAGAGAGATATTTCCATGTGTTGAATCACACACTTTCTTGTTTTTATTGAAAACTTAATTTCTGGATGATTTGATTTTTATATCGATTAATGAACTTCTCTTTAATGTGGTACTGAAATAAAGAGTCAGTAGGCAATACAAAGAAGGAAGCTATAATTACTTGGATACTTACTACATGCCACGCCATTTGCCAATATCACATTCTGTAATTCTATGAACAGCTATCTCAGGTGAGTGCTGCCTCCAACATACAGATGAGCTACCTGGAATTCAGAGGGTTTAAATCATCTGCCCAAGGTCATGCAGCTGGTAAACATGGTATATCCAGGAGGTAAACACAAGCTATTCTATTTCCAGAGTTCCTTCTTTTGCATTTCTCAACTGACTCAGTCGCTGTGCCTCTGTATAAAACACCAATCCCCCTTGCCTCTCTCCTGATTGCTGGACATTAGCGAGAGTGAGATTATTAAGAGGCAACTAGTCCCTTGTCTATTCATCTGCTTCCTCCTCTGGGTTAGTCTGAATAAGAATTAATTTTCTAATTTTCTCAAAGGCAAAGCTAACAAACAATGAATAGAGTGGAAGTGAGCTTTAATGCCGCCTGTTATCCTCCTTCTCTCTAGATCCTGATAAGATAAAAGGTGAAGGGAGTTAATGGTTAGTTTCTCTTCCCTTCACGTAGTGGCCAAGAAGGAGCTGTCCTTCTGTCAGCAGCAGCAGGGACCTTATTTAGCCTTTGTTGCCTTAGGACTCTCCAGGGGGAGAGGGTCACTGGGTTTTCCCGTCATGAAATTCACTGACTATTATCCTGACTCCTGTCAGAGGAGCCAAGAAACAATGGCTAGGCTGATCCACTGTGTTAAATGTAATCAGAGATTCAGGAGCTGGGCCACTCAGGCACAAATTCTTTCTAAAAAATGTATGTTTCAATACATATGTGTTCATATGTTTTATATGGGCTAAGCAAACCCTTCCGCTTCAAAAATAGTACTGTTGCCTAAACTCACATTGTGCTATTATAATCAATGGCACTGAGCAGATTTACATCTAAGGCTTATGGGTTCCAATTACTTCAGGGGACAGTCTGGCAACTGAATATAGAAATTCTTACCTCAAAGTGGCATTCAGTAAGAATCTCAGTCCCCACAGGGGATGGTTCAGAGGATCCCTACCAATATACTTCCCCTCTCCAAAATATGGGGCACACATATAGTCAGTGTGTGTGTGTGCGTGTGTGTAGGTTGCTTCAGCGACGAAATATTAAAGATGCAGGCATTGTATATTCAGGCACTCTCAGCTCTGATCATAGAGCATTATATACAAATATTTAACAGCACATTTAACTTACTGAATTCTTACTCTCTGCATATAACTCCTTATTTTCTAGTTTCTAAACTTTTAGAGCATTTTAATAGTCATAGAAATGGCAGTAATAATAATAATAATAATCATGATAGTAAGGAGAAGATCTAACTTACTGGTTCTCCTGTTATCACCATAACTACTATTTATTAATAACTACCTTGATAAAGTGCAAGGTGGCATGTACAGCCTCATCTATGTAGTTTTTCATTTATTTCATCCTTATGATTGATCCTTCAACATAGGTACTTTATTATCCCAGCAGTTGAAGAAGTTACAAGAATAATGGTGATTCTGATAAACAGAAACGTGGATGGGCATGGGAAAGTAATAAATTGATAGCTCTCCAGTTAAAAACACCCAGAACCAGTTAGTCGTACACATAAGCCAAGAATTGAGAAGACCAAGTCTAAAGCCAGGAGGTGTAAATAAAGAAGCAACATGTGTAACTGAAAGAGTATGTTCATTAGAGTCAGAAAAATATGGTTTTAAGTTTTCTTTTGAAAGTCAAGAGTAAAACCAAAGTGCCAAAGAGGAAAAATTAGAACTAACTTGGAAAATTGTTGCAAGAATTAGAATGCCTGTCATTCTAGCTGCTACCAGTGATTAGTGGGATAAGAATTTTTGTAAATTGTTTCTAGGAGTGAAGATGTAAGAGAACACAAGGGTTAAGGGTTCAGTTGTAAGGACTTTCCATTCTTGGGATGGAAGAAAAGAAGAGGAGACTAAAGATGGGAACTGATGAAAGAAAAACTTCAGCTGAATTAAATTTAAAGGAGTTTAATTGAGCAATGAATGATTTGCGAATCGGGCAGCCCCCAGAGTCACAGCAGATTCACAGAGACTGTAGCACAGCCACGTGGTGGAAGATTTATAGACAAAAAAAAAAAAAAAAAAAAAAAAAAAGGAAATGACATACAGCAATTGGTAGTGAGGTACAGAAATGGTGGGATTAGTTACAGGTTGGTGTTTGCCTCATTTGAACACAGTTTGAATACTTACAGTCTGTGAGTGGTTGAAGTATGGCTGCTGGGATTGGCCAAGACTCAGTTACTGTTACAGGTGCATAGTCCTGAGTTAGGTTTTCAGTCCTGTCTGACTATTAAGCTAGGTTATAGTTCATCCACAAAGACTTAAATATAGAAGTACAGCGTCCTTCTTAGGCCATATTTAGTTTGTTTTAACAGAACTAAAGAATGATTAAAGAGGCAGGAAGAAAAGCATAACAGGGATCTGTTATGGAAGCCTAGCCCTTTGATCAGGGGTAACAAGGTTGGGGAAGATACAGGCCAACTGCCTTGTTAAGAATGAAGTCATCTCTGACAGGCAGGACCGTTCTCATACGACTGGAACTTTAAACAGAAACATGAAAAAATTATTTTGTGCTTATTTCCCACAAATCCAATGAGATAAAAGGCCAGGCTCCCTAGGAACCAGCAACATTAATTGCAGTGAGAAGTTGCATAGGGAGTAAATGGCCAAGGCAGAATTTGGGCCCAGATTTTCCTGGATCCAGGTCCACAGGAGTCAATACTTCCAAAGCCAGGGCCCAATGGGGAGAGATGTGAAATGATGATTTTTTTCCTTTTTCTTCAGTAGTTATGAATAGCAACTGAAATCAGTAGCCATTATGTAACTAACAGATTGATAAACTCTTTGTTAGATTCTTAGGCATCTTTAAAAAGGCATAGACTTAACTGGAAGAGGTGCCACAGATCAGTAAATCGACACATCTTATAATTCCTGGGTCCTCCTCTGCCTCAGTGTCAGTGAATACAAGTTCAGGAAATACTTGCTCATGTTTCACATTGATATAACCATAGCCTGACAATGCAAGGAGTTTGACCATGACGTGTTTTCTGTACCTTTTAAAATGAAATAGAAGTTAACTGGCCTTTTTTTGTTCCTCAGCGGTGGTTATGTAAAACAAATATTTATGATAATTTTTTAAAGTTTGTTTCAGTGCAAAAATAAAGCAATTTATAAGACAAAGGAGACAAATGGCTAAATTAAGAGAGTTGAATGATTAAAATGCACCCCCACACACGATAAAAAACATAGTTAAATTGCACACTGAAACCACAATAAAAGAGGATCATTTTATTGTCAAACAAGTAAGCCTCTCTTTAAGTGTACTTTTTCTATATAAGCAAAATTATAGCCTTGTTTTTAAATTTTTTAAAATTGGCAAAAATTATACATATATATTTATGGCATACAATATGATATTTTGATATATGTATGTGTTATGGAATGCTAAATTAAGCTAATTAACATATATATCACCTCACATCCTTGTCATTGTCTTTTTGTGGTGAGAACACTTAAAATCTACTCTTTTAGTAATTTTAAACTATACAATATATTGTTATTCACTGTAGTCACTATGATGTACAATAGATCTCTTGAATTTATTCCTCCTGTCTGACTTCAATTTTGTATCTTTTGATGAGTTCCTTTTTTTTCCTCCTCAGAAAAATATGTTGCCAGATTCGATCTTTATCATCAGCTTGCAGAGTCCTCAAGAGTGTTCGGCTAGTTTTGTTTATAAAAATGTCCCATGAGACATTTGCAGGTCTATTTGTCATTTAAATTGGGTGGGCAGGCAGGTAAAAGAAGTTCCTAAAGACATGAACTTCTATAGCTCAATGAATAATAACCATAATTAACATTTATTGAGCATTTACTAAGTGTCAGAGACTGTGTTAATGCCTTAAATGGTTTGTCTACTTCAATTAACTCTATGAGTTAAATATGAGAAAATGGAAATGTAGAGAGATTAATTTCCCAGAATCAAATAATTTGGAAATGGGTAGGCTGATTTAAAGCAAGTAGATCTGGCTGGGCACGGTGGCTCACGCCTGTAATCCCAGCAGTTTGGGATGCTGAGGCAGGTGGATCACCTGAGGTCAGGAGTTCGAGAACAGCCTGGCCAACATGGTGAAACCCCATCTCTACTAAAAATACAAAAATTAGCCAGACATGGTGGTGGGCACCTGTAATCCCAGCTACTCTGGAGGCTGAGGCAGGAGAATCACTTGAACCTGGGAGGCAGAGGTTACAGTGAGCTGAGATTGTGCCATTACTCTCCAGGCTGGATGACACGAAGAGACTCCATCTCAAAAAAATAAAATAAAATAAAGCAAGTAGATCCTATACTCCTAACCAAGGATTATGTTCTTCATTTTCTTGTCAATTTGAAGCAAAAAATTCCACCCACTGTTTGTTAGACCAGTGCAAATTTAACATTGACAAAAATCCATTATCTCTAAAATTAGTGCCTATGACAGTCTTCCTGATTGATAGATCCGAATTTTCCAGCATGAAAAATATTTTTAATGAGCTCATGTTATCAATAGCAGACAGCTTTGTAACAAGATTTTTATTACTATTAACAATAACAACAACATTAAAGGACAAGATAGTAACTCCTAACACGTACTGAGCATTTACGTATACCAGGAGTGGTGTATGAAAAATATCTTTGACTGTTGCTTTTTCACTGACCATTGGCGATTCTAATAAGTCCAAGTGCTTAGTATGACGCCTGCTCCTCTTCTGTCCCTGTCATACCACATTGCCCGAAGGGAAAATACGTGACTCAAGCTGAGCTAATCAACATTCCCCTGCTGCGAATGTGAGTCTGGAGCATAAAGACAGAAGGCAACTGGAGATGCATTATTCAAAACAACTCTAGAGATGGTCTATGAGTTCCCATGTCTTAGATCCCCACAACTATTCTACTTCTGACTTTCCTGTGCTGATTATTTAACTATCTCTTAGAGTCTGTAAATTTCCCAAAATCATTCCAGTACGTTTGTGTCTGTTTTTATTTTGTATTGTTTTCTTATTATCACAGTGCTGTGATAGATTCCAATTTATGATTTTCAACATAGTCTTCTCTGTCCTCAATTTGCCTCTACAAACTTCTGCTTTGTGGTACATATCATCATTATGATAAAATCCTTATTTATGTGGATATTTGCTGAATATCAGGCTTGTTTGGTTGCAAGTGAATGAATACAATTCTGGCTTAGTACTTGTAGTTGGAATTGTGATCTCAGGGTTCAAAAGACAGAAGTAAAGCTCACAAAAGTTAAATGGAGAGACAGACCTGGATATAGTAGATCCTAATGCCAAAATTGTTACCCCATGTCCAGAACAGTGAAAGATTTCTGATAAAGTTTCTGATTCTACTCTACTTAACATGCTAAAAAGTTAGCCTGCCACAGTATCATTGTTACAGGCTGGAGGCATGCAATGTGTGGTCAGAGACAAAGGACAGCAGAAGCAATATCAAAGCTTCGTGTTCATTTGTGTTAGCTCCCCTTGTACCTGGCCAAGTCTAACGGGGTGACTCAAAGGGACCATGGTAAATTCCTGCACACACCGTCAGGTGCATTACTGGAAAGAAAGTCTGAATGGTGGGACTTTCATAACACTTTCAAAACAAATGGAAGCAAGGCTCTGCTTTGTTGGCAGGGGTGAGGGTGACGGGGTAGAGAGGGATGGGGAGAGGTTACCTCATCCCTCAAAGAAGCTTTCTGCAAACATAGCCCTGAAAAAATGGTCCCGAAAGATAAAGGTTAGGGTTTTGCATTTGTAGCAGACACTGCAAGAATGGGCAAGGATGCTCAAAGTCCATGGCTGGAAGCCTCTCCCAATACTTATGGTGATCTGTTGCTTTTCACGCATTAAGGTGGAGGTGTTGGTGTTCCAATACATTGTAAAATAAATCTCCTACTCCTCTTCTGCCTGCACCCCACTCCTGCTTGTCAGACTCAAATGGGACAGCCTCAATTAATAGGGGCACCAGCTTTGCTTGGGAATATTTCCGAACCTTTTCAGGACAGTTAAGAGCAGGCATAGATTTGGTGGAGCATTCAGGAAGCACAACTGTAGAGAGACTGAAATTATATCTGGTTTGATATCGCTGCTGACATTTTGTGTTTTGATGCCTTGGACAGAAACAACACAGGATCCTAAATCTAAGTAATGTATGTGTACAAGTCGTTGTACACACATTGAAAAATAAAAGTATAATCAATATCAATGGGTATTTTATTTCTAGATATTTATGAAGCATCTGTTTTTGTCCAGGTGCTCTGTTAGATGCTATGAATGCTCCGTGAAACAAAATAGATTTGTCTTCTGTGCTCAAGGGTCTTGCCATCCAGTGATATTTATAGGGAAAAAACCCACTTGTAGGAGACTTTACCAGCTTGTGTGCAGCGCTCTACAAGACAAGTGCTTTCCTGTTCATTATTTCATGCGATCCTAAAAACAATGTAGAGGTGTCAGTAGTATAAACAATAGTAGCCTACAAATAAGGAAAGTAAGGCCTAGACAAATTAAGTGATTTGCCAAAGAATGCACTGCTGGCATGTAAGTGAGCTAACACTCACAAAATACTTCTTATAGATTTCATTTTTTTCATTCAACAAATACTTATTGACATCTATGTGCTCGGCACTGTGCTCTGTACTGAGTATTCACAGGCGATTGGTATCTGAAGCCCTTATATCTCAGCTCTATCAACTATTAGCTGCGTGATCTCAGGGCTGCATTAAGGCCTGGGGCAAGGGCATGTTAGAGGCTTTACCCGCCAAAGCAGAACTCACTTTGGGGAGTGACTTTCCGTGTTGTTCAGTCCGTGTGGAATGCTTTTTTTATTCTCTTTTTCACCTGGTAAATTCTCTATCCTCCAGATTCCAATTCATGATATTCAACATAGCCTTCCCTGTCCTCAAATTGCCTCTACAAACTTCTGCTTTATGGTACATATCATCATTATGATCAAATCCTTAGTTATGTGAATATTTGCTGAATATAAAAATTTCTAATTAGACTGGACTTGCCAGTCGGGGGAGGACTGGGGCTACTTTAGTTGACCCTGTTTTATTTGACATGTAGCAGAGTTTCTGGCACTCAAATATTTGTTTG
Source organism: Macaca fascicularis (assembly GCF_037993035.2). NCBI lineage: Eukaryota > Metazoa > Chordata > Mammalia > Primates > Cercopithecidae > Macaca > Macaca fascicularis. Next base: position 55,263,345 of record NC_088394.1, read on the forward strand.
AATGAAGAAATGCATAACTTCTAAAAGTACCCCAAATACAGTTTAGAATAGTTATTTTTTAATTTTTATTTCTTGAGACAGGGTCTCACTGTGTCACCCAGGATGGAGTGCAGTGATGTGATCAGGGCTCACTGCAGCCTCGACCTCCCAGGCTCAGTTGATCCTCCTACTTCAGCCAAGTACCTGGGACTACAATTGTGCACCACCATGCCTGGCTAATTTTTGTATTTTTTGTAGAGACGGGTTCTGTCATGTTGCCCAGGCCGGTCTTGAACTTCTGGGTTCAAGTGATCCTCCGGAACTCCTGGGTTCAAGTGATCCTCCTGCCTTGGCCTTGCAAAGTGCTGGGATTATAGGCATGAGCCACCACACCCAGTCATAGAGTAGTTACATAATTTGGCATTGTGATAGGTTTTCTTAAGTCCATTTTTCAGAAGAGGAAAACTAGACTCACAGTAAGCTGGGGTTGTACAGCTTACAGTTGGCAGAGCTGGGATTGGAACCCAGGTAAACACAGCACTCAAGCCAGTGTTTCTAACAACCACAACCAAGGTTTGATTGTGTCCTCAAGGAAAGCATTTTGCTCCAAGCAACATTTTTTCTTTGTATGCCACAAACAACTTGTGTGAACCTAGATTGTCTTTTTCACAGATCCCTAGCTTCATCTCCAGCTTTAAATTTTCTTTCCTCCTATTTTCAGCTAAAAGCCCAAGCAGCACACAGCAGGAGTTGACCAGAAAGGAGAGCTGGCAGGGGAAGAATCTGTAATTAAGCAAACAAGCAACAGCAGACAGTATCCACGGGCAGCACCACCTGGACTGTCCTTCCAGCCAATGCAAATGTGACCTTCCAGAGGCCTGGGCAGGAGGGTGTTAGAGGCTTTAGCTGCCACGGCAGAAATCACTTGGGGGAGAAGTGAGGAGCACTGGAGAGAGATGACTTTGTTACATGGACCGTTGTTCCCTGGGTAGAGACTGCAGGCCTGGTCTTCAAAGGCCTGCTGCTGTTTTGTGTGTTCAGAAGCAATTTAGAAAATGCTGTCATGTCAACTTTATTTCCTTGCTCTCTAGGGGTACTCAGTGGTTGCCCAAAAATAATCCCCTATAAGGCTGAAAGTTACTGTAAGTTGTTCACTGCACTGGGCTTAACTTCAAATATACAGGAGCCAGAATTTTTAATCAACTTTATTTTATAAAGCCTATTGATTTTTTTTGTAATTATAAAAGAAATGCACACTCATGCTAAAAACACTTGAAATTTTAGACAAGTATCAAACAAATGAAAAATCATCTGTAATGCAGGTTTTGTCTTATAGTCACTGTATAATTTACTCTGAGTTTCTCAAGAAATATGCTCCAGTCTCTATATGTTTATACTAAAATGTATTTTCTTTAGGAGCTTGAGTATTTGAAGAATTAGGCATCTTGTGAGGCATCAGCACCCTAAAACTAACACATTGTTGCTTTTTGTCTTTTTTTAATGCCAATACATAAAGCAAAATTTTGGTGAATTTAAGTGCTGTGAATACTCTCCCCACAGTTCATGAGTTACTAAGACAGGGTTTCAGATTTACTCGATTTTTTATTTTATTTTATTTTTGAGACAAGTTCTCACTCTGTTGCCCAGGTAGGAGTCCAGTGGCACAATCGTGGCTCACTGCAGCCTCAACCTCTCAGGTTCGATCGATCCTCCCACCTCAGCCTCCCACGTAGCTAGGACTGCAAGTGCGTACTACTGTGCCCAGCTCGTTTTTAATTTTTTTGGAGAGACAGCGTCTTGCTTTGCTGCCCAGGTTGCTTTCAAACTCCTGGGCTCAAGCAATACTCCTGCCCTAGCCTCCCAAAGTGCTGGGATTACAGGCGGGAGCCACTACACTCAGCCAGATTTACTTGGATTTTGCTCTCTCCTGTACTTACCAAATCCTTTTTAGGACTTAGTCCATAGTTACACCCCTTAAATAACTGTAAAACCAACTCTCTATAAGAATGATATTTACCAGGAGGCAAGATCTACTGCTGAACTTGCAAATGCTCATAAAAGAATGACACAGTGAAAGAAAGAGCTGATGAATGAGTGAGTAGATGCATGGAAATAAATTCTGTTGGGGTCTTTAGAAGCTGTACCTTAACTTTAAATTTTTTTTTCATAATTTACTAAAGGGGTATAGAGTGCTTTCATAGTAGTTCTCAACTTGGGTGGGGCCTGATTTGCCTCTCAGGGGACCTTTTGAAATATGACATTGGACATTTTTGATTGTCATGACTAGGGGGTGGGTGTGCCCTTTACCTAGTGAGTAAAGGCCAGGGATGCTATTAAACATTCTGCAATGCATGGGCCATCCCCCCAGAACAAAGAATTACGAAACTGCCAATTACTAAAATGTTAATAGAGCCTAGGCTGAGAAACCCTGGTGTAGCACAAAGGTGGGTACATTTCATTGATTTTGTAGGGAAGAGTAGGGAACTAGAAGACTATCACACTGAGCAGATTGGCTACCTACAGGTCAAACACGAAGGATTCCTGTGAAGATAAATAAGATCATAAAAGTGACGATAAAACAATGCCATCTCTTCTATTAAGAAAAGAAATAATCTTTTTTTTCTTGGCACAGATGGTCTTAGGCCTGTAAATCTGCCATTCTTTCAGTAATCACATGAAGAAAAGGGATGATTTAAAGCAGTTATAAGGTTTATCTTGCAGAAGGAAAGTGTGGGTGTGTGAAGAAGAATAGTAAACATAAATTCTGTTTTACATCTGAGAAGCAAAGCCATTTAGAGTATTACACAGCTTCCATCTGAGCTATGGCTGAAAGGGAGGTGTAAGATATGGTCAATGATTTGAAATGATTGATGAGGATTTCTGTAAAAGGAATACAAAGGCCTGGGTAAAGCCAGGACTTTGTGATGTGCCATAATATAATTTTATACTGTTTTTCCCACAGTCAAATAAAGTTCAGTAGTATAGATAAATTGTTACCTTGTATTAGTACTTCCTAGGTTGCCTGTCAGAATGCTTTATTCAAAGAGACAGATTTATATTTCACAAGGAAATGATTTCTAAAGCTCTTACAGTTAATAATTTTTCATCTAGAGAAAAGCCAGATTCAGCCATTCCACCCAGAGATTGGGAGATTAGCCCAGAATGAGCTCAGTACATGAAATACTTTTTTTTGATATTTAAATAAGGAATCATATCTTAATGTTGTGGAAGAGAGCACAGAAAAATGACTTTTTTTATTACATAAAAATTCTACTTATGTCCTCCTTTGGTTTTTTTATGGCTCTGAAATCAGATGATTGAGAATATCCCTAATAATTCATGTTACCCAAGCATTTACCTATTGATACAACATACTTTATCAGCAAATATTTACAGGGTATCCAATCAAGTCATTTCTAGAGAGAAAAACTAATACATAGGAAGTAATAATATACTGTTTTCCTGAAACAACCTTTTTCTTCCTTCTTCTCTTTCTCTTCATTAATCAATTCTTTTATTTCTACAACTGTTATGAGGCACCTACAGTTTTCTGGTACTGAGCTATTAATATTATCAGAGAACAAACAAAAATCATTCTGGTTCCTGGCGCTGAGCACTGTCCAGGATGCTGAATGGATGGAGTCAGCAAGCTCAGGTGGAATAATTTGTGTATAGAGAAGAATGGTTTATCGGAAAAACCAACCGAACAAACAAAAACTGGATCAGAAACTGCGGACCCTCGTTTTTATCCAGTATCGTGGCCCATCACCTCTGTGGCTTTGACTAAATTGTTTAAACATTCCTATATAATTCTTTTCCAAATGGAAAGTTAAAGTTCTACTGAAGTGAGATTCATTGTTTGATAAAAGGGTAGGCTCTGATAAACACTTAATGCAATTCACTTCAATAAGAATTCATAGAGCAACTACACTGAACTAAGCACACGTGGAATAGACGTTAGAACTGAGATATAATAAGGAATGAGTCTTTGCCATCGGAGAATTAGCAACTAGAAAAATAAATATTTGAACACATACTTGACTGTCAGACTAAAACCTGTTCTTCTCACAGCACATGATGTAACAGAAGAAAACTGTATATCCAATTTGCTAGTGAGCATATGTATTCCCATGTGTTCTATGCACATATACAGAGGCTAAGCTATTTAGATGACCCTGAATGGAATATCTCCCACTTGTCTTCTCAGATCCACTTCCTACCCTTTTCTCTTTGTCTTGTGCCATGAGAAGCTGACCTGTATAGGCTACATTAACGGGAAGAAGGAGAGTAGGGAGTGAGGTCTGGGTATTTAATCCCTTAGATGCTTACTGCAACTTACTGCAGGCTTGCTCTCTCTTTCGGCTGAGGTTTTCAGTGGCCACAGGATGGCCCTCTGTACACAGTCCTGCCCAATTTGAGCAAACTGTTCTCTCCTCTTTCTCCATCAGCCCTAGGGACAGAAATAGAGCATCAGAGTACTGTAATATCTTCCATGAGTCCTACAGTCACACCTTCCATGGGTTTCATACCTTCTTTCTCATGTTTTAAAAGAGGCATTTTATTAAACTCTCCTCAAATCATCCTAATTTCAAAGTGCCACATGTTTTCAGGTGGGATCCCACTTTTATAGACTTCATATCACCTTATAGAAGTACTATGTTACCATTTATTGGACACTTGCTATATACTGACCAATAAAAGTGCTAGGCAAATGTTCTCTTCTAATATTTTAATAAGAAATAGAGAATCACCAACTTTATTGGACATCTGCTATATACTGACCAATAAAAGTGCTATGCAAATTTTCTCATTTAATATTCTAATAAGAAATGGAGAGTCATTAACTTTCTTTTTACCTACCTGGAATCAAAGAACAAAATGTGGCTGTTAAAAGAGGCCATTTGGGGCTAGGCACAGTGGCTCAGGCCTGTAATTACAGCACTTTGAGAGGCAGAGGCAGGCAGATCAGTTGAGGCCAGGAATTTGGGGGAAATAATAATTTCCTTATTAGAGTCTATATAATTTTACCACGATCATCAAAGTCCTTAGTAAATTTCCGCTTACAATATAAATGATGTCCCATTATAAGGCCCAAAATTCTAGAGCAATGGAGAATGAGGTTTGGGAGGTAGGCAGGCATCTCATTATGATAAAGGTGATGATAATAACCTTGTCATTTGGGGGATTTTATTTTACTTTATTGCCTTAAAATTCAATGCAGAAAAGTTGTTGACAGTGGGGGAAATAAACTTAATTCAAATTTTCTGTTTTTTAAAAAGTGTATTAGTCAGTTTTCATGCTGCTAATAAGGACTTACCAGAGACTGGGTAATTTATAAAGAAAAAGGGGTTTAATGGACTCATAGTTCCACATGGCTGGAGAGGCCTTACAATCATAGTAGAAAGTGAAGGAGAAGCAAAGGCACATCTCACATGGTGGCAGGCAAGAAAGTGTGTGCAGTGGAACCGCCCTTTATCAAACCATCAGGTTTTGTGAGACTTTTTCACTATCACGAGAACAGCATGGGAAAACTCACCGCCCATTATTCAATTACCTCTCACCGGGTCCCTCCCACGACACATGGGGATTGTGGGAGCTATAGTTCAAGATAAGATTTGCGTGGGGACACAGCCAAACTATATCAAAAATGAAAGAAAAGAGTGGACTTTAACCTTTATTTACAGGACACTGCGAGATATAAAATTCCACATAGAAATAAGAAACCCATTCAGAGGACCAGCTTCATACAGTACCTACAGGTTGAAAGTGTTCAAGTATAGTTGCAGTGTAAGAAGTGCTACAGTAACAAACTACATTTAAAAAGAGTTCTTAGTAGATAAATAGTAAGACAAACTTATACCAAAACATGGTACACAACAACTTTATATCTCAGCTACGTGATCTATAAGTTAGGGGTCCCGGGAGTTGCATCCTGCACTTGGAAGGTACAAACTTCAGAGGTAGTTTCTGGCACAATATTTTGATCTTCCTCTTCCTTTATGAGAAATAGACTTCTCAATTAAGCTTAATGAGCCTCATACACAGACTCATTTTCAAGGTTTTGTAGAGTTTCAATTTTGTCTAAGCCTCCACATTCTTCAATCATTTTACTAAGCTGTAGTATAATGATAACACTTACAATGAAGATGATGATAGAGATTTTAAAACTTCAAATTTGTAGAGTATGTGCTGAGCTAAAGTGTTTCACATAGTTCATCTTTAATTTTCACAGCAGACCTATGATATAGGTAGCATTGCGATTCCCATTTTTTATATGGGGTTCCATAAACTCCATTTGGTACTTTTGCTCGTGTCACCCTGTCCCACATCTTTCCACTACTCAATTTAAGTCCAGTTCCAAATGAATTTCTGTCAATCTTTCCTGGAAGCTTTCTTCCAGTCCCTTTAGGCTTCAATGAGTGTGTTAGGAAGATCTTCCTGATATGTGGATTGATCAGGAAACAAATTGAAATATCATCTTGGGGACATGTGCATAATATGAAGCAGTATAGGACACTGTTTGAGGGTACCAGTTTAGAATGGGACATTTTGGATAATATTGGGCAGCTTGCTTAATTCTTCTGTGCCTCAGTTTTCTAATATACAAAATAAATGTTGTAGTAGAGCTATAGCAGAGGGCTGAAGTGAAAATTAAACTAATACATGCATGTAAATTGCTAAGATGAGAACATTGCCTAGATTTAGTAAATGCTGAATTAATATTAGCCCTGTTATTATTGTTATTATTTGCCCTTTTCTTCCCAGCTAATAGAATTAGAAAAACTATATTAAATAAAATAAAAATGTCTACCTGAAGACATTGGGGAAAAAACGAACATATATCTGTCAATAAGACAGTAGGTGGGAAAAGTGGAGAATGTGTGCTTAACATTTAAAATATCTTCTGTGTCACTGAGGAAATGGGTCACTGACCTCTTCCACCTTAATAAAATTGTTTCTTCATCTCCTATTGTCCATGTGGTCTTGGATAAATCATTTAAACTCACAGAATGTAAGTTTCTTCATCAGCATAGAAGATAACCATGAGTTAGTAAATCTAGGCCTTGTATTAGTTAATGTTTTTCATTTGTTTGTAAGATACAAAAGCAACTGGATATCTGGAGCCCAAAGGGAATTTGCATTACAGAAAAGTTTGCATTTTAGGAAGGAGGATGCAGCCCGAAGAGCTCTTGAACATCAGAAGCAGAAATTATGGGGGTATCCCTTTAAGGCATCATGGTAAAATGCCTCAGCTACAATTATTTCTGTCTCTGAGTCTCCAATAAAGTGTTATACACCAGGAGGGGAGACTGGTCTAGCTACAGATCCTTGTGCTTAGTGGCAGAGTCTTTTGTTTTAGCCCCAAAGAATACTAGAATTGGGAAAAGTCAGAACCCAAAGGTCAGGTTTATGAATAGATCTAATGCCTGACTCAGTTATAAATCTAGCATTCCTCTTTTATTGCTTTATGACCTTCAGCAAGTCGCTTTTCCCTCTCCAGGGACCTCTGGGAGAAGGATGAATGCAACCAGATTAACTTTACATTTACTCCCAGCTAGGACTTATTTTTAAAATATGGCCTGTAGGTTTGCTCTTGCTGGCCTGTAGCTTTGCTCTTTGCGAGATCACACATATTCTAGTTTTAACATCTTTCTCTCTGCTTCAACAGTGATTTATGCCTGAATCTTCTGATGTCATTTTATTTGACTACTGAAAACACAACTAAAATGGCTATATAATGGCTGCCTTTTAAAAATAAAAATTAAACATTACTGTATACACAAGTGGTGAGGTGATTAACTAGATGACAATCATGACTGTGTACACAGAGTCATGATTAACTAGATTAACTAGATTAATTAATGGTACATCTAGATTAACTAGATGACCATTCTGTGTACACAGAATGGAAAAAAATACATTCCAGGAATTAATAACGGAACGAATGAGCCTTGGCAGGTGCCACTGTCATCTAAAGGGAAGAAAAAGCTATCATTTGTAAAGGAGTTGATAGTTGAGAAAGTCAATATTGTGGGGATTACATTTTTTAAATCAGCCATGATTGACTGGCTTTTTCCATACTCTATCCTAGAAGTTAGACCATCAGAATGCAGAGTGCAGATTTGCCCTCGACATTTGTTGAAAGTTAACGTGATAGTGAATTGAATAATGTCGAAATGCCTGCTTGTAAAACTGTGGTTAAGTATATGACTTGGTTAACGCAATGTCTTCAAGACAAGTCTGAGTCAATCACTGTGTTAATTAAAGAAGATAACAATGAAAGCCTCAGTTTCATTTGCTTTCAACATTAACTAAACAATTAATTACTTGCCAGAACTTGCCCCATGATAACAGTGACTCCACTTTATTCGTTATCGCTTTCCCTGAGTCAACCACACTGTTTGGCATCCCCACGAAAACCACTTTCTTTCCTTTCCTTTTGGAACCTTTCATTGTAGTATCTTTCTCCTTTTCTCTTCCACCCTTCCTCTTGGTTCTTATAATCTCCCACACCTTCATCACATTCATTTCTTCTTTAGATGGATTTATATGCTGCTTCCTATTAAAAAATAAAGAAGAGGTGGAGATTTACATGATGAATCAAAGCCCTTGAGGTTTTTTTTCTCCCCTTTTTTTTAAAGGTAATAGCTAGAAAATATAGAGCATTTTTTTTTTTCCCAAAGCAGTACCCACATTAAGTCTGGCTCTGAGTGTGCTCATTCCTCCTGCTCTTTTTTGATTAAACTTGTGATGTGTTTATGTCTCATTTTATCTGTGCCTTCATCTGCAGACATTCTCATGCCCCTTTGAAGCCAGATGGGGCATAAATCTTAAATAAATAAATAAGTAAAAAATATGATAAAAGATCACTACTCGGGTGAGCTTATACTGTAAAAATGAATTCCATAAGCATATAAATATATATGTGAATTCTGAAATAAAATACCATCTGCTTTTATAGAAAAAATATCACATTAATTTTATATCACAGCATGTTATCCTGTGGAAATTCAATCCAGCGATATAAAGAAAATATCTAAATATGTGGAGCTCAAATGATCTTGCTTCTGCCAAATTAAAAGAATTTTTTTTTTTTTTCCTCACAATAATGTGCACTTCACTGAGTTAGATTTTAAAGTCTGGAACTGGCAGATTTCCCCAGAGTTGCATCAGATATCAGAATCAAGGGTTATTAACATTACAAAGAGCACCACTGTCCTACAGCGTCCCCTTTATCATTTTGAGCAGCTGCCTCAAGGCAACACATTTAACCTTGGGAAATGTGATAGAAATTCTGGGTAGTCAAAACCTGCCAGTGGATTCCCTCAACTGGGATCTACTGTAAAGCTTTATTTAGCTGCAACACAGGAGGATGAAACCTTTATCATTTGATGTTTATCATTTTCATTCATTGCTTCTAAATCCCCTGAATACTGTTACTGTTACTTATAAACAGCAATATTCTGTTTGCTGGTAGGACATTCATTGTTTTCCCTGCTGAGAATGCCACTACAAAGAAATGTCTCCATGAAGGGTGTGCTAAATAAATAAACATAGATGCACAGATTATTTACTTCTAGGTATTTTAGAGCTAGGTGCAAAATTTGACTTTCTTTTTCTTTTTTTCAGAATGTGGTCTATTTTCTGTTTTGGCTGAAAAAAGCTGTTGCTTTCGTGGCTACTTGTTTAAGATTAGAAATCAATTAGAAACAGAGCTAGTGACTGAGTAGTGAAGGGGTGTGCTTAAAAATGACTGGTGGCATTTACCATTGACAAAAGCAAAGTTGGTAAGATTTCTCAAGAGATTTAAGACTTTCTATACATGCGATCCAGTAATTTCAGTTCTGGGAATCTATCTTATGAGGATACTCTTAATTCTCAAGACTGGGCTACTGTTTTTTGCTAGATACTAATCTCTTTTAATTCTTAAAACAACCCTATAAATTCAACATTATCAGTGAGGAAACTGAAACAGAGAGAATTTTCGCAGCTTTCTAAGATCCCACAGATAGGAAATAGTAAAGTCAGGTCTTTAAGCCAGGAAATCAAACATCAGTGTTTGAGCATATAAACAGTAAACTTCAACACTTTGTGCAAAATTTATCCCCTAAATTATATGTTACTATTATATTTCTGAATATGTAAAAGTTGAAAAAAATTGAAGGGAATGATTATGTGAATTACATTACATCAAATGTTATAAACTTAAGTTTTTATATTGACAGCTTTTAAAACATAATCCTGAATGTTAATGTAGAATAAATGCTAATGCAAAATAAAAACACATTTATTTAAGCTATGAATAGCAAAAAGATAGAAAAAACACCAAAATGCCAATAATGATTATATTTAAGTTGTGCAAATATATTAGGATATTTATCTCTATTCTACCTTTTTTCTGTTTTCTAATTATCTCTAATAAGTATATTATTGTAGAAATAATAAATACGTTTATTTTGAAGTTGGACATGTAAAAAATATCTGTCAAGGACACTGAAAACATGTTTTTAACTTTTTAAAGTTAAAAATCTTCTACTTTTATAGGTCATTCTACAATCAGAAAAATAGAGAAAATATTGACTTTCGTCCTCAGTTTTAGTTGGTATATAAAGACTTATAGGACTTTCTGATACCAAGGTCAATGTACTAATCTATCTGAAAAGTTAGAGAACAAATTTTGCCTCAGGTCACAGAGAAGTTCAGATTTACAAAACTTTCAGATTATGTTTATGTAGTGACATCTGGTGTTACACCTTATGCCAAATCTAGAAATTCAAAAATATTTTAACATTTCCATTTTAAATTCATGGCTATTTGTATCTGTGAACTACCTGCCTACTCAGATATCTTCATTCAGGTATGATTGCTCATCTAAGAAAATCAAGAGAAAATGTATTACTTGGCATGCTCTAGCATTTGCCCTATGAAACTGATCAAGCAACCTGATCAATTAGCCAATTTACAGTATATTTTATTCCAGCTCCATTGAAAAACAACAACTATTACTACATTTTTTAAGCAGATGAAAATTCCTCACCTTGGGTGCCATATTCTCTGATCCCCAAATTTGTGAATAAACTTTGACTCTGTATGTCACCTCGGCCCCACATTACAGATTCCACTTTCTCCTTCCCATCTCTAATCTTATCTGTTACTTGTTTCTGGTATAGGAAGATTTATCCATTAAATGCTGATCTACATCTTCTTTATTGGCTTTCTGACTGTTTTTGTCCTTAAGATCCTATTGATGTAACGTGCCTCCACCTGAATCAATTTATTTTCTCTTTTTTTTCAATCCAGAATCCTATGTTTCTTCCAGTATGGTTAATGTTTCTTATTATTTTGCTCACCAAATTAAAGCTTGGAAAGCTCAAGTTGGTTCCTCTTTTTTACAGATCACTGCTATCCAATAAACCTGCAATGGTGGAAATGTTTTGTATTCACACAGCCCAATATGGTAATCACCAGCCACATCTGGCTACTGAGCACCTCGAACGTGGCTAGTGCAACTGAGAAGCTGAATTTTAAAGTTTGTTTAATTTTACTTAACTTAAATTGAAGTAACCACTGTGGCCGGTGGCCACCATATCAGACAGTACAGATTTAGTATATCCCTGTAGATTAATAAAATCCTAACCTATTGTTATGTTTGGAGAAAAAGTGGAGCACACTGAAGCATTCATTTATTTTCACATTCCATTGATTGTCTCCCCTGTCTGTTATAACCTTTCCATTGTTTATCCTTTCTTCTCTTCCATTGTTCCTTGAGAATATGTGGAATAAATCATAATTGTTTGCCCATAGAAACCAAGTGGGGAGAATTCACCATGGAGAAGGCTTAAGACTTTCCTCCTCTTTAATCAATTCTACCTTCTAAGAGGAAGATTTCTGTTCAAGGACAAAACAATATAAATTTGACAGGAGCATCCCCTCCCTAGGGTTTCTAATATTCATGAATCCAGACCAGCCAATCAATTCTCTTCTTTGTGTAAGCTAATTTAAAATTAGTTTCTGTCAACTGAAAAGTTCTCCCTAATTCAAAACATTAGGATGAAGATCATTTGAATGATATATGTGAAATAGCATGGCACTGTGATTACATAAAAAGTATTTTTTCCCCCAGATTTCATCTGATACCATGCAGAATGAGACTTACTTTTAATGGACCCGTTCACCTAGCACATTCATGGAATTCCTGTGATTCTCTGGCTTTGGAGCACAGAATTGTGTCTTACAGTCCATGATTGTTTCAAATGTTCTGCCCTCTGGTTCCCTTAAATACTCTGATGGGTGTGAGTTGTTTTTGGACCTTATTAAGTGTGTCATTGATATTTTCCCTTGGCTTGATGCCACATGATGGGCTACAAGGTCTGCTGCAGCTTGGCGGTTTCCATGCTGGGCACAGCTGCCAGCATCTCTTTGCCTTCATTTCAGAGAATCTGATGCAACTGGCAAGAGATCAGAAAGCAAGCCAGAGAATAATTGGGGTTTCTCTTTAGCAAAGGAGAAATGGAAAAATCATCTTCCAGACCTTTTCTCTGCCCCAGCTGTTTTTGGGCAGGTCCACCATTTCACTGATGAAATATCAGATTTTTTCTTTATTTTTTTTTCCTATTCACATGCCCCAGCTCACAGTGGGGAAACAGAATTGTCCCATTTTTATTACATTACTTGCTGTTTTAGCACAACACTGTGCTTGAAGTTATAGCACAAAGAGACAGCTGTTACACAGAAGGATATGCCCTGCCTGCTGGGAACAGACTCTCCAAATGCATCGCTGAGCCATGGATTGTGAATCAACTTATTAGTCTTTTCTAAAAGGCAAATGGAAGTGGAAGGACTGTCCTCTTCAGTTACTCAGTTGACTAATGCTTGGATCATTAATATGATTTGGAGGTGGAAGTGAGAGAATCAAGAAAAGCTGAAACATGTATACCTAAAGGCAAAGGGGAAGATATTGGAGGGTCACAAAAGGGAACAAGGAACGATACTATACAAGATGGAGAGAGAAGAAATGTAAAACTCTTTCAAATTAGTAAAATAAAAAGAATTAGGATGGGGATATAAAATTTATAAGAGGCCAAAATGCCATTGGGATGCTTGGTGAGTGTTCAATATGATAAATATTTAATACAAAGCCAAACAATCTAAATTGTCTTGGGAACATGTTCATATCTAAGTAAGGTCTAGAATATTGATGGTAGCAAGGCTATGTTCACCTTCCTATGGTAATGCTAAAAGTTTAATATGAATTCTGCACCATGCGAAGTGATTTGCCAACATCATTGTATTTACTCAGCATGATGCTTTCATGAAATAGATATTATTAATTCTATTTTACATATGAATAAACTGAGACTAAAAGCAGATAAAAACTTGACCATACTCACAGGGAGTTGGATCTAAACTCATGGGTGTGTGAACCCAAGCCTATTACCTTATCTCTATACTGACGCCACTGTGCAATGGCAACCGGTACTCATGAGCAGGGAACAATGACCAGCAATCTTACATGGCTGGTCCTCTTCAGCCAACAAGCTCTAAGCTCTTGACTTCATAATCCCTGACACATTCCCTGTCCCTCTTCTCTCCTTTTTGTCTATGGGCTTCACCTTTTCTTTGCCTCTTTGCTGCCATTGTCTCTATTGTGTTACACAGAGATGGGAAAGGATGTGGGTATTTGGCATAAGGGGAGAAATACTTTGAGGAATGGAGGGATTTGGGTGGGGTTAGAAAAATTGGCAGGAACTTGATTTATTTGATAGTATTGAGAAAATCAAACTAGTTGAAGTGAGTAAATAATGATAATTTTTTAAAAGGTTATTTTAAATAACAAATTCTTTTCCTTGGTTTGTTTGCTGTAAATACATACCAGTTATTTTTTAAGGCTTTAATCATTATCCAGAAATTTAAAATAATATTATTATGTCATCTAAAATTATTTTTCTTAAAAAATTTCAAGTTCCTATTATGAAAATCAAGATATATCATGTTGTTCTTAAGTGTTAGAGCAGTACTGCTAGAAGCAGTTTGGGAAAAAGTGGCCTAAGATGATTTCTTCCCTTATTGTGATTGGATCTTTTTTTGTTTTGTTTTGTTTTGTTTTGGTAGAAGACAGGTTAACTTCTTTTATTTCAGATACAAACCATTCATTCTTCCCTACTTTCATTTCTCCATCTCTGTAGAAGTAAATGTTGGCAACTTCCAGAGTGTGTTTGATTTCAGTTGAATATCCTGAGGCTTTGGAAATGAAATTAAAAAGGACTTTTGTGGGCAAAATATCCCATCCATATTTCTTTTTTTTTCTATTGAGGTAAAATTTCCATAACACAAAATTCACCATTTGAATCATTTTAAAGTGTACAGTTCATTCACTTTTAGTACATTCACAATGCAGTGCAACCATCACCACTACCTAATTCTAGAACATTTTCATCACCCCAAAAAGAAACCCCATACTCATTAGGCAGCCATTCCTTATTCCCCCTTTTTCTCCAGGCCCTGCAAATCACCAATTAGTATAATTTGCCCTGAACCATCTATCTGGTTTTTCTATGCTCACATAAGCTTTTCCATAGGTTAAGCGATTTTCATGACTGCTTTTTCCTTGCCAGGACACTATCCCAAATCATATCCTTCTTGGGCCTTCTTGGGTTGATCATTCCCACCTTTTAGAGTTTGCTAGACTTATCATAAGCAAGTTTGTTTTATTCAATTGTGTTTTATATGTTTACTATAGTGAAGGGGACTTTGCTATGGTTGAGGTAGCTGAGAAGGGGATACCCAGATCATCTGGTTCTTGCCTATGAGGAGGTGATAGTGAGAGATAGGAACATTTAAATGGACTATAATGGTGTATCATAGTGAAGGACCATAACATACGAAGGGTTAGGAGTCATGAATAATCAGAGCATGCTCTTTATAGAGGGTAGTCTGGCATCATTGTGGCTTAGTAGCATTCCTTTGTATACACTAAGTCAGTGAGAAAAAGTAAAGCTGAAGGCAGGCCGTGATGTTCACTGAGGACCACCTTTGTACTGGTTCCCCTGCCCTGCGATTGACTACTTTCTTCCTTTTCATCCAATCACTGGCTTTATAGTCCAGCTTTTGATAATTGTTTATGACTTTTCTTGCTTAGCAAACTATTACACATGAAATGTATTCCTTGGCTTATACATCAAAATAATAAAACAAAACAGGTGAAATAAACTCATTTTGCTGCTTGAATCTAAGATGAAATATAACTGAGATGCACCTACAGCACATGCAGCCCATGACGCAGAGCCCCCTAAGCAAGACCATCTTTCTTAATGTTCTTGTTAAATGAGAAGGTGTAAGTTTTGTTTTCCCAAACTTATATCTGATGGTGGCTCCAGACTTAGTATTTTCATATGTTAAAATATTATTTTCTCCAACTACTCACTCTGGTAACTGTAGTTTTTCATGACATTCTGAATTCCATTTAACACCTCCTGATATTTTAAGAAACTCAGAATTTTTATTCATTGATTTCTTAAATTTTCTTTTATATGATTGCAAAAAGTAAAGATAATTTTATGAAATGCAAATGATGCAAAAAGCCTCCTGAATATATAAATGAGTGATGAACTAGGGGCAAAGAAAAAGTGAGAGAGCTGGGCACGGTGGCTCATGCCTGTAATCCCAACACTTTGCGAGGCTGAGGTGGGTGGATCACTTGAGGTTGGGAGTTTGAGACCAGCCTGACCAACATGGAGAAACCCCATCTCTACTAAAAATACAAAATTAGCTGGGCGTGGTGGTGCATGCTTATAATCCCAGCTACTTGGGAGGCTGAGGCAGGAGAATCGCTTGAACCTGGGAGGCAGAAGTTGTGGTGAGCCCAGATTGCACTCCAGCCAGGGCAACAAGAGCGAAATACTCTGTCTCAAAAAAAAAAAAAATAAAAATAAAGAAACACAAAATGAGAGAATCCCGGGTTGATTAAAGATGAAAAGAATCTCATTGTGAGTTAGAGATGAGCTACCTATTTGTCTGGCATCCTCCAGGGAATTCACAGACTTTATCATTTAATACCCCTTGTAATTATTTGTAACTTTGTCTTCACTTTCATGAGATGGTGAGCTCATTATGAGCTCCTCAATAATATTCTGCATCTTGTCCAGTAAAACCTAATAATGGGTCCTTGGCCCAGAACATTTCTAGACAATGTTTGTATAAATTCCTTGCACTGTGAGAATTAGTATGAATTATTAAAAGAATCATTGAAAGAACAAATAATTGGCAAACATTTCCCTAATCTGGAGTTCGGGAAGCTGCCAGGAGGTGAAGGTAAATGGGTAGAAATTCCTGCTTGGGACTAGTTCAGAAGATAAGACTTCAGTATTTCTTTATGGTCAAAGTTAAGCAGCCAATGCCACACAGATATGACTCATGTAATCTTTGGAAACACAGGATGTGGTGAACTCTAAGCTTATACAAACTTGGAGAAAATTATTGATCCTCTAGCATTCTTTATGGGAGCTTATCAAGCCCAACTGAGAGATACTTTCACAATGATTTATATGCCCCAATATTATGGTATTTATCTCTAGTCTCTTCCCAATTCCATCCCTGTCCATTGCTATGAAAACTGATGTAATCAAAGGGACAGGGGCAGAGGCAAAGGGTGTCTGGTGTTTTATTTTGTCTGAGGGTCATGTTTCAGGCCTTGCTATTTTATCATAGACCCCACCATCAAATAGGCTGTGCCCAGGTAATTACCTGGAAAAAAAAATGTCTTTGCTGCTGGAATCTAAGATTTTTTTTTTTTTTTGAGATGGAATCTCGCGCTGTCGCCCAGGTTGGACTGCAGTGGCCCGATCTCAGCTCACTGCAAGCTCCGCCTCCCGGGTTCACGCCATTCTCTTGCCTCAGCCTCCCGAGTAGCTGGGAGTACAGGCGCCTGCCACCTCGTCCGGCTAGTTGTTTTTTTTTAATATATATTTTTTAGTAGAGACGGGGTTTCACCGTGTTAGCCAGGATGGTCTCGATCTCCTGACCTCGTGATCCACCTGTCTCGGCCTCCCGAAGTGCTGGGATTACAGTCTTGAGCCACTGTGCCCGGCCGAATCTAAGATTAAATGTAACTGAGATGCACCTACAGCGCATGCAGCCCATGACGCAGAGCCCCCTGAGCAAGACCATCTTTCCTAATGTTCTTGTTAAATGAGAAGGTGTAGGTTTTGTTTTCCTCCAGTTTATATCTGTGATATAAATTGTCCTAATTACCCTGAAGAAAAAAAAAAAAAAAAAAAAACCAGCAGCAGCCAGTGCCATAGACTCAAATACCATGGCCTAAAGGGTGCTCCTGATAGGAACAAATCTGACCATGGATTCAGTCAACTTTGGTGGAAACAATGGCATGCTGATTAGGAACTTTGTGGCCCTGCACAGACCCCCTAGCTTTTCTCGGTTTGAATCAAAGTTACAGTTCCCAAGATGTGAAACTGTGACACTACAATCTATGTTTCAGAGCATATAGCTTCTCTCAAGCTTCACTTTTACTAGCCCTTCTCAATTTCTCTTTGCCTTTATATTTTTACATTCTTTTAGTTTTAGAGAATTGTAGTGTAGCATTGTTACAGCTTTAAGCCAAGTGTTTTTAATTTGTTTTCTTGAAATGGCTAGTACTTCAGTTATCTATTGCTGCATAACAAATCACTCAAACTTAGTCATGGGAAGAAGCAACAACTACTTTGTTATGTTCACGGATTCTGTGGGTCAGACATTCAGCAGGACACATTGGGATAGATGGCTTCTTTCTGTTCCATGACATGGGACCTGTGAGACTTGAATGGATCATCTAGAGCAGGGGTGTTGCATCGTTTGGCTTCATAGGCCACACATAAAATACACTAACACTAGTGATAGCTGATGAGCTAAAAAAATTGCAAAAAAAATCTCATAATGTTTTAAGAAAATTTACAAATTTGTGTTGGGTCACATTGAAAACCATCCTGGCTACATATGATCCACAGGCAACAGGTTGGACAAACTTGATGTAGAGGTTTCTTCACTCACATGCCTGGGGTATGGGCTGAGATAACTCAAAGGCTAAGCTAAGCTGGGACTGTGGATAGGACACCCATGTGGGGACCTTCTCACTCGTGTTTTCACAGAAGGGGAAGCAACGTGAGAGCAGGTGTTTAAGAGAACTAGGGACAGTGCCTCTTCTGCCACACTTCCTTTGCTGAAGCAGTTACAAGCTTCTCCCTCTATCCCTCAGGTTTGAGGGAAGGAGACATATACTCAATCTCTCAATTGGGAGGAATGCCAAAGAATTGTTGACTCTCTTTTTATTTTGTGTCCACCATAACAAGGTAATTACCTGCTTGAGATCCAGTGGTTCAGTGCCTGTCTGTATAAAGAGTGTAGCTTACAGGGTTATCAGAAGGATTAGAAATAATCTTTGTCAGGATTCTGCACACGTTTTCCTTAAAGGACTAGATAGGAAATATTTTCGGCTTTGTGGTCATATGGTTTTTGTAGACACTACTCAGTTTTCTTGTTATGCACTTTAGCAGCCATAGATAATACATACATGAATCCTTGTGGCTCTGTGCCACATTTTTATTTATGAATACTACAATTTTGAATTTCATGTAATGTTCATGTGTCATGAAATATCATTCTTCTTTGTTTTAGCTATTTGAAAATGTAAAGGACATCTTCACCTTGTGGGCTGTATAAAAGCGAGTGCCAGGTTTGTTGTTGAGCCATAGCATGCGGACGTAGGAACATAACCTTTCACAGTGCATGGTATGTGTTAGGTGGTGAATAATTATTACACACATGGTTTTTATACTGGTACATTCATAGAGTCATATCAGAAAGGCAGCTGACTTGGTTTAGTTTTCTCAAGGGTACGGAGGTTACATAATGCAATGTATAGATAGGTTAAAATAAAATTGTCATAGATATTATCGAGATGACACAAATATTTTGCAGTGTCATGGGTTAGTGGAAAGTGAACAGATACTGTTATTACAAGTTGAACTTTCTCCACTTACTGTTTACTTGAACTTCGTGAGTCATTGACCCTCAGTGGCAAATAGGTCCTGATGCCAAAACATTGTGGAAATATCTCAATATGCATTACACTGTTCGGTATAGACATTTCTTCATATTTGTTACTAAGATGCTCACCCTTTCTTTTTATTTTTCTGTTGCAACTCTGCCATTTTTTCCTTGAAACCATTCCTCAACCACATTTTTATTTACAGAGTACTCACACATGGCTTACTAAATGAGCACATAGTGAAGTGGTTAAAGATTTCATCTTCAGAGTCTAATGTCTTTGTCTTCAATACTTGGCTCTACCACTTGTCAGTTTTGTGAACTTGGGCAAGTTATTTAGCTTTTTGAGTTTCAAGGTTTTCATCTCTAAAGTAAGGAAAGGAATCAGTGTATCCTGTAGGGCTACACAAGCATTCAATAAGATTATGTATGACAAGTGCTGGTTTGTAGTAAATGCTTAGTAAATATTTGCTAAACCACACAGAGTACTGCAACTCACCTTGAAATTCCCTGGGCTATGTGTTTACTTTATTGGGCCATTAGAGCTACTTCAGTGGCATAATTCATTAAGCCTGAGTCTGATGTGTTTGGTCAGCAGCAGAATGTAATGTTTTGTCTTTAGTTAAATATTCATTTATAATTTTCTGGAATAACAGAATTTTAGCACAGTTATTACAAAATAACTGCTAATAACCATGTTATTGCAAAATTAAAATGAAAATATATATTTAACAATTATATATTGAGCCCCTATTATGTATTAGACAATATTTAGTTACTGAA
Source organism: Macaca fascicularis (assembly GCF_037993035.2). Taxonomy (NCBI): domain Eukaryota; kingdom Metazoa; phylum Chordata; class Mammalia; order Primates; family Cercopithecidae; genus Macaca; species Macaca fascicularis. The sequence continues at coordinate 55,283,145 of NC_088394.1, forward strand.
GATATCACCAGTAGAGCTTTTAAAAACAGAACTTGCTAGACTCTGCTCCCAGAATTTCTGATTTCATGGGTCTGGAGTGAGGGTCTAGAATTTGCATTAAAATTTTTTTGTGTGTGTGTGACAAAAATATTATTTATTTATTTATTTATTTCCAACTTCTATTTGAGGTTCAAGGGGTACACGTGCGGGTTTGTTACCTGGTAAATGGTGTGTCTCAGGGGTTTGGTGTATAGATTATTTCATCCCCCAGGTAATAGGCATAGTACCCAGTAGGTAGTTTTTTTTTTTTTTCATTGTTTCATATGTTTATTTGGTATCTATATATCCTCTCTGCTGAGTTGTCTGTTTAGAAGATCTCTTGCCCATTTTTTTTTTGTTATACTTTAAGTTTTAGGGTACATGTGCACAACATGCAGGTTTGTTACATATGTGTACATGTGCCATGTTGGTGTGCTGCACCCATCAACTCGTCAGCACCCATCAACTCGTCATTTACATCAGGTATAACTCCCAATGCCATCCCTCTCCTCTCCCCCCTCCCCACAATAAGCCCCGGTGTGTGATGTTCCCCTTCCCGAGTCCAAGTGATCCCATTGTTCAATTCCCAGCCATGAGTGAGAACATGTAGTGTTTGGTTTTCTGTTCTTGCGATAGTTTGCTGAGAATGCTGGTTTCCAGCTGCATCCATGTCCCTACAAAGGACACGAACTCATCCTTTTTTATGGCTGCATAGTATTCCATGGTGTATGTGTGCCACATTTGCTTAATCCAGTCTGTCATTTGGGTTGATTCCAAGTCTTTGCTATCGTGAATAGTGCTGCAATAAAGATACGTGTGCATGTGTCTTTATAGCAGCATGATTTATAATCCTTTGGGTATATACCCAGTAATGGGATGTCTGAGTCAAATGGTGTTTCTAGTTCTAGATCCTTGAGGAATCGCCATACTGTTTTCCACAATGGTTGAACTAGTTTACAGTCCCACCAACAGTATAAAAGTGTTCCTATTTCTCCACATTTTCTCCAGTAGGTAGTTTTTTGATCCTCGCCCTCCTTGCCTACCTTCTACCCTTGAATAGGGCCCAGTGTCTACTGTTCCCTTCTTAGTGTTCATGTGTACTCAGTGTTTAGCTCCTATTTATAAGTGAGAAAATGTGGTATTTGGTTTTCTGTTCCTGTGTTAATTTGCTTAGGATAATGGCCTCAGTAGCAACCATGTTGTGGCCAAGGACATGATTTCATCTTTTTATGGTGCCATAGTATTTCATGGTATATATGTGCCCCATTTTCTTCATCTAGTCCATCACTGATGGGCATCTAGGTGGATTCCATGTCTTTGCTATTGTTAATAAAGCTGCATGCATATATCTTTTGGTGCATGGTCTCTGTACATGATTCCATATTTCTCAGAGGTTTTGTTCATTCCTTTTTATTCTTTTTTCTTTGATTTTTGTCTGACTGAGCTGATTCTAAGAATTGATCTTTGAGCTCTGAGATTCTTTCCTCAGCTTGATCTATTCTATTGTTAATACTTCTGATTGCATTACAAAAGTTTTGTAATGAGTTTTTCAGTTTTACTAGATCAGTTTGGTTCTTTCTTAAGATAGCTATTTTGTCTTTCAGCTCCTGTATCATTTTATTGTAATCCTTAGATTCCTAGGATTGAGTTTCAACTTTCTCCTGAATCTTGATGATCTTTGTTGCCATCCATATGCTGAATGCAGTGTCTGACATTTTAGCCATTTCAGTTTGGCTAAGAACCATTGCTGGGGATCTAGTGCAGTTGTTCGGAGGTAAGAAAAATTCTGACTTTTTGAGGTGTCAGAATTCTTGCACTTTTTTTGTTGTTGTTTGTTGTTTGTTTTGTTTTTATCTCTGTGGGCTGATGTTCCTTTAATCTTTGAAGTTGCTGTCTTTTGGCTTTTATATTTTTTAATGCCCTTAAGATTTTGACTGCAGTATAAGTTGGGTTTAGTCAACTAACTTCATTTCTGGATGGGAGTCAAGGGTCACCTTGGCACTCCTGGGCTATGTGCTGTAACCTTGAGGAGCTAGAACCAAGCCCATGGCTTTGTTCTCTGGCTCCTACAGGTTAAACCTGCTGTGCTGAAGTGTTCCCAGTCTGCCAGCAACAACACTCTGATGAGAGGTGCTGGTGGAGGCTCTTTGTTGGGGTGTTGGCGGTGGGATCTGCACTTGCATGTGCATGCTGGTAGTGGTGGGGCACTAGTGCAGTGTGCACTAGTTGTCCATGTGCACACGCGTGCTGGTGGCAACAGGGTGGCTTAGTCATGGCGTGATGTGATCCATATGCTTATGTATGCTGGTGGGGCTGGGCAGTGGTTGCACGGTCTGCGTGCATGCCTGTGCCAGTGGCGGTAGGGTGGTGAGGTCCACACATGTGCACTGTTGGTGGTGGGGTGGCTAGGTTTATGCATGCATGTGCAGCAGCAATGTGGTGGGGGAGGCTGCAGGCAAGTGTGCACTGGCAAAATGGAGCAGTGAGGCTGCATGCAGGTGCATGTCGGCAGGGGCTCTTCTGCAGAAGCTCTCTGATGGTTAGACAGCATCTATTGGTGAAGGAGCTATGGCATTGACTACTGGGAAGTGCCCTGGTTGAGCATCTGAGGCTGTGTTGTGAGTGGGTGAGGCCAGGCAGAGACCCCAGGAAAGGCCATCAGACAGTGGGGTACTCAGATCAAACTGGTCCCATCCCTGTAGCAGTATAGCTCTGTTATGTCCAAGTTCAACAGTCAACAAAGGCCAAAGACTCTTGGCTCATGCCTGTAATCCCAGCACTTTGGGAGGCCGAGGTGATCACCTGAGGTCACAAGTTCAAGACCAGCCGGGCAAACATGGTGAAATCCCATCTCTCCTAAACATACAAAAAATTAGCTGGGCATGGTGGTGGGCACCTGTAATCCTAGTTACTTGGGAGGCTGAGGCAGGAGAATTGCTTGAACCTGGGAGGTGGAGGTTGAGGTCAGCCAAGATTGCACCATTGCAATCCAGCCTGGGCAACAAGAATGAAACTCCATCTCAAACACAAATAAACAAACAAAAAACAACCAAAAAGAAAAGTGTGGTGAACTTTGGGGGATGGGTGCCCCAGGCCATGCTCCATTGCAGCCTGAGCCAAACCCTCTGGGCTCTGCACAGGGTGAAATCCTGTCACTGCCAACTCCCCAAGCAGTTCTTGCTGCCAGCTCAAATGTCTGTTGGTGTCATGGGGTCTCCTTAAGCTAGGATTCTGGAGGTCCATGGTGAGAGTGAGCCAGTCTATGTCCATTTAACTCAGTACTTTCTTAGAAGCTGCTTGGGGCCAGGAATGAATCCTGGTGCTTTGCCATGCACGTTTCCCAGCTTCCTCCCACTTCAGCCCAGGGTTTGCATGCTCTCCTTTTCCACTCTCAGTGTCTTCCTTCTGAAGATCTGCTCAGAGTGTGCTGGTCTCCTTGATGGTCTGGTCTCTTGGTGGCATAAGCCCTTGTTGGCTGCATCTAGTTGGCCATCTTGGCTCTTCTTGTTTAGAATTTGCGTCTTACAAGTTCCCAGGAGAAGCTAATTGCCCCAGGGTTACCCCTTTGATAACCACTAGTCTAGGTGACCTATAATTTTCCTCCTATTCTCTCAGTACAAATGCTTTTGTGCACAATAGCTCTTATTCATTGCACTGGAACTGTGTTAGGTATTACAGCCACAACAGTGAAAAATGCAGACAAAAATTACTGCCCTCTTCAGTTTGACATCTTCGTACTTACAATGGATAACATATGTAAAGGACTTACTATGTGTCAAGAAACTTCCAAAGCATTTTATAAATATTACCCCACTTAAGCTTTTGAAAGACCCTGTGATGGAGATACTATTATTATTGCCATTTTACAAATAGGGAACTTTAAACTCAAAAAGTCTAGCAATGTGTCCATACTCCTATTGTGACATGTGACAGAGCTGAGAATTTAACTCAAATGGATTTGTTCCAGAGCCCTGCTCTTAGGCTAACATTCTACGTGAATGACTATTAGGTAGTGATAGTTTTAGTCTGTTCAGGCTGCCATAAACTGTGTGGCTTAAAAACAATAGAAGTTTATTGCTCACAATTCTAGAGGCTGAAAAGTCAAGGTCAAGGGGCCAGCAGATGTGGTGTTGAATGAGGGCCTGCTTCCTGTTCATAGACTACTGTCTTTTCACTGTGTCCTCACATGGTGGAAGAGTGAGGGAGCTCTTCAGGGTCTCTTTCATAAGGGCACTAATGCTGCTCGTGAGGGTTCCACTCTCATGACCTGATCACCTTCCAAAGGCCCCACTCCCTAATACCATCATGTTGAAGCTTAAGATTTCAATATATGAATTTTGGGAAACACAAACATTCAATCTATAGTATTTTACTCTTGTACCCCCCAAATTCATGGTCTTATTACATAAAAATATATTCGTTACATTCTAACAGCCTCCAAAGTCTTAACTTGTCCCGGCAACAACTCTAAAGTCTAAAACCCAAGGGCTTACCCAAATATCTTCTAAATCAAATATGAATGAGACTCAAGGTATGATTTATTCTGAGGCAAATTGCCCTCCAACTGTGAACCTGTGAAGCCAATAAAGTTATATGTTTCCAAAATACAGTGATGAGACAGGCATAAGCTAGACAATTTCATCCCAAAGGGAAGACATAGAAAAGAAGAAAAGAGGAACAGATCACATGGAGTTTGTCTTGTCATCCAAATTACAGTCACATGAAGTTTGTCTTGTAGTTTGGACATGTGATCTCAAGGCTCAAGAATAATTCTCCTTTTCTTAGCTTTTACTGGGAGGGCAAGAAAAAAAAAAAAGAATAATTCTCTTTGGCTTAATGCTTTGACTTGAAGGCCCACTGGGTTAGTGATGTCACTTCCCCTGGCTCCATGGGAAGGTCCTACAGTGGCCCTGTCTGGGCCCTGCTCCAGTTGTGGCTGTCTGCTGGACCCCTACTCCTGTAGTTTCTTAGGACGAGGTCACTATTCTATGGCTTCAGGTGTCTGTGTCTTTTGAAACCTAGGTGGAGGCATCTATGCCCTCTGGCCTGTGCATTCTGTGCACCAGCACTATGCAGACACTGCCAAAGATTGAATTTGCTGCTTGTGCCCTCAGAGGGGTTGCCACTGTAGCTTGCACCACACTGTGGCCTGCTGAAGCTGCACCTGGGACAACTGAGGAGCACAGCACCAGAGTGTGGGCAGTGGAGCTCCTGATGTTAGGCACTGCTGAGCCAGCATATGCCAGGGTCCTACAGGTGATGGTAGCCCCTCCTTTGAAACTGCTGTGGCCCTTGAGCCCTCACACTCTGGGTCTGTGATGGGAGTGGCAACTCTGATGATCTCTGAATTGTCTTCAGAGTTATTTTCCTATTGTCTTGGAGAATTGTTTCTGGCTCTTATTGAGATGGCTGATCCAAATGAATCTCATTATCAACACTTAGGCACATCCTTAGCATTCTCATTTTTTGCATTATGGAGAGACTGGAATATTTTTCATTCTTTTAGTTCTGATTCATTTTTGCCTAATAATTTAATCTGTAAGTGATTTATCTTTTCTCACTTTTTGCTCTATATATATTCATGAGGAACCAAGCCATACCTTCAACACTTTTCTGAGAAATAGCTTCAGCTAAATACCTTGTATAAAACACTAAAACATAAAGACAAGCTCTTTGCCACTTTATAACAAGGATCACCTTTTCTCCAGTTTCCAATAGTGTGCTCCTCATTTCTGTGCAAGATTTCATTCGGATGGGCTTTACTGTCTATTTCTACCAACATTCTGTTCATGATTACTTAGATATTCTTTTAAGAAGGTTAAGGTTTTCTCTATAGGTCTCCTCTTTTCTTCCTAAGCTCTCATTGGAATCTCCTTTAAAGGTCTGCTCAAGGCAATGCAAGGCAATGTAGGCTTTTTCTAGCTTGCACCTCCAAATTCTTCCAGCCTCTACCCTTTACCCAGTTCCATAGGCACTTCTACATTTTAGGTATTTGTTATAGCAGCACACCCACTTCTCAGCACCAATTTCTCTCTTAATCAGTTCAGGTTGCTATAACAAAATGTCATACAATGGCTGGTTTTTAAACAACAGAATTTTATTTCTCATTGTTTTGGAGACCGTAAGTCCAAGGTGAGGGTGACGACACGTTGAGTTCTGGTGAGGGTTCTCTTCTGGGTTGCAGACTTCTGACTTTTTGCCGTTGTTCTCACATAGTAGAAGAGTGAGGTGGCTCTCTGGAATTTATTTTAGAAGGGCACTAATCCCATTCATAAGAGCTCCACTGTCATGACTTAGTCACCCATGAAGGACCCACTTCCTAATACCATCACACTGGAGTTAGAATTTCAACATATAAATTTGGGGAGTGGGGAACACAAACATTCAGTCTATAGCAGTGAAAATATAGCTGAAAGGCAAATGGCAGAGAGAAGAACACGTTTTTGCTTAATTGATGGTGGTCATCATAAATTTGATACTAAAGAGTAAGTTAGAATAAAGAATTGAAAGAAAAAAAAAACCTTATAATCAACACAGCTAGGGAGTACTTGGCTTTTTTAAAAAGTTGAAAACTGTAAACATCTAGGTCCTTTCTTCAATCCCCTGAAATACAGTTAAAATTACAATAATGTTATTTTTAAGTGTAAAAAATCTCTCCAGAAGGTACTAAGTGGTATGGGAGAGTGGAGGGGGGCATTAAGGTAACTGCTCCAGGCATCAATTTGCATTTGAGAAAGAGTCTTCCATAAGTAATTATCTTTTTAAGACTTCATTTCTGCTAGGTTTACATCACCTGACTTGTGATGGGAAAAAGCCTCCAAGGTACAAAGATTGGATTTAGCTTGTCCTGCCATTTAGCTTGCCTTGGAGTCTCCATCTTTTAGCCAGCATATCTATCCAAAGCCTATTAGTTATCAATATGAATCATATATAAATACACAGAAAAAATGTCTGGGGCAGAGTATATACCTGATATAAGTCTATCTTTTTTGTTTGTTTGTTTTTTCCTTTGGAGATGGAATCTTGCTCTGTTGGCCAGTCTGGAATGCAGTAGCATGATCTTGGCTCACTGCAGCCTCTGCCTCCTGGGTTCAAATGATTCTCCTGCCTCAGCCTTCTGAGTAGCTGAGACTACAGGTGCACACCATCACACCTGGCTAATTTTTTGTATTTTAGTAGAGGCAGGGTTTCACCATGTTGCCCAGGCTGGTCTCAAACTCCTGAGCTGAGGCAATCTGCCCGTCTCAGCGTCCCAAAGTGCTAGGATTACAGGCATGAGCCACCACTCCCAGCAAGTCTATCTTTTATTTTAAATTTTAGGTAAAAATACATATTACTGAAAAATAAGAAATGTGAATTTTATGATAGTTGCACTTTCAACCCCTTCATGAAATTCTTTCTACATTTCTTGATGATCTAAGTCATCCCTCCATTCTTAACGTCATGCTCAAGGCCTGCTTAATCATGGAAAACAACTCTGACAAATTCAGGCCCATGTACAGTTTTCTCTCTGAATACTTTTAGTATGGTTGTCTAGGTTTCTTAGCAATCAAATAGGCAAGTCTAAGGGAGGGAAAATAGTTTGAAAGCATGGATGAATGTGTGAATGTAAAGTAGATTTCTCAGGCTTAGTTCTTATCAAGGAATCAAGACAAATGTGTGCAAGGTTTTTAAAAAAACTACTTGGTTTGGTTACACATGTGTGGCCTGGAGGCAGGTTGCAGGCCACAAAGACAGCACGTATAAAGATGACTTCAGGAGTTAAGCAGAGTCAATGATAGGAATTCAAGCTTTAATTCAACTCAAAGGCAGGAAAAGAACTAAAGGCTTCAGAAAATCAAGTGATGTAGGGAATGTGAAGGCAAGTTAGCGTGGATGTACTTATGGGTTTTTTTTTGTTGTTGCATGGGGGGGTGTTCATTAATTCTTATTAATTCTGTATTTTGAGATATCATGAGTCTTCAGTTTCTACTGCATTGCACAATAAGTAGAAAGTGTGATTGTAAATTGACAGGCTCCAAAACCAAACTCGACTCTTGTGTGACTTTGAGCAAATCACCTTGCCTCTTTAATCTTGTCTTATTACTTGCAATGAGAAAAATAATCCCACAGTTTTGCTGTAAAAACACTGTCTGCTTTGGGCCTTCAAATGTTAGACTACTTCTCTTATATCTCCTTGTTTTTATGATGCCTGAGGTTCTTGGTGGAAGTGCATGTATTTAAGCAAAAAGTAAGTTAATTGTGCCATCATTTCACGTATTTCACATAGGCTTTTCTTATCCCTAGAGGGCTTGTTAAAATTCCTATGGGTAAAAAATAAATGCTGTTCCTTTTTCTCCCCAATCTCAGGATTCTTTGTTCACCATGGATACTCAATACATCTTTTTTGATGATGATTGACAAGAACAAATTCAATTGCTCGCTTCATCCTTATGAGAGATGCTTGCCTTCAGTAGATTTCTGCATTCACTAACTGTCTGATCCCTTCTGTGAGTTGTGGTAAGGCTAAAATCTAAACAACTGTCTGTTTTTTAAGTACTTGCCTTATTTTGTTTCTGAGAGACAGAGGATATTTCTGGGAAGTGGGGATAAAGTAGAAACCTTTATTCTGGTACATTTTTGTCTCCTGAGTACTCACTAAATCACAAGAACTGATCCAGATTCCTGTCCTCAAAGACCCCTTTTATGCTTTTGGTTTATCTTAATGGTGTACTGAATGTTATGTCTCAACATCCTACCTGCTACTTTCTTTTACCTTAGTTCCACCTTAGTCTTAATTGGGTTTACCTATTTAATCACTCAATTCACCAAAAGAAAGGTGATTTGAAAACTATGGGTTCTCTCCACCAAAACTCCCATTGTGAACAATGGAAAAAATAATATCCCTGGATTAGACCCTCCCAGTTCCAGATCCTATCTCGATGATTTGTTGCATATCCCAGTTATTGCTCCAAATCTTGGTGGCTTAAGGCAGGCATTTTATGTTGTCATGATTTTCAGAAATTCTTAAATTTTAAAGGGCCAGGCTGGAAAGTCCTCATCTGGGGTCTCTCATGTAGTTAAAGCTAGATGTTGCGTAGGGCTACAGTCATCTGACGGCTTGGCTGGGCTAGATGTCCAAGCTAGGGCACTCACATGGCTGCCAGTTGATGTTGGCTGTTGGCCACAAGCTCAGCAAGGGCTGTTGACTGGAACACTTGCATGTGATTTCTCAGGGTAGTTGGGCTTCTTACATGGTACGTGGCTTTCCCCAGAGTGAGCATCCCAAAAGGCCAAAGCAGAAGCTGCATGGCCTTTTGTGACCTAGCCTTGGAAGTGAAATAGCACCATATTCACTGCTTCTGCCATACTCAGTGGGTTACAGTACTCACAAGGTTATCCAGAATAAAGGGAAAGGACCATAGACTTCACCCCCAGGTCACATTGTAAGGAGCACGTGGGATAAAAGGTTTTGTTGCAATTATTTTTGCAAAATATAATTTGCTACATCATATGACTTTTATCAAGTTACTGATGCTCTTGGAGCCTCAGTTTCCATTCCTAAAATGGTGATAACAGTGTTCAGCTTGAAGCGAATTTTATGACAATTGGAAAAATAAGGAAATATTTGCTAAACTTTTTTCTTTTAAGAGTTTTATCTCTTACAGAATTATTTGGGATTCCAAAATTCAGTTTATCTGTGGACACTTTGTACCTTCCATGAATGCATGGCTCTTCAAAGATAATTTTAACTTTATGTCTGTGTTTCATACAAGAAACGGCCTTAAAATCTACTGTGATTGTAATCTCTCCAAATACTTCAGGAACATTCTCTAACACACTGTCATACCCTATGTAGTTAACCAGCCAAATTTAATTTTTTTTTCAAGCAGTGAGACCTAATATTAATTTTTGTGCAAAGAAGTTGGCTTTGGGTACCTGTTGGTATATGCCAGGCAATAGGTTATTATTGAAATAGGAAAGAAGTCCTGACTTCCATCCTGGCTCCAGAATGGAGCATTTATAGGGTAGGATGATGGTTGCTGGATTCATTAACAGTGTTTAAGTCCATGCTGACCAAGCACAGGAATTGTATAAGACTTAAAAATGAGCTCCATGCCCTCATTTCCACCCCAATCAACAATTCACAAGACCAATTGTTTTCTTCAATTATAATTAAGAGGAAATCAAACAGTACACATTTGCAATGATCTTTTATGTCATATTTATTTCCTTATAAATTATTAAATGATTTATCATCCAAATTTAGTTAATGTACCTTCTAATTCGAAGGTGGAAAAGACCCAAATCACATTCCTTTATTGAAAGTAAAAGGTTATTTGCACATAGCACTAACTTTCCAATCAGTTGCTTGGTGAAAAACTCAAAAATTGACATGAAATGAATGGCATATTAAATAACAATGCCAACTGTAATCGTGTGTGTGTGTGTGTGTGTATGTGTGTGTGTGTATGAATGAACATTGTGTTATTGTCATAAGACTAACATGTCATGATCTTTTGGACTTTTAATAATATAGGAAAGATCTCATCTTTTAGTTGGATTACATGCCTTCTGGGATTACAAATCCCAGATGGAAAGCTTGGGAATGTTTTCTAGACATATAATTGTTTTTGGTTAACTCAGATCATTTTTACAAATTGGGCTGTGTGCCATGGGATGCATCTTATCCTGACAATCTGAGTCCAGAGGCAGAAACAAGTCCTTAGACTGGCATATTTTATTCTCTCTAAAACAAAAAATCTTAAATTTAAATCATTCAAAATGAATGGTTGGGAATATTTCCCTGCTGTTCAGTTTCAAGACAGAAGGCAAATGCAGTTTATCGAGAAAAAAGTGAAGAAGGCACTTAAAATTCTGCTTCTTTATGACGTCTCTGGATCTTAAATGCATAAGGAAATGTTACATAATTAATATCTCTGATATATAATATTAGGGTAAAATAATATATGTCATCCAAAGTATCTTGTACGATGATACAGCAAGAATGGTAATACAGTTTTATGTTCTTCTTTTTTTATGAAGTCATACTTATTTGAGTGCTTTTTGTGCCAACTACTATGCTAGGTATTTTAATTTCATTATTTCATTTAGTCTTTGGAATAATATACTTATTAATTACAGCTGGAAATTTAGTAGGCTAAATTCTAAAACATAAACTCCAAAATAATAATAATTTCAAATTTAGTTTTCTTTCTAAATTAGTGACATTTTGAACTTTACTAAGTTGTTAGACTTATCTTAAAATTGTATTTACTTTCTGTGGAAACCCATCATTTAGAGAAACAGGCACCTTTCATTCTGAGCTGCCCATGCAAAGTTTTATTTGTTTGTTGACTTGATTGAAATTGTAAGCATATGAAAGCCTTGGCTAAAACTGGTCCTATGTGAACTGAAAGAAACATGACATGCAAAGCTTTCTGAAAGAAGCATGATCAATTTCAGAGGCAATTGATACAATTGGACTAGAAATTAGCCTGGAAAGATTGAGCAATACCAAAACAAAAATTACAACTCTGAGCACTTGCTATATGCAGGCAACATTAGACATTTTATTTCTAATTTTCATAAAACCCCTGAAAATTAGAAATTATTATTTCCATTACAGATGAAAAACATGGGCTCAGAGGGCTCAGGTGCTTTCTTCAAAGTCACAGGGTTGGTAATAAATTTAATTAGCAATATGTACCTTCAAGGATCCTTTGCTTTAGTATCTCTTGTGTTGCTCCTCTGCCCTCTCATTGATTATTAATGGAAGCATCTGCTTTTAACATGAAGTTATCTGGTCTTAATATTTGACATAATATATTTCAAAATGCTGAGATGGACTGAGAAAAATCAATGCAATTGATTAAAACTCTGTTGATTGTGAAAATGGTAAAAAGAAAATCCAATGACATTGCAGTCAATTACATTAATGGAGGGAAAGATTCAGGAGAGATTAAAGTGGTAATTCGGCAGTTGTATCATCGACACAGATGAAACCTACTCCTTATATAACTTTGCGCCTTGTATTATTAGATTAGTCATCTATTTTCATTAAATTATACCAAATACCAGATTTCTTCTTCAGTCTATGTTGCACACACAGCTCAAGGGATAAGATTGAACCTGGAAAAGCATTGAAGATAAATTATTAGCTATAGTTTTTTCCTGTCCATGAAGCAATCTGATTAACTGTGTAGATCATTTTTACTTTTGTGATCACTGCTTTAGTCCCAAAGCAGGTGCTGTAAATACAATACAAACACCTACAGGAGGTCTACAGTTAACAGACATGCCCGAAAACATGTCAGTGTAATGCAAAGAGGTGTTAAGCTGCAGACACTGGAACTGAGTATTATAGCTGCCTGGTTGTATTGCCTTTTAAAACACGGCATGGCAAAGGATGCCATGCACTATCTTTTTTTTTTTTTTTTTGGCATCCTAAGGAATGTTGACAAACAACGTGTCTTAATTTGGGTTTCCCTAGAAGCTGACCTGCAAGAAGTACAACTAGTATATGTGGAAGGTGATTCCAAGAGGCACCAGTAGGGGGAGGCAAAAGTGAGACAGGGAAGGGAAGGAAGAAAATATTGACTGTAATAATGAGATGATTAGTACTGTGAGCCCCAGGGATCAGTTCCTCTAAGAAGTTCTGGTGGGCTTTGCAGACTATCCCTCAGAGTTTTCCCACCCAAGATCTGAGGATGCTGAGATATATCTCCACTAACTCCTGTTGTCATTCATTCAAGGCTGCATCTAGTGATATGATAGTAAACACCTGGCCAAGACTGCTTGGGTGACCAGAAAAATCTTTAGGCAGAGAGTTGCATCTGTTTGCCATTAAATGCCATTGGTGAGTACAGAGCTCAGAAGTGAGAGCTCAGGACTTAAGAATGAAGCACTAACTATATCTGCTACACAAAGATAATGTTAGGTAAGTCTTTTATTTTCTACACCTCAAACTTTATCAAACACCTACCTAGCTCCTCTGCCTGAAGAACTGGGTTGGGTGCTGGGACATGCAAAAATGAAGAGACATTACCAGTGTATAAAGATTCACGATCTTTAACAGTCCACAATTCACCTAAAATGGTAGCTTATGGTTTCCCCAGTGTTCTGCCACATGGTCTGAATTAGTCTGAAACAAATAAGTGGTAGGTGGTGGTTCAGGTGCCGTTAGTGTGATAGATCACCAATATCCCTCTTGGAGTATCCTTCAATATCCTTATTCAAGGATAAAATGCTATGTGCCATTCCTTATCTTCACTGCTACTGTTCCCACTAAATATCACAGTACATTCTATCATTCCCTTCTTTTTCTTTTTTTTTTAAGTGCACTCAGGAAAATATTTTCTCTTTAACTCTAAACTCCTATGCAATTATTGCCCCCTTGTTGACATTTCATGGTTATATCCATATACCCAAAAGAATAGTTACAAAAATATAATGTGAAAAAAGAGAAACATCATCATTTTAATTGGTGAGAATTAATCAAAGCATAAAACCACTACATATTAACCTCAATGAACTGTTTCAGACTCTCACCTCCAAAGTTGATATAAAGGTAAGCTGAGCACTCCTGTGAGGGCTATTCATATCCATTAATTGTTACAATACAAGATACATTGGGTCTCAGCTGGTTGCCATTTCTTCTGTATTTGAAATGTGCTTCTCAGCAGAGATAGATCGGAGGACACCATTGGGACTCATTTGAGTCTGACTTTCACATTAATTTTGCTGTGCTGTGAAGAGCAAAGGCAAAATCAATGTCCATCAGTGATTATTCAAGGTAAAATATCTAGTGATATTGAATACCAATGGCAGCACCAGGCATAAAATTTACTTAAGATTTGTTGAGTTGACAGCCATTTATTCCAACCCTGCTTCATTTTCCTTGTTGTACTTATTTTTTGGGGAAATAAAACAATTACAAAGAAAAATAAATTCTACTTACTGACTCAATTTGCCAGAAACTGGATCTATTTCAGAATGGTAGAGAGGAATGAAAGAGGTAGAATTTTATAAACCTAGCTAAGAATAATATCTTTTCAATTGGCAGAAGGAATATATTTTACAGTGCGTATTGACAGAAAACCACGTGGCTCAATTAAATTTTCATAATGAAGGCTCTTTGCAACTCGCGGCTGAATTAGAAAAAAAGAAAAGCCTGGAGCTATATCTTGGGTCCTGAATAAATATTCTTAAACCGAACAGATGCTCATGGCAAAAGAGTACTAATACACCTGGTTTTAAAAGTTTATTTGTTTTAACTGTTATTATGATGAAATTCAAGTATGTTCTCAATGATGTGTTTTAAAGAAATTGTAAACAAAAAACTAAAGAGCAATAGCAAGAAAATGTTAAAACCTTCTTCATTTTATCATGCCCGAGGCTCCATGTAGCAGCATCTAACTTTTTTGTTAAATAACATTAGAAGGGGTGGGATGGAAGGAGAGTCTCCAGTCAGTCAGTGCTTGGACCACAAGTATATTGACAGATACTCCCTCCCATCGAATTAAGTGAGGTGGTTGTGCTAGGTAGACTCATGCACCATTTTTGTTCTTTCCATTTGAACTACTGTCTACAATGCAACGTTGTTGAGTAGAAAGGAAAGGAAAAAAGATTTGAAGTACCAGGCTTTTCTTTGTCTTTCTGACAGCCATCAGTTTGGGTTGTCTATTTCTTCATTAACTATTTTGTCATGGTGTAGTCACTCCTCATCATCGTATATGAGAATGATTTTCCAAGGAAAATTATTTTTTACTCTGCTGTATTTTGTAATTTCTCAAGAGAACTTTAGAATATAGCCCTGAGGGCTATTAACTCCTTGTTTGTTCAGATGACTGCTTGCAGGAAGGAAAGGGCAATGTGCTGAATCAGATAAAGCCTCATCCTTTCCACCTTACTTTCCTCTTTCAAGAGGCGTAGATTTGACTTGATCTCTAGATTGGATGAGGAAGGGCTAATGATGAAATAGAATGGATGATCCTAAGGCCGTTGAAGGACGTCTGAAGTTTGGGGACTCTGGCTTAACTCAAGATTGACACACACATGTCTTATATTAGATAATGGGGCCATTATCCCTCCAGAGCATAAGACACATGGGGTTATAGAACCTGGAGTAGGAATTCAGCACTGGATGATGGAAAGGGTCCAGATTGCCAGGTAGATGTAAGGTCCAGCCAATAGGCACAGGGGGGTGTAGGCATCATTTTTGACTCGGTGGATGTTGAGATGAATGACGTCGTTCTCTCTCTTCAAGAAATTCACAATATTGTTAGGGAAGCAAGTATAGGCTAAAAAACTGCAGCTTGGAATATGTGCTTTAATAAAGAGAAGAGAAATAAACTGTTAGCTTTCACAAAGGAGATGAAACTGGGGAGGAATTTGAGGATATGGCAGGAAATGGTGGACTCATTTCCTATGGCTGCATTTAAGAACAGACCTCCAGCTTCTGTATCCTCCTGAGAGAAGATCAGTACCCAAGGACCAAAGTTGTTGCCTAGAAAATTGGGTATGAGTAAGGGTTTAAAGATGTGAGACGAACAGTCTTTACTCTGTTAAGAAGTTTTCTTTTACATGTGATCAACTCAATATATTTGTTGTGCAATAAATATGTTCTTGCCCTCTATGCTTTATTGCCAGTGAGGCCAACTTTATTTTTACTATTTGATGTTCATGCTTGCCACAGTACCTGGGAAAGGGTAGGCTCCACAAATGTGTTCACTGCAAAAATAAGAGGTGGGAGAAAGCAGCCTATGTCTGGAAATTTACATCTCAGTTTCGCTGCCAGTTATCCTCATAACCTTGCCAATTGGCTTCAGCAGCTTCAGTTTTCATTATGTGTAGAATGAGAGGTACAGCTATTTGTACATCAAGTGGGATCAGTGAAAATATTTGGCGTTAGTTTTGCCTGTTCTTGGAGTTCAATATAAATGGAATCTCATAGTATGTAGTTCTTTGTTTCTGACTCATCTGAAAATAAAGGTTTTGAGATTTATATGTGTTGCTGTGTGTATCAATAGTTTGCTAGATTTTAAAATTGTGGAATAGTGTTCCATTATCTCAATAAAACACAGTGGCTCATGCCTATAATCCCAGCACTTTGGAAAGCCAAGGTGGGAGGATCACTCGAGCCCAGGAGTTTGAGACCAGCCTGGGCAACATAGTGAGACCTCGTCTCTACCAAACAAACAAGCAGATAAACAGAAAAATCCCACCACAGTATATCAGGTTGTAAGAATATACCATTCTCCTGTTGATGAACATTTGGATTGTCTCTACATGTTAGCTATAAGGAGTAAAGCTATTCTGAATATTTTTGTACAAGTCTTTTAAAGTATATCCTCCCTTACTCCTCACATACTTACTGTATGGCTCCTAATAATGGAGTCTCTTTTATATGGGACATATTAAACCCCCCTCCATCCCCCTCCCACACAATGTCTATTTCCTTTTTAGATTTGTCTGTATAAAATTTGAATAAATGAACTCCCTATTAAACAAGTGGACATTATTACATTTCACTCAGAAGATATATTTTAAAAGAGAAACATTGCAGGTGTTCAGCAAAGATAAGCTCTTTCCAGTGACAGATTCCATCGAGTTCTCATCAGATAGCTCCATCTTCTTGTCATTGTTGCCAGTTATGGATGGTTCAGCATCCGACCTTCTTGGAAGAGCCAAAAGTAGGCTCCCTGGCTGGTGTCTGACAGTGACATGCAAATGGATGTTAAAGTTTCTGATACTAGAAACTCTTAACAGCTTCTTTGTTAGGGTCTTACTATGGAATAGAAAAACTGTGTCACAGAAAATGGCCTCTGTTCATGTACTTCTGAGTCAGTCCAAGCATGAAATACAATTGCTTCTCCAATAGCTATCAAAGAAAGAGGGTAGTGAAACGTAAACTATTGGCTAGAATTCAAATGGCTTTACAGTAGGCTGCTGATTGAAATGCTGATGGGTAGAAGAGGGCAGATAATTGAGATTTAAAATTAAGGTATCTGAAAACCAGAATAATCATTCTTTATTAATAATATTCCCTAGTTCTTGATTTTTTTTTTCTTGAAGTAATTCTTTAATGTCTTCTACATCAGAAACTCATCCACATACTTGGCTGCAAAGAAGTTTATTGGAGCAAAGAGTAGAGTGGATGTGCTAAGTGTTTTATGCATAGAAGTGTTTAGCACATATATGAACACACCTCCCATACCACACTCAGATAATCATACATGAGCAGCGGTCCCTAACAGTTTTGGCACCAGGGACCGATTTTGTGAAAGACAATTTTTCCACGGATGGGGCAGAGGTGGTGGGGATGGTTTCAGGATGAAACTGTTCCACCTCAGATCATCAGGCATTAGATTCTTGTAAAGATTACACAACCTAAATCCCTTGCTTGTGCAGTTCACAGTGGGGTTAGCACTACTATGAGAATGTAATGTAGTGGTTGATCTGACAGGAGTTCAGGTGGTAATGCTCATTTGCCCTTTGCTACCTTTCTGCTGTGTGGTCTGGTTCCTAACAGGCCACGGATTAGTACTGGTCTGCAGCCCGGGAATTGGGAACCCCTGTACCTAAGTGTAACGTTTTCTGATTCTTTGTCCTTAGATGTGCAAAGTCAAAGAAAATCACGTGGGAAGACCCCTATATTTGACTTTTCACTAGTGTGTTTAGATAGGGGCCTGTCTTCTCACTAACATACGGGCTCCTGCGAAGTAGGAACTTGAGCATAGTAGGCCTGGAAGGAATAGTGGTATAATGATAGTGTTTATGTAGATATTACTATTTTCATTCTCTCCATCACCCCCCATTTCCTATACCCACATCTTTTCAAAGCTGTAGAAGCAGAACAGTCACCATCTGTGAAAAGAATAAGCTCCAAGCAGATATCTGTAATGCCAAGACAAACTTCCTAGTCTCCACTTAGAAAAACAGAAAATGACATTGTTAATTGGGGAACGGATATCTGGAGAGTTGTGCCAATATTCTCTTATCTAACTGGCCTTTCAAAATTGAATGCACTCGCTGGAACTGCTGGATCAGATCCTGTCACTCTTCACATTCTGGGGGAGATAATTTCAGGACTTTTCAGTCAGTTTCTGTTCAGCTCAGATTATATCAAATTCGAAAGAAGGTGAAACCAACCACGTTCGTTTCATTCCACTTCATGAGAGATATGTGAACCCCATTATGACAATCTTCTTTATTTTTCATCTAGAAATTTTCATCGGACTTGGTGCAGAGTTAATCAGCTTGTAGACAAAGCAGTTAGTTACTGCAAATCTCTAAGATGAAACATGCTATAAAAATGTATAATGGTAATAATTAGAATCATAATATTAACAATTGCAAAATTAACATTTTGACCTTCACCTTCTTCCACAGGTAAAAACATCAAAATCTGAGCAACATCCCTGAAGGTATACCTGAAAAAAGCTTTTCTACACCTTGTCCTTCTTAAAAGCAATTAATTTCCACATAAGAAAGTATTATTAGACTTCACAGTAGTTTTCAAATATAATATTAACTTGCAAGGATATTATGGCCAATAGTTCAAAATAACTCTTGAAACTTACTAATGACATCATCCTATTTATTATTTCATGGAACTAGGTGGCAAATGGTAGGCATTTCATTTTAGTGTTCTTGATGAATAAGTGAACAAACAATTCTATTTTTTGTTGAGTGTTCATTATCTACTGGTATTTAAAAACATTTTAGTATACTAATTGTAGCAGATTTGGAGTATGAATATTAAAACATGTTACCAAAGAGAAATAATCATACCTAATCCCACTGTGTGGAAGAAACCGTTTGTGACATGACATGATGGATCATTTACTTTTAGTATTTTTTCTATGTGTAATAAAAGTAATAATATGCAAATGCAATGCAGTTTACACATATGAGGAGTCTTTGATTTATAAACAAATTCGTATAGAATTATTTACATTTACATTTTATTTTATTTTATCTTTGAGACAGAGTCTTGCTCTATTGCCCAGGCTGGAGTGCAATGGTGTGATCATTGGTCACTGCAGCCTCCAACTCCTGGGCTTAAGGACTTCTTTCACCTCAGCCTCCTGAGTAGCTCAGACTACAGGCACGTGCCACCATGCCTGGCTAATTAAAAAAAAGAATTTTGTAGAGACAGGGTCCCACTATCCTTCCCAAGCTGGTCTCAAACTCCTGGGCTCAAGTGATCTTCCCGCCTTGGCCTCCAAAGTGCTGGGATGACAGGAGTGAGCCACTGTGCCTGGCCCATAATTTTTTAAATGTTAGGCATTTCTTAGGTAAGATGATCTTGGAAAATAAAAATAAATTAAAAAGCAAAAAAAGTAACAATAAAGGTAACTGTGATTATATTCAGTGTGTAATTTTGTATATTAATCCATTTTCAGTTTTTGCTCTTTGGAGTGTAAGGACTGGAAACTATTTCACTCAAAGGAAACTAATTCACTCAAAGGAAACTAACCAGCCAACAAACAACAAACAACAGTGGAGAATGTGATTCTTGAATGGATTTGGAACTGAGAGCTGTTAGGAGTTGAGGCAGCTCTGGTTAGTTTCTTTCTCTCCTTTTTGACTTTGTTTTATATCCTTCCTTCCAGGAGTCTTTGCTTTTTTCTTCTTCAGACAAAGTTTCTCTCTGTCTCCAGGCTGGAGTGAAGTGGTGTGATCACGACTCACTGCAGCCTCGACCTCCTGGGCTCAAGTGATCCTCCTTCCTCAGCCTCCTGAGCATCCGGGACTATAGGCACGCACCACCACACTCAGCTAATGAATCTTTTGTCTTCACCCTAACACTTGGCTCATACTTGCCAGAATATCTAGAAAAAGCTCCAGAAAAAGCAAGTCTGATTGGCGTGATTACTTACCATTTCCCTTATTCAGTAAGAGACAGACCACTTGTGCTTCACTGCTTCACCTGCTTGATGGTTCATGGCCCCTCTTGGGTCAGTGTCCCTCTCTAGTTAAACCAGTGGCTGCACAGGTACAACAACCTGATATGGCTTCACTAAGTGGGTATTTTTGGTTAAGGCACTTACTACTAAAAGCACAAGCTGAATGGACTTGTCCAGTATATGCTATATATTGTTATCACAAACTCTTCGTTAACATTCATTAATTTAGCAGATATTTATTGAGTGTCCGCTGTACACCACCACTGCTCTTGGTGTTGAGGATACAGCAATAAAAAAGCAGACAAAAATCCCTCTTTTCATGGGACTGATATTCTACTGGGCAGAGGCAAACAGTAAACAGAATAAATAAATAAATTACATAGTATGTTCAATGATAGTGAGTGCCAAGGGGGAAAATAAAGTAGAGAAAGACATTCTGGAGAAAAAAGTGAGGAGAGAGAGTACCTATGGTGAGGGATGTGGGCTGAATGGGAAAACTTGTTGCAATTTTAGGTTTGTCAGGGAAATGCCCTATGAGATGAAATTTGATTCAGAACTTGAAGAAGGTAAAGGAGTAAGCCATATAGTTTAAATTACAGAATTTGCATTGCTTTTGTTAAATAATCATCGTAGCAATTGTAACTGCCTAATGGGTTCTTCCTGCCCTCTGCATAAATAAAGACCGGAGCATTGCAGTAAAGAAAGAGTTAACTGCATGGGAGGCTGACCACACCACACAGGAGATAGAGTTATTACTCAAATCAATCTCCCTGAAGGCTTAGAGGTTAGGTTTTGTTGTTGTTTTTTTGTTTTTTTGAAGATAGTTTGGTAGGCTGGGGGCCAGTGTAGGGAGCATGCTAATTGGTTGGGTCAAAGATGAAATCACTGGGAATGAAAACCATCCTCTTGTGCTGAGTTGGTTCCTGGATGGGGGCCACAGAACCAGTTGTGGGTCCAGGTGGGGCTATCCAGTTGTCAGAAATGCAGAAAGCTGACAAGATACCTCAAAAAGCCAGTTGTTGTTTCTACAATAGTGATGTTATCTGCAAGAGTAATTGGGAAAGCTGCAAATCTTACGACCTCTGGAGTAACGAGTGGTAATTATTTAGAATTCAGGCCCCTTCTCATCCTTTTAATTTGGTGGCCTTTCATTAGTTTTACAAGGGCAGTTTAGTTTTGGGGAAGGGCTGTCATCATTTAAATTATAAACTAAATTTCTCCCAAAGCTCTCTTGGCCCATGCCCAGGAATGACCAAAGACAGCCAGCCTGTAAGGCTGGAGTAAGTCATGTCAGATTTCTCTTACTGTTGTAATTTTGCAAAGGTGGTTTTACAGTTATTAAAATTGATTGAGCTCTTGTGTGCCAGGGACAGTTCTAAGCATTTTGTCCCTGCTTCTCAATCCTTAGACCATCTACTTCAGTTAGTTACTGTTAGTCTTCCCATTTCACAGATGAGAAATTGAAGCGCAAAGTGATTTGGCAGCTTGCTGATGGTTTTTAAATTAGTAAACAGAAGAGCTTGGATTTAACAGTCAGATTTTGGGGCCTTGCTCTCAAATGATACTGCTGCTTTTTGAATGACACACAAATTTTAAAAAGTCAAATAAACCCACAACTCTACAAAGAGGAAAAATAACTGCAACACAAATTCCCCATCCAGAGAAGTAAATAATGATGCGTTTTGATTAATATTCTGCCCAGATGCTTCTCTGTGTCCCTTAGGGCACATCAATGATTATGCACATTTCACTTAAGTAAAACAGGGTGCAATATATATATATGCATATATGCTGTGCTGTGAACTGCCTTTCCACTAAAAAAATATGTCATTAACATCTTCCCAAGTCAATAAATATAGATCTATGCCATTATTTTTATTGAATTTCTAATATTTCATCTTATTCCATTGCTTATTCTATTTCATCATCTTCCATTGCTATGTAGTTAAGCAGTTTTTCAATACTTGAACATTTTAAGTTTTTCACAATATTTTAGTTATGGAAATCGGTCTGTGCTCGTATCTGCCTTCTCACTCCTTCTCACCACTCCTAACAGCTGGTGTGGATTATTAGAAGATCAAAACGGTCCTTCAGCAGTTAGTACCCGTTGTAAAGATGACTAGAATGAAAAGACACAGCTACCACAGGCTCCTATAGAAATGCAGGATACTTAGGACTTTCATAACCAGTGGTTCAGAGATGTGTTCACTCAGGATACAGAAGTAGACATCTCCTTAATCTTCCATTGGTAGAATTTTGATCCTAGTTATGGGGTTTGGGTAAGTCAATTTATGATAGGATATTCAAACAGAATCAAGCATCACCTCCTCTGGGAAGCATTCCAGGTCCTTCCTGTTAGGGTAGGTGTCTTGTCTCTGTGCTCCTGTGGTGCTCTATCTTTACCCCTTTCCCACATTTACAATACTTTATTTTGGTGATTGGTTCACTTGTGTTTTTTTTTCTGGTAAATGATAAGATCATTACATAAATAGAATGCTTTCTTAATTTCTGTGTCTCAAACACAAACTTCGCTATTACTGGCATCCAACGTACAGCTTTAAAATATTTTTAAAGATGAGAAAGAAATACATTAAGGGGATAAAGAGAAGTTTAGTGACCAGAAAAGGGCAATGGATTGAAGTTGAAGGATGGAAGAAGGAATAAAAATCAAGGAGAAGAAAAGAAAAGCTGCAAGGTAAGATGAGTGACCAAAAATATTGATACTGTCAAGTAAACAATATTGCTTCTGATAATGAGCAATAGTAAATACTAATATAATTTGAGAAGAGTAAAATATTTATGCTGGGGATAATGCATTCATTTATTCAATGACGAACAGTATTTTGAAAAGACCTACTCTATATATTTTACTAGATTATATAGAAGAGCTATTGTCTCTGGCTTGAAAAGCTTTATATTCAATTTCAAATTACTATGGTTATATCTGATTCATTTAAAGTATCTTATTGAGGGTCTACTCTGTGCATGGCACTCTATCAGGTAATGGACATTCAAGCTCTGCTGTCATGAAATATGTGTGAAATAGGACGTTCAGAGTGTACTGTGATAAGCACAATTATGGAAACATGTTTATTATGCAAACCTGTATACTTCACAAGAATCTCAGAGAAGGGACTTCTAAAGGAGGTGACACCTTGGCAGGGTGGTGATAGGAGAGTATGGAGAGAGAAAAGCAGGTGAGCCTGAATTGACAAGCAGATGCCAGATCATAGAAAGCTTCGCGTACCAAGTGTGAGCAAGAAAAAATTGGCAATGACAGAGCAGCTACTTCTTTACACCAAATGGCTATAGTCTTTTGGGCAAGAGAATCTTAATGTAAAAAGAACAGAAATGCTCAACCCTTACATCTTTGGGCTTCTTTGAATAAGGTTTACAAATTTTAATGGTCTTTCTGAAATCAAGACTGGTTGAGACAAGCTGGACTTTGGGGAAATCTTAATGATATCACTAACTTTTAGGGCTGAAGGAGTCTGTAGAAGGCCTACTCCAACTCCCTTACAAGACTCCTTCATATAACAGACCAGAGAATGGCCTCTTCTTGCACAGGTAGCTCAGCTGCTCCTAAGAGAGTACATCTCAATACAAGATATTTTTAGAATTTAGGAAGATCTATAGGTTGAGCCAAAATCCTGTTCCATCTGATGTCATACTCACTGGCCTTAGTTATTTCTTCCTGAATGCCACAGATTAGAACATATTTTATTTTCTAGGATAGATATCACTATGTCCTTTAGTCATTATGGCATTCTATGATTTCACATCCTCCTTCTACCACCTTTCTATGATCTTATTTATTACCTTTCTCCAATTGTGTCCTCTTTTGGTGATATGCCTTTTAAACTGTGCAATCCAGAATTGAAGTCCAAGATGAAAATTCTCACTCTTGTTGGTGTAAAAATGATACACTCATCTACAACCCTCTGGAATTAAGGAAGAAAAACAAAACACCACTACATTTGCATGTTGGATATAGATCTAAGGAGAGAGAAACTTTTCAAAGGCGATTTTCTGTGCAATATTAGCATTTATTCAATTCTGACCTTTGAGTTATGGGCAATGAGAGGCAGCTTTTATGTTTCCCTTTCCTAATGCTGATTTCCCAGGCATGAAGATGCCAGCAGGGGCTGGTAAATAACCCAGCCAAGCTTTTCTGCCATTTCCCTCACTCTCCCTGACATCTCGTGAAACACTCTCTCGTTTGATCAATACTTTCTCACCAAGTAAGGGAGAAGCAGCCTACAGAGCCTGCCTCAGCAAGACTTCCCAGAGGCTCCAAATGAATATTGAGTGGCTCCCTACAAGCTCACAAATCTGGTGAGATGTAACATGAGTCAAAAAGTTCTGAGATGCTTAATGGCAAAAGAAAAAAGAAGGATCTTAAGAGTTTGGGGCAGCTTTTCATTAGGGCCACATTTTAAAATTGCATCCTGGTGGGACAAACTCGAACATGCAGGACATGTCTCAGAAGGCATTATTTGCACTTATTCCTTTGTTATTTGTTTAAAAATTTTCGTTTGGTTTTTATTTTTAGGTTCTTGTTAATTCATTAAATTTATTTATTTCTTTAGCAAATACTATGTTTCAGATACTATGTCAGATGTTTGAAATACAAACGTGAACAGGAAAATTATAGCTTCTTCCCTGATACGGTTTAGCTCTGTGTCCTCACCCAAATCTCATCTCAAATTGTAATCTCCATGTGTCAAGGGAGGGACCTGTAATCCCCACGTGTCAAAGGAGAGAGGTGACTGAAGCATGGGGGCGGGTCCCCCTGCTGTTCTCATGATAGTGAGTGAGTTCTCACAAGATCTGATGGTTTTATAAGTGTTTGACAGTTCCTCCTTCACACACTAGCACTCTCTCGTGTCGCCTTGTGAAGAAGGTGCCTACTTCCCCTTCTGCCATGATTGTAAGTTTCCTGAGGTCTCTGAAGCCATGTGGAACTGTGAGTCAGTTAAACCTCCTTTGTTTATAAATTACCCAGTCTCAGGTAGTAGCTTTATGGCAGTATGAGAGTGGACTAATACACTCCCCTAGGAAATTTACGTTGCACACAAACACACACAGACCCACACACGTGTGCCCACACACACATAGAGAGAGAAAGAACAAGTGAGAGAGATTAAATAGATGTCAGTTGTGGTTAGCACTTCGAAGGAAACAAAAAAAAGGGCAAGCACAAGAGTATTCAGGGGTCATTTAGCTAAGATGGCCAGAGAATGCCAAGCTTAGGCTGAAAAGTCAAAAAGCAAAGAGCCTTGCACAGAGTGGTGTATGGGTTTCCTGGGGCTACCATAACCAAGTGCCTCAAACTGGGTGGCGTAGAGCAACATAAATGTATTGTTTCACAATTCTGGAGGCCAGAAACCTGTAGTCAAGGTGTTGGCTGGGCCATACTCCCTCTGAAGGCACTAGGGAAAGATCTGTCCTGGACCTCTCTCCTACCTTCTGGTAGCTTCAAGCATTGCTTGGCTTGTAGGAGGCTGTCTTCTCTCTATGTGTCTTCATATCATCTTCCCTCTGTGTGTGTATGTCTGTGTGTCCAACTTTCATTTTAAAGCATATTTATATATTTATTTTTTAAATAGAGGCTGAGTCTTACTGTGTTGCCCAGGCTGGTCTCAAACTCCTGGGCTCAAGCCATCTGCCTGCTTCAGCCTCCGAAAATGCTGGGATTATAGTAATGACCCACTGTGCCCGGACTTTTTTTTTTTTTTTTTTTTTTTAAATACATCAATCATATTGGATTAGGGCCATCCTAATTTCTCATTTTCACTTAACTCTCTAAAGACCCTATTTCCAAATAAGGTCACATTGTGAGATACTGGGGTTAGGACTTGAACGTATCTTTTAGTGGGGACGTAATTCGATTCATAACAAACAGGAAGGATAGAGTTCCTGGAAGAACCGTGTTCAAGTCCCTGAGTTAGAGTGGAGGCAGGGGAGCTGGAGAAACAGAAGGCTGGTGACTTGAATAGAGAGGGCAGGGAGCAGAGTGGCAAGAGGAGAGCAAGAAGGAGAACCCTTTGACAGCTACATAAACATCAAAATGGACATCCATTCATTTTTGCTACAAACAGCTGGCACAGTGTCTTTTGGGGGGGGACACAGAAAGAGATTGCAAAGATAGTTTTGTCTTTTCCTCTCTGTAGTCCATGGAGTTTAGCTAGGGATGGGAGGCCCCCAAACCATCACAGTGACTGCCAACTTAGAAAAATTAATTTTTCTTGCAAGTCAGATTGCCACTTTTGCGTCCCCTGGCTGCAGCAGGAACCACAGGAGCCATCCTGTGAATCATCTCCCAATAAAACTGTGAAAGACAATAGGACATGGACTTTACACTATGTAAGAGTCAGGTGCCAAGTGGTTTCCTCTGGGGATCACGCCACTATGTTGCCTGCTATGTTTGCCTCAAGAAGGCTGGGTATTAAGTGCAGAGCAAGAGGACACAGAAATGGTGAAAATGAACATTGTGGAATTATGATCTCACTTCAACTAAATTCCCTTGGACTTAGTATATGTAAGAAACTAAACTTGAAGCCATTTGTGTCTTCAATTTGGCCACCGCTATCCCCAGGGCCTTTTATATGAAAAATGTATTTGGATTGATCTATGTTTATCTTCCTGATCTTATTTCTATTTCTTTTACCTTGTCTTAATTACTGTCAAGTATAGAGGTTTCTATTTCTTATTTTATTTCACACTTAAGCCCTGAGCCAAATTTCCTCTCGTTATAGTGATTAAATGGTAATTATTTTTAGTTTTTATTTTTTGAATTTCATGTATAGATTTTTGCTTTAATCCTTAAAAATCCTTGCAAGGTAAGCACCTTAACTGCATTTTAAAGATAAGGAAGCCGGGGACTGGGTGCAGTGGCTCACGCCTGTAATCCCAGCACTTTGGGAGGCCGAGGTGGGTGGACCACCTGAGGTCAGGAGTTCGAGACCAGTCTGACCAACATGGAGAAACCCTTTCATCTCTACTAAAAATACAAAATTAGCCTGGTGTGGTGGTGAGGCATACCTGTAATCCCAGCTACTTGGGAGGCTGAGGTAGGAGAATCACTTGAACCCAGGAAGTGGAGGTTGCAGTGAGCCGAGATTGCGCCATTGCACTCCAGCCAGGGCAACAAGAGCAAAACTCTGTCTCAAAAAAAAAAAAAAAACAAAAAAAACAAAAAACACCCGATAAGGAAGCTGAATTGTGGCGAATTTAAGTGGTAGGAAGAGACTTGCTAGCATTAGAGTCATGAACTGGGAGCCACCTGCCTAGATTCAACCCCAGCTCTCTACCATTTATTTGTGGTGTGACCATAAGCTAGTTATTTAATAATCTGTCTGGTATGCAGTAAGTACTAACCGCTAGTTGTTGTTAAAAACCAGGTGTGAATTTCAGTTGCAGAACTTACTAGCTTTGCATACTTGGGCAAATTCATTAACATTATTAAATTCATATGTTGGCTGGGCATGATGGCTCATGCTTGTAATCCCAGGGACTTTGGGAGACTGAAGTAGAAGGATTGCTAGAACCCAGGAGTTTGAGACCAGCCTGGGCAACATAATGAGACCCCATCTCTACCAAAAAAAAAAAAAAAAAAAAAAAAAAAGTAATTAGCAAGGTATGGTGATGCATGTCTGCAGTCCAAACTACTTGGGAGGCAGAGGGGGGAGAATCATTTGAACCCAGGAGGTTAAGGCTGCGGTGAGCCATGATCACACCACTGCACTCCAGCCGGGGTGACAGAGCGAGACCCTGTCTCAAAAATAAACAAACAAACAAATCTATATCTTTCATATTCTTTCTACCAGGCAACCTACCAAAGCATTATTGTGATGATTAAAGAAGACTATCTTTGGTAGGTATGTTGTATTTTGCATCATACCTGGCCTAAATAAGCATTGTGTGAGATGAAGCCACGAAGGAAAATGTTGTGCATGGTTTTATAAATCTGAGTAAAGTTTTGGATTTTATTTTAAACATACTAGGCAAGCACTGGAGGGTTTTAGGAAGAGAAGTACTGTGAAATGTTTTCAATTTTGAAGTGATCTCTTGGGATACTTTAATGGAGAGGTTGGTATTGGGAGGTGAAATGGAACAGCCAGGAGGCTATTTCAGACATCCAGTCAAAAAGTGTGGTGCCCAGGACTATGGAAGACATAGAGGCTGTGAGAAGTGTTCCGATTTAGGATCTATTTTTGAAGCAGCATTGAATACATTTGCTCATGGATTGGGTGTGGGAAGTGAAGAAAGGTGAGAAGCTGATGCTAACTTCTGGAGGATGATGGCACCGTTTACTGGGAAAGACAAGAAGGGAGGGGCTGAGGGGGTGACATCAGGACATCTGTTGAGGCATTTTAAGTTTTAAGTTTGACGCATTTTAAGTTTGAGGTACTTTGCTTGATATGAGATGCTATCTGATTAATAAGTGTTTGATGTGCTCCGTCGGATTTATTTGTGTCACAATCACCACTCCCTCATACCCCTCAGAAAGTTGAGGAGCTTTACGTTGATATTAACATTGACAATGCTTCAGCTGAACTAGTAATAAGAGATCAATGTCCATGGAAGGAGGAAGACAGCAAGCACTCTAACAATAAAGTTAATAGAGCTGTGATGAAATACAGGTTTACATTTCAGCTACTCATAAAGAAATATGTCATCATTCACAATATCCAAGCATCTGAAAGTCAGATGCCTAGAAACCATTTGCATAAGGAAGAGTATGATTTTTCCTCTCAAGAAACTGAAATAAGTGGTGTAATTAACAATGTTTGTCCCAAGCAAATCACAAATGTCACATGGCCATGAGTTTTAACTGTCTTATCTTAAATGAGGATAATCACATTGAAGCACAGCCTCTCAATGTATATGAAAGGGATCACATTTTTTTAAAGATGGTGTTTTTACCGTCTTTAAGTCATTGATAGTTAGCATGGCTCTGACAAAGAGCCTGTGCTTTAAAATATTGCATAAAGAATGGAAGAGGGAAGTGAAGAGGAAAGAGGTAGTGGCAGGAGCTAAGCCATAATCAGTGCTCCTCTCCCCATGATACCCATCTTGAGAGTACAATAAAGTCTATCAAAACTCTCCAAAAAAGTGGCATTATAAGAATTCACATGGGAACCAAAGATTAGTGTCATACCTAGGGTGCTACAAGAGTGAGTGTGATAGCAAAAGCTACATATTAGCCCAGTGCTTGATATTTGGAAGATCAAGCAGATACAGTTTGTATGTTTGTCTTCTCCAAAGCTCATGTTGAAATGTAATCCCCAATGTTGGAGCAGGGGCCTGATAGGAGGTGATTGAATCATGGGGGTGGATCCTTCATGAATGGCTTAGTACCATCCCCTTGGTGATAAGTGAGTTCTTGCTTAGTTAATTAATGTGAGATCTGGTTGTTTAAAAGAATATGGAACCACCCTTTTCACTCCCTTGCTCCCTGTATTACCACGTGGCATGCCTGCTCCCTCTTCACTTTTTGCCATGAGTAAAAGTTCCTCTTCTCATGAGGCCTCCTGAGAAGCCAAGAAAAATGCCAACCCCATGCCTTTTGTATAACCTGCAGAACCATGGGCCAGTCTTATGTGTTTACCCAGTCTCAGGTATTTCTTTAAAATAAGTTACCCAGTCTCAGATATTTCTTTATAGGAACACAAAAATAGACTAACATGTTGATAGGGTTAGGCTTTGTCTTCCCACCCAAATCTACTCTTGAATTGTAATCCCCACAATCCCCATGTGTCAAGGGAGAGATGAGGTGGAGGCAAGTGAATCATGGGGGCGGTTTCCCCCATACTGTTCTCATGATAGTGAGTGAAGTGTCACAAGATCTGATGGTTTTATAAGGGGCTCTTCCCCTCTTTGCTCCCCACTTCTCCTTCCTGCTGCCTTGCGACAAAGATGCTTTGCTTCCTCTTCACCTTCTGTCGTGATTGTAAGTTCTCTGAGGCCTCCCCAGCCGTGCTGAACTGTGAGTCAATTCAACCTCTTTCCTCTATAAATTACCCATTCTCAGGAAGTTCTTTATAGCAGTATGAAAATGGACTAATACACATACTTAAACATAGGAAATTCCCCAGTATTATGGGTTGAACTGAATTCCTATAACCCCCAGTACTACGGAATGTGACCTTATTTGGAGATAGGGTCTTTACAGAGCTAATCAAGTTAGAATGAGGTCATTATAGTGGACCCTAATCCAATATGACTGACAGGTGCTTAAAAAGGGAACAGAGACACACATAGAGGGAAGAGGATTTGAGGAAACCTAGGGAGAAAACAACTATTCATAAGCCAAGGAGAGAGACCTGAAAAAGATCCTTCTTTCTGAGTCCTCAGAAAGAATCAACCCTGCTGACACCTTGATTTCAAACTTCTAGCCTTCAGAGCTGTGAGCCGTTTAAGCTCTCTATTCTGAGGTGCTTTTTTTATGGCAGCCCTAGCAAACTAATACACTCAGGCCATGGAATCCAGGTTTCAACAATTATATTTAGATCTCAAGAGCCAGATAGTTTTCCGAGTGGCGTTAAGGTATGTATAGCCTAGCACGGTGCTTCTCAAACCCTGTGAGAGTCACCTGCAGAGCTCATTAAACCAGAGAATCTTGGGCCCTGCTACTGGAGATTCCAATTCAGCAGCTATTTGTTGGTGCCCCAAAACTGGCATTCCTAGCGAGTCTCAGGTGCTGCTGACGCTGTCAAAATGCAGACTCCACTTTGAGGAGCACTGTTGTATCACAATGCCAGGACCTAATAGATGCTCAATAAAAATCAAACACGATGATGGATATTCCAATTACCCTGAAATGATCATACACATTGTATGTTTCTATCAAACTATCTCATGTACAGCATAAACATGTACAACTATCTTGTATCTATAAAAATTTAAAAAACTCATGAGTTAATTTAGGAACTCTGCTTAGGCTGTGAATTAAATAGACAAGTGGTCGCTCATGTCATTAAGTGATTCTTAATGGAGGATATGCAAAAGATTTACAGAATTTAAACTGTGGAGAAGTGTGTTTAGAATATGTGTTTTTTGATTTAGACTGTGTCAAAGACAACAGCTCCAAGCAAGGCATCATTCGAAGCAGAGTGCTTTAACAAACTTATTCTGATGTTGTTGAGGAGGAAAGGGTTTTGAAGGATAGGAGTAATTGCTGCAGCCAGAAGTTTGTAGTTGCAAGTGATTGAGAATGGTGGCTGGGTCAGAGAATGCTAATCATCCATGAAGTGGGCTCGCCATGACTCTGACACCACATCTCCTGGTGCACTCTGCAGTAGGTGCATCTTTGCTGAGTAAATACAAAGTGAACTTGACGGGAAAGGAGACCTCAGCAGTCCTACAAAGGCAATTTTGCAAGCTGTCTGGCTGTGGAATTAGTGGAATGTTTGCTCAGGAAGAAACAGCTGACGTCAACTTTGCTCCCTTTGTATCTCAAGGGCAGTGTTAGCCATGCCTCTGGCGTGTGCACAGACACCCACAGAGGGAAGAACAACTTCCAGAGGGAAAGGTTAAAGAACAGGTCAGCTGGGCATCCACGCTCCCTTTTCCTCCCTCCCCGTTTGTTATCTTTCTGGCAAGGTGAATTCAATGCTCAGTAATTCCTTCTGACTTTCTAAGAGCTGTGGGACACACAAGTGTGAGAGAAGTCATTGTGGCACTAACAGGATTAGCTCAGCTTCATAGCCTAATTACTCTGGCCAGAGAAAATAAAGAGGGGGGCAATGGCAGGAGGCAAGAGATGTAAGAATGAATGGGAAATTTTCTTTGAATACCAAGGGGTGTGTTTGCGTATGTGTGTTTTGTTCGACTCACAGAGGCTGACCTCTTTTCCATTTAAGAGTCTGTGAAGTATGAATGGAACGCATATTTTATCTCTGTAAGATCTGGAACATAAGGTGCTACAAAGGCTTTGTTGAATTATTAAGTCAAGACCATTCTGATATTAATAATAGAAGCAGCAATTAATTAAGAGAAGCAGACTAGTGTATCAGAATGAAGACTGGACTTGGGGACAGACAACAGGCTCTATTTCTGTTTCTAGCATCATTTGCCAGAGGGACTTGAGGACATTACTTGATCTCTAGGGAAACATTTCTCTGGGTAAAATACACAGAAAGATTGGACTAGTTGTTCTCCTCTCTGATAATTCTATGTCTACATAAATATTTACAGCACGATGATGTTCTGTTGGGGACATGCCATTGAGTAGCATATAGTGAGTTAACTTTTGACTGTGTGTCTTGTATATCAATCAATAAGTTATACTCCTAAGGCTAGGGTTTGTCCATGTTTGGGTATGCAATTTTAAGCAATATAAATGTCTTTTATGAGTGCTTCAGATAATAAACCAAAATAGCATAATAATAAAATCATGAATTACGGAATTCAGATATAACGGGTGATTGACTCCTTGTCACATACTATCTGACTGACATTAGGCAAATGGCTTAACTTCTCTGATTTTCAGCTTTCTTGTCTAAAAAATGGAGAAACTGGTAATACATGACTGTAACTTTAGACATCATAGTTCTTCAAATTCCTTGAAGAAGGTGATAGGAGGATAAAGTCTTTAGGTGGGACAGCTTAGGAAAGTCCTGTGCTGTCTACCTAAAGACTTTTTGTCATTCACTTAACAGGTACATTTTGCTCATTCACTTAACAGACACGAATGGGTTGACATGTGATAAGCATATCTGTGACACAAAGACAGATAAGACATAGCCCCTTACATTCAAGGAGCTTATGGTCTCATAGATGTAGATAAGTTTTCACAGCTGTATTCTCTGGAAATCAAGAAGACAGATTGCTGAGTCCTTCATGGATGAATAAAATGGCTTACTTTCTCCACATTTTAATATCATATGCAGAGGTAGGGGTGATATTGCCTTCCTTGTGGACTGGGCACACAGTGAAAGCCACAAGTAATTTCATATCTTGCAGCTGTTTTGCCTTTCTCTTTCCTTCCTCTGATTCACAGATCTTGTCTCCTGATTTCACCACAGGATTTGAGAAGTAGTCTGAAGAAAGACTGAACTTAGCAAAATGAAGACAGGTGGATCACATGTCTGGGAAGGGAGTAATACCAGAAACTTTTTGACCAGGTGATGAGCAAATGATGTAGGAGGAATTTATACTACCTAAGATGGGTAAAGTCTAGCTTTTCTAGAGGTGTACATGGCACTTATGGATGGGTGGAACAGGCTGCGTATTAATACTATTGAACTTATCCAGGTTACGCATTAAAGAAATAGAAAAGTAGAAACCATAGATTTTGAGCATGAGGAAAAATTAGAATTTTCATGTTAAATCAAAGAGATTGACCTGTGACTCATTGACAGAAATGACAGAAGTTCACTTCTGATAATTTTATGTTAGATTCTCATGAACAATTGTTCATTTAATCAAAGTTTTATTTCATGTCCTTTCTGTGTTAGATATCAATCTGCGTCATGAATAAGAAGTAGAAATATATTAAAGTGTATTTGGTAACACATGGTTGTAAAGACATGACAAAAGGCAACATGATTCAATACTAATTATTAGAGTAGGGGCGTATGCAGATATTGCAGGAAGTAGACATAATGCATGAATTGAGGTGTTAAAGACTCAGTTTCTCAGAAGATGTAGCATTTGAATGAAAACATCTAAATGGATTATCAGTTATTCTCATCTCCTTATCTTAAAGGTACGATAAGGTGTAATTTCCTTTAATCAAGTACAACTGATCAAATAATCCACATGTTCAAAAACTTGATCATATATATAGATGGATATTAATATAAAATAAGAGTCAAGCTTCAATCATTAGAAATTGATTTCTTTGTCTCTATGTGTATATGTCTATTTCTCCTCCCTCTCTCTCTTCCTTACTCCCTCTCTCTTTCTCACTCTCTTTCTTTCTCTGAGATTGGAGAGTCCTTTTCTAGAAATGTGTTTGCAGAATTCATATCACATACATTTCATCAAAATAGAATCTTTAGGGTAATCTCCTCCAATTCTATTTTTGCAGGGGATGAGAGGAGGATAATGTGCAGCTTTTAGAATGACTGTGAATGAATCATGGATTCTGACTTTTGCCTAGTTTTTTTTGTTGTTGTTATGAACATTTTATGGTTATTAAGAAAACAAAAAAGAAACATTGTACTGTTGGAAACCATAAGGAAAGAATATATAATTTAAGCAAAACCCAGACGAAAACATTGTAGGCATATATCTAAGTTTTTCATTACTAAGAAATGTAAACTCTTTAAAATTTTTCTTTCTAAGTGGAAGATACCAGATGTTCATCTGTTACCATGAAAGTCTACTTTAATTAGCAGTTGTGGTCTCAGAGTAATTTTAAATTGCTACCGGGCTGTCACTTTTGCTTTTGCTGACTTGCGAGGAGGTTTAATGCTTCCCCCACTGGGCTAGACTTTATCTCTCTATTTGGAACTGTTAGATCACCTCAATTTATGACAAACTTAGAAAACATTTAAATAGTCCACAGAAATGCAATGAAAATGCTTCTAGAGTGGAAGTAGGATGTTTAAAAAGTGCTCTGAGATCTAGAGATAAAACTCATTATGAGAAAGCATGTGCAGCAAATAGAGGCATCTAGGGTAAGGAAGAATAAGGCTCCGAGGTCAAATTGAATTACTGTGGCGTACTCATAACAACTATTGGTTAACAAGAGATTGCTCCCTTCCATACCAAATCTATCAAATTTGGTCATTAGAGTAGCTGATGTAACTAGAACACGATATTGACTTTCTGTCAGTTTTCTTACTTTGTTTATCTTGATAAATGCCTAGAGAACTTTTTATGACAATTTTGGGTGACTAGGTGTTTAATCAAGTGTGGATGTTGGGAGAAACTGGGATGGGAAGATTGTAGAGGAAAGGCAAATATTTACAGCTGGGAATTGCAAGATCTGGAATTTAGCCTAGCTCTTCCAGTTGGCCATGTAATGACTTGTTTGTTGACTTGTGAAGTGGGAGGATTAGGCAATATGATTGTAGAGATTTTGTCTAGTTAAAAGAATTTATTATAATTTATATTCTCACTTTATACACTGTGAATGTTTCTGGCTTTTCCTCTAACGACTTTGGGGCTTTTATCTTTTCTCCAGATATGTAGCCCCAATGTTTCATGTGTTTTCTGAGACATAATCTTGTGTATAGTACAGAAACTTCAGAGCATAATAGACCTGGGCATGAATTTTAGATCTTGGACAGATTGTTTTACTTTTTCTGAACTCCCTTTTATCCTCACTTACAATGTGGAGATTTATGCCCAGTAAAATGCTTTGTAGCGTAGGAGTGCCCAGTGATAGGGCCAGGGTATCTTAAATATTAGTCCATATTGCTCAGCTGTTTTCCAAAGCAATAGTGCCCAGTTCTGCACCCACCACCAACACTTTCTGAGAGTTTCCTTTCCTCCACATCCCTGCCAACACTCTGCACTGCCCATCTTTCTCATTTATGCCATTCTGTCACATTTCTATTTTAGTCATCCTCATGATAAAATAAGTTGAGCATGTTTTCATATACTTGCTGGTTTACATGCATACCCTCTTATGTGAATTTATTTTTTTCTTTGTAGTGCAACAGATGCTGACAACTTATAACAAATTTATAGATTTGTTCAACTGTAAAATAAAATGTCTGTTCACATACATAACAGCCATTGATTTTATCTTTTTAATTAAAAATATTTTTTATTTCAATAGCTTTGGGGCTACAAGTGGTTTTTAGGTACATGGATGAATTATATAGTGGTGAATTCTGATTTTAGTGCACCAATCACCTGAGTAGTGTACATTGTACGCAATATGTAGTTGTTTTTTAAATCTCACATTCGCCTCCCAGCCTCCCACTTCTGAGTCTCCAAAGTCCTTTATATCACCCTGTATACCTTTGCCTACTCATAGCTTAGCTCCTACTTACAAATGAGAACATATAATATTTGGTTTTCCATTCCTGAGTTACTTCACTTAGAATAGCTTCCAGCTCCACCCACGTTGCTGCAAAAGACATTATTTTGTTCCTTTTTATGGCTGTGTAGTGTTCCATTGTGTACATATACTACACTTTCTTTATCCATTCATTGGTTGATGGGCACTTAGGTTGGTTCCATATCTTTGCAATTACGAATGGGGCTGCAATAAACATACATGTGCATGTGTATATTTTCATATAATGACTTCTTTCCCTTTGGGTAGATACCCAGTAGCGGCATTGCTGGATCAAATGGTAGATCTACTTTTAGTTCTTTACAGGATCTCCATACTGTTTTCCATAGAGGTTGTGCTAATTCACATTCCCGTCAGCCGTGTATAAGTGTTCCCCTTTGACCACATCCACACCAACATCTATTGTTTTTTGACTTTTTAATAATGGCCATTCTTTGCCGGAGTAAGGTGGTATCTCATTGTGGTTTTAATTGCATTTCCCTGATGATTAGTGATGTTGAGTATTTTTTGAATTTCTTGTTTAAGTATTGTGTCCATTTTTCTACTGGTTGTCTATTTCATATTGATATTTGTAAAAGAACATGTATTTTGAATGCAAGCCTTTGCTAGTTGAGTGTTACATTAATTTCCTAGTGCTATGGTAAAAACTTTATATAAACTTGTGGATTAAAACAACAGAAATTTATTTTCTCACAGTTGTGGAGGCTAGAAGTTTAACAAATGTCAGCAGGGCTACATTCTCTCTAGAGGTTCTAGAGAGACTTTCCTTCCTTGTCTTCTCCAGTTTCTGGTGGGTGGAGGCATTCCATGACTTGTGGCTGCATGACTAGGATCTCGGTCTCCATCCTCATGAGGATCTTCATGTGGCCTTCTCCCTGTGTCTCTGTCGGAAACATGTCTCCCTTTTCTCCTATATGGACACTGGCCATTGGATTCAGGGCTCACTCTAAATCCAGGATGATCTTATATTAAAACTCTTGCCTAGCTACATCTTCAAAAACTGTATTTCCAAATATGATCACATTTACACGTACCATGGGTTAGGACTTGGACTATATTTTGGGGAGACACTAGTCAACCTTTTACATAGGTATTACAAATATTCTTCAATTGGTGGCTTGCCTTTACATGCTGCTAATTGTATACTTTGATGAGTTGAACTTCTTAATTTTAATGTGGTGCAATTTATAATTTTTTCCCTTCATGGTTAGAAATTCTGAGGTTCTGTTTAAGAAAAATATGCCTGAGTATATACATACCCAAAGGAAAATAGATCATTCTACCAAAAAAGACACATGAACTCTTATGTTCATTACAGCATTGTTCACAATAGCGAAGACATGGAATCAACCTAGATGCCCATCAAATTATGGTGGATTGGACATGTAATCAACCTAGATGCCCATCAGATCAACTGGTGGCACATATACATTATGAAATACTATGAAGCCATAAAAAAGAACAAAATCATGTCCTTTGTAGCAACATAGATGCAGCTGAGGCTGTTATCCTAAGTGAAGTAATGCAGGAAAAAACCCCCAAAACTTGCATGGTCTCACTTATAAGTGGGAGCTAAACATTGAGTACACATGGATATAAAGATGGGAGCAATGGACACTGGGGGACTGCTGGAGTGGGGAGGAAGGGAAGGGTATGAAGGGTGAAGGACTACTTATTAGGTGCTGAATTCACTGCCTGGATGATGGGATCATCTGGACTCCAAACAGAGTATTCCCATGTGACCTACATGTACCTTCTGAATCTAAAATAAAAGTTAAAGTTACTAAAAATAAAAAGAGATATATGCCTATCCCAAATAAATATATGCCTATCTCAAGATTTCTCATATGTTTCCTACTCAATATTCATCTTTTTTCTTGTACACTTAGGTCTACAATCCATTTGGAATCAACTTTTGTGTATGATAGAAGCTAAGTTGTTTCCTCCTGTTGGAAATCTAAGTGACCCACCACAAATGATTGAAAATACTATTCTTTTCTTAACATACTCCGTAAACATACACAGAAAGCAAATTACTCTGTGTGGGTGTTTTTTTGTTTTTTTGTTTTTTTGTTTTTTGTTTTTTGTTTTTTTTTTTGAGATGGAGTCTTGCTCTGTTACCCAGGCTGGAGTGCAGTGGTGTGATCTTGGCTCATTTTAGCCTCTGCCTCCCAGGTTCAAGTGATTCTCCTGCCTCAGCCTCCTGAGTAGCTGGGATTATAGGTGCCTGCCACTGTGCTCGCCTAATTTTTGTATTTTTAGTAGAGATGGGGTTTACCATGTTTTTTGATATTGTAGTCCATTGGTCAGTTTGTCTAACTTTCACCAATACTACACTGTATTCATTATTGTAACTTTATTATTAGTTTTGCTATCTGGCAAAATAAACCCTCCACATTGTCCTTCTTTAAGATAGTCTTAGTTTTTTTTGACCTTTATGCATTTCTACATAAATTTTAGTAATAGCTTAAAAAGTCACAGACACACATATACATATGCACACTCCTGCTGGGATTTTGATTAGAATTGGATTTAACTTATAGATCCTTTTGGGGGAGAATTGACATCTTAATAATACTGAATTTTCTAGTCCAGGAAAATTGCCTCTTCACAATGTCTTTGTTTTCTTTAATTTCTCTCAGTAATGTTTTATTATTTTCAGTGTAGCAGTTTTATACATTTTTCATTGGATTTATCTTTAAGTATTTCATTTTTTGAAGCAATTATAAATGATGTTATTGTAGAAATTTAATTTTTGTGGCTGTATAATTTTTATGTATTGACCTTATATTGAGTCACCTTGTTACAGTCACTGATTTTTAATTGTTTGCCTATTGGTGCCAGTCCTGTCACCTAAGAAGTACAGTTTTGTTTCGTCATTTATAACCCTTATGCTTTTTGTTTTTCTTGCCTTATTTCATTAGCTAGACTCTCCAACATGGTTGAACTTTTGGTACTTTGATCACTTCTTTGAAATGTTATAGTCAATTTTTATGCAGTATTTTAATTTCACTACACGATGTCCTATTGGAACTTCCACCTCAACTACCTTTATTCTATTTTATCCTGCTTATTTCCCCAGTTGTTTTCCTTTGGAAGTATGTAACTGTATCACCTCCTTCCACTCACCCTAACCAAAACATGGAAAGCGCTCTAGATTCTACCCTGTCTCTCACACCTCAGATCAGTTTTGTCCATTATGTTATGTCTCTCTTCTTTCTGCTTCCATCTCATCACTGCCTTTGATTAGTACCTTCTCTTGGCTTTCAATGATCTCCTGAAAGATTCTGATATCTTTAGACTCTCTACTCACCAATGCTTCTTCAACTTTGGCATGATTTATTTCAGTTTCCTCAAAGTAACATCACTAGCCTCTCATTGAAGAAAGAATAAAATTGATATTTCTTAACATGACATTGTTGGCCATTGAGCTCTAAAGAGACCACAGAGCCTGTGACCAAACCCTGGCTTCAGGAGCACAATGCCTTGGTTTGAATTCTGACTACCACTTACCAATCAGATAATCTTGGGCATGCTATTTCTCTTCTATCTACTTTCGTTTCCTCATCTGATGTAATAATAATGTCTACCTTATAGGGTAGTATGTGGATTAGATGGATTAATATATGTAAAGCACACTGCATAGTCACCTAATAAAGCTTTATGAACACTGAATTTACTAGTGCATTGTCAAAACCTTTCTCTCCAACAATAACATTGACAGCAAATTATAACCAACGTTTACTAAGCACTTCATATGTACCGAGAACTGTGTGAAGTACTTTACTTGCATTATCCAACTGAATCTATAACTGTGTGTTATAAGTATCAGCATGTTGTAGGAAAATACAGTGATCAGTGACATATTTTCTGACTCTTTCCACGTGTACTTTTCTAAAACTTATGTCTCATACTCCCGTATCTATACCTTTGCTTGCAATTTCCCTAATTCCTTCGAGGCCATTGCATTTTATTATCCTGGGAGAATCCTACTCTTCCTATTGTGCTCTGTACAAACTTCTGTTGTGCCAAGGGAAAATACAATAGAATGGACAAAAAGAAAAAATGATTCAGTGTTACTAAGCAGATTTACTGTGAAATAAAAGTATTAATTCCTTTCTCCTGTAGGATCAAAAGACAGCCTTACACCAGTGAGTTGGACTTTTCTGGCCCCTTCATTAGCCAGGTTGATTCTTTACAAACGGACTACACTGACCCTCTGGCTCTTTTTGCAGTTTCAAGACAGCCTCAACTTGGTTCTTCCAAGTGCCTCATCAGACTGAGCTGAGTTAGTGCTGAGCTTCCAACCAAGTAAGGCATCTCAGCACGAGGTGTCAAACATAAGACAGCTAATGCTGGGAGCCAGAGGAAGAAGGCTCTTCTTGACCCTGCTCTGAGACTAGTGCATTCACAGAGAAGTGTCTGGCAGCCTCCCTTTGATGCAGTGAACAATGAACAGCAGGGATTAAGTTTCCCTATATCCACATCATGCCTGTATGTGTGTGTGTATGTGTGTATACACTCATGCACACATTTTATTCCTAGCAAAAGACAGTGTGGATAATTTGTGATGTGTTACTTGAAAATAACCCACCTGGGATCACAGCTGGGGGAAAAGACCACAGGCAGGATGATGGTAGTGGTAGAGCTAGGATTCCTTAGAGACCATTTTACATGTCAGGAAATTGAGGACAAATGAAGGGTAATCAGTTGTTTATGTGTTTGTGTTTGATCAATATTCTCATCATCCCCAATGTGGCTAGTTGGATACAAGGTTCACAAACCATAGTTGCATTTAGTCTCCATTGGGTCCTCCTTGAATGAAACAATAATGATGCCTATGCAAAACTATATGATGATAATGTGGACATAATTCTCCCCTTACAGTTTCTATAACTCAGAGTTCTTGCTGGATGGAGTTTTTCATTCTAGTGATTTGCAGACTGAGAGTCACGTGTTTGGAGCTGTAGACTTGTTTGTAAGCACAGTGTTAAAGACAAATATGTAGAGTTTAAATTTTTAAGTAGGACTCACACTTTTTTTTTTTTTTCCTTTTTAAAAATTTGTATAAATTTAAGAGGTAGAAGTGTGTTTTTGTTACCCTGATACATTGAGTAGTTGTGAAGTCTGGGTTTTGGTGCAATCATCACCCAAATAATGTACATTGTGCCCATTAAGTAATTTGTCATCCCTCACCTCCCTCCCACTCTCCTGCCTTTCCAAGTCTCCGATATCTATTATTTCATTCTCTATATCTACATGCACACATTATTTAGATTCCACTCCTAAGTGACAGCATGCAGGATTTTACTTTCTAAGTTGTTTTACTTAAGATAACGACCTCCATTTCCATCCATGTTGCTGTAAAAGACATAATTTCATTCTTTTTTATGTCTGAATATATTTCATTGTGTATATATATATTTACTACATTTTCTTTATCAGACCTGCCCTCTTAAGTTGCCACAAATTAACATTACCTATACGTCTCAAACCAGTTTATTTTTTTTCAAACAAAATTATTGATCACATCTGGCTCCAGAAAGCATATACACTTGTAATTTCTACTCTAGACACACTACTACTTACATCAGCCTTCACAATCACTGAATTCTGACTCTAAAAATTAAGATCATGTGGCTATCAAACTTGATTTTAAACATTTATTGTAAAAGTTGGAATATTTTCTTTAAAGATAACCTTGACTAGAAATCCAAGATATATAACTGACAGAAAAGCAGCATTCTGTTTGAAGGTGTGTTGTCGGGTGGGTGGATGAGATGGGAGTCCTAGGAGCAGTGCTGCATCACTTGGTTTTCTCCTGGGCCTCTGGGGTACCTCTATAGAAAGCAGGGCTCTGAGGTACCCAGTTTGAAAACCACTGATGGAGCCTGCTTTTTCAGACTAGAAGACTCGGGCCTGGAGGTTGCTTGGATATAATTTCAAAGGAAGGGTCTCTTTCTTTTCGGTGCACCAAAAATCTTGCCTACCACATTAAATCTACTTTATTTTTATTTTTTATCTTTTGAGAGAGAGTGTCTCGCTCTGTTGCCCGGGCTGGAGTGCAGAGGCGTGATCATAGCTCAATGCAACCTCAAACTTTTGGGCTCAACCATCCTC
Organism: Macaca fascicularis; assembly: GCF_037993035.2. Classification (NCBI taxonomy): domain Eukaryota; kingdom Metazoa; phylum Chordata; class Mammalia; order Primates; family Cercopithecidae; genus Macaca; species Macaca fascicularis. Next base: position 55,325,157 of record NC_088394.1, read on the forward strand.
CTGCCTCAGCTTCTTGAGTAACTGTGACTATGGTCGGGCCACTATGCCTTGCTAAGTTTTTACTTTTTTGGTTGAGACAGGATCTCACTCTATTGCCCAGGCTGGTTTCAAACTCCTGGGCTCAAGTGATCCTCCTGCTTTGGCATCCTAAAGTGCTGGGATTACAGGCGTGAGACACTGCACCTGGCTAAATCTGCTTTAATGATAGCTTTATAAATCACCAAAGCCAAGAGATTTAATGACCTAAGGAGCAATTTAACATTTTCAATATCTTAATAATTTATAAATGTATAATGTATTTTAAATCTAAAACTAATTTAAAATTTATATTTCGTTTATTTTATAATCTATTTTGTTTATATATTTTGTTTAATTTAGTTAATAAATTCAATGTATAAATTTTCCTTATGTTTTTCCTATAGTATGTTATGCCATAGTACTTGCATTGGAGGTTGCAGACCTGTGGTATCTGTATGTACCTTTTTGGAGTTCTCAAGTTGGAATATCTGTTATCATAGAAACAGCATAAGGATTGTGGGCAGAAAGATAAGTTTGAAATCAGAGTCTGTGGTCTTCCATCTATGTGACCTTTGGAAAGCTATTTAATTTTACCAAAACTCATTTATCTTATAAAAAATTTTTAAATTGATGAATAATAATGTGTATATTTATGGGGTACAATTTGATGTGTTGGTCTAGGTACACACTGTAGAAAGATTCAGTTGATATCACAAAAATGATCTTGATCAAATCTTTCTACAGTGTATATATAGACCTCACTAATATCATTTTTGTGATAAAAATGTTAAAAATATATTCTTTTTAATGCCTGGTTTTGGGGGGTGTTCTGAATATTAAATTATGTAATGTCAGTACAGGGCTTACTCAGGGTTTTGAATGTAGTAGGCAGGCAGTAAAAGTAATTTCAAGTATATATAGTTTAATCATAAGAGACAAGTCATTGTTGTAGCTATGTTAGGCACCCAGAGAATGTTTGTGAGTAATGAATAAATATTATTGAAACATGAAAAATGTGTCTGCTTTTCACATTCAAGCAAGATATACAGTTAAAATTTTCCTGTGCTCAAAATAAAGGGTAGTGGTGGGGAGAGAATCTGAATTTCTGCCTGCCATAGTATAGGCATATTGCAGACCAAAGGAAGCTATCTCAGAGGAAGGAAACCTTCCTAAATAGAAAAAGAAGAAAAAAAAGATGAAAGATTTTTCTTTTAACAAAGAACTGCTAGTACTTAACTTGTTAGGACAGGATTTTGAAAAACAGCATTCCCAAGTATACCTTTGTAAAAAGCCCTAAAAAGAAGCAATGCAAACCTGGTTCCTACTAGCCTTTTATTATCTCTCATTGATAATGGCTTGCAAGAGCCTCATTTTATAAAACTCAATACACTACTGTGAACATGAAAAGCAAACCCGCTTTTATAAAGCTGATGTTCCATTGGGTAAGCGAGGGCTCAATGATAGCTGGGCCAATTATAGATTCCGGCAGTGTCCGCATGGTACCCAAACAACGGAAGAAAACACAAAAAATTCACTCCAAACACAATTTTTTTTTTAAAAAAAAGAAAGAATAAACTCTTGCTTATGTTGAATGCAATCATAAAGCACACATAGCTGAAACACTTACTCCCATATATATGCCACTTTAATGATAAAGAGAAACATGTGTGATCGGAATTCTAAAATCCTTGAATTGTACAGTAATTACTAACATTCCTAAAGATAATCTGGCAAGATTCTTAAGTAACTTGTAAATCATCAAAAGATGTTTACACAGTCTGAAAATCGATGGTTCATTAACTTATTCTTCAAATAATTCATCAAATATTTAATTTCCGGGTATTGCTCAATTTGCAGGTGTTACAGAAGTGAACAGAACAAAATCCCTCTCTCATGGGGTTTATGTTTTAATCAGAGTAATTGAAAACTAGTTTTTAGGTATATTGAAAACAGCACTAAATTGGGTAATAGAAGATCATTATAATCCTAGTCCTTGTCACATACTAGGTCGTTGTTGAAATTTGTTTACAGAATTAGTTTGGCCACTCCCTGGCTCTGTAATCTTGAGCAAATCAGTTCACATTAAGTTACCTACTGAAAATTAGACTAAGTCTATAAAGAAATGTTCAGTTTTAAAATCCCATAATAATGTAGATATGATGACTTTGTTTTCTAGAATCTTTAATTTTGCTCTAGAAATACCCATTAAACAAATCATGACAGCTGTAAGTTTCATAGGAAGTACACAAATAAAGAAGCCATGATGTTTATTTTAAAAGACATTTGTAAGATTAATCTACAGAAGTTGTTAGGATGACTAGAGGAGAGTGGAAGGGTGGAAGGAGAACGGGAAAGCCTTAGAATGCAACAAAATATTCTCTTTCCCCAAGTAAACTGTGTGTGCATATGTGTGTATGTATGTTTTAAATATATATATATATATAAAATTTATTATGTCACAAAGTCAACTAATAAAAATTATACAATATTGTAATCATTCTTGCATTATAAACAGAAAGGTATGTGGTAAAACTTTATTTTGAAGGCAGACAGAGATTCCTTCTCAACATTCTGTGCTTTTTTAGGTAAGTTGCTGATTTTTTTTTAGCATCAACTTCTCCATCTTCAAAAGAGTAGTAATGATGATTTCCTCGTAGGTTTGTTTTACGGATTCAGTGGGATAATAGAAGCCAAGTCCTTGCATAGGTTCTAACACATAATCAGTGCTTCATCATCAGTCTGGAATATTAGGACCTTTGCCTTTCCATTGAAATCTTTATCAAAAAGCTTAAATTAATGTAATGTAAACATTGATTCTTTTCATAGAATCTTCTTTCCAAGTAGTAAAACGTCACATTTGTTGTACATCTCCGAAAAACTTTCTACAACTTGTCATTAACAACTTTTTCCTACTTGATTTCATTTAGGACTTCATTGATTATGAGATGCAGCTGTTCATAAGGGATACCCCATATAGTTATTGGTCAGAAACTGAGCCACTGGTATGATCCTGGGATGTATAGGCCCCCTACCAGGGCCTAGAAGCATGCCGGGATATTGTTTTCCCCTAAAAGGCATGTAATTACTTGCTTTAGGTGGCATGATCCTGATCTAGAAAGTTAAGGGTCTTCATTGTAAGTTTTTCACTTTGGGGCTTGTCATAAACACCATACAGCATTTTTTTTTTTTTTTTTTTTAACCACAATACTTCCTAAAACTGTATGTTCTCCTGGCTAAAAAATCCCAAGGAGCAGAGCTGTTTGCACTGCATCCTGGGCCTTCTACAGTTTCCTTCTGTGCTCTAGTCCCCACTCAAAGATGCTAGTCTTTTGTGGCCCCTGGTGTATGGCATATGGCTAGGAGTAGAATTCACAAATAAAGAATATGTAGTGTCCAGAACCCAGAGAGGCCCACCAGGTGTTGCACTTCGTTCTTTGTGGAGTAAGGTATAAGATGTAATAATTTATTCTTTACTTGGGCAAGCAAATCCCTGGATGCTCCTGAACACTGGATCCCTAAAATATAACTCATATAGCAACTCCTGAAACTTTGTAGAATTTATCTTCCTCCTCTAGAGCACACTAAACTTGCCCAGGCCTCCAACTTGATAGACACTTATCGTTCATGTCTTTTATATGTAATTGTTGCAGTGGAGCAAGACTCCAAAAGATGAGACTGTTTTCAACTAATTTAACTATGTCTCAGAACAAAGCTTCAGAATATATGTAGGAATTTAAAAAATACCTAGCACCAATAAGGTAAAATCCACGATGTTTTGACATCCAATGAAAAATTATCAGACATGCAAAACCCAGGAAATTTCTACCCATGATTGTTGTAGGTGAGAACATAATTAGTAGACGAGGACATTAAAACAGTTTTTATAACTGTATTCTAAATGTTCAAGAAACTAGAGGAAAGATTGACCATGTTAGTAGACATGGATGATATTAAAATGCAAGTAAAATGTTTAAAAATGAGAACTACAGTGTCTGAAATAAACTGGATGGTAGTAGTGGCAAATTGTGAAAGAAAATATACTAGTGAAATCAAAGATGCAGCAATATGCAACTATGCAAAATGAAACACAGAAAAAATACTGAAGAAGAGTACATCATTGAGCTGTGGGGATATTTTAAGAAGTTTTATGTATTTTCTGTCTACCACTAGTTATGAGTAAAATTGTCCCATTTTGCATGCGTGGTAATTTTTAATTGGATGTCAAGCTTTGTGACTTTTACCTTTTTTGGTGTTGGATTTGTATGTGTGTGTGTGTGTGCGCTTGTGTGTGTATATAGATAGATAGATAGATAGATAGATAGATAGATTAGATAGGATAAGTAGATAATAGATAGATTATAGATATATATCTGAAATTCCAAAAAGTGAGGAGGGACAAAAAATATTTGAAGAAATAGTAACCACCATTTTTTTTTGCCACATTTTTTAAATACATAATTTGACAGACATTCTAAAGCCATAGTAGCAAGAAGATAAAGAAACCAACAACCGGAAACATGTAGAATACTAAGCTGAGTGCAGTGGCTCACACCCGCAATCCCAGCACTTTGGGAGGCCAAAACAGGAGGATCACTTGAGCCCAGGAGTCAAGACCAGCCTGGGCAGCATAGCAGTAGCCTGTCTCTACAAAAATTAAAAAACTAAAAATTAGCCAGCTACTTGGGAGGCTGAGGTGGGAGGATTGCTTGAACTTAGAAAGTTGAGACTACAGTGATGCTGTACTTGTGTCACTGCACTCTAGCCTGGGCAACAGAGCGATACACTGTTTTAAAAACAAAGAAAAAAAATACTACCCCAAGACATTGCTTAAAATTAGTAACAAAGAGAAACATGTTAAAAGAAGCCAGTCAAAAAATACCATAATATACAGAGAAAAAAAATAGGGATGAAAATAGATTTCTTACTGGGAACAAGGCAAACTGCAAAACAAAAAAGTGTCTTTAAAGTACTGATGGAAAAACAAACATAAAAAGCCTTGCCAACCTAGCATCCTTACGTAGCGAAAGCCTCTTTCAGAAGCAAAGGTGAAATAAAGTCTTCTGAACACAAGAAACCTGGAAGATTTTGCCACCAGTGTATCTGCTTTATAAGAAATATTACGGGAAGTCTTTCAAGTAAAAATGGTAACTAAGTGGGTAAATATAAAAATTATTATTATCACCTAAATTGACTTGGAAGATAATTCAATCAACTTGTCTCTAAAGCAAAATGATAATGTATTATGAAGTTTATGACATACGTAGATGTATGACAATAAAAACACAAAAGCCTCGAGGGGATAAATGAAAGGGTATTGTCAGGTTTTTATGTTATTCATGAAGTGGTATAAAATCACTTGAAGATAAGCTGTGGTAAGTTAAAGATACTATAAACACTAAAGTAACCACTAAAATACACACAAAAAGTTATAGCTAACAAATCAAAGGAGGTAAAAGAGAATCATAAGGAAAACTTGATACAAAATAAGGCAGAAAAAGAGAAAAAAGGGAACAAAAATGAGAAAAATAGAAAACAAAAGGCCAGATGGTAGATGTAAAGCAGATGATGCTAATAATCACAGTAAACATAAATGATATGAACAGTATCTCCTCCAGCAGACTGGGCAATATACTGAGACCTTGCCTCTCAAAAAAAAAAAAAAAAAAAAAAAAAAAAAAAAAAAAAAAGCCAGGCGTGATGATGCGTGCCTGTAGTCCCAACTACTTGGGAGGCTGAGGTGGGAGTTTAGCTTGAACCCAGGAGTTTGAGGATGCTGTGGGCTACGATTGCACCGCTGCATTCCAGCCTGGGTGTCAGAGTGAGACCCTCTTTTAAATCAACAAAAATTTCGAAGCATTAAACAATACTATCTACCTTTTTTTTAAAAAAAAAAAATAATAATAATTAAAAAAGAACAGTGTCCCCTCCCAATAAAATGAAGTGATTATCAGATTGGTTAAAAAAAGACTAGTAGCTACTATATGTTGCCTGGAAGAAACCCACATTACATTTAAAAAGACAAATAGGTTTAAAGTAAAAGTATAGAAAGACATGTCAACACTAAGCAAAATAAAACTGGAATGGTTTTATTAATATTAAAGAAGTATGTTTCAGAGCAAAGATAATTATCAAGAATAAAAAGGATCATTTCATAATGATAAGATCAGTTTATCAAGAAGAAACAGCATATTTCTTCACCTAATAAACACCTAATAAGAGAGCTTCAAAATACACAAAGCAAATCTAATAGAACTGCAAGGGGAAATAAGCATGCTCACAACTGTGGTTGGAGATTTAAATATGCTTGCCTCGAAAATTGATAAAATAAGTAGACAGAAAATCAGTAATCATTTAGAAGCATTAAACAACACTATCTACCAATATAACCTAATTAACAATTATAAGCCACTCTTCCCAAAGATATCAGAATATACATTCCTTTTTAAGTGTACATGGAACATTGACCAAGATTGATTGTATTTTACTCCATTGAACAAAGTTCAAAAAGATTAGATCCATTGAGTCATAGAAAGTATGGTCTTTGATTGCAGTGAAAATAATTTGAAATCAATAACAATGTTATTTATACATTGATATAGTATAGGAAGTTAAGAAAAAATAAATTTAAAATGTTATAAAAATCTTCCAATATTTGGAAACTAAAAAACAGCCTTCTAAACACATGGGCCAAAGAAGAATAAAAGATGAAATCAGAAAGTATTTTGAACAGAAGGAATATGAAAATACAACGTCAATATTTGTAAAAAGAAGCTAAAGTATGTTGAGAGAATTTTATTTTTATTTGTTTATTTTTTTGAGGTGGTGGTTCTTGTTGCTCAGGCTGGAGGGCAATGGCATGATCTCGGCTCACTGCAACCTCCGCCTCCTGGATTCAAGCGATTCTCCTGCCTCAGTCTCCTGAGTAGCTGGGATTACAGGCATGCGCCACCACACCCGACTAATTTTGTATTTTTATGGGGTTTCTCCCTGTTGGTCAGGTTGGTCTTGAACTCCTGATCTCAGGTGATCCGCCCACCTCAGCCTCCCAAAGTGCTGGCATTACAGGCGTGAGCCACCATGCCCGGCCTGTTGAGGGAGTTTTTATAGGACTAAATGCCCACAAAGGAAAATGAAAACAAGGACTGACCAAGTCACTTTAAGAAACTAGTAAAAGAAGAGCAAATAAAACCCAAGGTGGCCTGGCGTGGTGGCTCACTCGTGTAATCCCAGCACTTTGGGAGGCTGAGACAGGCGGATCATGAGGTCAGGAGATCAAGACTGTCTTGGCTAACACGGTGAAACCCTGTCTCTGCTAAAAATACAAAAAACAACAAAAACCAAAAAAATTAGCCGGGCGTGGTGGCGGGTGCCTGTAGTCCCAGCTACTCTGGAGGCTGAGGCAGGAGGGGCGTGAACCTGGGAGGTGGACGTTGCGGTGAGCCAAGATCATACCACTGCACTCCAGCCTGGGAGACAGGGCAAGACTCCGTTTCAAAAAAAAAAAAAAAAAACAAAACAAAACAAAAACCAGGTAAGCAGTAGAAAGGAAATAATAAAAATTAGACTAGACGTCAATAAAGTAAGACAGTAGAAGGAACGATAATGGAAATCAAGACTACTACTATAAGCTGGTATTTTAAGAAGATTAATGAAATAAACAAACTTGTAGCCAAACCGATCAGGAAAAAAAGAGAGAACACTCAAAATTATCAGTGTCAATAAATCAGAGAAGTTAAAGCATTACAGACATTACAGGTATTACTACAGATATTACAGGAATAACAAGGGAATATTATGAACACCTTTATGACTATAAACGACAACTTAGATGAAATGGGCGAATCCTTTGACAGACACAAACTGTAAGAGTTAATTCAAGAAGAAATAAATAACCTGAATAAGCTCACATCTATAAATAAAATTTAATTTGTAGGAAAAACCTTTTCAGAAAAAACACTCAAAGCCTGGATGAATTCACTGTAGAGTTCTATCAAGCACTGAAGGAAGAAACAGAACTCTTCACCCCAAATCAACAGAATATACATTCTTCTCAGCACCACTTTGCACTTATTCCAAAATTGACCACATAGTTGGAAGTAAAGCACTCCTCAGCAAATGTAAAAGAACAGAAATTACAACAAACTGTCTCTCAGACCACAGTGCAATCAAACTAGAACTCAGAATTAAGAAACTCATGCAAAACTGCTCAACTACGTGGAAACTAAACAACCTGCTCCTGAAATGACTACTGGATACGTAAGGAAATGAAGGCAGAAATAAAGATGTTCTTTGAAACCAATGAGAACAAAAACACAACATACCAGAATCTCTGGGACACATTTAAAGCAGTGTGTAGAGAGAAATTTATAGCACTAAATGCCCACAAAAGCAGGAAAGATCTAAAATTGACACGCTAACATCACAATTAAAAGAACTAGAGAAGCAAGAGCAAACACATTCACAAGCTAGCAGAAGGCAAGAAATAATTAAGATTAGAGCAGAACTGAAGGAGATAGAGACACAAAATACCCTTCAAAAAATCAATGAATCCAGGAGCTGGTTTTTTGAAAAGATCAACAAAATTGATAAACTGCTAGCAAGACTAATACAGAAGAAAAGGGAGAAGAATCAAGAAGACACAATAAAAAATGATAAAGGGGATATCACCACAGATCCCACAGAAGTACAACGTACCTATAAACACCTCTACGCAAATAAACTACAAAATCTGGAAGAAATGGATAAATTCCTGGACACATATACCCTCCCAAGAGTAAACCAGGAAGAAGTTGAATCCCTGAATAGATGAATAACAGGCTGTGAAATTGAGGCAATAATTAATAGCCTACCAACCAAAAAAAAGTCCAGAACTAGACAGATTCACAGCCAAATTCTACCAGAGGTACAAAGAGGAGCTGGTACCATTCCTTCTGAAATTATTCCAATCAATAGAAAGAGAGGGAATCCTCCCTAACTCATTTTATGAGGCCAGCATCATCCTGATACCAAAGCCTGGGAGGGACACAACAAAAAAAGAGAATTTTAGACCAATATCCCTGATGAACATAGATGTAAAAATCGTCAATGAAATACTGGCAAACCGAATCCAGCAGCACATCAAAAACTTACCCACCATGATCAAGTGGGTTTCATCCCTGGGATGCAAGGCAGTTCAACAGACACAAATTAATAAATGTAACCCATCATATAAACAGACCAAAGACAAAAACCACATGATTATCTCAATAGATGCAGAAAAGTCCTTTGACAAAATTCAATAGCCCTTCATGCTAAAAACCCTAATAAACTAGGTATTGATAAGACGTATCTCAAAATATTAAGAGCTATTTATGACAGACCCACAGCCAATATTATACTGAATGTGCAAAAACTGGAAGCATTCCCTTTGAAAACTGGCACAAGAGAGGGATGCCCTCTCTCACCACTCGTATTCAACACAGTGTTGGAAGTTCTGGCCAGGGCAATCAGGCAGGAGAAAGAAAGAAAGGGTACTCAATTAGGAAAAGAGGAAGTTAAATTGTCCCCGTTTGTAGATGACATGATTGTATATTTAGAAAACGCCATCATCTCAGCCCAAAATCTCCTTACGCTGATAAGCAACTTCAGCAAAGTCTCAGGATACAAAATCAATGTGAAAAAATCACAAGCATTCTCATACACCAATAACAGAGAAACAGAGAGCCAAATCATGAGTGAATTCCCAATCACAGTTGTTTCAACGAGAATAAAATACCTAGGAATCCAACTTACAAGGGATGTGAAGGACCTCTTCAAGGAGAACTACAAACCACTACTCAATGAAATAAAAGAGGACACAAACAAATGGAAGAACATTCCATACTCATGGATAGGAAGAATCAATATTGTAAAAATGGCCATACTGCCCAAGGTAATTTATAGATTCAATGCCATCCCCATTAAGCTACCAACGACTTTCTTCACAGAATTGGAAAAAACTACTTTAAAGTTCATATGGAACCAAAAAAGAGCTCACATTGCCAAGTCAATCCTAAGCCTAAAGAATAAAGCTGGAGGCATCACACTACCTGACTTCAAACTATACTACAAGGCTACAGTAACCAAAACAGCATGGTACTGGTACCAAAACAGAGATATAGACCCATGGAACAGAACAGAACCCTCAGAAATAATACCACACATCTACAACCATCTGATCTTTGACAAACCTGACAAAAACAAGAAATGGGGAAAGGATTCCCTAATTATTAAATGGTGCTGGGAAAACCGGCTAGCCATATGCAGAAAGCTGAAACTGGATCCCTTCCTTACACCTTATACAAAGATTAATTCAAGACAGATTAACAACTTAAATGGTAGACCTAAAACCATAATAACCCTAGAAGAAAACCTAGGCAATACCATTCAGGACATAGGTGTGGGCAAGGACTTCATGACTAAAACACCAAAAACAATGGCAACAAAAGCCAAAATTGACAAATGGGATCTAATTAAACTAAAGAGTTTTTGCACAGCAAAAGAAACTACCATCAGAGTGAACAGGCAGCTTACAGAATGGGAGAAGATTTTTACATTGTACCCTTCTAATATAGGGCTAATATCCAGAACGTACAAGAACTTAAACAAATTTGCAAGAAAAAATCAACCCCATCAAAAAGTGGGCAAAAGATATGAACAGACACTTCTCAAAAGAAGACATTTATGCAGCCAACAGACACATGAAAAAATGCTCATCACTAGCCATCAGAGAAATGCAAATCAAAACCACAATGAGATACCATCTCATACCAGTTAGAATGGCGATCATTAAAAAGTCAGGAAACAACAGGTGCTGGAGAGGATGTGGAGAAATAGGAACACTTTTACACTGTTGGTGGGGCTGTAAACTAATTCAACCATTGTGGAAAACATATGGCGATTCCTCAAGGATCTAGAACTAGAAATACCATTTGACCCAGCCATCCCATTACTGGGTATATACCCAAAGGATTATAAATCATGCTGCTATAAAGACACATGCACATGAATGTTTACTGCGGCACTATTCACAATAGCAAAGACTTGGAACCAACCCAAATGTCCATCAATGATAGACTGGATTAAGAAAATATGGCACATATATACCATGTAATACTATGCAGCCATAAAAAAGGATGAGTTAATGTCCTTTGGAGAGACATGGATGCAGCTGGAAACCATCATTCTGAGCAAACTATCACGAGGACAGAAAACCAAAAATCACATGTTCTCACTCATACGTGGGAATTGAACAGTGAGAACTCTTGGACACAGTGTGGGGAGCATCACACACTAGGGCGTGTTGTGGGGTTGTGCGTGGGGGGAGGGATAGCATTAGGAGATATACCTAGTGTAAATGATGAGTTAATAGGTGCAGCACACCAACATGGCACATGTATACATATGTAACAAACTTGCACATTGTACACATGTACCCTAGAACTTTAAGAAAAAAAAAAAAAAAGAACAACTGTATGTTGGGCATAAGACAATGCCCTATCATCAGAAACTTATAATTAAGCTAAATAAATATTAAACTATGACAAATAAAAAATTAAAATAGCCTTAGCTAATTTGTCATAGCTTATACTTCACATCCCATACTGGAACTTGAAATATACAACTAATCAGTTCTTGTATTTTGAGAAACAATAATTTTTAGAATTTCTTATAACTCTTGAGCCAGCCACAAGTGCCCTTATGTGGAGTACATTAAGACGAAGGCCTACTTGGGCTACTTTTAATTTGCTTCCATTCTGTAATGTGATACTAAATGCAGATGTCTTTCCAGTATTAATTTCTATCTACATGGCAGAATTTCATTAAGTTCGGCCAGCCCCATTTTAATTAAGCATCCTTACATTTGTTGTGTACTGTCTGTGCTTTTGACCCACCAGAACAAGCACTTAGTCAATTAACTCTTTTATTAACCAATTGATTTTTGCTCTAGGTCCCTACCTTCTCTTACCAGTTAGAAATGAACATGAAAGGCAAAGAAATTGGTTCCTTTCATTTCTAAAAGGCAACAATAAATAATAAAACATTTCAAACATTTCAGTGAGGAACCTAAATATGAATAAAAAGTACCTGCCATTTATTCTGGGATGTAAAAATGGACTGGTTGCAGTAGCATCGTATTTGAATAAATCATACTGTCACACTGACCTTTATTGATATACTGTTTCCCAACTTAAAGCATCAGTCCTGCTGCTTAAAAGATCTTTTGTTGTACAAGACCTGCAGATCCATCAGGTAACGAAATAATGATTTGCCATCTGTGGACTACCTAAATCAATAATTTAACAAGATCCTCAGTAGCTTCCTCCCAGCCCCTCACCCCACTCTGTTGCCTATGTTTGCAATTTCAGTTATGCAATTTACTGCTATCATTAGGGACAAAAGAATTCTACATAACTGAAGGAAAATACAATGTATAGCATTTGGCTTCTTCGGGTTTTGTGTATTTCTAGAACATACTGTATGGCTTAATTTGAGTGAAACGACTGTGGCTAGCAAGGAATGTAATTTTTGTTTGTTTGTTTGAGACAAGGTCTCATTCTGTCGCCCAGGCTCACTGCGACCTTCACCTCCTGGGCTCAAACGATCCTCCTACCTCCGCCTCCCAAGTAGCTGGGACTATGGACTATAGGTGCCTGTCACCTCACCCAGCTATTTTTTTTGTATGTTTTGGAGAGATGGGGTTTTGCCATGTTGCCCAGGCTGACCTCAAACTCTTGGTCTCAAGTGATCCACCCGCCTCGGCCTCCCACAGTGCTGGAATATAAATCTGTTTTAATACAATTATTTTAGGCAAATAAAATTGTTCCCAGAGGAATCAAAGGGCTTAAACTCAACATACCCTTCCCCCAATTTTGTTTTGGGTCAGGATGATTTGTGCAAGTATAGAAAATGTATTTTTCTAAAGCCATCATTGGGATAGATATGTGTGTATGCTAATTCATGAAAATTGGACCTAATTTGGAATGTGTAGTATGCTTGTTTACCCTAATTACTTACAAAATACATATTTAAAAAAGTAAAAGATGGATGAAAGCTTTCTAAGTCCTCATTCTCTTTTAACAACTATTCTTATTGTCAGTATTCTCCCAGTGGAAAAGGGTATTTAACATATTGGTTTTGTAAGAACTCAAGATAAGGACATGGAAATCTGATACTTTTACTAGCTGGCTGTGTTATCTTAAGCAAGTACTGTTAACTGATTGAACCGAGTTTCCTCCTATTTCTTCTTGAGTGTCTTATATATGCTCTGTTTAACTTTAGAGTTAACTTTGAGGATCTGATGATATTAGTGTGTTGGGGCTCAGAAATTGATACTCCAAAATATGACATTGTGACATGTTGAGTTGAAGAAACCTCAAGGTCTCTCTAATCTTCCCCCTGCCACCCGCTGTCTCTTTCAAAGAGATTGAAGTTCCTTCATCTGCCTAAGATCCAGCCTCACCAAGGAGAATAATTGTTTTTTCTTCCTCTCCCTCTTATTTCCTTATTTATTGTGGAAAAGAACACCAAGATGTGACCACACCTGAGCAGATTTTTTAATGAATATAATGACAGTCTCCGAAGATCATTTAAATTCCAAACAGAGCTGTTTCCAAGTTTCCTGCTCCAATCATTCTCCCCAGTAATTATTTATTACCCATCAATAGAATTTTTTTCTCCTACTCCCATAACCCGTTTTACTGGGATCCAAGCTCCCCTTCTTTCTACAGCCTCAAGACGGTATGTAAGTTTCTGTAACTCATTGGGAAGTTGAGTCTTCATTCTGAAGGCTCTGGTGTATACATGTTAAATAAGTTCACATGTCTTCTATTAATCAATCTGCCTCATGTCAGTGATTTCTTAGAGAACCGAGTGTCTGAGACCCCACAATAGTGATACCAATGGTCATTCGTTACTGAGCATCTACTATGTTACAGGTACCTTATAAACATTACCTATAACCTTCACTACAACCCATTAAGATCCGTATTATTATCCTCATTTTCCAGCCAAGGAGCCGGAGACGTCAGGCAATCTGTTTAGGGTTAGCTGGGCTTACGTGGCAGAAGTGAAATTAAAATCAAGGCCTGCCACACAGGGTCTTATGCTTCTGCTCCGCCATACTGCCTCTCCGTGATATAATGTCTGTGAAAGTGCCATGGAAAAGCTAAAGGATTAGATTAAACAGATGCACAGTGGTATTCTAGCCATTATAGTGATTAATAGGCTTCATGAAATGCGGGACCTGACACTCAGAGGTGATGTTGCCTTTTCCTTGGATGGGAGTTGCACTGTGCTATTAGACACATAATTATAGTGCAGTTTTTCAAAGGCAAATTTTTGCCACCATCTTCCTGCATGGCCTTGCTAGCTCTCCAGGAGAAGCAAAAAATAACAACGCTGATTGATTTCCCTTTGCCACTTGCTTTAAGTGGTTTCCATTTTAACGCCCGTCCCAATTGGGCTTTCATTGTCATTCGGAGCTGCTGATATTTCAGCCTCCACATAGGCTAAACAGTTGGGCTCCTCAGCAAGTTCAAAATGTCGGCACAGCAGGGAAAAAAACATGCTATCTTTTCTAAAAGCTGTTTTGGTGGTTCTATTAGAAGGCATAACTCTCCTTTATATAGTAGTAGGCAACAGTCTTGTCATTCCCTTCACCCCTTACCACCCCTCCAAAAAAGAAAAGCTTTTAATTGATGAAATTTTCAGAGATTTCTGTGACCAAACTCAAATGTCATAATAATACAAGGTCAACTGATTTGAATTGTTAAGTTCTTTATTAAATAGCACATCTGTGGATTCCAAAGCCTAGATGAGAAAAAAAGATCCATTTTATAAAGTGCAGTCACGCTATTTCATGACAAAGTAGAAAGGTTACACAGAAGTTTTACAAAATGGCTTATACAGTACAATGTTGTTACCTAAGGCTGGGAAATAATACAATCCTGGTTTGCATCCCAACTCTGGACACAATTTCCTGTGTCCTTGACTGAGTGCAGCTTTGGATCCTAAGGATGGTGGGAATATTTGTTTCTTTAACAAGTAGGTTGCCTCTTTTGAATATCTTTCAGTTGACTCTGGGTACTTCAGACATTTTCTGTTTTTATCTTACTTCTTCCTCTAGTGATGTCAATCAGGTACACAAACTTTATTGAATATATACTGTGATCTAGGCATTAGACATCAAAAGAAGATGACTAAGTGGCATGTAGATGTGGGCAGCTCTCTCTGTATCTGCATTACTTCCTGTGTCATGTACTGGATTAATATATGTTACACTGAGTTTGTAGGTTACATCTCACTTACTGAAACCTCCTTTGCAAAATTATGACAGCAAGAGAAATATGAGATAACTGACTCCATCTTGTTTCTGATCTCCAAGCTGCCCTTGGTCATTCTTGGGCATAAGCCAGGTAACTTTAGGTAGAATTTAGTTTATAATTTTACTTAAAAGCAAGGACAATAATAGTCCCTCCCTAAAACTAACCCCCCTCTTTGCTCAGGGACTGAAAACTGCCTTTATAGGACTAATGAAAGGCCACAAGAACAGGATTATGAGAGAGGCCTAAATTCTGCTAAGTATGAAGGCATAGTTTCTATAACCCATTACTGCCCAGGAATCATGTGGCCAGAGGTCACAAGATTTGAGACTTCCCTAATTTCTCTTGTGGATAACATCACTATTGTGGAAGCTAAGATTGCTTTTTTTGAGATATTTTTTAGACTGACCCCATCCAGACTTGTGACTCAACTGCCCCTATAGCCCCACCCAGAGGCAGACTCAGTGCACGAGGACTGTTTCCCACACCCCTATGATTTCATCTCCAACCAATCAGCAGTACCCATTACCTAGCTCCCTGCCCATCAGATTGTCCATAAAAAGCCTAACTTTTAAGCCTCCAGGGAGACTGATTTGAGTAATAACTCCAGTTCTCCTGCATGGGCCAGTCTTGTGTCAATTAAACTCTTTCTGTACTGCAATGCTGAGATCTCAGTGGATTGATTTTGTTTGTGCAAAAGGCAGGAAGAATCCATTGGATGGTTACACTACCCAGGACAAAAGAGGAACCATGCACTAGACAAAGCTACATTTAGGTTTAAAAAAGAAACCTGACTATTTGAGGGCTGGACGGGAGGCTTGTCTACTTCCCATCTGTCCTCCTCTAACAGGAAAAACTACTGGCAGTCCAATTTATAATTTGTAAATGAATTGGGTTCTTAAAACTGTCTTTATAATAGGAAGAACAAAGACTTTATGCTTTATTAACTACCAGCAAATAAAGCAAAAAGGCAAAAAAATAAAAATAAAAATAAAAAATGTCCAAGCTGAGAAGGAAGAGAAAAAGTAAGTTTTCTATTTTTTTCTACATCAATTCCAGGTAATACTTTGTAACAGAAGTTTAATTAGCTATCAGATTTCTCCAAGTTCTGTCCCCTTGCTCAATTTCTTCTGATCCTCTATTCCAATGCTCAGAAATACAGGTTTATTATTAACTGTTGGATCATCACTAAAACACCCCACTGTGCTCTACCTAAACTTCAAAGTGCTTAATGGCACCAAATAATTATTTCCTAATTCCAATCATATTTATTATTCTATCATTATCAGATATTTAACAGATAGATTTTTATTAAGTTAATTTATACCAATATATAAATCATTAATATCCATTTAATGTTTCTGTGATAGTTTCAGTTTTAAAGATGAATGCCTGTTATCACACAGGGTATCCTAGAGATGTGCAATTAATGAAGTCTGAGACAAAACTGCAGAAAGTATTATATAATGGGAATTTGATCAAAACATTTTTCAATAACTCATTTATTTCACTGCAACTTTCTATGTATAAGACTGTGTTCAAAACAATATACAAAACAAATTTCACCTATTTGTAACTTCAATTTAAAGAATTTCTCCTTCCAATAGAGGAAATAGATCATTAAAATGATGAGTGGTAAGTGCAATTGTAAAGATATAAGAAGTCATTTGGCACATATTTCAAACATTTTTCCTTCCAGACAACCTTTTCTGGATTTTCAGGTTCAGGCGAATCTCAAAGGATGTATATGAGCCAGCCATAGAAAGAAAAATGGGAATTAGAAAGTGGGAAACATGTTTTGGTCAAAGGCATTATATAGGTCAGAGTCTCAGCAGGTAGCCCACACCATAGGGATGATCAAGGAGACTTTAACAAAGAGACCATTTATGAACCTAAATGCAGGGTCAAGGAAAATCAGCAAGGGAAAAGCTAGGAGCTGTTACCATCCTTAGGCTTGAAGGGGCAAGATGAAGGAACAGTTACCTACACTGAGCAAGACCTGTAGCCATGGCCCTGAAGAAGAACATGCCCTTCATCAGAGAAACAATAGCCATTGCCAAATCATGGCCTGGTAGGAAAGAAGCCAGGGAACAAATATCCTGACTTATCCTTCTTCTAACCCTCTGATCTTCTAGAGTTTTCTATAAGCTGAAGCCAACACAAAGCCAAAGGGTGTGAGAATCCTGTTCTTCTGAAGCAAGAGAAAGAAGAAGAGTGAAACTAGAGGGAAAAAATTAGGACAACCTGCTGGGCATTGTGGCTCACACCTGTAATCCCAGCACTTTGGGAGGCTGATGTGAATGAATCGCTTGGGCTAGGAGTTCAGAACCAGCCTGGACAACATAGGGAGACCTTGTCTCTATAAAAAAATTGCCAGGCATGGTGGTGTGCACCTCTGGTCCTAGCTACTCGGGAGGCTGAGGCCGGAGAATCACTTAAGTCTGGGAGGTCAAGGTTGCAGTGAGCCGAGATTGTGCCAACGCATTCCAGCCTGGGTGATGAAGTGAGACCCTGTCTCAAACAGTAACAACAGCAACAACAACAACAACAACAACAACAACAACAACAACAAAAACCCGACACAGCCATACAGACTTTTAGTAAATCAAAATCATTTTGAATTTTCTTTTGCTCAAGCATAAGTTCTGAAGAGGAAAGTGGCAAGAATAAAAACAAGTGTGATCCTATGCCTTACGTGCCTGGAAACTTTCCATAGTATTTCATCACCATTTGAATAACATTTGAATAAAGCTTGTAACATGTCATAAAAACCCTTCAGGTTCTAGCCTGCTCTGTGATGCTCCAGACTTATAGGTGATTCTAGAAGCCCTGATGAGGAGGAAGTGGAGCTGGCCTGGAGGTGAACACAACAGTTTGTGATCTAGGAGAAAAATGATGACTACTTGAACTAAGGCAGTTGAACTAATGGAAATTAAGATGGTAAGGAAGATCAAGCTTTGAGAATGTGTTGAAAATAAAATCATCAAGACTTTAGTGATTGAGGTGTGGGAATGTATAGCCAGGTGGCAAGGGGGACCATCAGATTTCTGGTTGTTCACCAGAGGAATGGAACTGCCAAAAATGAAATGAAAACATAATAAAAAAGGTCGAATATTTGTTTGCACATATGCAGCAAATAACTGATACTGAAGTATGGTATGGTGTGTTCAGTAGAGATTTGGGTTGGGATATAGATTTCAGAGGACTTGCCTAGGAAATGTGCAACATGCATATTCCTAGAACTGCCAGTAACTTGGAGATGGTATAGTAGAAGACCCTATGGAAAACAGAAAGGAAAAATAGTCTCGTAGTATAAGAAGAATGAGGAGAGTGGGAATGGTAAAAGCTCTGTTGGACATATCAATTAGAAAGCCATTGGTGACCTTTGGAAAATGTGGCTTTACTGGAATGGTCAAATACACGATCATGGAAGTTTTAGGAATAAAAGAGAGGTTTGGACATGAAGGCAATAGGTACAGGTAATTCCTCTGAGAGGGGAGATACAGTATGGGTGATTAAGGAAGACTCAGAGTCAAGGAAGAGGATTGATAGATGAGCAAGCGAGACCTGCTTAATTGTTGGTGAGAAAAAACAACAAGAGAAGAAGATTTGAAGATACATGGTAGAGAATGTCTAATAGATGAAGAGCTGAATTAAGAGTTGACAAAGTTCGGAGTATTTAAAATTTCAGTGGAAGTTGATATTTCCACACTAGGTATATGAAATGTTTTTAAATTGAATTTTGGGACTCCAATACAGTTACAACTGAATGATAAAATTGTTCCCATAGTCTGTCTCTAGGAGTAGAAATCCAAAAACATTGTAGGAAGCAATTAGAACATATTTATAGAACAAGTAATTTATTATTGCAATAAATTATAATAATACAATAAATAAGAATTTATTATTATTATTGCTAGTAAGCAGCCAGAAGATGGAAATGACTTGCCCAAAATTGTAAATGCCAAGTAGGGTCTAGAACTGAGCACCACCACTTGTAAATGTGCTCATAGTTCCCACTCATTCTTAACCTTTATTTTAAAATCAACTTAGATTTTACTGGTTAAATTACTTCTCTCTCTCTCTTTGTCTCTCTCTGTGTGTTCATGTGTGTTCTTTTCTTGTAAATAGACTTTTATTTCTTTTACTTTTCACAAGTTTGCTCATTAAAAATATGAAGCCATTCTACTCCATCCTACCCTGGCCACTAAATTCATGAACAGCATTAAACTGCATATTATTAAAATCAAGTAGTGGCTAACAGGATGGGTTCTGAATTTATGCTACATGTGTTTAAATCCTATCTCAGCCACTTAATGGCTATTTAACGTTAGACAGTACTTAACTGCTCTGTGTCTCAGTTTTACCATCTGCATAGTAAAATCAACATATTAAATCATAGCCATGGGAGGATTAAAGAGCAAATGCATGTAATTAACATGTAATTAACACAGTTGACTTTAAAAAAAATCAACTGATGTTTATTTTTTTTTTTTTTCCTGTAGTAGTAGCATTGGTGGTGGTACCAGTAGTATACTATGACTAGATCAAATAATAATTCAAGTAATAATTTGCTCAGGAAAATAATCCACTTTCATTAAATAAGCTCTGGTCATGCCATATGGTTCATATTCCAAGCAGACAGCCCTTTCCAAATTGGGCAAACATCCAGCCAGCCATAGTTGTAAGATGAAATTTAAAAAAAAGGTGTAGATCTAGGCAAACAAAACTGAGTTTCTATTAGCATCAGTATTAGAAGAGTCTTTTCCTGGAATTGCATGATGACAGCTATCATCTACAGTCTGCCTCAACCAGGGAGGAGAAATCCACTGGGCAGGGTTAGTGACCTGGGGCTCACCACAAAGTACATCCTCTCTAAATGTGAAGCTCTGTGTTCATAGAGGATAAGTTTTGCTGATTCGTTGTGTGGTTCTTGTTCATGCTGGCTAAGACTGAAAACTTGGGCAGCTAAAATGTGATTATCCTCTTTTCAAATAGAAAGTCTGGCCTGCCTTGACCTCTAAATTCTATATTCATGCCTTCCTATGCCCTTATCATTCATATCAATGAAGACAGAATGTAAGTAGCAGTGGGTATTAAATCATTTGAATACGTTAAAAAATAAATACTCATATCTTTTAACTTGGCAAGATATATTTGATAGCTTATCTGCTCTGATCAAGGACTTGCTTTGACTAATACTGAATCTTCCCATATCTTGTGGGTAGATGGGGGTAGGGTTTCTGCTGGAGAAACTGTCAACCAAAAATGGAAAATTTGACAGTAAACCTTCCTGGTTGGTATTGGAGTTTGAGCATTGTGTTGCCTGTTTGTCTGAAAAGAATAAACTATGTTTTATATCTGACTTTTCAAAGGTTCCAAAGATTATGGATAGGCCAAAAGTGATTCGTGGTCTATCATTTAAAATATTTGATGAAATGGAGTAAGTTTAGAAAAAAGCTGAAAAAATTAGGGGCAACGAGCTCTAGAGGACTTCATTCAGAGCAAATCATAAACTCTTTGGAAGAGAAAACACAATTCAATCTTTCCAAAAATGTGTTCCTTAAGGCACAAACTTTTTCAGAGTATGGGCGGAGGGAATTCATGGTCAAATAAGTTTGAGACACAAAGAACAGTAATTATTCCTCTTAAATGTACATTTAACAGAAAAAGAAGAGCTATGTTTATCTTTGCTGTTTTCAACCCTTATACAAAAACACTCATTTAAGATTCTTTTTTTTAAAAAACACTGATTGATATCCCAGGGATCAATCTAGAGTTCTGTTGAATACACTGTCAATTGCTTAGATTGAAAAAGTATTCCGTTTGTAGTGAGTAGAAAGTAGGAAGCCATTATGTCAGATTTTCACAGCGTCCTTCAAAAGAGTGTTCTAGGAAACCTCTCAATGACAAAGTTTTCCTATATTGATTTCCATTTTGTTCAGTACTAAAGATGGATCTTTCATCAGCAAGAACTCTGGAAAAGATGATTAAGATGGGACACTTACCCTCTCTGAACTAAAAATTATTAAAATTTAATTTAGGTTTAATTTACTTTATATATTTGAAGGTTTTGATTTGCATTTCTCTAATAACCAGTAATGATGAACTTTTTTTCCATATGTTTTTTGGCTGCATAAATGTCTTCTTTTGAGAAGAGTCTGTTCACATCCTTCACCCACTTTTTGTTGGGGTTGTTTTGTTCTTGTAAATTTGTTTGAAGGTGATATTGTTATAGTCATAGCTTTAATTTTTTTTTTAACATTTCAAGAAGTCTCAGATACCCACTCTCTTGACCAAGAGAGAAAGGGATAGAATTACAACAACGTTTTTTGGTGATTATGTGACTTTCTCTCGCTAAGTATGTCCTGGCAGGAATAAAAGGGTTTAGAATCATTGGGGTGGTGGGCAGCTGTAATGAGGTGGTTTAGAGTCAGACTCAGCCTTTTCTACTGGTTTTGAATGGTGAACCCATAGGAGGTGTATTATTGCATTTTTCTGAATAGGAGTTTCTCTGTCTGGATTGCAAGGATATATTACTGCCTATCTTAGAATGCAGAATAGTAAAATTAGAAATTCTACTGGGAATAGTAGAATTAGAAAATGTAGGTAAAGTGCTTGGTACATACAGGTGCTCATCAAATCACTGCTGTGATTCTCACAGCAGTGATTCTCAACTGGGAGCAATTTTGTACCACCAGTCACACACCCAGAGGACACTTGGTGATAATATCTGGAGGCATCTTTGGTTGTCATAGCTGAGGGGAAGTGCTATTGGGACCTGGTGGGTAGAGGCCAGGGATACTGATAAACATCCTGCATACACAGGAAAGCCCTCATAACAAATAATTACCCAGTCTCAAATGTTGACAGTGCCAATACTGAGAAACTCTGCTCTATAGCAAGGTAATGACACACCGTCTGCTTCCACTACCAAAGCAGACGGTATTTAGCTATTCTAGCACAGATCAGAGCACGTAGAGGCATCTCTTAAGGGGAAAAGAAATAACACCTTTGGAGACCAGAAGCATTCAAAACCATGAAAGTTTAAATTCTGAATACTGTATTCATTTTAATCAATTAGCAGTAATGAATGTACTGTGTTACTTATAAACCAAAATCAGTGACAAAGAAAACTCCAAGAAAAAAAAAGAGACTAGAAAGTGTTCTGCAGATTCAGCAAGTTAAAAATGTTGAACTTCCTTTTCCCCTTTTTGGCCATGGAGCATGTTTATTTCCCTGTGGAGTTGGAGAATCCACCAGTTGATTTCAAGAAAAAGATCTACCATATTGTATGTCTAAGCTGTGCTTTTTTCTTTGAGAAAATCAGGCATTAAAATCCATGTCACGAAACTGGGGGACATTTTGGCTTTCAACACAGATATGTTAATAACACTAGACACTTTGAGATGCCACGCTTCCTACCAGAAAATAGTAATAAAGGGATTAAAAAAGAGTAAAGTGTGTGTGTGTGTTTTGTGTGCACATGTGTCATTTCCCTTGTATGCACACACACTGAGTATTTGCTTGGAGATGTTGTATATAGCATCATTTAAGTTGGCTGTAGCTCACATCACCAATAATTTGGAAAAACTTTAGGAAGGACAGAGGTTTATTATTTTTTAAATATGGTAAGTTACAAAAAAAAGTAGAGAGGCTTCTTCTAGGAACAGTTTGATTTACCTGTAATGCAACTCCAGTGAGACAGCAAGATAGAGTATTGGTTTCTTCTTAGAGTTTTGAGCTCCACAAACCGTTTGAAAGAAACTAAGGAATCAAGGTGAAAGAAGAGAGAGTAAAATTTTTAATAGATAAGCACTTACTTATAAGGAAGCATTTCTTTTGAAAATTGGAAGATATATAGAGAAGCCCTAAGGCATTCTCACACATGGAATAAAAAACAAATGTAGGTGTTTTCAAGGAGAATAAGAAGGTAGCAGGATCCAGTGAACTCATCTTTTACTCAGTTTCTGATTAGATGAATACACACAGAAAGGCAATCTGCTAGCGTCCTCCAAACCTAGAATGCAGACATCTTCAATGTGGGCATTGATGGCATTCTTTACCTTCAGCAAGGAAGAGTTGTTCTGAGCTGTTCATTTGGATTTTAGTGCCTTTTTAGGCCAGATTCCCTTTTGATTTTTCCTTTGCTTGTTAGAGCTGAGATTCCAAAAAAAAAAAAAAAAAAAAAAAAAAAAAAGTAAATGTATTCGCTTGAGCCCTGATATAGTGGCTTTTCAAATTGTTATATTAGGTCTTCATTATTGTAGCTCTGGGAGCTCAGGAATATCACTTCCTCTTTCAATGTCTCATTTTCTTCATCTGTAAAAAGGGATATTATTATTAACAGTGGCAATCCCAGGGAATAGTTTATGGGAATTAGATGTGAAGCTCTGATCACAGTGTCTGGCACACACAAACCCCCACATTGCTTGTCGTGGTTGGTATTGTTAATTTTATTTTTAGTATCATTATTATTTAGGACCTCTAATTATCTCTGTAGATGAGACACTCAGTGTCATCCAAACAGTCATCAAACATTTGTTGTTATACTATGACATTCTACAGAATTTCCCAGGCATTGAAATTTTAGAGAATTATAAAACAATCTGCCATCAAGGAGCTTGCAACAGGAATGGAGGCAGGCACGGAGTCATGATAGCATTATCACGCACATGCCGTGTGGCTATCCTATCAGGCTAGCAGCAGAAAGGGGTATCAAAAAAGGATTGTTGCAGGAGGTGCACTGGAACCAGGTCATGATATATAATGTAGTTTGGATGTTTGTCCTCTCCTAACCGATGTTGAAATGTAATCCCTGGCCAGGCACAGTGGCTCATGCCTGTATTCCCAGCACTTTGGGAGGCCAAGGCAGATGGATCATGAGGTCAAGAGTTCAAGGCCCTCCTGGCCAAGATGGTGAAACCCCATCTCTACTAAGAAATAAAAAGTACAAAAATTAGCCGGGTGCGGTGGCAGGCACCTGGAATCCCAGCTACTTGGGAGGCTGAGGCAGGAGAATTGCTTGAACCTGGGCGGCAGAGGTTGCAGTGAGCCAAGATCTCGCCACTGCACTCCTGTACTCCGGCCTGGGCGACAGAGTGAGACTCTGTCTCAAAAAAAAAAAAAAAAAAGAAATGTGATCCCTAATGGTGGAGGTGGGGCCTAGTGGGAGGTGTTTGGGTCATAAATGGCTTGGAGCCCTCTCCCTGCTGATGAGTGAGTTCTCTGTTAATTCACTTGAGAGCTCATTGTTTAAAGGAGCCGGCATTTCCTCCTCTCTCTCTTGCTCCCTCTTTCACTGTGTGACACACAGGCTCCCCTTTGCCCTACTCCATGACTGGAAGCTTCCTGAGGCCCTCACCAGAAGCAGATGCTGGCACCATGCTTCTTGTACAGCTTGGAGAACCATCAACCAAATTGACCTCTTTGTAAATTACTCAGGCTCATGAACTTTTTTATAGCAACACAAAATTAACTAACACACTGTACAAACAAATCAGCCAGGAGAAGTGGGTTCAGTAGGGTATGATATGATGGTGGAGGGAAACAGCATAAAGAAAAGCCTAGAGGTCATCTACAGGGCTTCTCAACTGCCACCAGTTGATGTATTTCAGCCTCAATTAATTGTGAAAAAACATAATAAGTGCCCTTCCCTTTTACAGGACAGGTAAAATATCCTAATATGACATGCATAACCATATTCAATCTTCATCATTCCCTTAATTAATGAATTAATCTATTTAGAGACAGGGTCTCACTGTGCCACCCAGGCTGGAGTGCAGTGGCGTGATCATGGCTCGCTGCAGCTTCGACCTCCTGGGCTCAAGTGATTCTCCTGCCTCAGCTCCCCAAGTAGGTGGGAACTACAGGCATGCACCACCACTCCCAGCTAATTTTTGCATTTTTTGCAGAGACGGGGTTTTGCCATGTTTCTCAGGCTGGTCTTGAATTCCTGCGTTCAAGTGAACCACCAACCTTGGCCTCCCAAAGTGTTGGGATTACAGGCGTGAACCATCCCGCCCAGCCTATTTGTTATTATTATTTTAATTTTACAGATGTGAAAACCAGGGCCACAGAGAATGTAAACTTCTTGCCCAAGATTTCAGGGGCACTAAGTTGCAGAGTCAGGGTTTGAAACCTACCCAGTCTCTGCTTGTAACCTACTTGAATAATACAAAATACTGTGACTAAATAAGTGTCCTTTAGTTTTCAGCCAAGGCCACAGAAATCAGACCCAGTTCTTTCTGGCATCAATGGCCTATTTGCAAGTGTGGTGCAGTGCCTAGGCCATCTGTTGTGAGGCTAACAGACCACGCTTTTCCCATACCTTGTAGGCAGGGTGAAGAGCCCATAGAGAGAGCTGAAGCTCTTTCCTGAAATCCCTCAAAGACTGTGAAAAATGTCAGAGGATCTGTCGGTCTTCATCAGCAATGACTTCATTATCACGCCTTCTGGTGCCTCTTATACCCTCGGTTACTGAAAGAGACCTGAACAATCGGATCAACACAGCACACATGCGGTGAAGCAGAGACACCACAATTAGCCAGGGATGCATTCCTTCCGCATTTTCCCAAGCTAGCACTGTCAGACGTAGGAAATAAAAATACAATACATTTAGTTAAATTTCAATTTTAGATAAACAATGAACTGTTTGGGGGAGGGGGGTAGGTAAGTCCCATGCAATATTCGTGACATATTTATATTTAAAAAAAGTATTTGTTGATTTTCTGAAATTCAAATGGAATGGAGCCTCCTGTATTTGGCAGTCTCACCCTAAGCATTAAGAAGGGGAAGAAGAACAAATGTTATCTGGAAAGAATTCAAAGATGCATCAACAATTTGAGCCGAATGCATGGACATTCAGAAAATACCTATTTTGTGGAAATGGTCGTACTCAGGGTTTCATACATAGAATTTCCATTTCAAAGCAGCTTACAGTCTAGTTGGGCAGCTGAGAGAATGAGAGACAGTTGTGGGGAATGTGACGGGGGGTTCTGTTCCTGTCTGCTTCAGAGCTATTTCTTGCCCTGCCTCTGCTGTGATCTGCCAGCTATAAGGACCAAATTGTTGCAGGTGCTTTTCAGATCTGGGATCAGCTGGCTTCTGGCTGGGCTGTTTCACTGGGGACACTGGTCAGAGATCAGGCTGTGGGAGAGGTCTGTGTTCCTTATATTTCACTGTCTGGGGTCACATCTTCTCTGTGCCTCCAGCTGCCTCCAGAGGCTTATGATACTTCAGGTGCACAGGTCCCTAACTATGGGACAGCCCAGGAGTGGCCCAGCTTCCCTTTCTTACACAGCCCCACCCTGATTGCCCCCCCCAGCTCCTCCTTCACTTATGTATCTCTCTGTATTAAATTCTCTCTGCTTTAAATATTCTGCTTCAGAGTGGTCTCTATTTTTTTTTTTTGTAGTGGTCTCTATTTTTCTAGTTGGGTACTGAACAGTAGAGCGCTATAACTGATATGGAAAGAAGAGCTGGGAGGAGCTATCTTCCTTGCCTAGGAGGGAGTGGAGAGTAAGTCTTCCCAAAAGACATGAAGCCAGAATTTAGGGTCCTAATAATAGTTCTTATTTATTCATTTTAGGATAGTCTGGGGACTGTGCTAAGTGTTCTTGCTGGTTGATTTTATGTAACTTGACTCGGTCACAGGGTGCTCAGCTATTTGGTCAAACATGATTCTGGGTGTGTCTCTGAGGGTGTTGCATTTGAATCCATGGACTCAGGGAAGCAGATTGCCCTCTCACATGTGGGTGGGCCTCACCCAATCAGTTGAGGACTGAATAGCATGAAAAAGCTGAGTGAGGGAGTATTCCTTCTGCCTAATTGTCTTTTGGCTGGAAATTATTTTTCTGCTGTCTTTGGACTAGAACTACACCATCAGGTCTTTTGGTTCTCGAGACTTTGGACTTGGACTAGAACTATATCTTTAGAATTAACTCTGCTAATTCTCTGTAGTGCTGATTGTAGATCTTAGACTTGTCAATCTCCATAATTGTATGAGCCAATTCCTTCAATTCCTTATACTAAATCAGTCTCTCTCATCCGGTCTCTCTCTCTTTCTATACACAATCTCTCTCTATATATATATATACACACACACACACACTCTCTCTCTCTCTCTCTCTATATATATATGTATAGTATGTGTGTGTGTATATATATATATGATAGTTCTGACTAATACAGTGTTCTTTATGCCTTAGCATGTTTAACCCTTAGACATTATCCTCCAAAGTGATATAAGTAATCCCAATTTATAGATGAGAAAAGTAAGGGCTCAAGAAAGATGAGACACTTGTCCAGAATCAGGCTGTAATGATGTGAATACAGATTTTCCTGGCTCCAAATGAGATGTTGTAACAACTATTATACAGGGAGGAGTCATGTTTGCTAGGGAAGACCCATCAGGTAGGGGACTGAGTCAACCGAACTTACAGCAAGATCAGCTCTCACATTAGTAAGAGTTCTCCCTCTTCCTCCCTCTCTCCTTCTCACATGCCCTCTTTCCCAGACTGGGTTTAGGGTGTGACTAGGATACTTGTAGTGTAAGAAGATGGGTTGAAGTTCAATCACCCAGGACGTCTATAGTTCACTTTTATTGCCCTGCATTTGGCAATACAAGCATGACTACAGCCCAGAGACACTGAAGTTCCTGTGTCTATTGCAGAAAGAAAATTAACCTGGTTCCCAATGATGTTACTCAAGGGGGCTCAGAATCAAAACTGCTATTTGTGCTTTTACCACTAATATTCACTTTGTTGACACTCAATTTGGAGTGGCCTTTGGAAATAAGTCACATATATTCTTTTATGAACCCAATCATGCATTTAACTTGTTTTCCAAATGTTTATTGAACACCGACTATATATATATATATATTTTTTTCGAGGTCCATTCTCCATTGATTATTGGTTCATTCATTTAACTGAGTACTCACAGTCTTCAAAATGTTATTCTATAAGGCAATCACTTATTAACATGAGTTAAGTATGTAATCGATAATAATGCAAACTATAAGGTACATATACAAAATATAATAATGGTGTTATGAGTTATACCACTACCCAAATCCAGGAGACATTGTTCCAAACATTAAAATCAATAACATATATGTAGCTAGTTCTATCCTTGGATCGCCCCCAAAATAGTTAAATAATTCACACAAAAACTCTAAACATTTTAAAAATAGATTTTCTATATCTGTATTGCAGTTATATTAATGTTTACCTTTTCCAGTAGTTTAAAATAAATACATATTTATTATGGAAAAACTAAAAATAAGTTTGAGATTGGTATCTAGATTTTATATAGTACACCACAGTTACACATCAGCAGTTCATCAGAGAAATTTTTTTTGAAGTTCTGATACCAATTTTTTATTACACTTTAAGTTCTGGGACACATGTGCAGAATGTGCAGGTTTGTTACACAGATATACACGTTCCATGGTGGTTTGCTGCACCCATCAAGCCATCATGTATATTAGGTATTTCTCCCAATGCCATCCCTCCCCTAGCCCCCCACCCCCAAAGTCCCCAGTGTGTGATGTTCCGCTCCTTATGTCCATGTGTTCTCATTGTTCAACTCCCACTGATCGGTGAGAACATGCGGAAACACTGACTATATTTAAAGTCATGCATATATTGTAGTTTTCCAATGAGTCAGGACATTTGAGACACGAAGATTCTAGAATCTAGACCTCACCATGGTACATTCAAGCCCATGGCTTTGACATTCTCCCAATACCCTTTGGTCACCTGATTAAATAGGTGAGGTACTAAAGTTTGATCAGACATTAAAAGATTAAAAGGCCTTTTTAAGGCCTTATCAAAGATTTAGTATATCTTTCTAAATGAACTAGGAAGCCACCCTTTGAAGCATCTGCTCAGAGATGGAGTGTTACCTGTCAAGCAGTAGAAGGAAGTGGCAATGCAAAGATTTAAAAAAATGTAAGGTCCACTTTGGGAGCTTGAGATGGGAGGATCACTTGAGCCCATGAGTTAGAGAATAGCCTGGGCAACATAGGGAGACCTTGTCTCTCTACATAAAATTTAGAAAGTACCTAGGCATGGTGGCATATGCCCAAGTTCCATGCTACTTGGGAGGCTGAGGTTGGAGGATCACTTGAACCCAGGAGGTCAAGGCTGCAGTGAACCATGATCATGTCACTGCACCGCAGTCTGGGTGACAGAGCAAGACCCTGTCTCAAAAAACAAAAACAAAAACAAAAAGACCAAACAAACTAAGGTCCAAGGGAAATAAAAATGTAGCAATAGCAGAAAGATTTTGGATAGTCAAGAAACATAGGCAGCCTTAGCCTCCCAAAGTGCTGCGATTACGGGCATGAGCCACTGCGCCTGGCCTGGGGAAGAACTTTAAAAAGACACAAGACGGAGCAGGGAGACTGGTCAATTGGCTGCTGTACTGATTGGGGTAAGAGGTGATTAGGATCCAAATAACACAGGGGCAAAGACCCAGAGACCCACAGTAAGGCATCTCTTATTTGATAGTACATAAAATCCGCAGTTTAAGTCAATGAGTTGCCAGTCCTTGAAAAAATGGGGTTCCAGTCCTGCCAATGGTGCCGGTATTCCACTTTCCAAGCCCAGCCTGATGCTGACTTAGTATTTCCCAGTTTTTGTGTAAACGCTTGCTACTCCAAGTGTGGTCTGCAAAACAGCAACATTGACATGATGTTTAACTTCTGAGCTGATCAACATCAGACCAACTTACCAGAAATACATGCTTTTCGGTCCCATTCCAGACCTACTGAATCAGAATCTGAATCCTCAGCTGAATCATATGCACATTAAAGCTTGAAAAGCCCTGGAAAAGCCACTCAGATTAACGCAGGCATCTTTACTTATTATTATTTGCAGCTTGTTGGCAATCAACAAATAAAAACAACCTCATCTCAGAAATACATAACTCTTTAGAAGAATCAGATCAATTGCAAAACAGTTAAAAGTGGTAAAAGCTCTCAAAATGTTGATTATGAAATATGGGTAATGTAAGTAGCAGAACAAACTGCATGGCTCTGTAATTATCAGTTTTACTGAGAAAAGAGCAGCTGTTTTTTTTTTTTAATGTCTCATTTTTATTTTTAAGTTGTCCAGTTTTATTTATTTTCTGGTGTATACACCATCAACAATCAGCTGCAAGAACATTCCCCTGAAGAGTGCTTTCTGTCAGGCTAGGAGTGATGGCTCACACCTCTAATCCCAGCATTTTGGGGGGCTAAGGCAGGCAGATCACATTAGGTTAGAAGTTCGAGACCAGCCTGGCCAACATGGTGAAATACCATCTCTACTAAAAGTACAAAAATTAGCCAGGCATGGTGGTGGGCTAGTCCCAGCTACTCTGGAGGCCAAGGCAGTAGAGTTGTTTGAACCGGGGAGGCAGAGGTTGCAGTGAGCCAAGACCACGCTACTGCACTGCAGCCTGGGTGACAGAGCGAGACTCCATCTCAAAAAAAAGTGGTTTCTTTCATCACCATGTTTCCTTAAGATCCATATTAGTATGGTGATGCTAGAGCTGGTGGTCACATATTGTGATTTCTAAGTGAAGAGCTGTCACACAAATTTCTTGCCTTCCTAAAAGCTTTATTGTTGGGTTTAAGCATCTTGTTTGTCAATACATGGATAATGTGTTCGCTGCTGTTTAGTTCTTTAATTGTGAGTAATTTCCCACTGTGGAATAACTAATTGGACCAATGCTTAAATTAATCAAAGGGTACCATTTTTGATCAAAAGTTGCTGGCAATAGTAACCAAGACAGTGCAGCATTGATACAAGGTTAATAAGCTTTTTTTCTTTTTTTTAAATAGAGAAAATTAGAGTGCCTATAAAAAACTCATTTACATATGACCAGTTGATTTACCGAAAGGTCCTACTGTGATAAATGGTCCTGAATTAGTTAGATATATAGATCTGTTAGATCTTAGATATCAATCAATGAGATCAATTAGACAGAGATTAAATACATAGAATAAGAAGGAAAATAGTCCCTGAGTCCAAGAAAAAGTTTAGAGATTCTGGAAGACAGGGTACTTATAATAATGTTTTTTTACTTTAAAAAAGAAGTACTTTAATACTTTAGTGCTGAAGTTCTAAAGAAGAACTACCAAAGTACTAAACTGAACAGCATGTTGGAGTTTAGTCCTAAACTTGCCATTCTTCCTGTTTTCACTTTGTATTTTTCACTTACTGTTCTCAAATTGCTAAATCAATCTATGTAGATCTACCTCTGTCCTGTTTCAGCTCAGATTTTAAGTTTTGTTGTCCAATTATTCACTCTGGATCTTCCATATTGTGCTTACAGATAGCTCCTGAAGCACATATTTTCCTTCTTGTTTTAACGTTGCTACACATCACCCTATCTAGCCTGTATGGGACACCCAACATTCTGACTAATCTTTCACATATACGACCTTAATGTTAGGTCTCTTAGGATTGAGAGATACTCTGCACTGAAAGTTCAGCTGGAGCTTCAGAGTGTGAGAGTAGATGATTGTAGTGGAAATCTGTTGTAATTTTGTAGGAAATCTTGCGGAATGAAACTTTCTGACTCTTTAAGTATGTACGTGGCAGATTGTATTATCCTAAATTCTTTTTTCTAGGAACAAGACTTCTCACCCCTATCCATTGCCATGATGGTTTCTTTCAGTGGGAGAAGTGTTATTTAATATTTCCCTATTCCATTCTTAGGCTTTTCCCTATAACTTGCTTTGGTCAATATAATGTAAGCTGAAGTAGCATATACCGTACCAGGCCGAAGCTTCAAGTCATTTACAAGAAAAAAAAAATCTCTTGCTCTTTATTTTCTATCTTGAATGTGGCATATCCCAAATAGAGATGTTCCTTCAGCCTAGATCCCAGAATGGAGAAGAGACATGGGCAGACACAGAGCCATAGTCTATCCACAACTGATATCACAAACTTCACAAATGAGAAACATTTGTTGTTGTGAGCTTTGATTTTAAGGTCTTTTTTATTGCCGGATAATCAAGCAATATCTGACTAATACACGGCACTTTGAGTGAGGCTCATCCCAACACCAGGTATGAGAGTCAACATACAACTCATCTAGGTTAGCCAAGCATTGCAACTCTCTGCACACAACTACTTGCTTGGGAAATGGAAAATGGAACTTAAATCAGGTTGGTGGGATTTAATATTGGAACTTCTGTTGGTGTTATTTAAAATAGCCACTTGTTTTTATTCATGAGTTACTGAACTGAAAAGATTAAACACAGAAATTACAGAGAACACCAAGAAGGGCAGCCTGTCTGAGTGAGACGTTTACACAATAGAATTTAGAATCAATAGGTGAGTAAGCATGTCAAATTCCTGATGACATGATTATTCGAAAGTCCATCTAAAGTCTCTCCCCGAGCTTTTCACAGCAACTAAGTATCCTGACCAATAACATAAGAAATGTGTGTGTAATAAAATTTGGTTATTTGAGGTACAAATTGTCAAATCGTAACTACTAGATGTGTGTGGATAATGTATTTTTTTTTTTTTTGTAAAAGAAACTAATTAGGACAAAGAGTTTGTATAGATAATACCAAATTCTGATTATCATGATAATCTGATTATTGAAGTTTATTTTTCCTTGATATTTAAAAATAGTATAATGCAGAAGGTGTATAATAAGAGACAGGAAAAATACATACATGTTATTCTTTGGATTAGACTTATGTTGAACCTTACTCAGCGGCATAAAGAGAAATAATTTAAAGGTGGAATATGGCTGTGTTCAAAGTTGATCAAGGGAGTCCAACCCACATTTACACAAATACACCGAGAATAAGGTATTACCAATATTGAGGATTTCTTTTTACTAGTATATATTCAGCTGTAATAGTAACATGAATTACATAGTAAACTCTTTTTGAAAATTTCACAACCATTTAAAAAATATTTCAAAACAAATATCACACATTTTGTTGATGAACGGCCTTAAGCCAATTCTATGAATAATTAGGCAAAAGTATTTTTCTTTCAGTAATATATAGGTAATTTAAAGTATAGTAGATGAAGGCAGATGAAAAAAGTTAAAAATTTAAGTAACTTTCTATGTTGCCTTAATCTCCTCTTCTGATTCAATTAATTCTGGCCTAAATACTCTAGTTTTATTTTTTAAGCATGCACATTCCTGCAACCACAAATAGTTTGGTCTCAATTAATGTAATAGTCATGACCCACTTTGACTGGGATATCAAGATATCATGGGGAAGGAAGGTTTCTAAACTTTAATAATCCAGATGATTGCTTCAGCTCTCTTACTTTGCTGATGAATCTAGCCATAATTAACCAATTAAATCACATCAGTATTTCACTTTTTCCCTAACCTTAGAATTTAGAGAGATGAAAGAGGGAGAAAGACTAGAGAATCTATCTAAACATGAATGTCATTCCATTATAGAACCTTATTAAATGCATTTAAATGTTTTAATTTCTAGCACTCTGTTGTTCATAATGAACTCTGCAGGGATTGAAAATGAATTTTTTATTCTGAGATTTTCGTCCCTTTTGCATTGCAGAGAGCATTCCTCTTGAATTTCCAGTAGATAAAATAAAACGTATTTTAATATCACATCAAGCCAGTCCCCTGGGGAGACAACTGTCAAAAATTCATAGTGTCTTTAAATCACTTTAATTACATTTTGCTGAAAGTAACATAATATGTAAGAAACTGGTTGTTTAACTTTGTTGATGCCATAGTGCTTTTCCTACAGTTAAGCTATATGCTGTCCAAGTAAGATTGAGTCGTTCAATTAGGCTGAGGTTCAGGGTGAATGGAGATACACAGTAAGAGATGGGTTTAAAAAGTAAGATTCAGACCAGAATATAAAGCCCTTTGAAGGCTATGTGAAAAATTTAAAATTCAGGGACAAATATCATAGCTAAGAACAAAATAACTAAAATTAATGTAATTCTTACTAGTGCCTGATACATATTACGCACTTTACATATCTTACCTCCGTTAATGTTCACAATAGTTCTTTTAGATAGTTACTGCTACTATAATTGTCATAGCTATAGAAACTGAGGTTTAGAGAGTGTAAGGTCACACAAGTAATACATTTAATCCATAGAGTCAGATACCAGTTCTTTCTATACTTTGTAAATGATTAAACTTGAATTTGTACTAAGACATTCTACAGTCCATACTTCCTGGAGAAAGGGAATGAGAAGAGCTTGTCTATTTGCATTCTAAGATTAGTGATGACAGTCATACAGTTGGATACGGGGGAAAAAAGAATAATTAGTTGAGTGTCAGGATTCTGAAGAACCACTTGGCTGAGTCTCACCTGAGACCAATTGTGGGATGGGTTTGTGTCTAGGGAGATGTGAAGGCCTGTGAAAGGAGGAAGAACTACCATAACTAAACCTAATGGAACCCCACCCATCACCATGTCATCCAGGAATGGAAGCAACACAGCCAGTAAGTGTCCCATTGATGTAGGCCTCACCTCCTTTGCCTTTCAGAATTCCACATTGTGACCATATGAAAGGACATTTACCACTTCTACTCTTCTAAACCCAATGTATCAATCTGCCAGTCCATTCCCAATGTCATCCCAGAAACTCATAGGTAACACTCCTCCAAAAACTTTGATGCTTTTCCTGCATCTATTGAGATGATCACTTGATTTATGTTTGTTTAATATGGCATATTACATTATTGAGATTTGAATGTCAACCTTACATTTCTGGATAAGCCCAACATGGCCTAGTGTATAATCATTTTTATGTGTTCTTCAGTTCAGTTTGTGACTGTTAAGTATTTTTGTGGGTATATTCATAAGGAATATGGATTTTCTTTTGATGTCATTGTTTGGCTTTAGAGAAAGCTAATATTATTTTCAAAGAATGAATTGGAAATGTCCCCTTCCTCTCTATTTTCTGAAAGAATTTTTAAAAGATTGATATTTTCTTCCTTGAATAGTTGATAGACTTCACCAGTGAAACCTTCTGTGTAGGAAGATTTTAAATGACTAATTCAATTTATGTACATGTTACTGTCCTACTCGAATTGTCAGTTTCTTCTTTAGACAGTTTTGGTAATCTCAGTTTTTTAAGAAATCTGTTCATACCATCTAAGTTGTCTAAGTTGTTGTCATAAAGTTGTCGACAGTAGTCCCTCATAAATTTATAATTTCTGTAGGGTCAACAATGATATTCTTTCTTTCATTCCTAATTTGGCAATGCGAGTCTTCCCTCTTATTTGTTTGGTCAATTAAAGTAAGAACATGTCAGTTGATCTTTTAAAAAGCAATTTTTGTTTTCACTTTTGTCTGTTATTTTTCAGTATTTCATTTCATTAGTTTTCACTGATATTTATTATATTTACTATTTCTTTCTTTTTTTTTTTTTTTTTTTGAGATGGAGTCTCGCTCTGTCACCCAGGCTGCCAGGCTGGAGTGCAGTGGCGCGATCTCGGCTCACTGCAAGCTCTGCCTCCCTCGTTCATGCCATGCTCCTGCCTCAGCCTCCCAAGTAGCTGGGACTACAGGCGCCCGCTACCATGCCCAGCTAATTTTTTGTATTTTTAGTAGAGACGGAGTTTCACTGGGTTAGCCAGGATGGTTTCGATCTCCTGACCTCGTGAGAAGAAGTTTATTTACAGGAGTGAGCCACCATGCCCGGCTGATATTTATTGTTTCTTTTATCTGCTTGCATTGGATTTAGTTGGCTTCTGTTCTTATTTCTTTTTTCTTACCTTTTTGAGATGGAGTCTCGCTCTGTTGCTCAGGCTGGAGTGCAGTGTCATGATCTTGGCTCACCGCAACCTCTGCCTCTCAGGTTCAAGTGATTCTCCGGTCTCATCCTTCCGAGTAGCTGGGATTACAGGCGCCCGCCACCATGCCTGGCTAATTTTTTTGTATTTTTAGTAGAGACGAGGTTTCACCATGTTGGTCAGGGTGGTTTCCAACTCCTGACCTCAAGTGATCCGCCTGCCTCGGCCTCCCAAAGTACTAAGATACAGGCGTGAGTCACCGCGCCTAGTCACTTCTATTTTTAAACTTCTCTTCCTAGGTTAGCCTCTATGTGTGCAGAGTGACTAGTCAAAACATTGGTTGGAGGTTGTGTTCAAATGCTTTGAACCAGCCAGGCTTCCACTTTCTGAGGATGGATTTCCAGACTCAGGAATACATTAAAAACTTCAGGCCATGTTAAAATCTGGTCAGACTTTTACTTTCTGCTGAGATTTTCTGCATCTCTTTGCATGTCCACAGAGCATCCACTAACCAGCAACGTACCTGTGGGTTAAACCCTCTCCCATCTCTGCTGCCCATGTGCCCATCCTTGAATCAATCTGGGTTGTGTGACGAACTTCTCAAGCTTATCTCAGATGATTTCGCTAAGTTCATTGATTACTCCAAACAGGACCACAATCTCAGGCTAGCGGGAGCACTATCTCCGTATTTGCTTGCCTCTAAGATCTTCTCTGTCAACTGAAGTTTTTAAACTCCAAATCAAGTGAACCCCTTCTAGCAGCAGAAGCAAAGCTGCGGTTTTTGTGGTTCTGCCTTGCCTAGTTGAACTAGTGCTGTCACAGAGCTGGAGGAGTGTGTGTTGCAGGGTGGGGCACAGGGCTGGGGGGTGGGGGGGCGCGGCGGGGAGGGAGCTGCCCCTGGAGCTAATAGAAACAGTCCAGAGCATGAATTCTGACTTGCTTCTTGCCTTTGGTCAAATTACAGATTTCTGAAATGGTTATTTTTGACTGTTTTGTCCAGCTTCAGAGTTGCTTTATGTGCAGAGAATTTCTAAACATCCCTGCTCTGTCATACTGGAAGTCTCATCTCATGCATAAACCACAGAGTTGTCTCACCTTGAGGAAAGAGGGTGGTCTATTTGTGTCCCTGTGTTGTCATCATTGATGGACCAGCCTCGTTTCCACACCCCATAACTTCCATCAGCAGGAGGCACTTCCCGGAAGAGGGTGACAGACAACGCTCAAAACAGCTGGTGCCTAGGGGCAAGACCAGCACCTAGATGCGAGAGTTCATTTTAGTTGTCAGCTTGACTGGATTACAGATTACCTGAAAAAATTGGTGTACAATTAATTCTGGGTGTGTCTGTGAGAGCGTGTCCAGAGGAGATTGGCCCGTGTGTCAGTGGACTGAGTGGGGACGATCTGTCCTCAGTGTGGTAGACATCATCCAGTCAGCCAAATAGAACAGAAAAGGCCTGAACAGAACAGAAAGACCATTTCCTCTCTCTCGGAGCTGGGATGCACTCTTCTCCTGTCCTCAGTCATCAGAACTCCAGGCTCTCTGGCTTTTGGACTCCAGAATTGTACCAGTGGCCCACTGGGTTCTCAGGCCTTCCCCCTCAGACTGAGAGTTACACTGCCAGCTTCCCTTGTCCTGAGACCTTTGGACTTGGATTGAGCTATGCTACAAGCATCCCTGGGTCTCCCGCTAACAGGCAGCCTGTCATGGAACTTCTCAGCCTCCATGACCTTGTGAGCCAATTCCCCTAATAATTCCCTTCTCAAATATCTGTATCTATATCATCCATATCTGTATCTTATCTGTAGCTATAGTCTTTTGGCTTATCTGTAAACCAAAAGACTATATCTGTCTATAATAGTCTCTCTCTGAAGAACCCTGACAAATATAGTGGGCTATCATTTATGCTTACTGTATTAGTCTGTTCTCATGCTGCTAATACAGACATACCTGAGACTGAATAATTTGTAAAGGAAAGAGGTTTAATTAACTCACAGTTATACATAGCTGGGGAAACCTCACAATCATGGTGGAAGAGTAAGGGACGTCTTACATGGCAGCAGGCAAGAGAGCATGTGCAGGGAAACTCCCCTGTATGAAACCATCAGATCTCATGAGACTTATTAACTATCACAATAACAGCATGGGAAAGACCACCCATGTGGTTCAATCACCTCCCACCAGATTCTTCCCACAACACATGAGAATTATGGGAGCTACAATTCAAGATGAGCTTTGGGTGGGGACATAGCCAAACCATATCACCTACTATATCACTTGAATACTATTCCTTGCCACAGTTCTCACACTTGAAAAATGGATACGATGCCACTTTATTTGGTTTTCTCCTGTACATATTGAGAGTAAGAATTGTTTGAAGAATCATATGAAGAAAGTAATTGTCACGCTTTTTTTTTTTTTTTTGTTACCATGACATTTATTTTAGAGATTTCATGGGCACTGAGTGGGCAAAGCATCCTAGTGTCAGAAAGTAGTACAATAATTATTACAGAAAGATAGCTCAAAAGACCAGGGATGTAAGGCAGCAGAATAATGTGTTTTTCTTTCCTCTCGCTAGTCCTCTCTTTTTCTTTCTTCCTCTCATTCTTTATCCTTTTTTTCCTTTTATAAAATGACTCCAAACCAAGATTCTCTTCTTTCTTGAGCTAAATCTTGAATAAATATTAACAATGTAAGAAGATATACTGTGATGAGCACCTGATTTGAATGATCAGAATTAGAATATGGTCTTTTTCAGGTCATTTCTTAGTTATATGACCTAGGCCACTTCCCTTAATTTTTGATGAAATGTGAGTCAATTTTATGTTGTGAAAAAGAAAAATGAAAAACAAAGGTAAGGATGTATCCCTTATATTATTTAGGACTCTACAAATGTTTCTGTTTAGTATCAGGCCTATATTCGAGCCAGGACTTAAACACTTTTCTTTCATGTCAGTCATCCTCTCATTATTCTAGCCTTCATTATAAAAGTGGGCCCTTTGGCCGGGTGTGTTGGCTCACACCTGTAATCCCAGCACTTTGGGAGACCGAGGTGGGCAGATCATGAGGTCAGGAGATCGAGACCATCCTGACTAACACGGTGAAGCCCTGTCTCTAGTAAAAATACAAAAAATTAGCCGGGTGTGGTGGCGGGCGCCTGTAGTCCAGTTGCTTGGGAGTTTGAGGCAGGAGAATGGTGTGAACCTGGGAGGCGGAGCTTGTAGTGAGCTGAGATCACGTCACTGCGCTCCAGCCTAGGTGACAGAGCGAGACTCCATCTCAAAAAAATAAATAAATAAAATAAAAATGAATAAATAAAAGTGGGCCCTTTGCTTAGTGGTTTGTTTTTTTTTTTTTAATTAGTTGGTACAGTTTACGTTGTTTATTTATTTATTTATTTTGAAGTGGAGTTTTTGCTCTGTTGCCCAGGCTGGAGTGCAGTGGCATGATCTCAGCTCACTGCAATCTCTACTTCCTGAGTTCAAGTGATTCTCCTGCCCCAGCCTCCCAAGTAGCTGGCGTTACAGGTGCCCACCACCACATGTGGCTAATTTTTATATTTTTAGTAGAGACGAGGTTTCACCATGTTGGCCAGGCTGGTCTCGAACTCTTGACCTCAGGTGATCCACCTGTCTCCGCCTCCCAAAATGCTAGGATTACAGGTGTAAGACCCTGTGCCCAGCCAGAGTTTAGGTAGTTTAGATATGCCTGGTAGTCTCACAGCTTCCCTCAAGAAGGAAGGAAAAAGTGAAGGACAGGGTGTCACTTTTTCACCTAGGCATGATCATGGCTCACTGCAACCTTGAACTCCTGAGCTCAAGTCATCCTCCTGTCTCAGCTTCTCTAGTAGCTAGGACTACTGGTGTACACTACTATGCCTGGCTAATTACAAACAATTATTTTGTAGAGACGAGGTCTTGCTATGTTGCCCAGGTGGCCTTGAACTCCTGGCCTCAAGTAATCCTCCCTTCTCAGCCTCCTGAAGCACTGAGATTACAGGTGTGAGTCACTGCACCCGGCCAATTCATTGATATCTTTACCTCAGCAACAACTGGATTGATGTCTTCAGTTTATATGTTTTATGCATTCAATTTACATTTAAGATCATGTTTAATCAAATGGTGATACAACAAATAAAATGTGAACACTACTGTCTTAGTTGAAAGCTGGCTTTTCAGGGCTCTTGATAGCCTGGAGACACTACTAGGTTATCTTGTAGAGATTTGGAGTCAGCCCCTTTCTGCTCATGACTGGGCACAAACCATAATAAGTAAGCCAGGGAATGGTGGACACCATTGTTTTTAGGAACAACCTGAAAAGAAGCAGATTGCTGATTGACTAACCTGGTGCCATCTTTCTCATTGGCCTTAACTTCAATTCATTCTTCTGTTCAATGTGGTCAGACAGTCTCAAGAAAGGCAAAACTGACTATATTTTCATGTAAGTAAATCCTACCTGGGAAGCCTAAACGGTACCAAGGTACAAATACCTACTATAATAACTCTCCAGGATATTAGACATTTCTACCTTTTGATGCTGTCTGGCACACATCATTTTATTGTATCTTTACAATAGCATTTATTGTTCTACCTTTGGCTTGGAAACAGTTCTACCTATCCAAAGGAAAATAAAAGCCATCCTTCTTCATAATTCATTCAGCAAGCATCATTGCTCTATTAGCAGAGCACTTACCCATCAGGGGAAGAGAAGTAAGAATAATTGCAAGTGTTTTCTAGGGCTAGAGATATGTATCTATAGATTTTCAGCATTACAGACCTGAGAACTGCAGGCTGTCCCCTAACATGTGTTTATTCTTCATATACTGTTTAAATTTCACACCTTTTCTGTCTGTTTCTTGCTTGGACCAGGCAAACAGGATAGTAGTATATTTAGCCAAACCATGTCAGTTCAAATAAAGAATTCAGAGTCATGTGGGAAATATATATACACGAGTAATTCTTTGAAAGCTCTTACTCTCCCACTAAAATGTCTTTCCCAAATATCCATTCAATTTATTCTTCAATTTCCACAGCTCCCTCTCCAATGTGATACGAAAGCCATTGGTACTGACAGAATACTAAAATCAAGCCAATAACAGCCACCCACTGTTTTCTCCATCACTTAGCTGGTTAAATGGCTATATATTTCCATCTCTTACATCCTAGGATGTAACTAAATAAACATTTTAAACTGGCAGTTTTAAATTTTATAGGATAAAAGGCTGACGTAGGTTCAGGTTTGTAGAGGGGAAAAACAAATGTGCAAGAATAATGTTTACAAATTTCTGAAACAAGGCTTGTCAGCAGGATGAAGTTGCTAATACAAGCCATTTTGGTCTGAATGGTTTATATCTGTTTGTAATAACTTGGATTTGTCTCCTGTTAAAATGTCACATGGATAAAGGTATAAATTCTAACAGCTGTGACAGGATTGTCATTGCTAAGAAACTCCGGATATGGTGGATTTCCGTGTCAGAGACATCTACTTCACTGTCTTTCACTCAGAAGAATCCAAATATTCCCTTCCATCCTCAGGAAGACTAACAATAAGACACAGATAAAGGCCCATGATTCTGACATCTCATCCCCTAAGTTTGTTGTTAACTGAGACGATTGGCACCAAATGTCTAACATTTTCCTGAGGAAGTTAACGGGGAAACTCACAATGAGGTCCCTTATTATTTTCTCAATGCAGCTATTCCATAAGCTGGGTGGAATTAATGACAAACTTCAGCAGGAATACACCAACAATCGTGATTTATTTTTAGTGTAACATAGAAAAATAGACAAAGAGAAGTGTTGGGTAGTCAATAGAAATAAACATGTGGAGAATAAGTGAGAAAAATGACCCAAGACATCCTAAGAAAATAATACGAGATGATAACTGAGTTTGAAACCTATTTATTGCTGGTAAATGTCATGAGAAATTGTATCCAGCTGAGACTTACACCTCATTCATATGCTCATCCATTCGTTTGTTCATTTTATCTATACATGCAAGGCACTGGAATTAACATTGGTAATGAAAAAATAAATAAGCCATGCGCTCTACCTTCCACACATCATATTTTATTGAACAATATATGCACAACTAACACTATGAGAAGTGTCATCGTGGAGATGACTTTAAGAAAATCATGTAAAGAGAGAGAATGGGCCAGACCTGGTGGCTTACGCTTGTAATTCCAGTACTTTGGGAGGATGAGGTGGGAGGATCACTTGAGCCCAGGAGTTCTAGACCAGCTTGGACAACATAGTAAGACCCCATCTATACAAAAAATACTAAAATTAGCAGGGTGTAGTGGCACATGCCTGTAGTCCCAGCTGCTTGGGAGGCTGAGCTGGAATCACTTGAGCCTAGGAGTTCGAGGCTGCAGTGAGCCAAGATTGTGCCATTGCACTCTAACCTGGGCTATAGAGCCAGACACTGTTTAAAAACATAAATAAAAGAGGGAGAGTACCTATGAGGGTCTAAGAATAAATCAAAGGGGAGATAACTGAGCCACATTTTGCAAAATGGGCAGGAATTTACTGGTTGGATGAAGCAGAGACAGTCTTCTAAGGAGATGAAATATCCTGAAGAAATGCTTAGAGGGTTTTGAATTCCACAGCAATCCCAGGGATGAAATCTGATTAGTCCAGGTGAGTTCATGTGCCCTTCCCTGAGCCAATCACTGTCTCTGCTTGAATGGTTTCTCTGATTAGACTGGCCTATAACAGGTCATATAAAATCACATTGATGCCCTTTATTTTTTTTCATAGAGATGCAGCTGTGAGGGTTAAATCAGGTAATCCGTTGGAAGTAATTGACACAGGGACTGGCAAATAGTAAGCACTCCAAATGAAGTTTTTTTTAATAGTAGTTATGATGATTTTTTTTTTTTTGACGGAGTTTTGCTCTTGTTGTCCAGGCTGGAGTGCAATGGTGTGATCTCGGCTTACTGCAACCTCTCCCAGGTTCAGGCCATTCTCCTGCCTCAGGTTCCTGAGTAGCTGGAATTACAGGCGCCCGCCACCTCGCCAGGCTAATTTTTTGTATTTTTAGTAGAGATGGGGTTTCACCATGTTGGCCAGGCTGGTCTCGAACTTCTGATCTCAAGTGATCCACCTGCCTTGGCTTCCCAAAGTGCTGGAATTACAAGCATAAGCCACCACGCCTGGCCTGTTATGATGATTTTTAATATCATGAATGTTTTAATTAAAGAGTGACACACGCACAACTAGCTGCACTGCAGACCCTCACTGAGTGTCTCTTAGAGACCTGAACAGGAACATACTGGAAGAACAGCACTTGAACAGCCGTCAGCACATCCCCCAGGAAGCCTCCCTTGCTACCCTTAGTTCAGACTTAGTGACTCCTTTGTACTCTATACCTAGCTCCATCTGACCCTGTCATATTGTAATTGAAAAATTTATCCCATTAAACAGTGAGTTCCTCAAAGGAAGAAGTGCATCTCATTCATTATTTTATCCCAAACACTTGGGATATTGTTAGATACTAAATATGTCTGTTCAAAGAACTTATGAATAAGCACGTCAGAGAACACTTCA
Organism: Macaca fascicularis; assembly: GCF_037993035.2. Classification (NCBI taxonomy): domain Eukaryota; kingdom Metazoa; phylum Chordata; class Mammalia; order Primates; family Cercopithecidae; genus Macaca; species Macaca fascicularis. The sequence goes on from NC_088394.1 coordinate 55,368,818, forward strand.
TGGTGGAGATTATACCTGAGCTGGGCCCCAAAGGATGAGAAGGGCTTTTGAAATGCAGAAATGGGAAAAACCACATTAAGGAGATGGAAATGCTCAAAATAAGCTCGGAGATGGAGCAGTGTCCAGCGTGTTTGAAAATGTCAGTTAATGAGATGCAACTGAAGGGAACAGTGAGTGAAGAAGATTGTAGGGCAGATCCCAAAAGACCTTGAATGCTAATGAGATTAGACTTTGTATTCTATGAAATATACAGACCTTGAGAGGTTTTCATGTGGGGATTGATAACGGCCAAAATTCTTCATACGTACACATGCACACAAATGCACATACACATACACACATCACCAGACCCACTCACACACATAATACAAGGCATTTACTTAGGACCTACTAAGTAGATAAAAGATGGGTTACACATATTAAAGAAGCAAAAGTCCCTGCTCCTAGGAGTTTGTGATTTACTAAGAGGTGGATTTATCAAGAACCTAATGATGTGTAACTTTCAAGTTATTTGTACAGACTCCTTCTAAAAAAAATTTACATTGGTATCTAATTTTGTTTTTTTGAGAGAAGAGAAGCTTCCCTTTGATTTGATGGAACAAGAGCTTTAAAAATACCACTAGGGTTGAGAAACAGAAAGGAGCAGATTGTCGTGATGAGAATGTACCAATTATGAATAAAGAAATGGGCTTTGGAATTCTCCAATCCATAGGATTTTGAGTCCTAGGTTGGAGACCTCCTCAGGGACAATCTACCTTAGCCTTTCTGTTCTTTGGCTATATGAGCAAATAAGTGTTCCTTTAGTTTAACCTAGTTTGAGCTAATTATTCTGCCACTAGCAATTTAGGGTCTTTGTAGTTATTATTATTTAAATGATCATTTTATAAATGTGAAAACGAGGGCGCAGGGAGATTAAGGAACTTGCCTAAGGTCACACAACTAGTAAAAAAGGTGAACCAGGATTGAAATTGAGATCAGTTTAATTTCCAGAGTGTAAGCCTTTATATGGTGTGCAAATGGGGTCTCAATATTTTCATTGTAAAGGAAAATCGTTGAAGTAATGACTATGTCTTAATTATGTTTTTATCTCCACAACCACTGCTATAACACATAGTAGGTACTGGTGTAATGCATGCACAATCCTTAAACAAAGCTTAAATCTATAAATATTCCAGATCTACTGTCTTTTTGTTACCTTGAAATAAATAAGGATATCTGCATCATTCATGTTGCAAATATTTCTTATTTATGAAACCAAAATATTGTTTGTGTACACAGATATGCGAAATTGGTTACTGCAGAGAAAAATGTTTTGTTGTCAATTCTTATTGTACTTTTCTGCATTTTTGTCTCTCTACCATTTTTCTTTTATCAGCAAAATCTTTTCCAAGTGAGGGAAACAGTGAGCATTTTATAAACCTGCCTAGGGTTGTAAAATATGCATATACTTTTAATAGTGACAGAGGTATCTTTGGAACTTCCTCCAGAGTGAAATCTACTTCAGAAATTTGCATTTAACAGGCAAACATAATATTGTTGAAGAACACAGAATTATGAATTCATGGACATTTGAGTACTGGGGATACTTTATAATCCACACATCCATACTTCTAACTGTAATTTTTATGGCTATATTGTTCAAATTGCCCGAGATGGATAAAGCTAGCACTTTTACTATTAACTGTATTTGAGGGGTTTGTAGCAACTGCTCCATGAAAGCTCTTTATAACTTGAAACTCACACAGGAAGTTTCAGGCCAAATAATGTGCTTTCTGCTTTAGGGTATGAATGTGTCACCTCTTGATGTAAATCTCCTAAAGTTGATTGGTCTTAGAAGTATTCATTTAATACAACATTCAAAAAGTCTCTTGCTTTAAAAATGAAAAATTGCAAGTGATTACTTTACAGCCCATTTAATTGCATTTGGAGATTTTCTGCCCCTAAAAATTCTCCTGGATAACCATATTAATGCTCTCCCCAAACACACTTTTGAGCAGAGTTTTATTATGGGTAGCACCTGACCTTTCAGCATAATTGCATGTGGTCCCAATTAATTGTTCTGTTCTGCTGTGCATGGAATAATAGGTATTCTAAAATGAGACTAATTATGCAGATATCTGATAGAAAGGAGAATCTTAAGAGTGAGCTCTTTTGGGTGCCTGGAATTTAGAAAATAAGGTATAAAATGACACTTAATTAACTAATAAACCAACTGACATGACTGACTCCACAGGAGACTTCTAGTCAACACAATTCAGACAATTAGAAGACTTTTCCCTAATTGAAACACAGTAAGATGGAGCTTACAAACCAAACCGAATATTGCCACAGATCAACATGTTCATGCACATTTAATACAGGTCTGTTTAGAAAAATATATTTTAAAATTTTGGTTAACTATTTCCATTGCTTTAAAAATACATACTCCACTCATTTATATTTAACTCTCTTGATGCCTTTTAAAAATATTTTTATGAGGATTGTTATGGTATTGTAAAGAAAACACCAAGGTGCATGTCTTTAACCTAAATGTGATGCCAACTTGCTGTGTCATTAACTGATTTAAGGATTTCAGTAATTGTGTGACTAATTTAGGTTTCTCATATTATTTTCTCCTCCTCTGAAATGAATTGTTAGATTTTCTCTCTACTTGATTGTTGGAACAAACTGTTGAGGTAATGAGTAGAAAAGTTGGCACATAGTGTGGAGTGCTCTGAGGTGCTGGATATGAGGAGAAGGTGGAACTCGTGCCCATCACCCATCCTCCCTCATTGGTGTTAAACTGACCAAGACCTCCTGAACATTCCCCTCGGTTCGACTAAACTCTGGACAAGGTTCTTCCTAACTCTAGACCCAGATTTCCCTTTTCTTAGAGCATTTTTTTTAGAACATTCTCCTGTAATTGTATATTCTTTCTCTGCTTCTTGGAGATGTATGTAAATATTTTTTAAAAGCCTCTATTGAAAATACAAAAATTAGCTGGATGTGGTGGCATGCACCTGTAGTCCCAGGTACTCAGGAGGCTGAGGCAGGAGAATCACTTGAATCCAGGAGGTGGAGGTTGCAAGGAGCCAAGATCGTACCACTGCAGTCCAGCCTGGGCGACAGAGTGAGACCTAATCTGGAAAAAAACAAAACAAAACAAAACCTCTTGCAGTTTAGATAATGCAGGGATGTCTTTCTCAAGGATGTGGGACACATCTCTTTAAAATGTAAACATCAGTGGAGATAACACCCCTATCTCCCAGTTTCTGTGAAAGAGTAGGAACCTAAGTTTAGTGGGTGCCTTGCTCCAAGTTATAGAACTACCTCCTGTCACAAAGATAAGAGAAAGTTTACTTTTTAGGGGATTAAAGCTAATTAGCAAATGCAGATGACCTGTGTTCTCACTCCAGCACTCAAAATACTGCTCTTTGTTTCCGTGGAATGGAGTTCAGACTTCTCCCTGCCCCTTGCAATAGCCTTGAATAAAGTCTTCTTGCCCGTTTAACTTTGTATGGTGCAATTTTTGCTTTGACAGTCAGTCCCTACTGTCAACATCATGCTCTGCTACATACGACTATTTCCTGGAGTTGTTCCTTGCAGTTGCCCAATAGCTGTGTTGAACATATAGCCTAGTGTAGCGAAGATGTTGTTGATTTATATTATTTTGTTGTATTTCCATCATATATAATGCACATGATTTTTATGCCACACATCTCAGTTGTTTTCCTAACTGCAGTCATAATGCTAATAGCTTATATCTTTGTGTAAGGAAATTAACATTTGTGATGCTCCAAGGATGTACCACATGAATTGTTTTGTGATCCACATATTTTATGGCAGTTGATCTTGTCTATATCCTTGTAAAGTGAGTAACATTATCTCTATTGTGCAGATGTGGAAACTGGCAGGTTATTTACTTGTACAAAGTCAATCAGCAGCAAGTGTTAAAATGCAAGGTAAGCTTGACTTCAAGCTTGAGGAAGAACCTGCAGACCTAAATTTGAGTCTTATCTTTCTCATTTAGTTCGACCTAATCAACCTACTTACTAATTAGCTCCCATTTTACCTATGGGAAAACCAAGGTATGTAAAATGTAATGAACTTTCCCCAAAGAGTATACAACTAATAATGATCTTGTATGGTTTTTGTGAGGCTGGAATGAAATGATGTAGGCAAACTGCTTAACAAAGATCCAAATGTGATAAGTAGCCAATAAATGTTAAATGTCATACTTAATGGCAGTAAAAGTATACATTTTTCTGTCTCTTCCTCTGGGAATGAAGAAACTACCAGGGCACCTCAATTCAGGGTGACTTAGAATCCATGGTACTGTCAGTATGACTTGTTGATTGTTTGAAAGACGGTGGATAAAAAACATTTCTTATACAAGGATATTCCATGACGAGGAGCAAACACTTACACTGAGTGTGTAGAAAAACTTGTGTAAGGTCCAATGATGCAAGTAAGTGTTTGTGAGAGAGGCAAGACGCCTTCTACAAATGAAGGAAATCATCACCCTTTTTGGCTTGTTGAATTGGGAGTATTCAGTTTGGTTTTGAATCCAGTTCTGTTGAGCCAAATTCAAGGGCCATGACATTTAGCAAGATTTTAAATACTTTCAAATGCAAAGGCAATACTGTTTTTCACTTTTGGGGCATCAGAAATAAAATTCCTTTTAATTTATAGTTAATAAAAATAGTTCCCATGTTAATCCATTTCAGTATGTAAATAACTTTTAATGATTAATCTTTTGAATACATTTTGGGATTAACAGCCTAAAATTAGCTTAATTTCAACAATTAACTAATGACTACATGGCAATTTAAAAGGCATTCAAAGAATCCAGAATATGTCAGTGTATGACATATTAATTTTTCCCTCTATAACATTTTCCTATGAGTTAATTAATTCTTTTCACATAATAAACAAATTATACATACATTATAGTATTTTAAGAAATTGACTCAATTCACTTCATTGTTCATAATTATCTCAGTTTTTCTGGACTTGGAACTATGTAGTTTCTTCATGTAAGGGTAAAGAATAAAATATTAGAAAAGAAAAACTGGAAATTTTAATGATCAATTGAAGTTATCTGAGAATTTTGCTATGATAGTGTTAAATATTTTTTAGTTGATTAAGTTTGCTCAGTAATTGCCTGTTTGAAGGTAATCATGCAACACCCTAAGAGAACAAGAGTAGAAATTGCTTCCTTCTCCTAGCCCAGAATACCTTTTATAATTCACAAAGGCAGAAAAGTCTACATTAACTCTCATTGTACTGAAAAACAATAATGTTATGAGAGCTTCAACACAGAGATTGAACTTTTTGGCTTTGGAGAGGTACTAAAATGTACATTTTAAAACTTTAATTCTGTTGTTGCATTGTGTGAATATGTCTTCCTGGGAAATTTGATTGAGCTGAATTGCTATGAAATACATGCATTTATGCAAAGGTCAATTATGATATAGATAATCTATTTTAGTGTAAGCTTCCTTGCACCTTTGGAAATGATTCCTTTTTTTTTTGGTTAAGTGAGAATCTCTCAAGGAATACAAAAATTAAAGAAAAAATCAAGCAGTACAGTCTTAATAGTTTTTTTCTAAGTCTCCCCAGTAGGGGCCTTCATATGCGTTTATTCAGCAAAGGCAGCAGATTGCTGCATCTAAAGTGCATTTAGTGACCTCAAATATCTGGGTATATCCTTTTGGAAACAAGAGATCAGCAGAAATCTAAAGCTGAAATACAATGATAAGGAGAATGTTGCTACAGCGTTAATGAAAAAAAATATTAAAAGCAAGCTAGAAAGTAAAATTTTACTTTTATTTTTAAAAATGCTTATATGCCTATTTACTCATTGCGGTAAAAAACACTGGGAAGAAATGCATCCAATTTTTAATGATCTTTATCTCACCATACAAATGGTGGTGTTTATATTTCTTGAATTTTTCCGTACTTTTACCAAAAATATATCTTTATCATTAGAAAATGAAACAATGTTATAGATTTTTAAAGAATATGAAGTAATGGAAGCATAATTTCTCTAAGAAAGCCTCTAGTTGTCATTTTAAGGACCATGATTAAATAAAGATGACCTGGGAAAAACAATAGATTCCTATTCTTTCCTTTATTTTAATCATACTTCTTAGCTCCTCTTATGTGACAGGCAAATATGATACAAACTGAACATTGATTCTACAGACATCATTCATGTGGAAGATTTTTGATATTTTTTATGTGTATATACATATATACATATGTATGCACACATACACAGTCTTCATTACTTGCAAGTTTCAAATAATGCAAAATTTCAAATTCATCTGCTCATTAAAATTTATTTGTAACCCCAGTATCAATAGTCAAGGTGCTTTGGAGGTCATTTGTTGACATGCACATGTGCAAAGTGGTGAAAATTTGGAGTCATCCAGTATGCAAGTTTCCAGCTGAGCTTAAACAAGGTGACACTCTGCCGTCTTGTTTTGAGATCTCATACTGCAATGAACTGCCCTTTCCTGGCCTATTTAATGCCAAATTCGTTGCATTTCTGTGTATTTGATTGGCGCCTTTGATGTTTAAAATAGTCCCTAAACCTAATACTGAAGTGCTGTCTGGTGTTCCTAAATACAAGAAGGCTGTGATGTGCCTTACAGAGAAAATACATGTTAGAAAAGCTTCATATAGGCATGAGTTATAATGCTGTTGGCTGTGAAATCAACTATATATTAAATAAGGTGTCTTTAAGTGGAAATGTACACAAAACCAGGCTATATATTGATTGTTTGATGAAAATGTTGTGACAAGAGGCTTGCAGGAACCTAATCTTGTATTTTCCCTCGGAGCAATCATTCAGTATTTGCTAATTCAGTGTTTGGGTCAATTCTGTAGAACATAACTACTGTGAATAACAAGAATCAATTCTGTGTGTGTGTTTCTATGTAATTTTTATCTAATTTAAATATCAAAACAATTTACATATATAATTTAGAAATGTGCGCGCACACACACACACCCTTTTACATGTATTCATTTTTTTCTCTCCCATTCTTTTTCTCTCTCTAATTTTCCTGGTTCGTATACAACACAATGACTTATATTTAGTTCCTCAATAACTGAATATTGAAATGTGAATATAAGTCCTTATAGTGGCTTTCTTTTTCTCCTGCAGAAACTGCAGAATAATATCCTATCCAAAAATTTAAACTCCCTTAAGAAACAACAAAAACTATGATGATAATAACAATAGTAAATTGCAAGCTTTTGACAGTTTTTGGTGGATATTAACTAGGTGGTAGCCATCAAGGGATAGATGACTACAGAGGAAATTGCACTGAGAGGCCTCAGGGCTTAATTGGAAAGCGTAATATTACAAAAAGAGAGTTAATAACACTCTACATAATAATTTTGAAATGTTATCTCAATTGATAACCATGAAAGTAGTACAGATTTTGTTGTAGCTAAGAGAACGTTTTTAATCCTGAATGTAAATGTTTTGACTCCTCTTTCTCAGAAGCCTAATGCTGATGAAGTAAAAATATCTGAATTTTTTGTGTATGTGTGTGTGTTTCATCCAATTGATATCCAAAGGATGACCACGAAGAAGAGAAAGTGTATCTGTAAGCCACATAAAGGGGCAAATATCTATTTCCATTCTGAATCCAAAGTACTTTAAACAAGTTTTGAAAAATAAGGATGGATATTCCAGGCAGAAGAACAGTATGTACAAAGCTATGGATAAGTAGGAGAAAATGAGATGTTCTTGGAACTGCAAATATTCCACCCAATGCATCTGCCATAATAGTCCTGAGTCCATGGAGATGTGAAAGAAGACTAGAGACTTATTGAGCCTGACAAAGAAGTTGATGTTTCTGACACAAGCCTTATTCTTTATTCAGAAAGCCTCGTGGAGCCATTGTTGGGCCCCGATCAAGCCAGTTTGGTAAGATTTCTATTTCAGAAATCTGGTAACTACGAAGAGGAAGCTGAGACAAAGAGACCACTTGGAAGTCTATTTCAGGATCAGGCAGGAGCTAAAATTAGCTTTCATAATCTCAGTGCCTATGGACTTTGAACTTCCCTTTGTGTCCACCCTACCTACTGGGGACTCCCTCTTATTTCCACAGGGGCCTCCTCTGTCTGTCCTTTTAAGCTCTGTCCATACTACTCATTTGAGTCCCTGAGCTCCCTGCAAATCTCTCAAAGAAGTCCACATGGGCTAAGCAAAAATACACAAAGTTTGCAATTTATTAATTCAGGTTCAAATTGTTGGATCTTTCTACAGATAAAGCATCAAGTGACAGCGGACTATAAAGACATTGTGTCATTTGTTAATTTAATAAACAAATATTTGTTAAATGCTCGTACCTACCAAATACAGACTTAGGCATCTAATGAATAAACAGTGACACAATATAGAGAAATTCCACTCCTAATTCAATTTTTGTTCTAGCGGGGGAGATAGAAAAAAATTAATTACATGTTGTTATTTGTATTATGAAGAAAATAAACAAGATGATGGTTTGATTGCAAATTTTAAAAGGAAGGATTTTCTAAATAGGGGACGGAAGTCAGGGATGCTCTCTCTGAGAAGATGATATTCAAGCAAGACTTCCAGAATGAGAAAAAAGCAGACTCATAAAGAATTGGGAGGAAAGTGGTTCTTGGAGCAGGTACACAAAGCACCAATATATATATATTTTGCTTTTTAGTTAGAAAATGCTTACAGTTTTATTTTTTTCTTTGTAATATCATTTGTACATTTCAGATTTTTTCTCTATCATAATAGTCTACACAGAAAGAGTTAGTTTATCTTTTAAATTCTAGTTTGAAAAATATAAAAATAGCCTGCCTTTTACGTTATGTGAATTATTCAAGGTGAAAATGGAATTTTCTGATTTCATATGTGCATGTGTGTGTTTATATATTAGTATAAAAATGGTTTTTCTTAATCTTTGAATTTGCAATGTACTGAAGACTTCTTTGGAAATAATAATAGGAATAGATGACATTAATTGAGTCCCTGTTAGTTCTAGGCGTGATTGTACACATAAACCTACTAACTCTTTTAATCCTCTTCGGGTTAGTATTTTAATTATTCTCATTTCGTGACTGAAGTCCAGAGACATTACCTAATATGTCAAGGTCACACAACTTTTCAATGTCAGTGTTCTGATTTAAATTCCAGGCAGTTTTCTTCTAGGACCCACCTTTTAAATCAAACAGAAAATATTTCCTATGCTGGTGACCACGTGAAAATATAGCAGCAACACCATCCTGCCCTTAAGTGAAAGAAAACTTTTTAAAGTTTCAGGAGAACAATTAATGTAGTGAGTAGAATTTCCTCACTTGTGTTGTCTTCTTCCTTTATGTTTTAAGTATTGGCAAGTACAATGTCTTGTCTATATTAGTAAAGGCTCAATAGAGATCCACAGCCAGTCATGGTGCTATACACTTTCCACGACTTACTAAGTCTCACAACCACTCTTTGACAGAATTGCCATTAATATCGCCTAGACTTAAATTTTTACTTTGCCACTTTATAATCATATGACCTTGGGCAAGAAGCTTAATTTATCTATGTCTCAGTTCCAGTATTTGTAAAATACAGTCTGATTTCAGAGCTTATAACCTTAGCCACTTGCATATTACCTACTAATATAAGATGCCATTGATTGCATAAGAATAGTAGATTTAATTATTGTTAACATCTTAGAATTTGTTGTGTTTTTTCAGAGCATCATAATTTCCAATTGCTCTATCAACAGAAAGATTTGAGAATCATTGATCTAGTGTCTTTTGTGAAAATGGCTTCCGCAAATCCAGGACTTGGGTCCTTGAGAAGCAGTGATCCTTTAACTTGAGTTATTACTACATTTAAAGCCTTGTAATTATCACCCTGAATTTACTGAGCATAAGCTAGATGACACAAAATAACATATTTTAGTTTTTCAGCATTTTAAATTGAATAACAAATATGTTCATTTGTCGGTAATATCAATCTCAAACCTATACCAAAATAATCAAAATGTAAAATGTAAAATCCAATGATGTAATCCAGATTGAAATTTTATTTCACTTTTTAAAGTTGAGCTATGTCTGTGAAATTTAAATCACCAGACTATGATATTTTAATGGTTGATTTGGCTTACCCAATGGCCAAGTCAATAAACTGCAGAAATTGACTCTTTATTATGGCACATGAAACCAAGTCAACTCTGAATATAAACAGGCAATTTCTCTTTTGGAGCTATAGTTAGAAGTAAATATTCTTCACATATGGAGAAACTGATTAAACAACTTAGATTAGGTCTAATTTCAAAATTTATATTTATATACATGTATAAAACAACTAGATAAAAGCTTTTGTATCTATATTTATACTATATGTGTGTCAAATGCATATATATCTATAAAATATACACATAGATACAAAAATTTTATCTTTATATATTTATTTTTATACACAGTATATGTGTTTTACTAATTCATTTGCCCTATCTGGATAGACTAATGAACAGAATGGTAACTACTCCAAAGTAACTAACTAACATAGTAGTTAGGCTAATTCCTGTTATATGCCAGGTACTGTTTTAAGTGATTCCAGCTCAGCCAATGGGAGCAGCATTTAATTGTCACAGCCATTCTCTGAATTACGATTTGTGTCTTTTATAAAGGAGAAACCTGAGGTTCAGAAAATATATTTAAATTCTATGAGTTGTCAGATGCATTAAATCAAGGAATCAAATTAGACCCCAACATTCTGCTTTTTTTTTTTTTTTTTTTTTCCTGAGATGGAGTCTCCCTTTTGTTGCCCAGGCTGGAGTGCAATGGCGCAATGTCAGCTCACTGTAACCTCCACCTCCTGGGTTCAAGCGATTCTCCTGCCTCAGCCTCCCAAGTAGCTGGGATTACAGGTGCCCATGACTATGCCCAGCTAATTTTTGTATTTTTAGTAGAGACGGGGTTTCACCATGTTGGCCAGGCTTGTCTTCAACTCCTGACCCCAAGTCATCCGACAGCCTCTTCCTCCCAAAATGCTGGGATTATAGGTGTGAGTCACCACACCCAGCCTCTGCATTATTTTTAACCCCACAAAAAAGATATTTTTTCAAGACTTAGTATCACTAATTAGACCAATGCACAAATTAAACTAAAATATTTATTTTCAATTTTGTTCTCTAAAGAATGTCTTCTGTAAGGAACATCAATTTTTTTTCTTTAAAGGATGTGATTTTTCCAGGTAACTGAAACTGGTTGCCTCATGCATTGTTCTTCAAGGATCTCTGCTTAGCTATTTTCTCTATCCAGTATGCAGATTCTCTTTAGATGTTCTTGACTATTATCTTTGCTTCTAATTACTATTTATAGGCTGGTAATTAAAAAATCTTTATTTCTGCCTACATCTCTGTTATAAGTTCCATGTACTTGCAGTTGATCAGTGGATATGCAGACACCTTAATGCACAAAGGACCTCAAATAAAATAGGTCAATTACTGAGCATATCAGCTGCCCCCAGAAAGTAGCTCTTCCTCCAGCTATGCCTATCTCAGTGGATGATCCAGTTATCTTCCATTTGGATAGTGAAGAAACCTGAGCTTCATCTTTAACAACTTACCAATCACATCATAGAGTTCTGTCCATTCCATTTCCTACATATTTTCAAAAATTTTTTTGTATATCCATATATCCATGGTGACTCAATTCTTGCAGACCACCATCAATCTCTTACCTGTACATCTCTATCAGCCTTTAAACTCATCTTCGTGAGGGGGCTTCAAGATGGCCGGCTAGAAACATCTGGTACTTAACGTCCTCCACGAAGAAGAGCCAAAACGGCAAGTAGATTACCACATTTGAAATGGAGCATCTAAGAGAGAACACTGGAATTCAACAGATAAGTGACAGAAAACACCTGATGCATAAAAAGATAGGGATGTGAGGTAGCTGGCTTGGCTGGAACTGGCTGGGAGTCTAGAGAGACTCCCCAGTGCAGTGAAAGGGCAAGTGAGAGATCCCCAGGAGTCCACATTTCCACCATACACTTCTGCAATTCTAGCCACAGTAGAGCCTCTCCTGTGGGCCCCCAGACTAGCATAGGGAGCTGCTTGGAGAATGGGTGATGACATTGCTCTAGAGAAGAAACTCATGCTGGGTCCTACACACCCTCCAAGTCCTAAGCAGCTGCAGTGTGGTGCCATTTTGAGATCCTAGCACCCATGAGACTGCATCTTGCTCTAGGGCTGGAGAGCACCTGCATCTCCACATCTGTGGAGCTCCACTGATTTCCCCCCACATCTACCCAGAGGACTGCAGTGGTGTAACACGGGTTGGACCCAGCAATGCTGCAAGGTCCCAAGCTCTCTAGCCTACATAATGTCTTACATCTCAAGAAATTGGCAGTACAGTGCAATAGGAAGGTGACCCCTGGGACAAAAGGAGCCAAAGTCTATGCTCCCCAGAGCCTGAGAGCTGTCTGCCCAGGCCACTGCCACTGACAGCATTCCTGCTCTTCCAGTAGCAGAGCCAGAGTCTACTTGCAAATACCCTGAGGACAGTCTCTCTTTTCCCACTACCAGTGCTGCTGGGCACCAAAGCATACTCTCCCAGGGCCTGAGAGCCAACTGCCAGGGGACACTACTGCTGATTGCAAACTCGTACCCCTCCTGCAGGCAGCAGGGCCACAGCACACTTACACCCTAAAGAAAGGCTCTCCCCATGTGCCATTATTGCTGGGGGCTGAAGTGAGTGCTCTCAGAGCCTGAAAGCCATCTTCCAGGCGCCAGCCATTGTTGCTGATGGCAAACCTGTCCCTCTCCTGCAGCAGCAAGGACATAGCACACTTACACATGTCCTAAGGAAAGGCTCTCTCCATGTGCTGCCACTGCTGAGGGCCAAAGTGTGTGTTCCCCAGAACCTGAGAGCCACTTGTCAGGGGCTTCTGCTATAGACAGCAACCCTGCTGCTGCCTCCAGCAGCAGGGCCACCATACACCACAAGTGCCTGGAGGACAGGCTCTTCCTATCCACTTCCACTACTCCACTGCCACCCAAGTACAAGGCCCAGGAGCCTGGGGATGACTCCAGTGGCCCATGTGCCTGTGCACACCACCAGAGAGTCTGAGGAAAGCATTGCTTAGCCTGGCACTGCCCCTTCCGTGCTCAAGCATCTGTCCAGAGGCCTGGGGGATCACCTTGGCCTGTCCATCACTGCTGTCATCTGTGCACTTCCCCTGGAGGTCTGAGGACACACCCACTCAGCTTTCTGCCATGACCACATTCAGCACCCAACTGCATGCACACCCTGAAAGCCTGGGGATTGGCCTACCCAGCCTGTCACAGCCATTGGTAATAACAGCGTGTTCCATATGGGATCTAAAATATTTTCCCACCCCACTATACTATTGCCCATGTAACACATGCTGCCCAGGGGCCTGGGACCTGGCCACTAACTCAACCCATTGCTGCCAGTACTGGAACCTAAGAAAGTCACCTAGCTGGGCGCAGTGGTGCACGCCTGTAATGCCAGCACTTTGGGAGGCCAAGGCAAGTGGATCACCTGAGGTCGGGAGTTCAAGATCAGTCTGATCAACATGGAGAAACTCCTTCTCTACTAAAAATACAAAAAATTAGCCAGGTGTGGTGGTGCATGCCTGTAATCCCAGCTGCTCAAGAGGCTGAGGCAGGAGAATCTCTTGAACCTGGGAGGCAGAGGTTGCGGTGAGCCAAGATTGTGCCATTATACTCCAGCCTGGGCAACAAGAGCAAAACTCCATCTAAAAACACACACACAGACACACAGAAAGGAAAGCCACCCAGAGGCCAAGAATCAGCCCACCCGGATCTGATAACACTGGTGACTATGTGTGCTGCACAGAGTTCCAAGAACAAGCCCTGTTGGCCCACCGCTGTCACCATTGGGACCTGAATACTGGCACATTTTGCGTCCCCATCTCCAGCGAAGCCTCACCACATCCTGAACTAACAACTATAATAAACCACTGGAGAAATTATAGACACTGCTGATGCTGTTTATAGCCAAAGAAATGTTTAGAGCACACACCCAGAATCAAAGCTAAATTACCCTGTCCAACCAATGCCATAGATAGAGCTTCAAGAAAAAGTGCTCCCTTACGAAAACCAATCCAAAGAAAAGTTAGAAGAAGAGCCTCTTACTCTAGATGCACATATATCAATGTAAGAACACAGGAAACATGAGCAGGGAAGTATGACATTTCTTAAAGAACATAATGACTCTCCAGCAACAGATTCCAATCAAAAAGAAATTTATAAAATCCTAGAAGAAGAATTCAAAATAATGATGTTAAAGAAGTTCACTAAGATACAAGACAACACATATAAATGATATAAATAAATCAGAGAAATAATTTAGGATATGAATGAGACATTCATCAAAGAGAGATAAAAAAACAACCAAACAGAAGTCCTGAAAGTAAAGGAATTAATGAATGAAATAAAAAACGCATTTGAGAGCTTCGACAATGGACTAGATCAAATAGAAGAAAGCATTTTAGAACTTGGTAACAGGTCTTTTGAAATAACACCAGTCAGACACAAAAAGAAAAAGAAAAAAAGAATTTTAAAATGAACAAAACCTGTATGACACGGGGGACACCATAAAGTGACCAAATAATCAAACTTTTTTGAGTGTGGATATTTGAAGAGACAGAAAGTGAAGAGAAGGCCAAAGTCACAGAAAGACAAACAGAAAGTGAAGAGAAGGCCAAAGTCACAGAAAACCTATTCAACACAATAATAGCTGAAAACTCCCCAAGTCTAGCAAGATTTAGACATCCAGACATAGGAAGCTCAGATATCCCCAAATAGATACAACCCAAAAAACTATTCTCTATGGTACATTATTATCAAACTGTCAAAAGTCAAAGAAAAAGAATTCTAAAAACAGCAAGAGAAAAGCACCTAGTCACACATAAGAGAACCCCCATCTGACTAATAGTTGACTTCTTTTCAGAAACCCAAAGTGCTGAAAGAAAAAACTGTCAGCCAATATTATTATGCTCAGCAGTTATCCTTTATAAATAGAGGAGAAATAAAGTCTTTCCTAGAAAAGGAATTCATCACCACTCTACTGGCCCCACAAGAAATGCTTAAGGGAGAGCTTCACCCAGAAGTGAAAGCACAATGTCAACATTATAAAGCACATGAAAATATAAAATTAACTGGTAGAGCAAACCACAAATGAGGAAGAGAAAGGAGTCAAATGTTACCATTACAGAAAACCACTAAACTGTAATAATAAACAATAAGAGAGAAATAAAGGAACAAAAGGTAGACAAAACAACTAGAAACCAGTTAGCAAAATGACAGGGGTAAGTCTTCACATATAAATAATAACTTTGAATGTAAACAGATTAAATTTTCCACTTAAAAATACAGACTGGCAGAATGGATATAAAAAGTGACCCAACTATATGCTGCCCACAAGAAACTCACTTCACCTGTAAAGACACTAATAGATCAAAAGTAAAGCAATGAAAAAAGATACTACTTGCAAACAGAAACCAAAAGTGAGCAGGAGTAGACATACTAGTTAAAACAGACTTTAATCAAAAACAGTAAAAAGAGACAAAGAAGGTCATTTTATAAAGGGATCATTTCAGCAAGAAGATAATTATAAATAGATGTACACCCAACATCAGAACATCCACATGTGTACAGCAAATATCAAATGTAAAGAGAGAGATAGACTCTAATACAGTAATAGTTGGAGACTTCAACACCCCATTCTCAGCACTAGGCAGATGATCTAGTCAGAAAATCTATAAAGAAACATTGGATTTAAACTGGACTTTAGATCAAATGGACCTAACATTTACAGAACATTTACTCCAACAGCTTCAAAATTCACATTCTTCCCATCAGCACATGAAACATTCTCTAAGGATAGACCAGATGTTGGGCCACAAAACAAGTCTCAACAAATTAAAAAATATCAAAATTATATGAAGTATCTTCTCAGACTGCAATAGAATAAAACTAGAAATCAACAACAAAAGGAACTCTGGAAACTACAAATACATGGAAATTTAACCACATGTTCCTGAACAACCACTGGGTCAATGAAGAAGTTAAGATAATTCAGGACAATTTGTTGAAACAAATGCAAATGGAAACATAACATACAAAAAGCTTTGGGATCCAGCAAAAGCAGAGATAAAAGAAAAGTTTGTAGCAATAAATGCCTACATCAAAAAGTAACAATAAACAATAAAATGGCTTCAAATAAACAATCTAACACTTCACCTCAAGAAACTAGAAAAGCAAGAACAGATCAAAATCAAAATTATTAGAAGGAAAGGAATAATAAAGATAAAAGCAGAAGTAAATGAAAGAGACTTAAAAATACAAACGAACAATGAAATGGAAAACTGTTTTTTTAAAGATAAACAAAATCAATAAACTGCCAACTAGATTAACCAAGAAAAGAAGATAAAGACTCATACATAAAATCAGAAACAAAAAAGGAGGTATGGTAACTCATACCACAGAAATAAAATAGATAATCAGAGATTATTATGAACAACTGTACACAAACTGGAAAATCTAGAGAAAATGGATAAATTTCTGAACATGTACAACCTACCAATACTGAAGCGGGAAGAAACAGAAAACTTGAACAGACCAATAACAAGTAGTGAGGTTGAACCATTAAAAATTTCTTCCAATAAAGAAAAGAAGCCAAGGACTAAATGGCATTACTGTCAAATTCTACCAAACTTATAAAGAAGAAAACAATTCTTCTTAAACGATTCCAAGAAATTGAAGATGAGGAAATTCTCATTAATTCATTTCATGAGACTAGCATTACCCTGCTACCAAAACCAGACAAGGACACAATAAAACTACAGGCCAATATCCATGATGACTACAGACACAAAAATCCTCAGCAAAATACTAGCAAATGGAATCTAACAGCACATCAAAAAGATAATACACCACGATCAAGTGAAATTTATTCCACGGGTTCAGGGTGGTTCAACATACACAAATCAATAAATGTGATACATCACATCAACAGAATGAAAGTCAAAAACCATATGATCATCTCAGTAGTTAGAGAAAAAGCATTTGATAAACTTCAACATCACTTTATGATTAAAAATTCTTAATAAGCTAGGCACAGAAGGAACATACATCTACATAATAAAGGTCATGTGTGATGAACCTATAGTTAACATCATACTGAGTAGGGAAAAGCCAAAAGCCTTTCTTCTAAGAATGCCAAGAAGACAAGGATACCGACTTTCACTACTGGAAGCTGTAGCCAAAGCAATCAGGCAAGAAAAATAATAAGCATTCAAATTGGAAAAGTGGAAGTCAAACTGTCCATCTTTACAGATGACGTGCATTTATATTTAGAAAACCCTAAAGACTCCACCAAACAACTCTGAGATCTGATAAACAAATTCAGTAAAGTTGCAGGATACAAAATCAACATACAAAAATCAGTAGCATTTCTATACACCAATAATGAACCAGCTGAAAAAGAAATCAAGAAGGCAATCCTATTTACAACAACCGCAAAAAAAAGGGATATATTTAAGGAGGTTAAAGACCTCTGTAAGGAAAAACCCCCCACAAACACTGATGAAAGAAATTGAAGAGGACACAAACACCTGGAAAGACATCCTATGCTCACATATCGGAAGAATTAATATTGTGAAAATGACCATACTAACCAAAGGAACCTACGGATTCAGTGCAATTGCTACAAAATACTGATGACTTTTTTCTTTGCAGAAATAAAAAAAATCCTAAAATTCATATAGAACCAAAAAAAGAGGCTGAAGAGCTAAAGAAATTGTGAGCAAAAAGAACAAAGCTGGTGGCATCACATTACCTGACTTCAAAGTACAAGACTATACTAATCCAAACAGAATGATATTGGTTTAAAACAGATATGTTTTAAAACAGACAAGAATAGAAAGTCCAGAAATAAATCCATGTATTTATAGACAACTGATTTTCAACTAAGGCATCAAGAACATATGTTGGGAAAAGGACACATTCTTCAAAAAATGTGCTGGAAAACTGGATATCTACATGCAGCAGTATGCAACTGAACTCTTATACCACATAAGAGTGGTATATGAAATGAAAGATTTATTACAGACTTTAAGACCTGAAACTATAAAAAGACTAGAAGAAAACAATGGGAAAACACTCCAGGACATTGCTCTATGCAACGATTTTATGGCTCATATCTTAAAAACACAGTCAACAAAAATAGACAAATGGGACTTAATTAAAATAAAAACTTTCTGTGCAGCACAAGAAACAATCAATAGAGTGAGCAAACTGTTGAATAGGAGAAAATATTAGAAAACTATTCATCTGACAAGAGACTAATATCCCAAATACACAAGAAACTGAAACAACTCACTAGCCAAAAACCCAACCAATCCCATTATTGACAAGGAAAATGGGTAAACATTTCTCAAAAGAAGACATATAAATGGCCAAAAATAGATGAAAAATGCTCAACATCAATAATCATCGGGGAAATGCATATCAAAACCATAATGAAATATTAGCTCACACCACTTGGAAAATGCGTGTGGAAAAAGGAGAGATTTCTCAAAAAACTAAAAATGGAACTATCATATGATCCAGCAATTTTACTACTGAGTATTTATCTAAAGGAAAAGAAATAAATATATCAAAGGGATACCTGCATCCCCATGTTTATTGCAGTGCTATTCACAATAGCAAATATATGGACTTGAGGTAAGTGTCCAGCAACAGATGAATTGATAAAGAAATCTAGTGTATAGACACAATGGAATACTATTTGGCCATAAAAGAGGATAAAATGCTGTCATGTTCAGCAGCATGGGTTGAATTGGAGGCCATTATGTTAACTGAAATAGGCTAGGCACAGACAGATAAATAGCACATCGTTTTCCTCGTATGTGGGAGCCAAAAGAGTTGATCTCATGGAGGTAGAGTAGAATGATAGTTATCAGAGGCTAGGAAAGGAGCATGTGTGTGATGGAGGGAGGGCATGAAGACAGATTGGTACAACAGGTACAAACATACAGTTAGGGGAAGGAATAGGTTCTAATGTTCAATAGCTATGTAGGGTGACTATAGTTAATAGCAATGCATTATATATTTGAAAATAGTTAGAAGAGTTGACTTGAAATACTTCTAACCCAAATGTTGAGGTGATGAGATCCTAAATGCCTTGACTTGATCATTACACATTCTATGCATGTAACAAAGTATAATATATACCCCATCAATATGTACAAATATTATGTATCAGTGAATGCATTTTTATTTTTAAATTAAATTAATTTTTTTTTAGAGACAGGGTCTTGCCATCTTGTCTAGGCTGCTCTCTAACTCCTGGGCTCAAGTGTTCCTGCCGTCTTGGCCTCTTAGAGTGCTGGGATTACAGGTGTGAGCCACCACACCCAGTCTACAAATATTTTTTTTAAACTCTCACCTTTGTGCCTTTTAAAACTTGCCTTTCACCTCTAGCCCCCCTCCAATTCACTCTTTACAGCCCAATAAGAAAGTTCTTTTGAAAATCGAATGATTATACCTTGCTCTATTCTAACCTTGGAATGAACTCATTATTACTTTCTGAATACTGTCTAAGCTATTGATCATGGTTTGCTTGTCCCTTCATAATGTTTTCTTTTCCCTCTGATCTCATCTCTTGCCATTCTTGCCATCATTGTCAGATCTATCTGTAATACCATGCATTGTCAAAGATGCTTTATTTTTGTTTTCCCCAGACTTTTGCCTCTTGTGAAACACTTGCTCTTGTTTTTTTCCTTTCTGGTTAACTCCAACTCATCCTTTAAATGTTAACTTAAATATCCATTCCTCTTTAGAACCCTTCATAAACACCCTGTCTGGATAATGTATTAGCCCATGTGCTCTTGTATCATCCTTAAATTTCTCAATACTCTCCATTGAGCATGGTTGGGGCACCTAGGAGACTGCATTATAATTGCATATATTCTTGTTTTATCTCCAAATAGATTGTAAACCTCTACAAAGCCAGAAACTCACTTCCTGTCACAAAGCAGGTTCTCTCTCTCTCTCTCTATCTATTGAATCACTAATACATATTAATATATCCTACTAATGTGCCCAACTAATTTACTTTCCCTATTCGACTATTTTTCCCTGTGATAACTCTCAATCTGCATTAACAAAAAAAGCATGGGATTTTAGGTTTGAGAAGGACCATCAAATTAAATGTTGTTTATCTGAGCTCCAGGCCAGTTCAGTGACTTATTTTTTACATAAACTTAAGACACATCATTTGCTCTCCCTGGGATTTAGGGGCCATCTGTTTAAATCCCTCCAGATTAAGTTCTGTCCCTGTCTCTGATTCTAGGTTACTTTAGAAGTGGCCTCAAATCACTTATATGTGTTTAGCATATGTCAAGCAAAAAAAACAAAAAACAAAAAACCAACGTGCCTCCAGATAAAATAGTCATTTCACCATCGTTTTTGTCTGTCTTGTTTCTGATAATGTTGTTAACATTTTAAAATAAAGCCTGGAATAAAATCTCTAATTTCAAATACTAAAGTCTAAAGTCTATTCTTATTTTGTCATAAGTTTGAATTTTTTTTTTTTTTTTTTTTACCACAGACAATGGATAAGACAATAAGACATAACATGTTTAATAAGTAGGGTTAATTTGATACATGTACAATGGGGTTTTGTATATTTATTGAGCTATGTTATAAGTATAATATTTTTTAAAAATAAGCTTTTTTAGGAAAAGCATCTGTTCTCTCTTTGAGTCTTTGAGGAATGAGCAACAGTCTTTCCTTCCCTTCCTCCCTTCCTCCCTCCTTCCCTCCCTCCTTCTCTCCTTCCTTCCTTCCTTCCTTCCTTCCTTCCTTCCTTCCTTCCTTCCTTCCTTCCTTCCTTCCTTCCTTTCTCTTTCTTTCTTTCTCTTCTTTCTTTCTTTCCTTTCTTTCTTTCTTTCCTTTTTTTTGTTATTATACTTTAAGTTCTAGGGTACATGTGCATAACGTGCAGGTTTGTTACATATGTATACTTGTGCCATGTTGGCGTGCTGCACCCATCAACTCGTCAGCACCCATCAACTCGTCATTTACATCAGGTATAACTCCCAGAGCAATCCCTCCCCCCTCCCCTCTCCCCGTAATAGGCCCTGGTGTATGATGTTCCCCTTCCTGAGTTCAAGTGATCTCATTGTTCAGTTCCCACCTAAGAGTGAGAACATGTGGTGTTTGGTTTTCTGTTCTTGTGATAGTTTGCTGAGAATGATGGTTTCCAGCTGCATCCATGTCCCTACAAAGGACACAAACTCATCCTTTTTGATGGCTGCATAGTATTCCATGGTGTGTATGTGCCACATTTTCTTAATCCAGTCTGTCACCGATGGACATTTGGGTTGATTCCAAGTCTTTGCTATTGTGAATAGTGCCGCAATAGACATACATGTGCATGTGTCTTTATAGCAGCATGATTTATAATCCTTTGGGTATATCCCCAGTAATGGGATGGCTGGGTCATATGGTACTTCTAGTTCTAGATCCTTGAGGAATCGCCATACTGTTTTCCATAACGGTTGAACTAGTTTACAATCCCACCAACAGTGTAAAAGTGTTCCTATTTCTCCACATCCTCTCCAGCACCTGTTGTTTCCTGACTTTTTAATGATCACCATTCTAACTGGTGTGAGATGGTATCTCATTGTGGTTTTGATTTGCATTTCTCTGATGGCCAGTGATGATGAGCATTTTTTCATGTGTCTGTTGGCTGTATGAATGTCTTCTTTTGAGAAATGTCTGTTCATATCCTTTGCCCACTTTTTGATGGGGTTGTTTGTTTTTTTCTTGTAAATTTGTTTGAGTTCTTTGTAGGTTCTGGATATTAGCCCTTTGTCAGATGAGTAGATTGCAAAAATTTTCTCCCATTCTGTAGGTTGCCTGTTCACTCTGTTGGTAGTTTCTTTTGCTGTGCAGAAGCTCTTTAGTTTAATGAGATCCCATTTGTCAATTTTGACTTTTGTTGCCGCAGGCTGGAGTGCAGTGTCGTGATCTTGGCTCACTGCAACCTCAGCCTCCAGGCTTCAAGCGATTATCCTGTCTCAGCCTCTGGAGTAGCTGGAATTACAGGCATCTGCCACCATGCCTGGCTAATTTTTGTAGTTTTAATAGAGATGGGGTTTCACCAGGTTGGCCAGGCTGGTCTCAAACTCCCGACCTCAGGTGATCCACCTATCTTGGCCTCCCAAAGTGCTGGGATTATAGGTGTGAGCAACTGTGCCCAGCCTACAGCATTTCTATTCAACATTAACTTTTAATATATCAAGAATAATCACAAAGATGCCTTTTCCAATTTACACTGGTAAGTGATGAATGAGAATTACTATTTGGTCAGTACTTTATACTAAATAGAGTCCAGGGATAATTGACCAGTGAAATTTTCATCTAAATCAAACAAACCAATCTTTCAAATATAAAATTAATCATTTCATTGATATTAGCCTTCAATCCTTACTCCATTAAATCTCTAAATTCATGCTAGGGATGGCACAGGAAGCAAATTAAAATGGGATTCTTATAAAATGAGAAAGATAAAATTGTGCCTTCTGAAGAAGCAATTTAATCTTAATAAATTATTTTTTAATATTCTTTTTTCAATGAGGCATCACATTGACCATAAAATAAACTGTAAAAGGGCACTGGTTGAGGAAACTGAGTTACAAAGAGACCACTGCACCCTTGAATAGTTACACCTGTGATAATTTGTTTCATAAATTTTTATGGTGCATTTTACATTTTTTAAGCAAGCGAGTATTCCCAACAGTGTCATAATTAGAATTGCGACAGTGTGAGAGCAACTAAAGGGAAATTATATTTGATCTCTGGAGTATTTAACTAACTAGTTTTAAATAGGAATTTGTTGCTTTGTTGAAGACAGATTAGAGTCGACACAGAAGATGTTCCTTGAATGGAGGGCTCACTGCTCTCAGATGGCCCACACCTGCAAACACAGCTTCAGAGAAGAGCTAAGTGAAAATTAAGGCAACCCAGGAAGTGAAGATCATTTGCTTAGAAGATTTATGGGGTATTTACTGAAATAAATGTCTCAGTCTTTAAATGTCAAATGTTAATATCCACCGTATGCTAGCCCTTTCTTCTCAAAATTGTATTTTGTGGTGCTTTATCTCTGTAGTTTGAGAAGCCAAATCTCTCACTAGAAAATATCCTTCTGAGACACTTTCTACATTTAACAAGCCCATTTCCCCCTTTTCTCTGTAAAATGGCTCTCTGTACTGTATACCGTGAGGATATTTTTTTGAAAGATAAGATGGAGTTGACCATCTTGGAGTTGCCAAGATTCAGGCATTTTTCATAAAAGATGTGCTCTCTTCTAATCAAGTCAGTGTCTATTGCTTAAGCACAAATATGCTCTTAGAAACCTACCAACACCTGTGGGTTGCTGGGGTCAGTGCTCAGCACACTACAGCTGCTCATTAAATGGTAGTCCTTGTTTCTCTAGTTGTTCAGTGTATCTGTTGTATGATAGGGCCTGGGCTGGAGAACACAGTCTTCCATAGCCAGCAAATCAGTTGGCAGAAATAACAGCAGAATTAAACAAATAGTTTGTTTTTGTTTTTGTTTTTGTTTTTTTTTAAATAGGACTCTCCTCTGTTCTGCCTATAATTAAAGGAAAAACATCTTGAAACAACATCTGATCTATGGCAGCTGTAGAAGTTCATGCTATTTTTCTGTTAGGCGTTATTCTACTCTCTCTTAATGAAAAACAAGAATTTAGGGACCATTTGCTATAGAATAAGAGCGGATCTGATCTGAATCTTTTCTGACTTTACCATGGATATCACTCTCTGTGACCCCAAGTATATAAAGCTGTGAAAGAGCTGTGGACTTCTGGGAGATAAGAGATTGTAAACCTTCTCTCTTCTTTCCGGGCTTCACTATGAGCTATTGTTTCACAGTTAACTAGGATAGCCCTAACCAAGATTACTGATAATGGAAAGAGAGACACTCTTCAGGAGAACATGGAGATACATTGGCTTGATCACCTGAAACAGCTTAAGAACCCAGAGTTCCTGGAGGAGGGCAGTCTTGACCCAACATGAGGCTAACGTGGTCATTTCTTTGGTAATAAGCCAACCTGGTGCAGCTGGGCTTGGAGAGAAGTTAGTCGAAATACTACAGAACGTTGCAATCCTGATTTGGAAGCCCCAACGTGCAGCAGTCTTTGACAAGCTTAGCTTTTAGGGACAGGGATCATCTTACCTTGCAAACTTGTTCAGAGATTGGAACCAATGAAAGCCTTTTTCCAGCAGTGGAAAAAATCATCTCTCAGGAGAAGAGGGACCAGAGACACCATGCTGCTGTGAGAAGCAAAGTGTAGTGAACTGACCATACTCTTTGTTTGGCATTTGGAACTTTGACCAACTTCCTTTGGACTACATCCCGAGGTTCCTTAGAAGATTAGTGGAGGCTCAAGACGTGGACTCCCCACTAATAAGGCTCATGAGACTTGGAACAATTAACTAGAAAAAAAATAAGAGAAATGGATCTTTGGAAAAAGTCATAGCCGTTAGCAATCTTATGTCATGTGCAAATATCCACAGAACGTCTTTCTAGTGCCTCTAGGTACATCAAACTCAACTACAACATGGAATTCAACATCTATTCCAATAACCAACAATTTACTGTTTCTCTCCCATCCCTTCCTATTTTCCCCCTGTGTTATCCTTCCAGGCACCAGAAACAGAAAGCTTAGAGGCATTTTAAATGTTTCTCTCTATTTTATATCTCACATTAATCAGCCATGATTTCTAGTCTTTTAAAAATATTTATTTATGTTTATTTTTTGCTAGAGATGAGGTCTCACCATCTTGCCCAGGCTTGTCTCAAACTCCTGGCTTCAAGCAGTCCTGCCACCTCAGTCTCCCAAATCACACTGGGATTACAGATGGGAGCCACTGCACCCAGCCTTGTCTAGCTGTTTTTAATATCAAATGTACCTCAGATTCATTGTGTCTGCTGCATCTCTGTGACTACTGTCACAGAACAGTCCTCATGAGGCTTTAGTCAGACCATTGCAATAATTTCCTAAGGGGATTCCATATATGCAACCCAGCAAACTTCATTCCTTTTTCTATTTTGTTACATACGTATACATGTATGTGTGTGTGTATGTATGGCTTAACTAGCATTTCTTCCAGATTGAAGTCCGAAACCCTTGTAAGCCTACACAGGTCCTTGATGAGCTGAATTTTTCCTTCTTCTACTGTTAGACTGAGATTCTTGCAGGAAGGACTAAATGTATTAATTTTTTTTAAAGAAGTCCCAGAACCTAGTATGGTGTTTTGTATATCACAAATCCTCATATAGTTATTAAAATTGAATGGAGTTAATGGAAAGCTGAATCTTTATAGTTTTCAAGTCCATTGTGTAATAATTGTCTTTGGTGCCATTTCTGGCCTGTGATGTAGTTTTAGTTACCCTGGAGAAATTCTCCTCATGCCTCCTTTCTCTCTGTTGGTGAAGATTATACCTGCTGGTACTTTATTCCAGAAACTGGATAACCTTCTGCCTTCTTTTTTTGTGGTGAGTGACCCTTTTGACAGACCCTGTGGCTCTGACCCTTTAAACAGTAGAAGTATCCTGGTGTTTTTACTCAGCAGTGGATCATGATATTTAGAAATTCCTTCCTCAAACACCTTTGATTCTCCAGGGATGCCCATAATAAATATTTGCATTATTAAAGGACTTATGAGCACAGTATAAAAAATGAGTACACAAGGATGTCACCACTTGGCTTCTGATTATGTCTACCCAAATGAAAAATGAATGAACAATTAATAATAAATGTTCTTGTGTTCTTGTTTTAATTTTAACTCATCAGAGGATGTTATAATTAAAGTGGAGTCAACATTTGCTTTGCTGTTTTATTAAAGGCAGAGTGTGGCCCTCATGTAGCCAATTTATGCAACTTCATAGAGCGTAGCATTCTAATATCTGTATTGCCACTTAATAGCTATTGACTTTACACATGCTGCTTATTCTCTCTTTACTTCTGTGTCCTCATTAATAAATGTTATAGATTTCTTGATGGTATTGAATGAAATAGTTCACCTGATTTATAGTCATCACCAAGTATGTATTAGGGTGACAATTGTATTTAGGTTGGTGCAAAAGTAATTGTGATTTTTGCCACTTTTGCACCAACCTAATATTTGAGCTTCATTCGTTGTGAGTTAGATAGTCTAGTCTAGTATTTTTCCTTTTTCATTTTAGAGGTGGAGTAATATTTTCCTTTCACAGAATTGAAGTATTCTGTCAAAGAACACTTAGCTCTTCTAAATCCCACTATATCATTTTTTTTTTTCCAGTTGAGAAGAGTGTGTCAAGAAAAATCTCTTACTATCCTCTCTAGCCTCCAGAGAGGTAAGAAGTTCATGTTATATTTGCAGCTAATGATTGAGATAGGAGTGGAATTTCACAATTCCTGCATCTTTGGCTTTTATTTTGCCCCTTGACTGCCATGACTACAACTTTATTTTTCATCAGGAACGGTTTTCTAGATCTGTCTGGACTTCCCTATATCAGCAGGTGGGTGATTGGTTCTAGCTAAAGCAATGCTAGAGTTTTCTGTTCCACAATTCAAGGCTATCCTTGTAAATGTGATATTTCCTTTCTTTTTTTAAAAAATTTTACTTTAAGTTCTGGGATACATGTGCAGAATGTGCAGGTTTGTTATATAGATATACATGTGCCGTGGTGGTTTGCTGCACCCATCAACCTGTCATCTAGGTTTTAAGCTCCGCATGCATTAGGTATCTGTCCTAATGCTTTCCCTCCCCTTGCCGCTCACCCCACGACAGGCCCCAGTGTGTGATGTTGCCCTCCCTGTGTCCATGTGTTCTCACTGTTCAACTCCCACTTATGATTGAGAACATGCGGTGTTTGGTTTTCTCTTCCTGTGATAGTTTGCTGAGAATGATGGTTTCCACCTTCATATCCCTCCCTGCAAAGGACATGAACTCATTCTTTTTCTATGGCTGCATAGTATTACATGGTGTATATGTGCTACATTTTCTTTATCCAGTCTATCTTTGATGGACATTTGGGTTGGTTCAAAATCTTTGCTATTGCAAATTTTCTAAGGGATCACGCCAAAGTAAGCATCTCATCAGGATTCAGAACCTTCTGTCAAGACTTTATAGGGGTGTAAGCATTTTCCCATGGGATGAAACCAGGTGGTAGAGAAATTGTCACTCATTTGGATAAGTATTTAAAATTCTTTTTTTTTTTTTAAATTTATTTATTATTATTATACTTTAAGTTGTAGGGTACATGTGCATAACGTGCAGGTTTGTTACATATGTATACTTGCCATGTTGGTGTGCTGCACCCATCAACTCGTCATTTACATCAGGTATAACTCCCAATGCAATCCCACCCCCTCCCCCCTCCCCATGATAGGCCCCGGTGTGTGATGTTCCCCTTCCTGAGTCCAAGTGATCTCATCGTTCAGTTCCCACCTATGAGTGAGAACATGCGGTGTTTGGTTTTCTGTTCTTCTGATAGTTTGCTAAGAATGATGGATTCCAGCTGCATCCATGTCCCTACAAAGGACACAAACTCATCCTTTTTGATGGCTGTATAGTATTCCATGGTGTATATGTGCCGCATTTTCTTAATCCAGTCTGTCACTGATGGACATTTGGGTTGATTCCAAGTCTTTGCTATTGTGAATAGTGCTGCAATAAACATACGTGTGCATGTGTCTTTATAGCAGCATGATTTATAATCCTTTGGGTATATACCCAGTAATGGGATGGCTGGGTCATATGGTACATCTAGTTCTAGATCCTTGAGGAATCGCCATACTGTTTTCCATAACGGTTGAACTAGTTTACAATCCCACCAACAGTGTAAAAGTGTTCCTATTTCTCCACATCCTCTCCAGCACCTGTTGTTTCCTGATTTTTTAATGATCGCCATTCTAACTGGTGTGAGATGGTATCTCATTGTGGTTTTGATTTGCATTTCTCTGATGGCCAGTGATGATGAGCATTTTTTCATGTGTCTGTTGGCTGTATGAATGTCTTCTTTTGAGAAATGTCTGTTCATATCCTTTGCCCACTTTTTGATGGGGTTGTTTGTTTTTTTCTTGTAAATTTGTTTGAGTTCTTTGTAGGTTCTGGATATTAGCCCTTTGTCAGACGAGTAGATTGCAAAAATTTTCTCCCATTCTGTAGGTTGCCTGTTCACTCTGTTGGTAGTTTCTTTTGCTGTGCAGAAGCTCTTTAGTTTAATGAGATCCCATTTGTCAATTTTGGCTTTTGCTGCAATTGCTTTTGGTGTTTTAGACATGAAGTCTTTGCCCATGCCTATGTCCTGAATGGTACTACCTAGGTTTTCCTCTAGGATTTTTATGGTATTAGGTCTAACATTTAAGTCTCTAATCCATCTTGAATTAATTTTCGTATAAGGAGTAAGGAAAGGATCCAGTTTCAGCTTTCTACTTATGGCTAGCCAATTTTCCCAGCACCATTTATTAAATAGGGAATCCTTTCCCCATTTCTTGTTTCTCTCAGGTTTGTCAAAGATCAGATGGCTGTAGATGTGTGGTATTATTTCTGAGGACTCTGTTCTGTTCCATTGGTCTATATCTCTGTTTTGGTACCAGTACCATGCTGTTTTGGTTACTGTAGCCTTGTAGTATAGTTTGAAGTCAGGTAGCGTGATGCCTCCAGCTTTGTTCTTTTGACTTAGGATTGTCTTGGAGATGCGGGCTCTTTTTTGGTTCCATATGAACTTTAAAGCAGTTTTTTCCAATTCTGTGAAGAAAGTCATTGGTAGCTTGATGGGGATGGCATTGAATCTATAAATTACCTTGGGCAGTATGGCCATTATCACGATATTGATTCTTCCTATCCATGAGCATGGTATGTTCTTCCATTGGTTTGTGTCCTCTTTTATTTCACTGAGCAGTGGTTTGTAGTTCTCCTTGAAGAGGTCCTTTATATCCCTTGTAAGTTGGATTCCTAGGTATTTTATTCTCTTTGAAGCAATTGTGAATGGAAGTTCATTCCTGATTTGGCTCTCTGTTTGTCTGTTACTGGTGTATAAGAATGCTTGTGATTTTTGCACATTAATTTTGTATCCTGAGACTTTGCTGAAGTTGCTTATCAGCTTAAGGAGATTTTGGGCTGAGACAATAGGGTTTTCTAAATATACAATCATGTCATCTGCAAACAGGGACAATTTGACTTCTTCTTTTCCTAACTGAATACCTTGATTTCTTTCTCTTGCCTGATTGCCCTAGCCAGAACTTCCAACACTATGTTGAATAGGAGTGGTGAGAGAGGACATCCCTGTCTTGTGCCAGTTTTCAAAGGGAATTTTTCCAGTTTTTGCCCATTCAGTATGATATTGGCTGTGGGTTTGTCATAAATAGCTCTTATGATTTTGAGGTACGTTCCATCAATACTGAATTTATTGAGCGTTTTTAGCATGAAGGGCTGTTGAATTTTGTCAAAAGCCTTTTCTGCATCTATTGAGATAATCATGTGGTTCTTGTCTTTGGTTCTGTTTATATGCTGGATTATGTTTATTGATTTGCGAATGTTGAACCAGCCTTGCATCCCAGGGATGAAGCCCACTTGATCATGGTGGATAAGCTTTTTGATGTGTTGCTGAATCCAGTTTGCCAGTATTTTATTGAGGATTTTTGCATCGATGTTCATCAGGGATATTGGTCTAAAATTCTCTTTTTTTGTTGTGTCTCTGCCAGGCTTTGGTATCAGGATGATGTTGGCCTCATCAAATGAGTTAGGGAGGATTCCCTCTTTTTCTATTGATTGGAATAGTTTCAGAAGGAATGGTACCAACTCCTCCTTGTACCTCTGGTAGAATTCAGCTGTGAATCCATCTGGTCCTGGACTTTTTTTGGTTGGTAGGCTATTAATTATTGCCTCAATTTCAGAGCCTGCTATTGGTCTATTCAGGGATTCAACTTCTTCCTGGTTTAGTCTTGGAAGAGTGTAAGTGTCCAGGAAATTATCCATTTCTTCTAGATTTTCCAGTTTATTTGCATAGAGGTGTTTGTAGTATTCTCTGATGGTAGTTTGTATTTCTGTGGGGTCGGTGGTGATATCCCCTTTATCATTTTTAATTGTGTCGATTTGATTCTTCTCTCTTTTCTTCTTTATTAGTCTTGCTAGTGGTCTGTCAATTTTGTTGATCTTTTCAAAAAACCAACCCCTGGATTCATTGATTTTTTGAAGAGTTTTTTATGTCTCTATCTCCTTCAGTTCTGCTCTGATCTTAGTTATTTCTTGCCTTCTGCTAGCTTTCGAATGTGTTTGCTCTTGCTTCTCTAGTTCTTTTAATTGCGATGTTAGAGTGTCAATTTTAGATCTTTCCTGCTTTCTCTTGTGGGCATTTAGTGCTATAAATTTCCCTCTACACACTGCTTTAAATGTGTCCCAGAGATTCTGGTATTTTGTATCTTTGTTCTCATTGGTTTCAAAGAACATCTTTATTTCTGCCTTCATTTCGTTATGTACCCAGTAGTCATTCAGGAGCAGGCTGTTCAGTTTCCATGTAGTTGAGTGGTTTTGATTGAGTTCTTAGTCCTGAGTTCTAGTTTGATTGCACTGTGGTCTGAGAGACAGTTTGTTATAATTTCTGTTCTTGTACATTTGCTGAGGAGTGCTTTACTTCCAATTACGTGGTCGATTTTGGAGTAAGTACGATGTGGTGCTGAGAAGAATGTATATTCTGTTGATTTGGGGTGGAGAGTTCTATAGATGTCTATTAGGTCTGCTTGCTGCAGAGATGAGTTCAATTCCTGGATATCCTTGTTAACTTTCTGTCTCGTTGATCTGTCTAATGTTGACAGTGGAGTGTTGAAGTCTCCCATTATTATTGTATGGGAGTCTAAGTCTCTTTGTAAGTCTCTAAGGACTTGCTTTATGAATCTGGGTGCTCCTGTATTGGGTGCATATATATTTAGGATAGTTAGCTCTTCCTGCTGTATTGATCCCTTTACCATTATGTAATGGCCTTCTTTGTCTCTTTTGATCTTTGATGGTTTAAAGTCTGTTTTATCAGAGACTAGTATTGCAAACCCCGCTTTT
Organism: Macaca fascicularis; assembly: GCF_037993035.2. Classification (NCBI taxonomy): domain Eukaryota; kingdom Metazoa; phylum Chordata; class Mammalia; order Primates; family Cercopithecidae; genus Macaca; species Macaca fascicularis. The sequence continues at coordinate 55,399,974 of NC_088394.1, forward strand.
TTTTGTTCTGCATTTGCTTGGTAAATCTTCCTCCATCCCTTTATTTTGAGCCTATGTATGTCTCTGCATGTGAGATGGGTCTCCTGAATACAGCAGACTGATGGGTCTTGACTCTTTATCCAGTTTGCCAGCCTGTGTCTTTTAATTGGAGCATTTAGTCCATTTACATTTAAGGTTAAGATTGTTATGTGTGAACTTGATCCTGCCATTATGATATTAACTGGTTATTTTGCTCGTTAGTTGATGCAGTTTCTTCCTAGCCTCAATGGTCTTTACATTTTGGCATGTTTTTGCAATGGCTGGTACCGGTTGTTCCTTTCCATGTTTAGTGCTTCCTTCAGGGTCTCTTGTAAGGCAGGCCTAGTGGTGACGAAATCTCTAAGCATTTGCTTATCTGTAAAGGATTTTATTTCTCCTTCACTTATGAAACTTAGTTTGGCTGGATATGAAATTCTGGGTTGAAAATTCTTTCCTTTAAGAATGTTGAATATTGGCCCCCACTCTCTTCTGGCTTGGAGAGTTTCTGCCGAGAGATCTGCTGTTAGTCTGATGGGCTTCCCTTTGTGGGTAACCCGACCTTTCTCTCTGGCTGCCCTTAAGATTTTTTCCTTCATTTCAACTTTGGTGAATCTGGCAATTATGTGTCTTGGAGTTGCTCTTCTCGAGGAGTATCTTTGTGGCGTTCTCTGTATTTCCTGGATTTGAATGTTGGCCTGCCCTACTAGGTTGGGGAAGTTCTCCTGGATAATATCCTGAAGAGTGTTTTCCAACTTGGTTCCATTTTCCCCCTCACTTTCAGGCACCCCAATGAGATGTAGATTTGGTCTTTTTACATAATCCCATACTTCTTGCAGGCTTTGTTCATTTCTTTTCCTTCTTTTTTCTTTTGGTTTCTCTTCTCGCTTCATTTCATTCATTTGATCCTCAATCGCTGATACTCTTTCTTCCAGTTGATCGAGTCGGTTACTGAAGCTTGTGCATTTGTCACGTATTTCTTGTGTCATGGTTTTCGTCTCTTTCATTTCGTTTATGACCTTCTCTGCATTAATTACTCTAGCCATCAATTCTTCCACTTTTTTTCAAGATTTTTAGTTTCTTTGCGCTGGGTACGTAATTCCTCCTTCAGCTCTGAGAAATTTGATGGACTGAAGCCTTCTTCTCTCATCTCGTCAAAGTCATTCTCCGTCCAGCTTTGATCCGTTGCTGGCGATGAGCTGCGCTCCTTTGCCGGGGGAGATGCGCTGTTATTTTTTGAATTTCCAGATTTTCTGCCCTGCTTTTTCCCCATCTTTGTGGTTTTATCTGCCTCTGGTCTTTGATGATGGTGATGTACTGATGGGGTTTTGGTGTAGATGTCCTTCCTGTTTGATAGTTTTCCTTCTAACAGTCAGGACCCTCAGCTGTAGGTCTGTTGGAGATTGCTTGAGGTCCACTCCAGACCCTGTTTGCCTGGGTATCAGCAGCAGAGGCTGCAGAAGATAGAATATTTCTGAACAGCGAGTGTACCTGTCTGATTCTTGCTTTGGAAGCTTCCTCTCAGGGGTGTACTCCTCCCTGTGAGGTGTGGGGTGTCAGACTGCCCCTAGTGGGGGATGTCTCCCAGTTAGGCTACTCAGGGGTCAGGGACCCACTTGAGCAGGGAGTCTGTCCCTTCTCAGATCTCAACCTCCGTGTTGGGAGATCCACTGCTCTCTTCAAAGCTGTCAGACAGAGTCGTTTGCATCTGCAGAGGTTTCGGCTGCGTTTGTTATTGCCCTGTCCCCAGAGGTGGAGTCTACAGAGACAGGCAGGTTTCCTTGAGCTGCTGTGAGCTCCACCCAGTTGGAGCTTCCCAGCAGCTTTGTTTACCTACTTAAGCCTCAGCAATGGCGGGCACCCCTCCCCCAGCCTCGCTGCTGCCTTGCCGGTAGATCACAGACTGCTGTGCTAGCAATGAGGGAGGCTCCGTGGGTGTGGGACCCTCCCGGCCAGGTGTGGGATATGATCACCTGGTGTGCCTGTTTGCTTAAAGCGCAGTATTGGGGTGGGAGTTACCCGATTTTCCAGGTGTTGTGTGTCTCAGTTCCCCTGGCTAGGAAAAGGGATTCCCTTCCCCCTTGCGCTTCCCAGGTGAGGCAATGCCTCGCCCTGCTTCAGCTCTCGCTGGTCGGGCTGCAGCAGCTGACCAGCACCGATCGTCCGGCACTCCCCAGTGAGATGAACCCAGTACCTCAGTTGAAAATGCAGAAATCACCGGTCTTCTGTGTCGCTCGCGCTGGGAGTTGGAGACTGGAGCTGTTCCTATTCGGCCATCTTGCTCTGCCCCCCAAGTATTTAAAATTCTTAACCCTGTCTAATGCATTTCCCTAGAGATAAGCTATGACAGACAGGGTCGTAGGCCCTTTCTGCTTAAAATTTATGGTTGCTCACAAAAGAACTTATCTTCAAAATCAAAAGGGGCTACTCTAACAGAGACCATTAAGAAAACCTAACTGCACATGATGACCTTTTTTTTTTTTTTCATTTTCTGTCCTCAGTTTCCAGGGTATAGTTCATGGGGCTGTGAAAATTGAGGGCAAGAGTGACATTTTCCTCATTACTATACCTTTAGCATTTCCATACTTTTAAAAGCATTTGTGGTTTTGCTTGGACAATTGGTGAATGGATGGACACTTAACTCTGCTGCTGCTTTGAAGTTATTCGTTCTACGTTCTCTACTCTTTCATGCAATATTTTACGAGGGACACAGGGAATTGGTGGCAGAAGGATGCTACCTTTGCCTCTTATGAGCTCCCATTCACTTCAAGAGCTACACATGCTCATAGAGACTTTCGTTCTGCCTCCACATTCTGAGTACATCTAAATGTGTAGAAGAACAGTACCCTCACCTTACCCCGTATTGGAGGGCTAGGCAAGCATGATGGTGTCATTGTTCTAGTAGTTCATGTTCATTGGAGGACAACGTGGCCCAGGCTGTTGAAGTGATGCTTGATTGTTACATGAAACTTCAATGCTGGGATTTGGATTGTATTTTATACCAGAAGTCGGGGGGTTGAAATACTCTGGATTGAATGGATAGATTCTGTTTCATAGGGAAAGACAAAAATTAATAATGTGACAATTAATACTTCCCAGGGCAAAGGTCTCCCATGATGGGAGATATTTCTTACTTCATTTAAATGGGAACTAATACAAGCCTGTATCTGTGGAAGGATGGTATGTATCTTGTTGAAAAACTTCTAGATTTTTTTCTCCACATCTCTCACACCCTGTGAACGTTAGGAGACATGAAGATACTGAGTTTTATATAGTATATTCATCATGTTATTTAAAAAATATACATAATCTCTAAGCCAGTTTTTAAAGAGCTCTCTGCTGGAGAGTGGTGCTTATGTCAAGCTAAACGGGGCAGTAGATGAGGTAAGTCAAGTCCTTCACAAGAGTCATGCCTTCTTCTAACCAAATACTAAGGAGGCTCATCACCCAGGAGAGGGAAGCTACTTTTAGTTGCTTTTGCAACAACATGATTTCAGGATGAATACAGAATATATTCATGTCTTTCTCTGCATATAAAATTTCTTATCTTCTCATTAGAAGTTAATTGGCCATTTCTCAGATGAAAATTGAAATGTTACAGATGTTCTTTCCAAAGGGTCACAAGGCTGCAGTCCTCAAGCAAGTAAATGTCAGCATTAAGGTGGCCAGAATCTGAAAGGGAATAATTAGTTCCATGCTTTTGATTTTGTCACTGAAGAAGAACTGGTGCTTCTGAAGATATGAAGGACTGAGAGTAGGAAGGAAGAGGGAAGAAAGGGGAGAGAAAAGGCCGAGCTGGTGGTGGGGAGAAGGACAAGAAAGAAAGAAAGGAAAGAAGGAAGGAGGGAAAAAAGGAGGGAGAGTGGAGAGGGAGAAAGAAAGAGAAGGAAAGAAAGAGAGAAAGAAAGGAAGAAGGAGAAAAGAGGGAGGAAGAATGAAAGGAAGGAAAGAAGGAAGGAAGGTAAGAAAGAAGGAAGGAAAAAGAAGGAAGGAAGGAAAAAGAGAAAGGAAGAAAAAGACAGGAGAGAGAAAGAAAGAAAAAGAAAGAGAAAGAAAAAGAGAAAGAAAAAGAAAGAAAGAAAGAGGCTAAAAGCTATGGAAGATTTTGTGGAGAAAAGCACCAGAAAAAATAATGCTAGCTTGCCTCCAATTAGTGCGAAGAAAAACACTGACAAAGTGAACATTCTTTCCCTTTTTAAGAAAAAAAGGCAATACCGTTTGAAATTGGAACTGTTTACAAGACAAACTAAGTTACATGTGAACAACATTATCAGTGTCCAATGCCCAGTCTTGCACCTTATTGTGTATCTACTTAAGAAAAACTGGCTCCAATTAGGGATCGCCTGTCGAGCATCTTATTTATCAGCTTCCAGAACAGCTGTGAGCCATTCAGGATGCCACCAGTTTTTCCTCATTACATTCTCCTTAGAATTACAGATGTGCCTGGCTCATCCCTAGGGAGCCACATTCTAGTAAACACATTCTTCTCTGTTTCAGCAGCTTCTCTGAAATAAGCTGGTGAACACAGGCTGACATGGTCAGTTGAAGTTGGCTTAAGAGTCTTAGGGCTGTAAATACCCCCTGTAATTTTTGGGGAAAGAAAAGCTGGATAATGAAAGGGATTTAGGATGTGTGGAGAAAGGGAGAGCTGGTTAAAATAACACACTTTTATTTTTAATCAGCTTTACCAAACAAATTGTATTGAGAATTTGTGACTGAGAAGCCACTTCTGGAAGTGCACACTTTATCACAAGTTTATTTAATCAGAGGTTAAGGGAAGAGGCTGAGCCAAGTAAAAGGGAATGAGTAAATCAACATATTTCAACGAATGTGCATATTTTTGCTTTGATAGTACAAACAAGTGTCTTAAAATCTTGGATGATGAATTCTTTACACTTCTGGAGAATGACTTGGTAGCAAATACATGATGTATTTAGCAAGCAGCCTCCAAATCTATTTCCTCTCCTCTTCCCACCACTACTTGCCCTTAAGAGCAAATCATTCTATTAATGAACACAGTCATAGCTGAAGTTATAATATTATTAATAGATAAAAAGAAAGTTCTTATGCCAGCAGACATGGAGGCACCTGTAGAAAAGAAACAATCCATCTAAGATGCAAGAATGAGATACAGGTTTTATTGAGAAAGAAAACTGTGGTGAGGCTTCATGTTGGTCCCTAATTTGTTCACATCTCACTATAGCCTCACTCCTGGGCTGTCCTTCTCACACTGGTTTGTCTGGGTTGTGTGACTTGCTGTGGCCAATGGGATGTCTCCATACAAACAGAAACCTGATGAGTACTTGCACACTAGGGTCTTTCTGCTTATGCTGCTCTTGGGAACCCTGCAAGTACCTTGTGAAAAGTCCCAGGCTAGCCTGCAGATAACTGCTGACCCATCAGGGATTCCAGCAGAGATTCAAGGAGATTAAAGGACCAGCATGATCACATAGCAGGCCCTCAGGGACCTAAACTAAGTGAATCTTTATTGTCTTAAACCATTAGATCTTGGGGTGTTACTGAAAATAGCAAAAGTTAACTATTAATAATACAGAAAGCCAGATCATAAAGTGAACTTTAAGGTGTATTGGAGTCATACATCTATATTCAGAATTTTTCATTTGCCAGACACTGTGCAAAATACTATAAAACAAGACAAACAACCGTCTTTCCTTCCATTTGTTCTGGGAAACAATGTTACTAGCTATTACACGAAAGGATTGTAAATATTATAAAAAGAAGAGACTAGAATACAGACATAGGGCACCTGACACCAGCCTAGGAATGCGCAACAAAACTTCAAAAGCAGAGCTGCGAGGATGCGTTGATGTTATTTAGGTGAAAGGGGGCAGAGGTAAGGGGTGCAGAGCGGGGCTGGGTGGAGCTCCAGACATCATGAATAACACACATAAAAGCCTGGAGGTGAGAATGAGGATCATCTGCTGGAAGAAATAAAAGGAGTTCAGAGCCAGGTCTTGAACTAGCTTTCTGTTGTCACGTCTTTTATGACCTTCCACTGAGCCTCACTCCAGGAAGTTTCTGCTCCATTTATCAAGGTCTGGAAAACTGGCTTAAGTTTTTCTTGGGGTCTATGTGGGCAATGGAAGAGAGATTGTTAGAGATATGTAGCCAAGTGAATGCAGCTTATTTGTTGGGAGATTTGTAACACACTTTAGATTAGTGGCAAGCCCTAGGGTATCATATATCCAGGTTTGAGGGTCCAAGCCCGTCCAATGGCAATTGTAGAGGGAAATGTGATGCAGAAGTACATAAATGTCAGATGTGCTCCCTGGTGCGTGTCTATCATGAATAAGCACTGAAGTGTAGACAGCTGAATTGCCGTGAGTATTTCACAGTGTTATTTTAAGGATAAAGGAAGATCGTTAGGGCAGAAAGCCTTGATTGAGTCTTCAAATGCAAGGAGATATTATAGCTTTAATTTAATTGTGTCTGATGGGGCCTCATTATAATAATATTAACATGATAGGCAAAACATATTTCTATTAATAGATTTCTGGAACAGAAATAAAGTAATAATGCAAGTGTCTCATAATACTGTCTGGATTTAGAAACCTCTGCTTCCCACCACTATTGTACCACCATTTTGGACATTTGTTAACTAGTATAATTTGTGTGTCTTTCAAGTTCCAGGTCCCCATTGTACACTTTTCAACATTCTCGTTTATTTGCAGAAGGTACCACTAAGAAAAGTTTGTTCATTTTTAATATTTGACGCTCACATTCATTTAAATGAAGTATATGGGTTTATCTGGAACAATGACTGGCACTCATTAAAAACTGGTTTCTTATCCAATTTCCTAATTCTGTATAGGCAATCAAATGGCAGTTCTACATATTTGCCTCACTTTGGAGGTAGAAATGCCTCTGACAGAGAGTATAAATAATAATTGTATTCATAATACCTCCTGATATTTCTTTTGTGTTTTAAAGTTTGTGAGGAAGACTCCTATACACACTCTTTTGTGCAACTCACAGCACCCCTGTGTGTGGGCAGCACACCACTTAATATACATGCTTTTCATATATGAGGAGATGATAATCGAGAAGATAGTATAATATGGTTAAGTAGTCTCGACAACTCAGTGTCAGAAATAAAACCTAGTTGCGTATAATCTTGGGCAAGTAACCTTAAGGAACTGTGACACAGGAGTTGCATGTTAGAAGTAATTAAACTAATATTCAGGGAGGAGAGCCCAGCCTGAGTTCTTTGATCCCCCTTCCTCATGCCCCACTGCTCTGTGGAAGTGTCTTTGTTGTACAGAAGACCTCACAGTATTATGTAGTCTCTCTGGAATACAGCAGTGAATTGATATGGGAGTGAAAATCGGACCACAAAGACTGTGTTCTCACTGTTGAGTGTTGTCTCCTTCTTGAAATCATCAAAGAGACGGAATCTAACAAACTGAAATAACCTTTGCCTCTTGCACTTAATACTCAATGAGAAAGATCAGAAATGTGTAATCATTAGTCAGAATTTTTCATTTCAGATTCAATCATTAAGGATTTTCAAATGTCATTTACATATGGATACCTTAAGGTAGTGATTCTCAACCGGGAATGATTTGCACCACCCCTCTTCCCAAACTTGGTGATGTTTGGCAATGTTAGTGTTTGATGACATTTCTGGATGTCACAACTGTGTGTGCAGGGGGGCAGTGTTCTGTTGATGTCTAGGGATTAGATATCTGCCAGAGATGCTGCTAAACAACCTACAATGCACAAAGAATGTAGGGATCCCTCTACATTCTTTATTCTAGAGACCAAAGGGATACTACCTTTGAAATATCGAATAGCCTCTGCCAGTGCAGGAAGAGCTTCTAAGCATATTCTTTGGTTATGCATTGCTATTTAATAGGCAAGAATTAAATTTCAAGAATAATGATTTTCACAGTATCATGCAATCTCTCTGGAATACAGCAGTGGATTGGTATGGGAATGAAAATTGGACCACAAAGGCTGGTTTTCACTGTTGAGTATTGTCTCTAATAATTTCTTCCTGCCCCCGCAACAAAGAATTTTCCAGCCCTCAATGTTAATAGTGCTGAAGTCTAGAAAGCTTTCTTTAGGGATTTTTAAAAGTAGCATTTATTATACTATCTAAAAACAAAGATACACATACTAATTGTAGAACATATGAGGAAAAAAAATAAGATTACAAAAGAGAAAATGAAAATCATTCATAATTCCATACTTAATAGTTTTTCTATCTTACCACCCCCTCTCATGTTTAATTACATGTTAAAAGGGGATTGTTGTATGCATATTTGGTTACCTATTTTGCAACTTGCTGCTTTACTATACCTTAAACACCATTCAGTATCACTAAATAGTTTCTGCAAAAATCACTTGGAGTATGGTGTTACAATTTGCAAATTTATACAGAGAATTCAGCCACTCTACCATGGTTGGATGTTTGGTTATTTCTAAATAAATGATACTATTATGAAGATTTCTGCAGTTACATCTTTCATAATACAAAATATGATTTTCTTAGGATAAAATTCAATGCCCAAAGTGTATTCACTTATTTTTCTTCATTTATGATTTGAATTTTCACAGTGTATACTAAGAAAGTGTTCATCAAGGTTTCTTTCCACCAGTAGCATATAAAAGCTCCTATTTCTCACCTCCTTGCCAACTTGAATAAGACAGTGTCTTAAGGTGAAAATCATTATTCTTGAAATTTAATTCTTGCCTATTAAATAGCAATGCATAACCAAAGAATATGCTTAGAAGCTCTTCCTGCACTGGCAGGGGCTATTCGATATTTCAAAGGTAGCATCCCTTTTGTCCCTAGAGGACCTCCCTTAAGGAAATTATTGATTTGTGTCATCAAAAACCAAGTATTCAAGAAGAAGACTCAGACTCTGGCTAAAAGCAAAGCATGTGGCTTTCCCAGGAGTCCCATCTATAAAAAGATCATTGATTTTTGACCTTTTGGGATGTTTCATCTCTCTCTCTCCTTTTTAAAAATTCTCCCAATGTTTTATTATGTGCATGGATAACATGAGGAGGATGAGAGTAAAACTGAGGGATAAATGACACAGTTTCCCTGGTTTGTGATTGGTGCACACCAAGCACCTCCCAGGGATATTAAACTTTAAACATTTCAAACAATCAAAAATCAATGTATCTAGGCAGGTGTCCTTCTCTACTAATCAGTACAGGTACTTTGTTTCTGTTTGATTTTATTAAAACTTTCCAAATAAGTAAGGACAAGCTTTCTAGAGGCAATTAATTAATACAGCCTCTGTGTTCATAGAAAGATCTTTATCTCAAAAGTGTTAGATGTAGCCCACAAATTGCAATCTAATTTGTATATAAGATTTTAATGATCCAGGTCTAGATCTTCAAAAGTTGTTTTAAGCTTTTCTCTTCTAAATTTACTTTGACAATTTTTGGGGCACTAGAAAACGATATACTTTGCATGATAAATTTCATATTCTAGGCACCTTACATAATAGATAAAAATATCACATTGATTTTAACTAAAGGCTGTAAAAATGTCACTTTCTAGACCTGTAAGTGTCAAAAAGCTAAATGCTTTTCCCTCTCTACTGATACAAGATGTATTCATCAGTTTTTGATGTATAACAGCTGACCTCAAGATCTCAGTAGCTTATAGCACAAACATGTATTTTATTGTGCAAGAATCTACATGTCTCATGATGCTCTGCTGGCCGTGCTCTAGGTTGCTTGTTGGGTCACGATCTAGTACCTATTTGTACATTCACCTTGGATCTGCAGCCACTTGAGACATATTCTCCTCAGGACAAATGGCAAAAGTGTGAGAGGCCAAGCCAAACACACAGCTCATTTAAAGCCTCTGCTCCTGTCATGTCTCCTAACAGTCCTTTTCCCAAAACAGGTCAAGTGACCAAGACTAATCTCAATGGGAAATATGCTTTGACTCCTCCGTGGAGGGTTCTGCAGAGGCACAGTGTGTAAATTACTTGCTTAGTAATTTAATCCACACCTAGTGCTGTACTGTGCTGTCTTCATTTAGTTTAAATTGGTTTCTATTTTAAACAATCATAATCTGTTCATATGGCTGTTCTTGTGTCCCAATTAAACAGTGATATTCTTAAGGAAGAAAATGTATTTTCTTCTTAGTGCCAACCACAAGCATAGCATTTGTAGAGGAAATCTATGACCTCAACAATAGTTTAAGAAATAAATTTAGGGGGGTGGTTCCAAGATGAACAAATAGGAACAGCTCCAGGCTACAGCTCCCAGGGTGAGTGACACAGAAGACAGGTGATTTCTGCATTTCCAACTCAGGTATCAGGTTCATCTTAACTGGGGCATGTCAGACAGTGGGTGCAGGACAGTGGGTGCAGCCCACCGAGCGAGAGCTGAAGCAGGGCGAGGCATCGCCTCACCCGGGAAGCACAAGGGGAAAGGGAATTCCCTTTCCCAGCCAAGGCAAACTGTGACACACAGCACCTGGAAAATCAGGTCATTCCCACCCTAATACTGTGCTTTTCCAAGGGTCTTAGCAAAAGGCACACCAGGAGATTATATCCTGCGCCTTCCTCAGAGGGTCCCACGCCCATGGGGCCTCCCTCATTGCTAGCACAGCAGTCTGAGATCTAACTGCAAGGCGGCAACGAGACTGGGGGAGGGCACCCACCATTACTGAGGCTTGAGTAGGTAAACAAAGCGGGTGGGAAGCTCAAACTGGGTGTAGCCCACCACAGCTGAAGGAGACCTGCCTGCCTCTGTAGACTCCACCTCTGGGGACAGGGCATGGCCAAGCAAAAGGCAGCAGAAACCTCTGCAGATTTAAATGTCCCTGTCTGACAGCTTTGAAGAGAGTAGTGGTTCTCCCAGCACGGAGTTTGAGATCTGAGAACAGACAGACTGCCTCCTCAAGTGGGTCCCTGACCCCCAAGTAGCCTAACCGGGAGGCACCCCCACGAGTAGGGGCAGACTGACACCTCACACGGCCAGGTACCCTTCTGAGATGAAGCTTCCAGAGGAATGATCAGGCAGCAACATTTGCTGTTCAGCAATATTCACTCTCCTGCAGCCTCCGCTGCTGATACCCAGGCAAACAGGGTCTGGAGTGGACCTCAAGCAAACTCCAACAGACCTGCAGCTGAGGGTCCTGACTGTTAGAAGGAAAACTAACAAACAGAAAGGACATCCACACCAAAATCTCATCTGTACGTCACCATCATCAAAGACCAAAGGTAGATAAAACTACAAAGATGGGGAAAAAACAGAGCAGAAAAGCTGAAAATTCTAAAATTCTGAAAATCAGAGTGCCTCTCCTGCTTCAAAGGAATGCAGCTCTTCACCAGTAATGGAACAAAGTTGGAAGGAGAATGGCTTTGACGAGTTGAGAGAAGAAGGCTTCAGACGATCAAACTTCTCTGAGCTAAAGGAGGAAGTTCAAACCCATCGCAAAAAAACTAAAAACCTTGAAAAAAGATTAGATGAATCGCTAACTAGAACAAACAATGTAGAGAAGTCCTTAAATTACCTGATAGAGCAGAAAACCATGGCACGAGAACTACATGACAACTGCACAAGCTTCAGTAACCGACTCGATCAACTGGAAGAAAGGGTATCAGTGATTGAAGATCAAATGAATGAAATGAAGTGAGAAGAGAAGTTTAGAGAAAAAAGAGTAAAAAGAACAACGCCTCCAAGAAATATGGGATTATGTGAAAAGACCAAATCTACGTTTGATTAGTGTACCTGAAAGTGACAAGGAGAATGGAACCAAGTTGGAAAACACTCTGCAGGATATTATCCAGGAGAACTTCCCCAACCTAAAAAGGCAGGCCAACTTTCAAATTCAGGAAATACAGAGAACGCCACAAAGATACTCCTCGAGAAGAGCAACTCCAAGACTTTGGTGAATTGTCAGATTCACCAAAGTTGAAATGAAGGAAAAAATGTTAAGGATAGCCAGAGAGAAAGGTCGGGTTACCCACAAAGGGAAGCCCATCAGACTAACAGCGGATCTCTCGGCAGAAACTCGACAAGCCAGAAGAGATGGGGGCCAATATTCAACATTCTTAAAGAAAAGAATTTTCAACCCAGAATTTCATATCCAGCCAAACTAAGTTTCATAAGTGAAGGAGAAATAAAATCCTTTACAGACAAGCAAATGCTGAGAGATTTTGTGACCACCAGGCTGGCCCTATGAGATCTCCTGAAGGAAGCAGTAAACATGGAAAGGAACGACTGGTATCAGCCACTGCAAAAACATGCCAAAGTGTAAAGACCATCAATGCTGGGAAGAAACTGCATCAACTAACTATCAAAATAACCAGCTAACATCATAATGACAGGATCAGATTCACACATAACAATATTAACCTTAAATGTAAATGGGTTAAATGCTCCAATTAAAAGACACAGACTGGCAAATTGGATAAAGAGTCAAGAACCATCAGTGTGCTGTATTCAGGAGATGCAGCTCACATGCAGAGACACACATAGGCTCAAAATAAAGGGATGGAGGAAGATCTACCAAGCAAATGGAAAACAAAAAAGGCAGGGGTTGCAATCCTAGTCTCTGTTAAAACAGACTTTAAACCAACAAAGATCAAAAGAGACAAAGAAGGCCATTGCATAATGGTAAAGGGATCAATTCAAAAAGAAGAGCTAACTATCCTAAATATATATGCACCTAATACAGGAGCACCCAGATTCATAAAGCAAGTCCTTAGAGACTTACAAAGAGACTTAGACTCCCACACAATAATAATGGGAGACTTTAACACCTCACTGTCAACATTACACAGATCAACGAGACAGAAAGTTAAAAAGGATATCCAGGAATTGAACTCAGCTCTGCACCAAGCGGACCTAATAGACATCTACAGAACTCTCCACCCCGAATCAACAGAATATAGATTCTTCTCAGCACCACTTCACACTTATTCCAAAATTGACCACATAGTTGGAAGTAAAGCACTCCTCAGCAAATGTACAAGAACAGAAATTATAACAAACTGCCTCTCAGACCACAGTGCAATCAAACTAGACCTCAGGATTAAGAAATTCACTCAAAACCACTCAACTACATGGAAACTGAACAACCTGCTTCTAAATGACTACTGGGTACATATGAAATGAAGGCAGAAATAAAGATGTTCTTTGAAACCAATGAGAACAAAGATACAACATACTAGAATCCTTGAGACACATTTAAAGCAGTGTGTAGGATTTATAGCACTAAATGCCCACAAGTGAAAGCAGGAAAGATCTAAAATTGACACCCTAACATCACAATTAAAAGAACTAGAGAAGCAAGAGCAAACACATTCAGAAGTTAGCAGAAGGCAAGAAATAACTAAGATTAGAGCAGAACTGAAGGAAATAGAGACACAAAAACCCTTAAAAAAAATCAATGAATCCAGGAGCTGGTTTTTTTTGAAAAGATCAACAAAATTGATAGACCACTAGCAAGACTAATAAAGAAGAAAAGAGAGAATAATCAAATAGACACAATAAAATGATAAAGAGGATATCACCACCGACCCCACAGAAATACAAACTACCATCAAAGAATACTATAAACACTTCTATGCAAATAAACTAGAAAGCCTAGAAGAAATGAATAAATTCCTGGACACATACACTCTCCCAAGACTAAACCAGGAAGAAGTTGAATCCCTGAATAGACCAATAACAGGCTCTGAAATTGAGGCAATAATTGATAGCCTACCAACCAGAAAAAGTCCAAGACCAGACGGATTCACAGCCGAATTCTACCAGAAGTACAAGGAGGAGCTGGTACCCTTCTGAAACTACTCCAGTCAATACAAAAAGAGCGAATCCTCTCTAACTCATTTTATGAGGTTAACATAATCCTAATACCAGAGCCTGGCAGAGACACAACAAAAAAAGAGAATTTTAGACCAATATCCCTGATGAACATCGATGCAAAAATCCTCAATAAAATACTGGCAAACCGAATCCAGCAGCACATCAAAAAGCTTATCTACCATGATTAAGTGGACTTCATCCCTGGGATGCAAGGCTTGTTCAACATACGCAAATCAATAAACATAATCCAGCATATAAACAGAACCAAAGACAAAAACCACATGATTATCTCAGTAGATGCAGAAAAGGCCTTTGGCAAAATTCAACAGCCCTTCATGCTAAAAACTCTCAATAAATTCGGTATTGATGGAATGTATCTCAAAATAATAAGAGCTATTTACGACAAACCCACAGCCAATATCATAATGAACGGGCAAAAACTGGAAGCATTCCCTTTGAAAACTGCCACAAGACAGGGATGTCCTCTCTCACCACTCCTATTCGACATAGTGTTGGAAATTCTGACCAGGGCAATCAGGCAAGAGAAAGAAATAAAGGGTATTCAGTTACGAAAAGAGGAAGTCAGACTGTCTCTGTCTGCAGATGACATGATTGTATATTTAGAAAACCCTATTGTCTCAGCCCAAAATCTCCTTAAGCTGATAAGCAACTTCAGCAAAGTCTCAGGATACAAAATTAATGTGCAAAAATCACAAGCATTCTTATACACCAGTAACAGACAAACAGAGAGCCAAATCAGGAATGAACTCCCATTCACAATAGCTTCAAAGAGAATAAAATACCTAGGAATCCAACTTACAAGGGTTGTGAAGGACCTCTTCAAGGAGAACTACAAACCACTGCTCAAAGAAATAAAAGAGTACATAAACAAATGGAAGAACATTCCATGCTCATGGATAGGAAGAATCAATATTGTGGAAATGGCCATACTGCCCAAGGTAATTTATAGATTAAATGCCATCCCCATTAAGCTACCAATGACTTTCTTCACAGAATTGGAAAAAACTACTTTAAAGTTCATATGGAACCAAAAAAGAGCCCTCATTGCCAAGTCATTCCTAAGCCAAAAGAACAAAGCTGGAGGCATTAGACTACCTGACTTCAAACTATACTACAAGGCTACAGTAACCAAAACAGCATGGTACTGGTACCAAAACAGAGATATAGACCCATGGAACAGAACAGAGTCCTCAGAAATAATACCACACGTCTACAACCATCTGATCTTTGACAAACCTGACAAAAACAAGAAATGGGGAAAGGATTCCCTATTTAATAAATGGTGCTGGGAAAACTGGCTAGCCATATGTAGAAAGCTGAAACTGGATCCCTTCCTTACACCTTATACAAAAATTAATTCAAGATGGATTAGAGACTTAAATGTTAGACCTAAAACCATAAAAACCCTAGAAGAAAACCTAGGCAATACTATTCAGGACATAGGCATGGGCAAGCACTTCATGTCTAAAACACCAAAAGCAATGGCAACAAAAGCCAGAATTGACAGATGGGATCTAATTAAACTAAAGAGCTTCTACACAGCAAAAGAAACTACCATCAGAGTGAACAGGCAACCTACAGAATGGGAGAAAATTTTTGCAATCTACTCATCTGACAAAGGGCTACTATCTAGAACCTACAAAGAACTCAAACAAATTTACAAGAAAAAAACAACCCCATCAAAAAGTGGGTAAAGTATATGAACAGACACTTCTCAAAAGAAGACATTTATGCAGCCAACAGACATGAAAAAATGCTCATCATCACTGGCCATCAGAGAAATGCAAATCAAAACCACAATGAGATACCATCTCACACCAGTTAGAATGGTGATCATTAAAAAGTCAGGAAACAACAGGTGTTGGAGAGTGTGTGGAGAAATAGGAACACTTTTACACTGTTGGTGGGACTGCAAACTAGTTCAACCATTGTGGAAGACAGTGTGGCGATTCCTCAAGGATCTAAAACTAGAAATGCCATTTGATCCAGCCATCCCATTACTGGGTATATACCCAAAGAATTATAAATCATGCTGCTATAAAGACACATGCACATGTATGTTTATTGCGGTACTGTTCACAATAGCAAAGACTTGGAACCACCCCAAATGTCCATTAATGACAGATTGGATTAAGAAAATGTGGCACATATACATCATGGAATACTATGCAGCCATAAAAAAGGATGAGTTCATGTCCTTTGTAGGGACATGGATGCAGCTGGAAACCATCATTCTCAGCAAACTATCACAAGAACAGAAAACCAAACACCACATATTCTCACTCATATTTGTGAATTGAACAATAAGAACACTTGGACATAGGAAGGGAACATCACATACCAGGGCCTGTTGTGAGGTGGGAGGATGGGGAGGGGGGAGAGATAGCACTAGGAAATATACATAATATAAGTGACGAGTTAATGCATGCAGCACACCAATATGGCACATGTATACATATGTAACAAACTTGCGCGTTGTGCACATGTACCCTAGAACTTAAAATATAATAATAAATAAATAAATAAATTTAATAAATAAATTCTAGTAACACATTGACAACCCAGTCAAATGGCTGAGCAGAGACATATTACACAACTCACTCTAAAAATGTAATACAAATGTCCTCTAAAAATGAACCATTTAAAATGCCTATGTTTATGATACTATATTTATAATCATTTCAGTGAGTCCATTTGAATCTGTTTTCAATATGGCTAATGATAATGATGACAAAAACACCCAAAAGCAATTTTATAGCCACAGTCTCCTAAATTATTTTAACCCACTTTTTCCTGCGTCTTACCTCTGTTGTGTTTGTATACAATCGCTTTCAAAGAGAAATTGCAAAAATAAAGGAGGACGTTATTAAGTAAAATGAATACTTAACAACTCCCCAAACCTTCACTGTGGCCTTTTCCTTGAGACCTAGGTGGCAGTCTTGTGATATATGAGTCCTCATGATTTTCAGGTTCTGGGTCATGACTCATTTGTTACTAAGACAACTGTCTGATGCACAATTCCAAATGCGAGAGGAAAATGGGAAAAGGTTCTGTTGTTTTGTATTTCTCTAAATGTGTCATTAACAATATTTGGAAGAGAAAGACAGGTATCTTTTTATTACTTTGAGACTTAAAAAGGTGCATGAATGTCACACAAGTATGTACACACATACACAACTACTTAAGTTTATTTATTGGTACCAACACAAACAAAAGTTTTCTGAGAAGAAATGCCAAAAAAGGAAGTAGTAAATCTTTCATTGCCTCTTAAGATTTATTTATGTTCATACATGTGAAAAATTGGGGGATAAGAGGACGTGGATAATAGTCTCTGCTGTGCCAAACTTAAATCATCAAATATTATCAAAATCATTCAGCTCAATGAGGAAAATAATTTATAAATGGGGATTAGAGACAGTTGTAGGGATCCACAGTCTCTTTTTATAGATCATAAAAATTATGGCTTCTAGAAAGGCAGATGTAGGTTTGAATCCTAACTCCATTACACTTCGTACATTTTTAAATATCACAAAGTTACATTTTCTGAGCCTTAGTTTCTTCATCTTTAAAATGATCCCAGAGGGCTGTTGTCAGGACTTACAGATGTATAAAGCAGATAGTTTAATGTGTGGCAGCAAGCCAGGTTCCAAATTGTATTCCCCAAAATGGCCACATAGAATTAAATGAAAATTTAAAGTTAAATCAAATTGCATTTATAGTTGTAGCGTTAAAACTAAGGTGGAAGTGGGACACGAACCCATGTCCGAGCATGTTTACTTCTAATAAATAAATGTAGTGATTGAGGACTCATCCTTTAACACACACACTTACAAATAGATTATGAAAACCCGAATGAATATTTTGGGCTATGTTGTACAGCAGAAAAATTCTGAGATTTGAAGTCAGAAATTTATCATTTACTAGGTGTGTACCTCAGACAAATTATTTAACCTTCTCAAGCCTTCATTTCCTGATCGGTAATTGTAGTACATTTATGGGAAAATACTGTGTTTCAGGCACGTATTAAACCTGTCAACATGTTTATGCACTAATTTATTAATTTATCCAGCATCTTCAAGATGTTAGCCACTGTGAGAAGCCCTGAGTATAGAGGCATGAATGGTATTATCACCATTCTAACTTTCAGCCAGATGGAGGAAACATGATTTTACCCTTTGTGGTACTTTCTCATTTTAAAATGGCATATTAATAGTAAGTGGTAAAAAGGATTCTGGGAGAGATAAAAATACAGTGAGACAGGCATTTAAATAGAGTTAAAAGTGATGTCTTCTCTAGTGAGGCTTTATTTAAGTTGAGACTTGATGGATGAAATGCAACTAAGCAAACAATGTTTTTGGACATGGAAGACAGCTTGTTTGAAGGACAAACGAAAGCTCTAATATTCCTTAAAATGAACCTATGTAAATGTGGAAAAAATATTCTGATGTTGTGATTCCATGTAAAGCCGTTAGATTTCTAAAGACATAGGTTGAGTCTAAGCTCTGTTTCTTAACAGCCTTGAATATTTCATTAACCTTTCTGAGACTTTGTTTCCTCATTTTGATTTTCAGTAAATATTAACTTTCTTATAACCTGTGTTCCCTATTGTTCAATCTTGGCATGTTGAAATAGATAGAAGGTGATAACTTGTAAGTAAGAGAGGTGATGACAGAGAAGTCACTGAAAATCATGTATTCACTTAGTGCACATAATCACCCAGAAATTTTAGATATTTATATAACTTTACATTTTGTTCATGTTTACAATAACAGAAAAAATAGTCCTGTAGTCTACTCGTGGATGATATTAACTGATGCACATCAATCTTACTTATTTTCCTAGACATGTAGGATAGCTACATTTCCAAGCCTCCCTTGCCGTTAGATTGGGATCATGTGGTTAGGTTCTGACAACTGCAATAGGGACATACGCATATTCCACTTGTAGGTTTGGCCATAAACTAATTTATGCAATTCTCCATGCTATGTCTTTCCATTTCATGAAAATTGAGGAGGTCATATGTAATGGTGAGCAGAAAGAGTCTGAATCCCTAAGTCATAATTTGGAGAAGAGCCACCAGGAGACCTAGATTCTGCCATGTGAGCAACAAATAAACTTGAACCACTGAGATTGGGGATTGTTTATTGTAATAGCTAACATCCCATATCCTGACTAATGCACTAACCATGTCAGAGCCATTATGGCAAAAAGACTTTGAATAAAAATTTGGTACTTAAGGAAGTTATTATCTCTTTTTTTTCTTATCCTTTCTTTTGAAAATGGTATACTACAATCTATCTTCTTTTCTTAATTAAAAATCCATTTTTGGGACCATCTTAAAATGAATCAGATAAGATGGGGTTTGAGAGACAAAAGCACTCATACTCCATTAGGTTGAGTTTTAGCCACAAAATGATGACTAAAATCCCAGTGTATTTCTGTTTTTATTCTTTGTAAATAAATGGAAATGGCTAATGTCCCCATAAAATATGAACAAAAGGAGTCCATAATAAAGGCAAAAAAAAGTTCCACTACATTAGATGTATTTTTCTCAAAAGAATGAAAATGCACATACACAGAGGAGAGAGGGAGACAGAGAGACATACAAACTTTCTACAACACTGACATTTCCATTGTCCTGAGAAATGGCCCTTTTCTAGGAACATATAATTATTAAAAGCCTTAGTCCTAATTGGAAACCATTGGTGCAGGTTAACATGGTGGATGACCACCAAGGAGAGAGTGTAATATAGTGGAAAAGCAAAGGACATGGGGTCAGGCCTAAATTTTGCCTATTTCTGTCTGTATCACTTAGGTAAGACATGAGTTTCCCCATATGAAAAGACAAAATAATTATTTTTTCAGTATAGTCTTTTTTTTCAGTATAGTTTTGTTTTGTTTTGTTTTAGACGGGAGTGAAGTGGCATGATCTCAGCTCACTGCAACCTCCGCCTCCCGGGCTCAAGCAATTCTCCTGCCTCAGCCTCCCTAGTAGCTGGGATTACAGATGCACATTACCATGCCTGGCTAATTTTTGTATTTTTAGCAGAGACAGGGTTTTGCCATGTTGGCCAGGCTGGTCTCAAACTCCAGGCCTCAAGTGATCTGCCCGTCTTGGCCTCCTAAAGTGCTGGGATTACAGGCATGAGACACCACACCCAGCCAGATTTTTTTTTTTTTTTTTTTTTTTTAAGTATAGTCTTGAGCATCAAATTACTAGTCTGACATTTCTCTGCTTTTTTAATTCTTACACTCTGGGTGCTGTGCTTGAAAGAGAATTACACAATTTTGCAGATTTATGTTCTTTATCCTAAAGGCTATTCTGTACCCTAAGGATTATTCAACAGTTCTTCATAGATCTCTGGTCAGCTACCTCCCACGTATCTCAAAACATCCATTACAAAACTTTAATCACTTCCTTCTGACTTTCTATTCTACTACTCTCAGTTGTTGTCCTGGCCTCTTTCTACTCAGAAATGGAGACTGCCTGGCCAGAACCTGCCTCGTGCCATACCATGGACATTTCTGTTTCTTCAACTTCACTATCCACACTCAGGGAAAAAGTCCCCTCTCTCTGGACAGAGACTAATCTGCCTTCCTGTGCTCCTGAATGCATTCCTGGTGTCTCATACGTGAGCTCGTTCGGTTGTTGATGATTCATCCTCTCCTTCTCCTTCAATCTTCCCTCTCATCTACCGTTCCTCCACAGCATATCAGTGCACTGAAGTCTTCTTGTGAGGGAAAAAATAAAGGCAGAGAGGATATTTCCCCTCATTTTTGATTTTTGTTTTGCTTTTCCAAACTCACTCCTTTCTGTCATTAGCAAGCTCCTCCTATGAACGATGGTATCAACTTCATTGCTTGTTGTTCTTTTAAATCTATTGCAGGAAGACTTCTCCCTGTCTGCAGCGTTAGAGCTGCTCTGGAAAATGATCTTCTAATTGCCAACTTTAAGTTAGTCCGTTCAATTCTTTTTTTATTTAACTTCTCTGTAGCATTTGATGCTGTTGAGATTCTGTCTTGATACTGTCACTTCCTTTCCATTTCTGATATTTCGTTTATTTATTTTCCCTCCTACCCCTTTGATCTTTTTCCTTATTTAAATAGTCTATGATATACTATCTTTTTGCTAGCATTATAAATGCAGGAATCGGCCAATACTCTATTTGTCATCTTCTTTTATTCTCTGCATTTTTCTTTTTAAAATTTTAACCATTTCCTTTAATTTCACTACAACTGACATGAAAATATTTCCTAAGTTTGTGTCTCCAATTTAATTTTCCTAATTCTAGACCCAATAGTCTACTCAACCTCCACACTTAGATGTCCAGCAGCCATGTCCAGCTTGAGTTGTGAAAACTTCAATCTTCGCTGCTCTTCCTCTAAAAGCTCTTTCTCTTTCAACCTTGGTTGACAGCATAACTTTGATGTT